>NC_136068.1:1829521028-1830124665 GCF_964261635.1 Lissotriton helveticus | reverse complement strand
TTCCCACCCTATTCCCCTATAAACCCACAACCCGCTACAGAAAATAAATTTAGAAAATTAATATAATTAACAATTAATCAATTAATAAAAATTAATTGGCAATTAATAAAAATTAATTGGCAATTAATAAAAATTAATTACCAATTAAAAAATAACAATAAATTCAAAATGAATACCAATAAATAAATAAAAATATTTAATTAATTACAATTAAATTACTTCCCACCCTATTCCCCTATAAACCCACAACCCGCTACAGAATTAAATTACGCAAAAATTAAATAACATAAAATTCATTACTTAAAATACATTAAACATACATTACAAAAATTAATATACACTTTTCACACATATACTAACATACAAAACACTTAAAAAAAAATGGTATTATTAAAAAATCGAAATATTTAATGCCTATATTGTATACTTCGATATTTTGACTTCTATATTTTGAAAATCGATATTACTTACCTTAAATTCGATATTTTTAACCACTATATTGTGTCCATTCGATATTTTGTCCATTCTATATTTTTACTTCGATATTATGTCCATTCTATATTTTGGAATCGATATTATGACTGTTTACCGTCGTGGTAGCTAGCGTTGATCTCAGGAGCCTTTCAAGCTCACAGACCTTGGCCCAGGACCTTCCGCTGGCACGTGGTGGGCCTTCTTTCACATATGGCAGTGACGAAAGTTGAAGTATGTGGCATATATGTGTCGCAGAAGCCATGACGGTTTCTGAGTACCAGCAGGCTGAGAGCATCATTCACATGGCAACCTTAGCTCACGGGGTCAACCTCGTGGCGGTGTAAGCTGTGCAGACCTGGCAGACACGTTCGCCATTCCGGAACAAAACCACAACCAGAGAAACATGCCTTTTATTCATACCCCTACGCTAGCCTTACATACACTGAGCCAGCCCACTATGCTAAAGATTTGGTGGGGGGAGGGGTCACGTACGTGCTATGTTTCCGTAATCTTCTCTACTGACTCTACTATCATGGTTGCGTCCACTGTCTACTTCACTCAATAGACCATCAGTGTATGCTAACATGTACATGTCTATGCTCTGCATACTCAAGTCTGTCCGGCACATCCCCTTAACACTTTGCATAGTATACTTTTATAATCGAGAATCACTTGCCACCTTCGCACATACTTTGCTCCCATCTCTCCCTGCATTCTGCAGTGTGTGACAGAGGTGCCACACCATGTTTGGTTTGTGTACATGGTTAGCCACGGTTCCCACAGTACGCAGTGTCATTGTGTCTGCTAGGTGTACATGTTGTTTGTCATGCTATATGTTATTATACAAGGTAGCACGTTAATTCATGAGCAGTGGTTTCTCCCATTTACATATCGCTGTCTTAAAGAGAATACAGAAGTTTTTCTCACAGGTGAAAAATGCGACCAGAATGGCAGTCATTCATTACTATCTAAGAATGTCCAACTGCATGACGCTTCTAAGCTTATAGCCCCAAATCTTGCATGCTTTCTTAAAAGCACGCCAACTCCCACAATCAGACCAACATTCACATAGCTTTCTAGTGGCAGTTATCTGCTTCTCAATAACATCCATTCCTACCGAATGTGAGCTGGCATACCATATGTCCTTACTGTTTCAAACCGAGTAACTACAGTGGCAATGTCTATCCCCACCGACACAAAGTAACTCCCAAACTTCAATTTGGCCTTCAATCCCTACTTTGAAAACAGATTTCATTAAACTAACCAAACTGAAAGCGCTTTCCTTCAGAACAGAAGTGTACCTTACTTCTGCAAAAGAAATGTATCGACTGCAGATAGCACAAACTTCAAGTAAAATACAGTCCCTTGTAAATACAAATCTCCCATCACACTTTTTGAATTGTCACACAATTTTCAACACATCTCACACTCAAGGTCTGGCACACTTTTTAAACATGGTCTTCTCTCGCCTTGTCACAGGCTTTCAAAATATTTTTGGGTATAATACCAGACTTCATTCATTCGATCATCTCTTAAATAACAGGAACAATGCCCATAATTCTCGCTCACTTTGCGGCCATGCTACTACTATTATTGCTTGTAAAAAATGGCTGTGCTCCCTGTGGTAACAACCATGTCTGACAGAATATGCCTCTAAGCAAAGCTACATCAATACCGTGAAATAATGGAACAACTTTTTGGCTGTCTGCCTCTATCTATTATCGGAGCCAGCTACAACATGACACTTATTTACACATATGCAATCTGCTTGCAACCATCTTTTTATTGTGAAACTTGCCCATTCGACTGGCGAATGGATGTATGCCTTGCCAACATCCCAACAATCGCTCCTGATATCCAGCAGGTAATGGAGTATCTTAAAAACCATGAACTTGATTGTTCAGGCAGTGGAGAAATGGCGAATGCAACGCAAAAAGGTATCTTGGCGGAATGGGATTTCTGCACAGCTGCGAAAGATCTCCTGCAACATGCGACATTTGACATCGCTGCTTGCCTGCCAATTCAAATTGCAGCTCCAACATTGGCGGAACATTACGGTCCCTTCGAGGATATGAATTGGATCGCTTAGCTTTTCTCACACGATGGCAACAGTGACCTCTTGGAGCCGCTGAAGAACTTCTGGACTGCAATCTCCAATTCACATTATTCTTGGATTGATGTTTTCCAACATTTTGACTTTTTCCTTACATTTTTTTAATACACTTCAATTGAACTAGTTTCAAGTAATAACTTTCTAAGTATGCTAAGGCATTTAAACTCTGTTTTCATTATTGGCCCTTAGGTCTCCAGTCTAACCAGGGATGGGTGATGTATGGCCTATACAAATGCGCCATTTACTTGCTAAATTAGACTAAACCCAAAATCCTTTTTGAAACCATGTCTATTCTCTGTGCACACGTCTCTCTGCCTGCCTATTATTCACAAAGCCGTTTCACACAAATGTACTCATCCTCAGCCTCTGCTCACAAGCTGGCGATCAAGATCGAAAAACACAACATTGTTTAGTAACTGGTTGGCATAGTGTGGTATTCGTATCCTACTTTTATTTTTATGATAGAATTTAGTCATTCATATCTAATAGGTATTGTTTATGTCACATGGAACTGTAACATGTAATGTGTAATTCACTGATGCAGGAGCTTATGTTTGAATACAGCAGAAGCGGTTGGAGTTAGCCTCAGCTGGATGTTTTAGCTCTTGCACCAGTAGGTCCATTAATGGCACTTAAATAAAGACACTTTTTATATAACTTTCAAACTCCATTGCTTTATTACACACAGTCACTTTCTTAGACACACCTGATTTCACCATTTGTCTTTTGCAACATTCTGCATTATATTCTTCACGATTATTACTTAATTCCTGTTTGCATTTGAGTCTTCAGTCCGGTAGGGGTGAGTAGTTCTCTTCCCAGTCCCTGTATAGTATAAACGCACACTAAAACTACTTACACAGGTATGCTACAGTGGGAAGTATCCTACAGCGCCCACAGCACATCACTTTACAGCAATCAGCTCACAGCTTAGGCTCACGGTTTCATCCCCGAGTCTTCAGAACGGTACCAGTGAGTAGTTTGCTTCCCACTCCTGCTATACTCTAAACGCATACTAACACCACCTGCACAGCTATTCTACAGCAGCCAGTATGCTACAGCGCCCAGAGCGCATCAGTTTACAGCACTCAGCTCACGGTTTAGGTGCATTCTTTAATCCCCGAGTGTAAAGGCACCTCACCTCAGCACCATCTCACTCTGGACAAAACAACACTTTCACACCGGTAGGGGTAAATACTTCGCTTCACACTCCCTGTATAGCACACACTAACCACCCACAGAGCTCACAGTGCTCCTACCGTCCTCCTTCCTACTTTTTCCTACTTTTTCCCCCTTACTCAATTCAACAGAATCACAAAATGGATGCCAGCACTTCCTAGTTGCAACCTTTCGCAGCCAATAGGCAGCAAGCTCGTGCTCGTAACGCCTCAGCCAAACAGATGGCAGAATTCCCAAATATTGATATATGCAAATTTCTCCAAAACTACTGAACGGATTTACACCAAATAAACAAAAGCCTGCTTTCTATACCAAGACCCTTCTCCCTGCCAAATTTGGGGTAATTCTGTTCACCCGTTCGACCTGTAGCATTGTCTAAAGTTTCCTGTAGGAATTGCATGGAGAAAACACGTTTTGGGACCCCCCTTTTTTCATGGCCCCTCCTTGACGAATCACCCCCAAACAAAGAATTATTTTGGAAAATGTCATGAAGATTCATCAACAAGACCAAAGTTATAAGCAAAACAAAAAATTTAATTCCTATGGAAACTTGGTCCTAACTATAACTATCTACTGGCAACTGCCAGTAGGTAATATATGATAAAGGCAAGCCATCATATATCATAAGGACAGGGTGAGTCAGAGAGGTGTTTAATAGTCATATACAGAAACAAGGCAGGAGGCTGATTTCCTTTGCACGGTCATGGAAGTCCGAACTCACCACAAAATCCAGTAATCCCTCTCCTTCCACCAAACACAACCAGAGTAGATCAAGCCCCATCATTGTGGTCAGTTTTCACTACAGTAATGGACTAGTCTATCGGTTTCGTGGAATGGCATTACCTGGTTGAGTGGAACTATGATGCGACTTCATGCTTTTAGTATGAGGTACATATGATTTGAATTCTCAGAAGGTGTGATACTATCCTTTTCATTGTACCGTCTGTAGGTTACCAGCCATAAATGTAGGCTCTGAAAAGCAGGGCTTGACACCTTGAAACTGGGCAGACTCTCAGACATCCTATTCCACACTATACTAATCATTATCTTATTTAGCCATTCTGGATTCTGCAAATTTATCAACTGCCAGCTTTCTAAAATGTTTTGCCCATCTCATTGCATGTTTTATTTCTCAAATGGACCAATCGGCGACAAGGTCCAAGATGTGGTCTGAGGCTTTTCATGACTTACACTTCTGATGCCATTCAGATATTTGTTGGCTGGATGGCATCCAGTTATTTACTTTCATTTTTCCTTGGTTCTTCTCCGCCACTTGAGGTATCCAGATTGTAACTCTTACTGAACCTGTTGGCTTCCTCATCCTCTGTTTATCTTTTTCAAGGTGAATTCCTGACTTGAATTATATTTTCTTGGAAGTCGTTGTTAAGAACTCGATGCATGAACAGAAGTAATGTAAAACAAGTTCTTTATTCAATGATATTCACCAACACAGGCTCCGAGGATGGAGCATAAAGAATGTGCTGCGCGTCCAGTCATCAGCTGTCAACTGTCAAAGACAACTGACAGCTGCTGAGGGCACGAGCAATACCGTGTCTGCGCAGGGACATCAACTGGTGGAACAAATGCGGGTGGGGTCGCACACTACTCACACAAAGGTGGTGTCGCCCCTAAGAACTCTGGTCAATGTAGTAAAGTGTTCGCGATGCATCATCTTTCGATCTTCTGCTATCTTCGCTGTCTTCGCCATCCCTGGACACGTGTCTCGGGGCATCACCCCTCGCCAGCAGGGATAGGCCATGTACTGGGGTTGCCGATGGCTGCCAATATCTGCCAGGTATAGTACCACTCAGGCGCGTAGGTGCGGGATCCCAGGCTCGTCAGCCCACTGCTCACAGGAGCTTTAAAGTTACAAATGGGGGTGGGGTCGCACACTACTCACACACCGGCGGTGTCGCCCCTAAGGACTCTGGTCAATGTAGTAAAGTGTTCGCGATGCATCATCTTTCGATCTTCTGCTATCTTCGCAGTCTTCGCCATCCCTGGACACGTGTCTCGGGGCATCACCCCTTGCCAGCAGGGATAGGCCGTGTACTGGGGTTGCCGATGGCTGCCAATATCTGCCAGGTATAGTACCACTAAGGCACGTAGGTGCGGGATCCCAGGCTCATCAGCCCACTGCTCACGGGAGCTTTAAAGTTACAAATGGGGGTGGGGTCGCACACTACTCAAACACCGGCGGTGTCGCCCCTAAGAACTCTGGTCAATGTAGTAAAGTGTTCGCGATGCATCATCTTTCGATCTTCTGCTATCTTCGCTGTCTTCGCCATCCCTGGACACGTGTCTCGGGCATCACCCCTCGCCAGCAGGGATAGGCCGTGTACTGGGGTTGCCGATGGCTGCCAATATCTGCCAGGTATAGTACCACTCAGGCGCGTAGGTGCGGGATCCCAGGCTCGTCAGCCCACTGCTCACGGGAGCTTTAAAGTTACAAATGGGGGTGGGGTCGCACACTACTCACACACCGGCGGTGTCGCCCCTAAGGACTCTGGTCAATGTAGTAAAGTGTTCGCGATGCATCATCTTTCGATCTTCTGCTATATTCGCTGTCTTTGCCATCCCTGGACACGTGTCTCGGGGCATCACCCCTCGCCAGCAGGGATAGGCCGTGTACTGGGGTTGTGATGGCTGCCAATATCTGCCACGTATAGTACCACTCAGGCGCGTAGGTGCGGGATCCCAGGCTCGTCAGCCCACTGCTCACGGGAGCTTTAAAGTTACAAATGGGGGTGGGGTCGCACACTACTCACACACCGGCGGTGTCGCCCCTAAGGACTCTGGTCAATGTAGTAAAGTGTTTGCGATGCATTATCTTTCGATCTTCTGCTATCTTCGCTGTCTTCGCCATCCCTGGACACGTGTCTCGGGGCATCACCCCTCGCCAGCAGGGATTGGCCGTGTACTGGGGTTGCCGATGGCTGCCAATATCTGCCAGGTATAGTACCACTCAGGCGCGTAGGTGCGGGATCCCAGGCTCGTCAGCCCACTGCTCACGGGAGCTTTAAAGTTACAAATGGGGGTAGGGTCGCACACTACTCACACACCGGCGGTGTCACCTGCGCGCCTGAGTGGTACTAAACCTGGCAATTTTTGGCAGCCACCGGCAACCCCAGAACACGGCCTAATCCCTGCCGATGAGGGGTAAATACCTCAAAACACGTGTCCGGGGATGGCGAAGATAGCAGAGAATCGAAAGAAGATGCATCGCGGAACACAAACTACACTTACCACAGTCCTTAGGGGCGATCCCGCTGGTGTGTGAGTAGTGTGCGACCCCCACCCCCATTTGTAATGCTAAAGCTCCCTCGAGCAGTTGGCTGACGAGCCTGGGACCCCGCACATGCGCGCCTGAGTGGTACTAAACCTGGCAATATTTGGCAGCCACCGGCAACCCCAGAGCACGGCCTAATCCCTGCTGATGAGGGGTAAATACCTCGAAACACGTGTCCAGGGATGGCGAAGATAGCAGAGAATCGAAAGAAGATGCATCGCGGAACACGAACTACACTTACCACAGTCCTTAGGGGCGATCCCGCTGGTGTGTGAGTAGTGTGCGACCCCACCCCCATTTGTAATGTTAAAGCTCCCTCGAGCAGTTGGCTGACGAGCCTGGGACCACGCACCTGCACGCCTGAGTGGTACTAAACCTGGCAATATTTGGCAGCCGCCGGCAACCCCAGAACACGGCCTAATCCCTGCTGATGAGGGGTAAATACCTCGAAACACGTGTCCAGGGATGGCGAAGATAGCAGAGAATCGAAAGAAGATGCATCGCGGAACACGAACTACACTTACCACAGTCCTTAGGGGCAATCCCGCTGGTGTGTGAGTAGTGTGCGACCCCACCCCCATTTGTAATGTTAAAGCTCCCTCGAGCAGTTGGCTGATGAGCCTGGGACCCCGCACCTGCGCGCCTGAGTGGTACTAAACCTGGCAATATTTGGCAGCCACCGGCAACCCCAGAACACGGCCTAATCCCTGCTGATGAGGGCTAAATACCTTGAAACACGTGTCCAGGGATGGCGAAGATAGCAGAGAATCGAAAGAAGATGCATCGCGGAACACAAACTACACTTACCACAGTCCTCAGGGGCGATCCCGCTGGTGTGTGAGTAGTGTGCGACCCCACCCCCATTTGTAATGTTAAAGCTCCCTCGAGCAGTTGGCTGACGAGCCTGGGACCCCGCACCTACGCGCCAGAGTGGTACTAAACCTGGCAATATTTGGCAGCCACCGGCAACCCCAGAACACGGCCTAATCCCTGCTGATGAGGGGTAAATACCTCGAAACACGTGTCCAGGGATGGCGAAGATAGCAGAGAATCGAAAGAAGATGCATCGCGGAACACGAAGTACACTTACTACAGTCCTTAGGGGCGATCCCGCTAGTGTGGGAGTAGTGTGCGACCCCACCCCCATTTGTAATGTTAAAGCTCCCTCGAGCAGTTGGCTGACGAGCCTGGGACCCCGCACCTGCGCGCCTGAGTGGTACTAAACCTGGCAATATTTGGCAGCCACCGGCAACCCCAGAACACGGCCTAATCCCTGCTGATGAGGGGTAAATACCTCGAAACACGTGTCCAGGGATGGCGAAGATAGCAGAGAATCAAAAGAAGATGCATCGCGGAACACGAACTACACTTACCACAGTCCTCAGGGGCGATCCCGCTGGTGTGTGAGTAGTGTGCGACCCCACCCCCATTTGTAATGTTAAAGCTCCCTCGAGCAGTTGGCTGACGAGCCTGGGACCCCGCACCTGCGCGCCAAAGTGGTACTAAACCTGGCAATATTTGGCAGCCACCGGCAACCCCAGAACACGGCCTAATCCCTGCTGATGAGGGGTAAATACCTAGAAACACGTGTGCAGGGATGGCGAAGATAGCAGAGAATCGAAAGAAGATGCATCACGGAACACGAACTACACTTACCACAGTCCTTAGGGGCGATCCCGCTGGTGTGTGAGTAGTGTGCGACCCCACCCCCATTTGTAATGTTAAAGCTCCCTCGAGCAGTTGGCTTACGAGCCTGGGACCCCGCACCTGCGCGTCTGAGTGGTACTAAACCTGGCAATATTTGGCAGCCACCGGCAACCCCAGAACACGGCCTAATCCCTGCTGATGAGGGGTAAATACCTCGAAACAGGTGTCCAGGGATGGCGAAGATAGCAGAGAATCGAAAGAAGATGCATCGCGGAACACGAACTACACTTACCACAGTCCTTAGGGGCGATCCCGCTGGTGTGTGAGTATTGTGCGACCCCACCCCCATTTGTAATGTTAAAGCTCCCTCGAACAGTTGGCTGACGAGCCTGGGACCCGCACCTGCGTGCCTGAGTGGTACTAAACCTGGCAATATTTGGCAGCCACCGGCAACCCCAGAACACGGCCTAATCCCTGCTGATGAGGGGTAAATACCTCGAAACACGTGTCCAGGGATGGCGAAGATAGCAGAGAATCGAAAGAAGATGCATCGCAGAACACGAACTACACTTACCACAATCCTTAGGTGCGATCCCGCTGGTGTGTGAGTAGTGTGCGACCCCACCCCAATTTGTAATGTTAAAGCTCCCTCGAGCAGTTGGCTGACGAGCCTGGGACCCCGCACCTGCGCGCCTGAGTGGTACTAAACCTGGCAATATTTGGCAGCCACCTGCAACCCCAGAACACGGCCTAATCCCTGCTGATGAGGGGTAAATACCTCGAAACACGTGTCCAGGGATGGCGAAGATAGCAGAGAATCGAAAGAAGATGCATCGCGGAACACAAACTACACTTACCACAGTCCTTAGTGGCGATCCCGCTGGTGTGTGAGTAGTGTGCGACCCCACCCCCATTTGTAATGTTAAAGCTCTCTCGAGCAGTTGGCTGACAAGCCTGGGACCCCGCACCTGCGCGCCTGAGTGGTACTAAACCTGGCAATATTTGGCAGCCACCGGCAACCCCAGAACACGGCCTAATCCCTGCTGATGAGGGGTAAATACCTCGAAACACGTGTCCAGGGATGGCGAAGATAGCAGAGAATCGAAAGAAGATGCATCGCGGAACACAAACTACACTTACCACAGTCCTTAGGGGCGATCCTGCTGGTGTGTGAGTAGTGTGCGACCCCACCCCCATTTGTAATGTTAAAGCTCTCTCGAGCAGTTGGCTGACGAGCCTGGGACCCCGCACCTGCGCGCCTGAGTGGTACTAAACCTGGCAATATTTGGCAGCCACCGGCAACCCCAGAACACTGCCTAATCCCTGCTGATGAGGGGTAAATACCTCGAAACACGTGTCCAGGGATGGCGAAGATAGCAGCGAATCGAAAGAAGATGCATCGCGGAACACGAACTACACTTACCACAGTCCTTAGGGGCGATCCCGCTGTTGTGTGAGTAGTGTGCGACCCCACCCCCATTTGTAATGTTAAAGCTCCCTCGAGCAGTTGGCTGACGAGCCTGGGACCCCACACCTGCACGCCTAAGTGGTACTAAACCTGGCAATATTTGGCAGCCACCGGCAACCCCAGAACACGGCCTAATCCCTGCTGATGAGGGGTAAATACCTCGAAACACGTGTCCTGGGATGGCGAAGATAGCAGAGAATCGAAAGAAGATGCATTGCGGAACACGAACTACACTTACCACAGTCCTTAGGGGCGATCCCGCTGGTGTGTGAGTAGTGTGCGACCCCACCCCCATTTGTAATGGTAAAGCTCCCTCGAGCAGTTGGCTGACGAGCCTGGGACCCCGCACCTGCGTGCCTGAGTGGTACTAAACCTGGCAATATTTGGCAGCCACCGGCAACCCCAGAACACGGCCTAATCCCTGCTGATGAGGGGTAAATACCTCGAAACAGGTGTCCAGGGATGGCGAAGATAGCAGAGAATCGAAAGAAGATGCATCGCGGAACACGAACTACACTTACCACAGTCCTTAGGGGCGATCCCGCTGGTGTGTGAGTATTGTGCGACCCCACCCCCATTTGTAATGTTAAAGCTCCCTCGAACAGTTGGCTGACGAGCCTGGGACCCCGCACCTGCGCGCCTGAGTGGTACTAAACCTGGCAATATTTGGCAGCCACCGGCAACCCCAGAACACGGCCTAATCCCTGCTGATAGGGGTAAATACCTCGAAACACGTGTCCAGGGATGGCGAAGATAGCAGAGAATCGAAAGAAGATGCATCGCAGAACACGAACTACACTTACCACAGTCCTTAGGTGCGATCCCGCTGGTGTGTGAGTATTGTGCGACCCCACCCCCATTTGTAATGTTAAAGCTCCCTCGAACAGTTGGCTGACGAGCCTGGGACCCCGCACCTGCGCGCCTGAGTGGTACTAAACCTGGCAATATTTGGCAGCCACCGGCAACCCCAGAACACGGCCTAATCCCTGCTGATGAGGGGTAAATACCTCGAAACACGTGTCCAGGGATGGCGAAGATAGCAGAGAATCGAAAGAAGATGCATCGCGGAACACGAACTACATTTACCACAGTCCTTAGGGGCTATCCCGCTGTTGTGTGAGTAGTGTGCGACCCCACCCCCATTTGTAATGTTAAAGCTCCCTCGAGCAGTTGGCTGACGAGCCTGGGACCCCACACCTGCACGCCTAAGTGGTACTAAACCTGGCAATATTTGGCAGCCACCGGCAACCCCAGAACACGGCCTAATCCCTGCTGATAGGGGTAAATACCTCGAAACACGTGTCCAGGGATGGCGAAGATAGCAGAGAATCGAAAGAAGATGCATCGCAGAACACGAACTACACTTACCACAGTCCTTAGGTGCGATCCCGCTGGTGTGTGAGTAGTGTGCGACCCCACCCCCATTTGTAATGTTAAAGCTCCCTCGAGCAGTTGGCTGACGAGCCTGGGACCCCGCACCTGCGCGCCTGAGTGGTACTAAACCTGGCAATATTTGGCAGCCACCTGCAACCCCAGAACACAGCCTAATCCCTGCTGATGAGGGGTAAATACCTCGAAACACGTGTCCAGGGATGGCGAAGATAGCAGAGAATCGAAAGAAGATGCATCGCGGAACACGAACTACACTTACCACAGTCCTTAGGGGCGATCCCGCTGGTGTGTGAGTAGTTTGCGACCCCACCCCCATTTGTAATGTTAAAGCTCCCTCGAGCAGTTGGCTGACGAGCCTGGGACCCCGCACCTGCGCGCCTGAGTGGTACTAAACCTGGCAATATTTGGCAGCCACCGGCAACCCCAGAACACTGCCTAATCCCTGCTGATGAGGGGTAAATACCTCGAAACACGTGTCCAGGGATGGCGAAGATAGCAGCGAATCGAAAGAAGATGCATCGCGGAACACGAACTACACTTACCACAGTCCTTAGGGGCGATCCCGCTGGTGTGTGAGTAGTGTGAGACCCCACCCCCATTTGTAATGTTAAAGCTCCCTCGAGCAGTTGGCTGACGAGCCAGGGACCCCGCACCTGCGCGCCTGAGTGGTACTAAACCTGGCAATATTTGGCAGCCACCGGCAACCCCAGAACACGGCCTAATCCCTGCTGATGAGGGGTAAATACCTCGAAACACGTGTCCAGGGATGGCGAAGATAGCAGAGAATCGAAAGAAGATGCATCGCGGAACACGAACTACACTTACCACAGTCCTTAGGGGCTATCCCGCTGTTGTGTGAGTAGTGTGCGACCCCACCCCCATTTGTAATGTTAAAGCTCCCTCGAGCAGTTGGCTGATAAGCCTGGGACCCCACACCTGCACGCCTAAGTGGTACTAAACCTGGCAATATTTGGCAGCCACCGGCAACCCCAGAACACGGCCTAATCCCTGCTGATGAGGGGTAAATACCTCGAAACACGTGTCCTGGGATGGCGAAGATAGCAGAGAATCGAAAGAAGATGCATCGCGGAACACGAACTACACTTACCACAGTCCTTAGGGGCGATCCCGCTGGTGTGTGAGTAGTGTGCGACCCCACCCCCATTTGTAATGTTAAAGCTCCCTCGAGCAGTTGGCTGATGAGCCTGGGACCCCGCACCTGCGTGCCTGAGTGGTACTAAACCTGGCAATATTTGGCAGCCACCGGCAACCCCAGAACACGGCCTAATCCCTGCTGATGAGGGGTAAATTCCTCGAAACACGTGTCCAGGGATGGCGAAGATAGCAGAGAATCAAAAGAAGATGCATCGCGGAACACGACTACACTTACCACAGTCCTTAGGGGCGATCCCGCTGGTGTGTGAGTAGTGTGCGACCCCACCCCCATTTGTAATACTAAAGCTCCCTCGAGCAGTTGGCTGACGAGCCTGGGACCCCGCACCTGCGCGCCTGAGTGGTACTAAACCTGGCAATATTTGGCAGCCACCGGCAACCCCGGAACACGGCCTAATCACTGCTGATGAGGGGTAAATACCTCGAAACACGTGTCCAGGGATGGCGAAGATAGCAGAGAATCGAAAGAAGATGCATCGCGGAACACGAACTACACTTACCACAGTCCTTAGGGGCGATCCCGCTGGTGTGTGAGTAGTGTGCGACCCCACCCCCATTTGTAATGTTAAAGCTCCCTCGAGCAGTTGGCTGACGAGCCTGGGACCCCGCACATGCGCGCCTGAGTGGAACTAAACCTGGCAATATTTGGCAGCCACCAGCAACCCCAGAACACGGCCTAATCCCTGCTGATGAGGGGTAAATACCTCGAAACACGTGTCCAGGGATGGCGAAGATAGCAGAGAATCGAAAGAAGATGCATCGCGGAACACGAACTACACTTAGCACAGTCCTTAGGGGCGATCCCGCTGGTGTGTGAGTAGTGTGCGACCCCACCCCCATTTGTAATGTTAAAGCTCCCTCGAGAAGTTGGCTGACGAGCCTGGGACCCCGCACCTGCGCGCCTGAGTGGTACTAAACCTGGCAATATTTGGCAGCCACCGGCAACCCCAGAACACGGCCTAATCCCTGCTGATGAGGGGTAAATACCTCGAAACACGTGTCCAGGGATGGCGAAGATAGCAGAGAATCGAAAGAAGATGCATCGCGGAACACAAACTACACTTACCACAGTCCTTAGGGGCGATCCTGCTGGTGTGTGAGTAGTGTGCGACCCCACCCCCATTTGTAATGTTAAAGCTCTCTCGAGCAGTTGGCTGACGAGCCTGGGACCCCGCACCTGCGCGCCTGAGTGGTACTAAACCTGGCAATATTTGGCAGCCACCGGCAACCCCAGAACACTGCCTAATCCCTGCTGATGAGGGGTAAATACCTCGAAACACGTGTCCAGGGATGGCGAAGATAGCAGCGAATCGAAAGAAGATGCATCGCGGAACACGAACTACACTTACCACAGTCCTTAGGGGCGATCCCGCTGGTGTGTGAGTAGTGTGAGACCCCACCCCCATTTGTAATGTTAAAGCTCCCTCGAGCAGTTGGCTGACGAGCCTGGGACCCCGCACCTGCGCTCCTGAGTGGTACTAAACCTGGCAATATTTGGCAGCCACCGGCAACCCCAGAACACGGCCTAATCCCTGCTGATGAGGGGTAAATACCTCGAAACACGTGTCCAGGGATGGCGAAGATAGCAGAGAATCGAAAGAAGATGCATCGCGGAACACGAACTACATTTACCACAGTCCTTAGGGGCTATCCCGCTGTTGTGTGAGTAGTGTGCGACCCCACCCCCATTTGTAATGTTAAAGCTCCCTCGAGCAGTTGGCTGACGAGCCTGGGACCCCACACCTGCACGCCTAAGTGGTACTAAACCTGGCAATATTTGGCAGCCACCGGCAACCCCAGAACACGGCCTAATCCCTGCTGATGAGGGGTAAATACCTCGAAACACGTGTCCTGGGATGGCGAAGATAGCAGAGAATCGAAAGAAGATGCATCGCGGAACACGAACTACACTTACCACAGTCCTTAGGGGCGATCCCGCTGGTGTGTGAGTAGTGTGCGACCCCACCCCCATTTGTAATGGTAAAGCTCCCTCGAGCAGTTGGCTGACGAGCCTGGGACCCCGCACCTGCGTGCCTGAGTGGTACTAAACCTGGCAATATTTGGCAGCCACCGGCAACCCCAGAACACGGCCTAATCCCTGCTGATGAGGGGTAAATACCTCGAAACAGGTGTCCAGGGATGGCGAAGATAGCAGAGAATCGAAAGAAGATGCATCGCGGAACACGAACTACACTTACCACAGTCCTTAGGGGCGATCCCGCTGGTGTGTGAGTATTGTGCGACCCCACCCCCATTTGTAATGTTAAAGCTCCCTCGAACAGTTGGCTGACGAGCCTGGGACCCCGCACCTGCGCGCCTGAGTGGTACTAAACCTGGCAATATTTGGCAGCCACCGGCAACCCCAGAACACGGCCTAATCCCTGCTGATAGGGGTAAATACCTCGAAACACGTGTCCAGGGATGGCGAAGATAGCAGAGAATCGAAAGAAGATGCATCGCAGAACACGAACTACACTTACCACAGTCCTTAGGTGCGATCCCGCTGGTGTGTGAGTAGTGTGCGACCCCACCCCCATTTGTAATGTTAAAGCTCCCTCGAGCAGTTGGCTGACGAGCCTGGGACCCCGCACCTGCGCGCCTGAGTGGTACTAAACCTGGCAATATTTGGCAGCCACCTGCAACCCCAGAACACAGCCTAATCCCTGCTGATGAGGGGTAAATACCTCGAAACACGTGTCCAGGGATGGCGAAGATAGCAGAGAATCGAAAGAAGATGCATCGCGGAACACGAACTACACTTACCACAGTCCTTAGGGGCGATCCCGCTGGTGTGTGAGTAGTTTGCGACCCCACCCCCATTTGTAATGTTAAAGCTCCCTCGAGCAGTTGGCTGACGAGCCTGGGACCCCGCACCTGCGCGCCTGAGTGGTACTAAACCTGGCAATATTTGGCAGCCACCGGCAACCCCAGAACACTGCCTAATCCCTGCTGATGAGGGGTAAATACCTCGAAACACGTGTCCAGGGATGGCGAAGATAGCAGCGAATCGAAAGAAGATGCATCGCGGAACACGAACTACACTTACCACAGTCCTTAGGGGCGATCCCGCTGGTGTGTGAGTAGTGTGAGACCCCACCCCCATTTGTAATGTTAAAGCTCCCTCGAGCAGTTGGCTGACGAGCCAGGGACCCCGCACCTGCGCGCCTGAGTGGTACTAAACCTGGCAATATTTGGCAGCCACCGGCAACCCCAGAACACGGCCTAATCCCTGCTGATGAGGGGTAAATACCTCGAAACACGTGTCCAGGGATGGCGAAGATAGCAGAGAATCGAAAGAAGATATATCGCGGAACACGAACTACACTTACCACAGTCCTTAGGGGCTATCCCGCTGTTGTGTGAGTAGTGTGCGACCCCACCCCCATTTGTAATGTTAAAGCTCCCTCGAGCAGTTGGCTGATAAGCCTGGGACCCCACACCTGCACGCCTAAGTGGTACTAAACCTGGCAATATTTGGCAGCCACCGGCAACCCCAGAACACGGCCTAATCCCTGCTGATGAGGGGTAAATACCTCGAAACACGTGTCCTGGGATGGCGAAGATAGCAGAGAATCGAAAGAAGATGCATCGCGGAACACGAACTACACTTACCACAGTCCTTAGGGGCGATCCCGCTGGTGTGTGAGTAGTGTGCGACCCCACCCCCATTTGTAATGTTAAAGCTCCCTCGAGCAGTTGGCTGATGAGCCTGGGACCCCGCACCTGCGTGCCTGAGTGGTACTAAACCTGGCAATATTTGGCAGCCACCGGCAACACCAGAACACGGCCTAATCCCTGCTGATGAGGGGTAAATTCCTCGAAACACGTGTCCAGGGATGGCGAAGATAGCAGAGAATCAAAAGAAGATGCATCGCGGAACACGACTACACTTACCACAGTCCTTAGGGGCGATCCCGCTGGTGTGTGAGTAGTGTGCGACCCCACCCCCATTTGTAATACTAAAGCTCCCTCGAGCAGTTGGCTGACGAGCCTGGGACCCCGCACCTGCGCGCCTGAGTGGTACTAAACCTGGCAATATTTGGCAGCCACCGGCAACCCCGGAACACGGCCTAATCACTGCTGATGAGGGGTAAATACCTCGAAACACGTGTCCAGGGATGGCGAAGATAGCAGAGAATCGAAAGAAGATGCATCGCGGAACACGAACTACACTTACCACAGTCCTTAGGGGCGATCCCGCTGGTGTGTGAGTAGTGTGCGACCCCACCCCCATTTGTAATGTTAAAGCTCCCTCGAGCAGTTGGCTGACGAGCCTGGGACCCCGCACATGCGCGCCTGAGTGGAACTAAACCTGGCAATATTTGGCAGCCACCAGCAACCCCAGAACACGGCCTAATCCCTGCTGATGAGGGGTAAATACCTCGAAACACGTGTCCAGGGATGGCGAAGATAGCAGAGAATCGAAAGAAGATGCATCGCGGAACACGAACTACACTTAGCACAGTCCTTAGGGGCGATCCCGCTGGTGTGTGAGTAGTGTGCGACCCCACCCCCATTTGTAATGTTAAAGCTCCCTCGAGAAGTTGGCTGACGAGCCGGGGACCCCGCACCTGCGCGCCTGAGTGGTACTAAACCTGGCAATATTTGGCAGCCACCGGCAACCCCAGAACACGGCCTAATCCCTGCTGATGAGGGGTAAATACCTCGAAACACGTGTCCAGGGATGGCGAAGATAGCAGAGAATCGAAAGAAGATGCATCGCGGAACACAAACTACACTTACCACAGTCCTTAGGGGCGAACCCGCTGGTGTGTGAGTAGTGTGCGACCCCACCCCCATTTGTAATGTTAAAGCTCCCTCGAGCAGTTGGCTGACGAGCCTGGGACCCCGCACATGCGCGCCTGAGTGGTACTAAACCTGGCAATATTTGGCAGCCACCAGCAACCCCAGAACACGGTCTAATCCCTGCTGATGAGGGGTAAATACCTCGAAACACGTGTCCAGGGATGGCGAAGATAGCAGAGAATCGAAAGAAGATGCATCGCGGAACACAAACTACACTTACCACAGTCCTTAGGGGCGATCCCGCTGGTGTGTGAGTAGTGTGCGACCCCATCCCCATCCCCATTTGTAACTGGTGAAACACACGGTGTCCTCGCAGGGACACACGAATACACATATGTCGCAGGGACACACGATTAAACATAACAACCGTTTGCCATCAAAGTTTCTCTAAGTAGATATTTAGACGCCAAAACGTTAAAAATGGCTTCTGTAGGTTTAGACATTAAAATGTATGATGGCAGCCCCAGTTAACCAATTTCTGTACTTCTCTTCTTAATAAAACATTCTGAAAGTTTCCTAAAGATAGTCAATCCTCGCTAGGGAATTTGTCCTTGTTCCTAAGAGGTCAATGTGCGACAACTGACTCAAGATAAAATAGAGAGTGAAAAGTATCAGAACAGTACTTGATGAGTAAAATTGCACAGCAACAGTATCCAAGGACCTCATAACCCTGTGGTAAATAGTAAAGATTAGAATGTATATTTTCATTGTATGTTTTCATTAGGGTAAAAGAACAATTAATATAGAATCAGCTCTGATTTTCCTTTATTTTTAAAGGTGGAGGTAATAAAAAAAGGATGAAGGGTAATTTGTTGCTCAATTAATTAGTTAGTATCAACATTCAATTCAATTCATTTTGGCTATTGAATCATTTAGCAGACCCCTGTCTGCCTTTTTCACTGTCTTTGCTGCCCATGTTCTCAGAGGTCCTGAAGGCAGCATGAAGCCATAAAGTGAACATTGCCCTTAGAGGCATGTTTTCTTTTTGTCCTTATCCTTGTTCAAACCTCTTGACAGCAGGGCTCATTTGGGGTCCCCACATCAGCAATGGTAAGTTTTTATACCATCCCCACATTATTCTAGGCTACCTGTAGCTGTGCATCCATGATGTGCTACACCACACCACACCAAATAATAGTACTTCTTGTTACTGCTAACTCTAACTGGGATGTCTAGATTAGATTTGCTTTTAACAGTCACAAATACTCAGCTGCCTTGCCTCTCTGTGTTCACATTCCGAAGTAGTCTGCTCAGTAATTTCTCTGGGTTGCTGAACATTGTGTGCCTGTAATATGCAGCTCAGTTGTGAAAGTGTGCAGACTCAATTTGAGATGGAAATGAGCAGCTGCTGCCCTCCTCAAATAGGGTCAGCCACTGCCATGCACTACCAGCAGCAGTGGTGTTTACAAGCAGCTCACTATGGGGCATATTATCAAGGACCGGTGTTAAAATTATCGCCGTTTTATCGGCAGGAAACTGCCGATAAAACGGCGATAATGGGCTTGATTATACGCCCTTGTTAATTCCCATAGAAGCCCATGTTAACATCAGAACATGGGTTTCTAGGGAGTATTATCAAGCCCAATATCGCAGTTTTATCGGCAGTTACTTGCCGATAAAACGGCGATAATTTTAACTCCAGTCCTTGATATTATGCCCCTATGTTTTTTCCAAAGCTCCTAAGAGTCATTAAGGGTGTAATTACTCTTCATCCCACTCTTCATCTCACTCCTTTACAATAGTGACACAATCCCGCTTCCCTTTGAAATGCTAGTCCATTTTTACTTTTAATTATATAAAACTCTCACACCATCTGCCATACCTGTTTTTTCCCTGTCTCTAGACAGAGCACGACATGAGTTGCATTCATATTGTAAGTACAATGATTGATTTACATTTGGTCTGTTTTGTAAATTTTTTTATTTACAGAGTTTTATATAGCAAAAACTTGACCCGAATCGGGTACCAGAGCGCTTTACATAGCACCAGTTGCATTACATGAGGACACATTCATTTTTGTTAGGCATGAGGAGATTAAGTGATTTGCCCAGAATCACAGGATGTTCAGCGTCATTGCTGAGACTCTAACCCAGTTCCCCAGATTCGAGGTCGACCGCCCTAGCGGTCAGGCCAACTCCTCTCCCCAAAATTTCATTTGCGTACATTGCATCAGTTCTCTTCTCGCGTCTTGGCTTCCCTTGCTTGTTCTTGGCGGAGGCATGGATCATTCTAGATGGTCGTGGGCTGGCCATTCGGCTTTTGAGGTAGTCCCAGTAGCACCTGGCTCCCACAACCATGTCTTTGGTGTATGTGGCTGTGGGAGAGGTTGGAAAGGCTGTCTTTTGGCTTCCCAAGTCTTGTGGAACGGAGACTTGGGAAGCTAAGGGGTGGTATGTATAGGAAGCAGTTATTCCTACTTGATTCTTTTCAAAATAAGAGATAAAGTGTCAGTACATGTGTCTGGCAAGTCTAGCTCCGAGAGGAAACATGTGAAGGAGCTGCAAGAACACAGATCTGTTGCAGATCTCCAGGGCAGACTTGTAGTACCTAATTAACTCTGCGGTTCAGGCTGCATTGAATGAGCCTTCTGAATAAGCAAAATGAAGGGGGATAAGTATGAGGACTTGTACAATTCTCCTAAAGCCAAATATGTCAATGGTAAAGTTTTTGCGGACATGTTGGCCCATATTCGGGAGGTGGTGGAATTTTAATCGAAATCTTTGGTGGATGATGGCTTTTATTCCCAGTATAGTGCCTGCGTGGTGGACGATTTGCCCTTTCATGATGTCATTAAGGAAATTCCGGCAAAGGAATAGCACAATATCGAGAAGCAGGGGATGCCTTGCTTTCTGGGAAAAAGGTATCACTTGGCGCTCTTTGATGAACATTTTATGCAAGTTCCTAAAGTCAATCTCATTTTGCCCTCAATGGCTTCTAGCTCTTCTTGGTCGATTGAGGAGGTTTCCTTTCAGATCCTTTTAAAAGTAAGGTGGAGGCTGTCTTGAAGTAGGCATGCACCGCATCTCATTTTGGGATCAAGGTGAGAGCTTACTCCACATATGCCTCACAAGTCCTTACTAAGGAATTCGAGAAGTTATTTGGCTGCGTTTAGGATCAAGGGGATCCCACTTGTATCTTGGTGCAGATGAGGGTGTTGGCTCAATATCTGTCTGATTCCACATTTGGTCCCCTGTGGGCTCTCCCAGCAGGTGGGACAATGAGGCCTGGTAGATGGTCAATGTGGACAAATCCATGGCGTCTGATGCAGCACAGAATGACTTAATTCATATGCTGCCTTTTGAAGGTCCCAAATCTTTTGAGGATGATTTTAAAAAGAATGGTACAGCATTCTGTAGAGTAGAAAACATTGTTGAAGACTTTCCAGTCTGTGCAAAAGCAACTTTTCTTCCACAAGCTGAATTTCAAGGGAGTTCTCTCCTCTTCTCAACCTTTTCGTAGATGGACCCGTGGTTAGGGGGCTGCATTCACCAACAAGCCCTGGCCCCAGAATCAGCAGCCCCAGGGTGCTGGTCAATAGTGACTATGCTGGGAGGGGGGGATCTCAGCTCCCTTTGTTCCAGGATCAATGGTCCAGCTGCTTGCTTTCTGACCAGTGGCTTCTGTCAGTCATCATTGAGGGGTATCAGATTCCATTTGGGGGTATTCCTCCTCACACTCATTTCCGGATTACCCCTTTGTCGGTAGACACCATGAAGAGGACTGCTATGTTCGGGGTGGAAAAGTTGCTCTAAAAGGGTGCTATTATTAAGGTGCAAGAGAAGGAGTAGAGCCTAGGCTTCTACTCAGCTCTCTTCTTTGTCCCAAAACCTGAATGGTCTTCCTACCCAATTCTGAATCTCAAGGCTCTGAACAGAACAGTGAAGCTGGATCATTTTCGGATGAGCACATTGCAGACTGTCAACCCATTCATCCAACAGAGTGACTTTCTGGCTTCCCTGGACCTGGAGAATGCCTAATTTCCCTTGCCTGTCCATCAAGAAAGCCAACAGCTGCTGTGGTTTGCTGTGGATGGGGCTCATTACCAGTTTCGGGTCCTGCCTTTTGGACTCTCCACCGCTCACCAGACTTTTATCAAGGTATTAGCTCCAGCTGTGGGGGTTTTGCAGCTTTAGGATTTCTCTGCTTCTCTTTATAGATGATTGCTTGATTTCAGCATCCTCTCTTCCTAATGCTCTACTAGCAGTGGAAGCTACCATGAACATGTTCAAATGCCTGGGCTTCAAAATGAATCTAGAAAAGTCACAGCTAGTCCATGCTCAGAGGCTGCAGTTTATCTGCAGTATTTTTGACACTCATATTGGGATGATGTTCCTCCCAACTGCTCGCAATGCTACCCTGCAGCATCTTCTGTTCGATCTCTTGGTTCAGCAATTGGGTCAGGCTCGGACTTGTTTGGGGTCCCAGGGGTTGAAGGCTGCCACCATGGCTGTGGTTTCCTGGTCTCTCCTGCACCTCAAGCCTCTAGTGAATAATCTAATGTCTCACTGGAACCCCTCCAATGTGAATTATGATTTTCTAGTTCCTCTCCTGTTCTTTTTCAGGAATTGCGCTGGTAGCTTCACACTACCAACTTGGAGAAGGGGATCAGTTTCCAAGTTCCTCCTCCTCTATTGCTAACAATTGAGACCACAATGTAGGGTTGGGGAGCCAGGTTGGGGTCCTTGGAGGCCAAGGGACAGTGGACTCAGGCCGAAAGCAGTCGCTCCTTGAATTGGCGGAAGTTGGCAACCATTTGGCATTCTGTTCTTTCAGGTTTGCATGATTTGCATATGGCCATGTCTAAACTGGGGTGGCATGGTGAGCAAAAGAATGATGGATTTAACCCGGATCTTTTGACTGGGGTGAATGTTTTGATTTGTTCTGCTTTCTGTCCATCAATTGTGTGTCTTTTGCTTTCTCGCCCTAAGTGCGCCATGTATGCCCAGACGTGGGTCCTGGGCTCACTTTGCCACTGGCATCAAGCTATCCTGGTTGAAGAGGGGTGACTGGGGGTGAATGTTTTGATTTGTTCTGCATTCCGTCCATCAATTGTGTGTCTTTTGCGTTCTTCCAGGTCCGGCTGCAGGGGGGCAAATCTATTGTTTCCCCTGCTCTGTTTATGTCCTGTGGGAGAGTGGCTAAGGGCAAGAAGGTGTCTATATTTGCTTTAAGTAGGTAGGTGTGCTTGGCAGTTTGCCACTCTAAATCTTTGAGGTTGTCTCCTTCTCCTAAGATTTAGGGGTGCTCTACTCAGTCTGTGACAGCTTCCTGTGCTGAGGCCGCAGGTGTCTCTATCCCAGAGAGCTTTAGGGTGGCTACCTACCAGTCACATCATTTTTTATGAAGCATTAGTGTCTTGATGTGTTGCATACTCCTATGGACAATTTTGCCGTTGGCGTTATGAACGCAGCTTTATCTTGTACCTTATTTTTGTATTAATCTTTGTATTTAGCATGTATGCTTGGTGTCATGTTTTTTCTTTGTGTTTTAACTTGTGAGATCCTCACTAATATAAGAATTGGGATGAGGAGGTCCTATGAAGGGGCAAGCAGGTTGGACTACGGAAACGCCCTCTACGCAGGAGCCTCGGCCAAACTCCTGAGATGGCTCCAACCCATCCAGAACGCCTCTGCACGTCTGATCCTCAACATCCCTTGCTGCAGCCACATCACACCCCACCTGAGAGACCTGCACTGGCACCTGGTCAATAAGAGGATAACCTTCAAGCTCCTCACCCACGCACACAAGGCACTCCACAACACCGGACCAACGTACCTCAGACGACTCAGCTTCTACATCCCCACCCGCCAGCTCCGCTCCACCGACCTTGCCCTCGCCACAGTCCCCTGCCTCTGAAGAGTGACCTCCGGCGGCAGATCGTTCCCCCACCTCGCCGCCAAGACCTGGAACACCCTCCTCATCCACCTACGGCAGACCCAAGACCTGCTGACTTTCAGAAAACTCCTTAAGACCTGACTTTTCGAGCAGTAGCAGCATTCCCCACCCCAGCGCCTTGAGACCCTCACGGGTGCGTAGTGTGCTTGAATAATGATATGATTGATTGATTAAATTCCGATAAGTCCGAGGTACTCTTCTTCGGGTGTGACACAGAGCCAGACTGGCAGGCCTGGTGGCCGATTAATATGTTTCCTCCATCCTGCTCTTCCCTTGTCGCTAAAAATCTGGGGGTCAAGATGGACAAAGGATTAACACTGAAATCCCAGATCCTTGGGGTGGCGGGCACTTGCTTCGGCATCCTCAGGATGCTGCGGAGGTTCCTTCCCCTGTTGTCCGAGGAGCACAGGAAAGTGACAGTGCAGGCTCTGATTGGGTCCAGGTTGGATTACTCCAACATTCTTTACCTGGGCCTTCCAGAGTACTTGCTGCAGTGGCTTCAAGTGGTGCAGAACGCTGCCGCGAGAGCAATCTTTGGATTAAACAGGCGGGCCAGTGCATCTGGCCTGTTGATAACTCTGCACTGGCTTCCCATCCGGAAACGGATTGCCTTCAAGGCTTTGACTCTGGCCTACAAAGCTCTCCACATGGTGGGAGCTAAATACCTTCAAAAGAGACTGGTCTTTTATCAACCGACTAGGTCCTTGAGGTCAGAATCTCTGTTTTTGGCGGTCGTCCCGCGTGTGCAGAGAGCGCGCCTGGGAGGCCGCTCCTTTGGTTTGCTGGCACCACAGTTGTGGAATTCTTTGCCGCTTGCCCTCCGGGGAGCTTCTAGTCTCCTTGCTTTTAGAAAAGGTTTGAAAACCTGGTTGTTCACTCAGTAGCCGGGTTCCTGTTTGTACTTGTTCTGTATTTCTGTTCTTTCTTTTATCGGTGTTATGTTATTGTGTGGCAGCCTTCCTTCTCCAATAAAAGCGCCGGGACACTCTTTTTGAGTAGCCGTGCGCTATATAAAAGAATAAATAACATAACATAACATAACATAACAAATGTGTCGTAACTTAATGATAATCTTCAATACCCCGATTACGCACCTCCTCTTCCCAGCCCTGTACCCCTCTCTCCTGCCGTGGGTATGTCTGGTCTTGTTAACAAAAGGCATGGTGGAGAGTGAGGATGGGTTTATATAATAAAAAATAAAAATGGACTACAGTTTCAAAAGCCTATTGGGAGGCGGGATCACCTCACTAATGTTAGGACTCAGATAAGTAAGACCTTAATTGGATTAGCGAAGATAACCAGTTAGTAATTACACATTCTCTCCATTTGACCCATTAGAGGAAGACTCTTAACAAGACTGCCTCATCCTGATTTTACAATTGTCAAACTTAACTGATGCATAAGCTTAAAACTTTTAAGAGCAGGACAGCTGTAGCTAACCCCAGTGGGAGCTGAAATCAGCCTCCAGTCACCCAGCCTTCGTGGAACTACTCTCCAGTAGTGTAAAGCAAAATGATGACCCCCTTGCAGAATGTGAAGCAAAGCCTCTGAGTCCATACTAATTAGGGTTTAGCTGAATGACCCCTCAAACGTCTACGGGGGCTCTGAATAGTTGGGATCCGACGGCGTCGTCAGGGCTGTTGGGGCCTGCATTACACTCCAGCTTCTCTGCTGGTAAAATACTCCATCCAGTAGTGTTTGGCAGCAAAAAGTAATTTGCGGGGAGGTTCAAAGGTGGACAAAGTTGTCACTGTAGTGTTATGGGAGGGATGTCATAGATTAAAGGATGCTGCTTTGGCAACACCTCACATTTTTTGTGAATTAACAGCAGCATTCATGTCTCTAAAAGTTCACTACTATTCGGAAAACTGAACTTTTCAGGCTTGCCATCAACTAACAGGGGTGAGGTGGAGGAATATTGTACATGGTTTCTCAACTCACCTGCCTGCACTCTAGCTTCCTCTCTAACAAACTAGCAGAATTTATACTTTACAAAACTCCCAAATCAGTAACACTTGAATAAATGTAAGGGTAAACAAATAAAGAAACATAATAAAGTGACATATTTTATCAGTGTTTTATTGTCAGCAGGTAACATGGTGTTACACAAGAGAAATACAAACACACATTATCATCACCCGAAACATGAACAACCCTCTCCATGTCTGCCTGGCTGAGTAGATACCCCCAAGTTTTGATGATCTTAGCTCCCCTTCTCATGCCTAGAGCTTGGATGGACAGTGTCCCTTGTCAGTCACTGAGGGTTTCCCTTTGTGAAGGTTCTCTGCAAACAGAAGTACTAGGCAGAATTGTTTTTCCAGTGATTTCTTACTATCTTCTTGATGTCCATCTGTATAGAGCACACCACAAACAAAATAGTCCCCAGGTGTTGTAGCTAAACAATTGTTGCCCACTTCAACTGCACCTTGTTTTGACTTTTGAAAAATAAACTCTACATGCGCCTTCCTGGGACTCCGGTCCATCACATCGGGTCTTCTATCAAGAGAGGAAGCTACAATGGCATCTTAGCATCCTAGACCTCCAGCGGCTCAGAGTTTGGGTAAATACAACTCAAAGAACAATTCAAGGACATGGAGAACAAAAAACTTGATGAATCTAGTTTATTTAATGATAGTTTTGAGACATAAACAAACCTATCATGAAGACAATATGAGAGCGCTTTTTCTAGTTAATTCAAAAATATATATATTAAGTAGATTGCATGCAATATACAGGCCAATATGGCACCAAAGCAACATCTTTAAACAAATATTAGAAGTTATATGGACCAAAGTGAACAGCTGCAAACCTAACTAGAGGAATTTTTATATTGCCTCTAATAATTACAATATTAAGGCCCTGATTACGAGGTTAGATGGTATTAATAGCATCTCATAAATAGCAACTCCACAGGCACATTTCTTATAGGGTGCGATAAATAGCACCTATTATGAGTTTGTGAGGAATAATATGCCAATTTTGGTGCTTAATGCCATATGCTTTGCCCCGGAAAATCTTAGCAACTTTGACCAGCTCATACTTAATGAAGCTTGATGTATGTAACTCATGTGATAATTACTGGATGCGTTAAATACCTACCAACTCGTAAATCGGACAGGGGTTCACGAACGAGTGTGAATATAACGACCCACTCGTAATAAGGCCCTTAGAATTGTAGGAGGTCAAAATGTTTGACTGATAATCTCAATTTGTATAAATAGTAAAAAGTAAAAAAAAAACTGATTTTAACATAATACACCACATCACAATAAATAAATGTTTTTTTTTTTATCAATCAATCTGAAGATCTGTCTTCCTAAACTAACTTCACAATTCGTTGAAGCCTTGTTTCTAATAGGAATTATTACATCTACTTACAGATCTGCATCAATATTGTATACTTTGGTTTATGATAAGACTGTTGATAAATGGGTTCTGGAAAAAAATTGGGGCCTAATTTAGAGTTTGACAGATGAGATACTCCATCACAAAGGCAATTGAGTATAATGGACTTGTAATATGGGTGACGGGATTACCATTATGTTTGTGAAGATTGTCCCATCTGCCAAAGTCTGAATCTGAATGTTGGTATGTAAAGGAAATAGAATCTTGTATTTGGATACATTTGTGGAAAGTAAGTTGTGTAAGATTTACAGAGGTGAAATTGGATGTTATGCTTAATCTCAGACACATCACAGTTTCTACTCTCCTGATTCATTTATTGTAATACTGTAAACAATCCAAATTTAGCGTTATGGACATCAAAATGTGCTCTTCTTCTAATTCATCTAATGTGGTTTCGGAGATATTAATAAGAGTAGCATATGGAAAATTATATCGCTATTTCCAGTGTATTTAATGTGGTTTTAGAGATACCAACAGCTATAAAATATGGACAATAATGTTCCCTGCTAATTCAATGTGGGTTTAGGATAAAAACAACTTTCACAGAACAAAGCTGGTCATTCTGAGCAAGAAGCTTGGGAGGATTGCTTTGCTCCATCTGGTTTTTCACTGAGCTCTGTGTCACAAGTGCTCTTAATTACAGCAATACATAATTTTCTGGTATATTATGCGTAAGCAAGCTAGTGAGAACCTTTGTTCATCTTCTATGTTCATCGAATTTGTCAAAACCCAGATTGGGGCAAACAAAGTTTTTTTGCTGATTCCTTCAATTTGGGGTTACCGAATATAAGAATTAGCGAGTTAAGGGAAGGGTAGGAAACCCCTACGAACACATACATATAAAATGTAGCTGACTCTATAAACCAGTTATCATCTTTTAAGCCCAACATTGTAGCCAGAGTAAAACAGGCATAAAGGATTACCAAGGACAGGATGGTTTTTGCTGCCCTGGTGTGGGCTTCCATGCTGGGTCCTCCATTAAAACCGGTGTTGTTTTGCTGCATACGTCTTGTGTGTTTATAAAGTGAGGTTAGTACCAGCACAGCAGTAATTGCAATAACAATCTGTGGCAAAAAGCATCCTGTTATGGACATCAACAGCTTGTGGGAAAGGTTAATGCCATCGCCTGTGCTGTTAGAGGTGGCATTTGTCATGGTAGAGTTATCTTTAAGCAGTACTCCAAAGCTCCAGATACCTGAGATGTTGACAGCTAAGGATCCAAGCACAGACACCAGCACAAGCCAAGGAAGCATGGCAGAGATCCCTGTTTTTAGGCGAAGGCACAGGGGATGGGAGAAGGTGACTATTTTGGTGCAATAGAAGACGCAGATCCAGGTATTGATCCAGAAACTCGAGAAATACAAAAATGGACTGAGGATTAAGAAGGTTTTCCAAACACTGTCTTTGTTGTACACCTCTCTCTGGGTCAAACGGAGAAGGTGTTCAGATGATGTGAAACCTTGCATAAATACATTGGTCAGCCCAAGGAACAGCAGGAAGAGATCAATTGTTGCTGGCCGGTGTCTGGTTTCAGCCCACTGGGTAGCGATCTCAGCTACTATGAAGGTGTTAGAGGTGATGCCCATTAGCAGACTAATTACAAGAATGATCAAAAATAAAAGATGAAGTGGAGACATCTTGGTTATTTCAGTTGATAACTAGAGCTTCTTAACTCTGTTGCTCGTTTCAGGAAAGTCCACACTTGAGCTTGATATTTACATCCTCTACTTGTCTGCTGACACTGACGTGCAGATATTTTCCTAATGACCTTGCTTTTCCAGCACAATACTATTTCCCTCTTTAAACAAAACACATGGTGTATGGAAATGCTGTGGCATATATTTAAAGACCATCTCACCCTTTCATTCCCTTCCTTCTCTGACCCCTTCCATCCACTCCTCTGAGTTTCCCTGTTGTGTAGTTCCTACCAATCCGTAGGATCTGCATGTTTGTTGGACAACATAAACTTTGTGTGAGGTGCTTAGACTGATTCCGTGCACCCCTGAAGGATATGATGCCTAGAGACCAGCTAGCTCACAGTGCCCCCACCGGCCCCCTCAACCGAATAGGAAGAGGGTGCAAGTGATTTGTGGCAAACACTGAACTTGACAACCCTGACCCCTCAGGGTCCGTGGTAACAGCTAAACCCCTTCGCTCAGCCTCCTGTGCTCTTTCATTCTTAGAGAAGTATACCTAGAATATACACTGGGACGTTTTCAATATATTTATTGAACCAAATTTATTCTTGTATAAAATACATGTGCTGCGATAATCAACAGTCAGAAGCAGAAAAAGGTGATTATCAGCACCAACCAAGTGAAGAGCAGATACAGTTCTACCATGGTGCTTAGAGAGTGTATATATGCATGCATATAATATAAAATAGTAATCAAACTATGCAAGCCCCACTCTAAGTGTACCTAGAGTGTGTGCAGGTGTGTGGCCAAGAATACCCTCTAAGGATGATCCAACCACATTACCAGGTGGGTAGGAATGTAGGACCCTGTCCTGGTCAAAGACTGGACACCCCTCAAGGCGATGTCAGACCACTGCATGGTGAAGTCTCAGCATGCAATGACCCTCGGTATCAGCTGAAGTGCCTCCTTTGCCCATCTTCCAGAATGCTAATTATTTATAATAATAAGAAGATAAGAGTACATTTGTACATCGTGCGTAAGGAGGCCTTGCTCATAGTGTGCAGGGCATCATGATAATGTCTTACGAAGCCTAGTATGTAGGCAAAGCAATTCCTGAGAAACTAATCCCACATTGTCACACACGTAAATGTGTGTAAAAGATCACAGCAAGTAATGTTATTGTGATATATTAGCTAAGGAGTAGAAAAAATAAGATATACATGCTAATAAAATAGCGAGGTAGCAGAGTCATAGCGGACCAATAAATATCATGCAAACTAAACATTATAAACTTTATTAGAACATTGGAATGTTGGGAGCTCCATTGCAGACAATGGAGTGCTCCCTGCTTCTACGGGCCAGTAAAGGCCCGCAGAGATACATTCCAATGTTCTACAAAGGCTTCTCGAAGTTCGAGGGGATTTATATCCCCTTGAGCTTTGAGAACACTTTGTTTAATTTGTTAGAACATTCTGCCCTCTAGTGGCAGAATGTTCTAATAGCCTTATAGCCCTTCGTAGCAGGGCTATACGGCTATTAAAGTCCCGCTGTTTCGTTAAAGTTCTTCGCCTTTGGCTAGGGCCTTTAACGATTCAGCGGGCCTTTAATAGCCGGTATAGCCCGCTACGGCGGGCTATAAGGCTATAATACAAATACAAAAAATTCCCCCACCCTCTTCCCAGTTCCTGGTCCACTAACTTACAGCGTAATGTGAATAAAGCTTGTATCTTCACTTAAAATAACAGATGCTTCCACAACAGGCATATACAGATCTCTAGATCTTCTGAGTGACAAGGGGGGAACAGCACTATCAGAAAGCAAGCAGTTCTCCTCTTGGGGATGCGGAATGTGGGGTGGGATAGGGACCTTACGTAGCCCTCTAAATTCCTCCTGCCTAATATTCATACTCTCAACAGTGCCCCAGCAGACCATTTCCGTCTGCCATAAGAGAGGTGTAGAGGGGAAGCAGATTTCCACCACATTGTGATGGCTCGCTTTGCTATAAGCACAGCCAGGTCAGCAAATCTAAATAGGACCTTCCGCTGTTAGCGGGACTTAACGAAAATGAGAAGCAAGGTGAGCGTTCCTGTGCAAATCTGCCGCTAACTCCACTTTGCGATATTTGCAATGAAATTCCCATAAGGCGATAACCCCCGAAACATGCCACTAAGTCCAGTTAGAGGCAGTTTTTTAAGATCAGATAATAGCTGGTCTTAAAATTGATGCAAACACTTGTGTCCACATATTTGATGTCCACAGAGCTTGCAAGGAACGTTGCTGTGCTGCCCTGCGCCAAAACAAAAGGACAGGGAAGAGCTCTATCAATAAGATAGGGTGCATTTCTGATCACCATTCAAGTGTTGCATCGCTGAGACAAAACAGTGTTGTGACAATTTACACTACGCCCTCCTTGCGACACCATGGATGCGCTCCACGTCGCAATCAATGACAGGTAAGTCTGGAATCCTGACGTATCTGGCAGCGATAAATTCTCACATTGCTACAGTTGTGTTGCAAGCATGATGCAACTCCAGCAATGCATGGGGCCAGCCTACTCCTATGGCACTGCATCACCCATATGCCTGCCAGGAGGAAGACACAAGGTTTTGACACAGTGGTGTCCTACAATTGTCGCAGTGAAATCTGAGAGGCTTTACTGCACCAATCCTACATGCTTTGTTGCGTGGGAACGCCCACCCTGCATACATCATACCAGACGCAGGTATAAAGTGGCACAGGGCATCACAAGGTCACGCATATGCCTAGATGTGTCACTTTGTAATTATGGTGTAATGTGGTGCATGATTCACGCTGCATGTACATCAAGAAAATGACACACCAGTGGCCTTATACTGCTGGAAGGGGCTCAGGTCTAAGCCCCCCTGTCTTTTTACCCTACAATGGTGCACTATGGCTGCTATGCACCAATGCAGGCACCCTTGCGCCATGGTGCAAGGATGACTGTGTTGTGAAGTTAATTGATGTTGTGGCTCCATCTCTACTCGAGACATCGGTAGGTACATCTGGACTAGTGGAGGGAGGGAATGAACCATTTGGCCTTCTTGGATTGTTGTTTGCCTGGTCTTTTCTTGAGGGGTTTAAGGGTGTCAGCGCACTTGGAGATCCATCAGGGAGGATGCGCGCTGCGGTGTTGGGGTCTGTAAGTGTTGGCAGAGTGGTGGTGCTGAGGGAGTTGAAGAGAAGTCCTTCAGTGGACTTGATCCAGAAACGACAGGGGGCAATGATGGCGGTGGTGTATGGTGGGAGTGGTGAAAATGTGATGTAAACAATGATGGTCGGTCCAGGAGATTTCTGTGGTGTGGCTATAGTTGAAGTTACCGCTGGAGGTGAAGGCGGACTCGAGCGTGTGACTGGTTACATGTGTTGGTGCTGTGACTAGCTGCTTGAGTCTGATGTTGGCGAAGTTCTCCAGGAGGGGGGTGGTGTTCTGATCATTGTCGGTCTTTTATGAAGCAATACAATCTTTTTTAATAATATGTAAATTGCACACAAAAATACTAAATATCTATTAAATATTTTGAATTTTAGAGTGCTTCTCTTTGACAATGAACTGTTTACTGGAAGGATAAATTATAATATTTGTTGCCCACCGCCATTATTGGATTTCTTGTTGCAGGTTAAGTTCACCTAGAACATGTGTGATTTAATATTTAAGAGCTCAATGGGTTCTTAAAAAAGGCAAAACGATAGACAGGGATGATTGAGACAGCATCCGGGATTCTGTCTCCAGCACCATAGGATCCATAGCCTTGAGAAAGCCTGTGCAAGGGACAAGGAACGTGTTAGGTGTCCAGCTATAATTGACTACTTGGCAACAATATTTTCAGCACTTATCAAGAAAAAAAGTAACTGCCTATCTTTTGGGAGAGAAACATGTTGTAATAAACTGCAAACTATGTCTAAATATACTAAATCTCTTTTGGATTGTTTACATTGCAGAGTGGTCCATTGAAAAGAAATTGATTGCATTTACACATGGAAGCATGAATTGTAACATTTGTTACATGCCCCCAAAATTTGGTTGATTGGAGGGGCCTATTTCACATAGAATAATTGTGATGTAATGTCTTTCTTTAAAGATCTCAATGATGCCATAGATGTTGTAAGTCAAGCGGTAGTGAGATTTCAAAAGCTAACAGGGTTCATGGACAGTTGTGAGCGGCACCGGTCATCCATAGCTCACAACATTTTTTGGACCACTCAGGCTACAAATATGTGTTTTCAGCTTCATTAGGGTAAAAGAACATTTGGTATTGAACCAGTTCTGATTTTCCTTTATTTGTAAAGGTGGAGGTAGTAATAAAAGAATGAAGGGGAATTTGGTGCACAATTAATACATTAGCATCAGCAATACATTATAATTTATTTTCTCTGTTGAATAATTTAGCAGACCTCTTGCTACCCTGTCACTGTCCTTGCTCCCCATCTTCTCAGAGGTCACGAAGGCAGCATGAAGTCATGAAGTGAAAATTGCCCTTAGAAGCATGTTTTCTTTCTGGCCTTATCCTTTGTCAAACCTCTTGGTTGCAGGGCTAATGGTGCGTTTTTATACCAGCTTCACATTGGTCTAGGCTACCTGTAGCTGTGAATCAATCAGATGCTTCACAACAGCAAATAATAGTACTGTTTGTTACTGCTAACTCTAACAGGGATGTCTAGATTTACTTTTACCAGTCACAAATAGTCAGTTGTCTTGCCTCCCTAGATCCTCTGAGCATTTTGTTTCACATTCTGAAGCTGTCTGGTCACTAATTTCTCTTGGTTGCTGAATCATTGTGTACCTATAATATGAAGCTAAGTAGTGAAAGTGTGTAGACTCAACTTCAGATGGCGGTGAGTACCTGCTGCCCTCCTCAACTAGGGCCAGTCACTGCCATGCACTGCCAGCAGCAGTGCTGTTTACAAGCAGCTCACTATGTTTTTCCAAAGCTAGGGAGCCCGTTTCAAATGCTGTTGCTTCTAAGAGTCATTACCCCCTCATAGGACCTCCTCATCTCAGTCCTTACAATAGTGAGGTGATCCCGCCTCCTGACAGGCTTTTTAAATTAAAGTCAATTTTTACTTTTTATTATATAAACCCCTCCCACCCTCCACCATGCCTGTTTATTTTCCTGTCCCTAGAAAAGGGTGTCGGCGTACAACAAGAGTTGGATTCATTTTGTAAGTACAACGTTTTTGTTTGAATTCAGTCTGTTGTGTACATTTCATTTGTGTTCTTACTTTGTTTAATTTTGTGGATGTTAGCATGGATTCAGTAGGTCATGTCCTTGCTCAGCTCGCATCTCCGCTCCCAGCGCATTTGCTTGGCTGGGGCGGGGAGTATTCTAATTGGTCGTGGTCAAGTGGTTTGAGTGCTGAGGTGGCCCCAGCAGCATCTGCCTCCCAAGGCCATGTCTTTTGTGTATGTGGCTGTGAAGAGGTGACAATGCGGTCTTTTGGTTTCTCAAGTCTTGTGGGATTGAGACTTGGTTGCTAGGAGGCAGGTATAAATAGAATGTAGTTCTTCTGCACTTCCAACTTAACTCTTTCCTACATGGGATTGAAAAGTTGGTGCCTGAGTCTGGCAAGTCTAGCTCCAAGATGAAACATGTGCATTAGCTGGAGGAAGACAATCTGTTGCAGATCTGCATGGCAGACTTACATGACTTAATAAACTCTGCGATTCAGCCTGCATTGAATGAGCCTTCTGCAAAAAATCAGAAAGGAGATGAGGCATTATATAATTCTCCTAAAGGCAAATATGTCTAGCGTGAGGTTTTTTCGAACATGTTGCCCCATATTCAGGAGGTGCTGGGATTAGAAGCTAAATCTTTGGTGGATGATGGCTTCTATTTCCAGTATAGTGCCTTGGTGGTGGATGATTTGTCCTTGTTTGATATCATTAAGGAAATACTGGCATAGGAATGGCACAATATCGAGGAGCTTTCTAGGCACGATGTATCACTTGGCACAGTTTGATGAACATTTTCTGCAAGTTCCTAAAGTTAATTTAATTTTGTCATCAATGGCTTCTACCTCTTCCTTGTCTTCTGAGGTGGTTTCCTTTCTGATCCTGTTGAAAGGAAGGTGGAGGCTACCTTGAAGCAGGCGTACACAGCGTCTCATTTTGGGATCAAGGTGAGCACTTATGCGGCATATGCTTCACAAGTCCTTATTAAGGATTTTGAGAAGTTATTTGACTGCCTTCAGGATCAAGGAGATCCCACTCCAATCTTTGCACAGATGGAGGTGTTGGCTCAATCTCTGTCCAGCGTCACATTTGATACCCTGTGGGCTTTCTCAGCAGTCAGGGAAATTGTGACTGGTAGAAGGTCACTGTGGACAAAGCCATGCCGTCTCGAAGCGGCAAAGAAGGTCATAATTCATAAGCTGCTCTCTGAAGATCCAAACTTTTTGGCGATGAATTGAACACAATGGTACAATGTTCTGCAGAGGGGAAAAAAACTCTGTAGCCTATCCAGTCTGTGTGGAAGAAATCTTTCTTCCGCAAGCAGAAATTCCAGGGAGTTCACTCCTCTTCTCAGCCTTTTCGTGGATGGGCCCGTGGTCAGGGGCTGCATTCGCTAACAAGCCCTGGCCCCAGAATCAATAGCCCCAGGGGGCTGGGCACAAGTGACTATGCTACGATGTAAGCCCAGTTCAGTTTGTTCCAGGATCAATGGTCCAGCTTGATATATGACCAGTGGGTTCTGTCATACGTCATTCAGGGGTATCGGGCTCCATTGCGGGGTCTTCCGCCTCAGACTCATTTCTGGGTTACACCGTTGTCAGGAGACACATGGAAAAGACTGCTATGTTATCTGGGGTGGAAAAGTTGTTCGCAAAGGGTGCTACTACCAAGGTGCCACAGACGGGGAGGGGCCTAGGCTTCTACTTGACTCTCTTCTTGGTCCCAAAACCAGATGGTTCTTCCTTCCCAATTTTGAATCTCAGGGCTCTGAACAAAACAGTGAAGCTGGATAATATTTGGATAACCACATTGCTGTCATTCATTCCACTCATCGAACATGGTGACTTTCTGGTTACCCTGGACTTGGAGGAGGCATATTTTCACATGCCTGTCCATCAAGAAAACCAACAGTTCCTGTGATTTGCTGTGGATGGGGCTCATTACCAATATCAGGTGTTGCTTTTCGGCCTCTCCACTGCTCCCCAGACTTTTACTAAGGTATTATCTCTGGGTTTTGGGTTGTTTCAGCTTTAGGGTTTCTCTGTGTTTCCCTATATTGATGATTGTTTGATTTCTGCTTCCTGTCTTCCTAAGGCTCTCCTGGCAGTGAGAACTACCATGAGCATGTTCCAATGCCTGGGCTTCAAGTTAAATCTAAAAAAGTCTCAGCTAGTCCCTGCTCAGAGGCTGCAGTTTATTGGCAGTCTTTTTGACACTCCGATAGGAGCAGTGTTCCTCCCACCTGCTCGCATTGCTACCCTGCAGCATCTTCTGTTGGATCTCTTGGCTCAGCAGTTCGCTCTGGTTTCGACTTGGTTGAGGGTACAGGGGTGTATGGCTGCCACCACAGCTGTGGTTCCCTGGGGCCTTCTGTACCTTAAGCCTCTGGTGAAAAATATGTTGTCTCACTGGAACCCCGCCCGTGTGAAATATGATTCTCCGTTTTTATTTACTCTTGTTCTGGCCCAGGAATTGGTTGGTTGCTCCACACTCCCAACCTGGAGAAGGGTATCTGTTTCCAGCTTCCTCCTCCTCTATTGCTAACAGCCGATACCAGTGTGTGGGGTTGTGGAACCACATTGGTGTCCTTGGAGGCAAAGGCTCAGTGGACTCAGGAGGACAGCACTTGTTACTCAAATTGGCTGTAGTTGGTAGCCTTTTGGTAGGTAATCATGTTCTTTTAGGTTTAACTGCAGGTGGACAAATCTGTTGGTACGCACGAGAACCAGGTGGCTTGCTGTTACTTGAATCACCAAGGGGGGAGAGGTGCACGTCGCCAAATCTGGCTCCCCTAATTTGTTCCTGGGCAAAATCACACCTCAGGGCCTTGAGGGCTGTTTACATTAAGGATCAAAGGAACAGTCATGTGGGCAGCCTGAGACACAACCTTTCTTCTTCAGTTCTGTACCATCTGTCAGTACCCCTGTTCAGGGACATTTGTCTCCGGTTCGGAAAGTCTTCGGTGGACCTCTTTGCATCTGCTCTCAATGCCCTCCTTCCTCGGTTCTGGTCTGAAATAGTTTGTCCTCAGGCCTGGGCTGTGGATGCCCTGTTGTGTGCCTGGCCTTTGACGCCTTCTGTTGCCTTACCTCCGATTCTCCTCCTCCCGAGGGTGCTGCAGAAGATTCGGGTGGAGAAGCTTTCTGCTCTCCTGATTACTCCTTATTGGCCTCGCTGCCTTGGGTTCCCGCTGTTGATGAAGTTGTCCAAGGGCAGATTTGCCCAACTTCCAGTGATCCCTTACCTGATTCAGTTTCCCCTCCTGACATTGCCTCATATCTGTCAATTGAAACTGACGGTCTGGCTCTTGAACATTTGACGTTAGAGTGTTTGTACTGTTCTTCTCTGGGGGCAATGGATAGTCAACATTCCTGCAGGGCTAACACCCTTTGGTGTTACAGTAAGTATTGGAACTCTTTTTTCAGGATGTGTGCCTCTCATGGGGTGGATCCTATGGTTGGGGAACCAACTACAATTCTTGAGTTTCTTAGGGATAAAGAACCATCCCCTTCTATGTTGACTGCTCAGTAGGCTGCTTTCTGTGCAGCTGCACTGGAAGGTGTTGCTTCTTTGGTCGTTCACCAGCCACGGAGCTTTAGGCTTTGCCGTCCACTCACTCCAGTGATTGTGCCTGCTTGGGATCTACCGACTATCTTGCAGCGTCTCAATCTGTTTCATTTTGAGTCTTTGTTGGAGACTGATTTGCTGTGGTTATCTGCTAAGTTGACCTTCCTGTTGGCCATCTCCTCTGCTCAGCGATTAGGGGAATTGGGGGCCTTTCTTATCTCTGTTCCATATTTGCAGTTCCTGCCGGACAGGTGATGTTGCGGTTGGATCTGGCCTTTCTCCTTAAAATGTCCACTAAATGGCATTTGCAGCAGGAGATTGTTCTTCCTGATTTTTCAGGGGAGGAGGCTGCTCTGGTTCTTTCGGTATTAGATGTGAGGAGGGCCCTTCAGATTTAGCTACAATGTACCAATTAGGGATCTCGTCTTTCCCCTGCTCTGGTTGGGTCCTGTGGGAGAGTGGCTAAAGACAAAAAGGTGTCTGCATCCACTATCAGTAGGTAGGTGCGCTTGGCAATTTGCCAGTCCTATATGTCTGTAGGACTGGCTCCTCCAACTCCGGTTTAGGGCGCTCTACTGAATCTGTGCCCACTTCGTGGGCTGAGGCAGCGGATGTCCCCATCCCGGAGATTTGTAGGGCAGCTACATGGCAATTGCATCATACTTTTATCTAGCATTACCATCTCAATGTTTTGCATGCTTCTGTGGACAATTTTGCAGTTGGCATTATGAATGCAGCCTTATCTTGATCCTTGTTTTTGATTTGTAATTAGCGTGTATCCTTGGTGTCATGCTTTTTCTTTGTGTTTTGGCTTATGAGATCTCTCCACTACAAGGACTGGGATAAGAAGGTCCTATGAGGGGTAATGTGTTGTTACTTAGCAGAAATCTTCATTCCCCCAATTAAGGTCCTCCTCACCCAGTCCTGTTCCCACTCCCCTCTTACTGTGGTTGTTTCTGGTCTTGTAAATAACAGGCACAGTGGAAGGTGGGAGGGGGTTCTATTAAAAAAATGGACAAGCGTTTCAATGGCCTAACTGGAAGTGGGATCACTTCACTAATATAAGGACTGGGACAAGGAGAACCTTAATCGGGGTAGTGAGGATTACCAGTTAGTATTTGCACATTCTATCTGTAGGAACTAGGGTCACCAGTTCCCTGGGGGTAGCTTGGCCCGAGCAGGTAGGCACCCGAAGCTTAGGTGTAAAGTGACCACACAGCACACACATCCACTGAGACTGGTAACACACACAATGACTGAGAACACACCAGTGAGATTGATTAAAACAATGTACTTTTATCTGGATTAAGGTCACGGATGATAGACCATTCGGGGCGATCAGGTAATCAAGGTAGCATTAACTCAATTCACATTTCCTTAAAAGAGTATACTTTTCATTTCTCAGCAATAAATAGATAAATAAATAAATAATACATAGTAAATAACTGTAGGCCTGGCATCAGCCTGGCTCCTAGTCAGCACCTGTAAGAAAATACACCGTAATAACTTCTTTGTCAAAATTATATCGTATCACCCCCTGCAAGAAATTCACTAGTGGAAACCTCCATCAATATTGCATTTAGCAGGGGCAGATCTGGTGCATGAGGTCACAATCAGCTTCTCAATAAATAGGTAGTATGAACATTACATCAGGCCAGAATAGACATTTCCATTAAAAACTAGGCGACATACTTAAATCAGCGTGAACCTCCTCTTACGGCAGGTATAAACATTTCCTTATTCAGGAGTAACATTAGGTACGGCAATCACCACACTCCTGGTAGTAGGGACTAACAGTCGCCTATCACCAACTACTTTCCCCAACCAGGGGTTAACTTGGACCAACTTAGGCCCCAAAGGTGTCGCTTGGGGCTCCGGCCTAGTTCCAGTACTTGGGAAGTATTTGACAGGGCCAACGGGGCCCAACAACAGTATTCCCCAGGGGAGGGGCGAACTCGGGGCCTCCTGTAGCCTTCCGCCCTCCTCCCCGGGGGTTACCTGGTCTCTTCAGGCCTCCTCTGCACCTTGCGGTGATGTCAGCAGGCCTCGGCAGGCACAGCAGGGTGGCACGGGCGCCGCGCTGATGGTAGGGTCGGCCCGAGGGCGTAGCAGATCGGAGGGGCTCTCAGGCTCTTCCAGAGTCCTCCGATGGTGAAGCTGCTGGTTCCCGGGCCTGTCGTGATGTCATCGGTGTGGGGGACCAATGGGAAGGCTGACAAGGAAGGACCTGGCTCTCACGGCCAATAGGGGCGCAGATAATGGGGGTGCGCCAGCCTGGACCAATGGCTGTGCCGCGTTTGACGGGGGCAGGATCCAGGACGACGCCCCATCACATGATGGTGGAGGCAGGCTTCAAGGCCTAGCGCGGCTTTCTCCTCAGATCGCGGCCTGTCTAAGATTTACGGCGGCCCTCTCCAGGCCCCCGGGGGCCACCGTGGGGGTGATGAGGTCAGCGCTACTGGGCCGGCAGAGGCCCCGAACGGCGCCTGAGGCTCTGGCGGGGCGGCAAGGGCCACGGCGGTGAGTGGTGCCACCAGCGCTTCTCCTCAGTGCTTCCAAGCACAGAGCTAGCAAGGCTTCGCAGCGCTTCTCCTGGGGGCAAATCGGCTCGAGGAAATGCAGGACGCACTTGGAGACGACAGTGCTTCTCCTGGGGGCCCAACGCTTGGGTGACACGCGCTATGGGGGCAGTCACAGCAGTTCTAGCAGGACAGGCAGTCTGAGTAATAGCAATTCCCAGGTACAGCTCTTCATGGCACAATAGCTTCCAGGATCTCAGCGCTTCTCAAGGGGGCACAGTAGGGGAGCACTGGGTAGGCAGTGAAGGTAGGACAGCGCAGGGGCCACAGGTGCAAACAGAGTTGGCATAGATGGCACAGCCCAGTACCTGGTTGATCCCCAGTAGTCCTAGTCAGTTAGGTTTCTTCTTGGCGCTTGGTGGTTCTGACGCCCTTTTTGTGGAAGCAGATTCTTGGTTGCTTGAAGGGGGGGGGGGGTTGAGTTGAAGGCTGCAAACAGGTTTCCTCAGCAGGTCACTGTAGGTGGTCCCTGGATTCCCCTCTCGCCGGGCCAGATCAGTGGGATAGTTCAGTGTTCCTCACACAGCTTGGTGGGCAGCGCCTAAACCCTGTCACCCCCAGTGGTATAGGTTTCTGACTAGGCCCTACCGCCTAAGTCTCCTGCGTAGGGTCCCCCAGGTCAGTGATGCCCCAACTAACTGGAAAGTTTCCCTCCTTTTTCTTTTATAATCCCAGGTCAGGTGACCACTCTCTGAGATGGCAGTTGGTGACCACTCCCCTATTCCGGAAGGTTCCAGGAGCTTCCTCACTCTAGCTATGGGCAGGGAAGGCAGGCTGGTATGGCAACAATGTTTAAGGGTTCCAGCCAGCTCCTGGCAACTAGGGTGCTACTATCAAGTCCGCTCCGCAGTAGCAGGGGCCTGTGGCAGCCATATTGGTAGGGGAGAGCACCTGCACCTTAGCATTGTTTAGCAATGGGAAGGTGCTCGGAGACCTAAGGCCAACAAAAAGAAGGTGGGAAAAATTTGGCAAGGGCGAAAGAAATAGGGAAAGACCACCCTAGGGCTGACAGGTCTAACACTATCCATGTAAACCATTAGCGGAAAGACCCTTAGCAACAATGCCTCATCCTGCTTTTACATTATTCAAACTTAAATAATGGGTGAGTTTAACATTTTTGAGAGCAGGACAGCTGTATCCAACCCCCGGTGGGAGCTGAAATGAGCCTCCAGTCATCCAGCCTTCAGTGGAACTACTCTGCAGTAGTGTAAAGCAAAATGATAACCCCCTTGCAGAATGTGAGGAGAGGACCCTCAGTCTATACTCAATAGTCCTGGGCGGAATGCTCCCCTAAAGGTCGGGGCAGCCCGGAATAGTTGGGGCCCAACTGCGCCGCAGGGACGTCTAGGACCTGAATTATGCCCCTGCTACTCTGCTGGTAAAATACCCAGTCCAGCAGTGATTGGATGCAAAAAGTATACTCCGGGGAGGCTAAGGGGTGGACAAACAGGTCACTGTTGTGTTATGGGAGGAGAGTCAAACGTTCAATGATGCTGCTTTGGCTACACCTCAGCTGTTTTGTGAATTAACATCAATATTCATATTCGTGTCTATAAAAGTTGATTACTATTTGGAAAACTGAACATTTCAGACTTGCCATCAACTGACACAGGTCAGGCCGAGGAATATTGAACATGGTTGCTCGACTTACCTTCCTGTGCTATAACTTCCCCTCTATGGACCAAGCAGTATTTTTACTTTACAAAACTCATAAATCAGTAACTTTTGAATAAATGTGGAGGGAAATAAATAAACGTAATAAAGAGACTTATTTAATCAGTGTTTTATTGTCAGCAGGTAACATGGCATCATATAAGATAAATACAAACATACATTATGATCACCTAAAACATAAACAACCCTATACATTTCTTCCTGGCTGAGTAGAGACCCTCAAGTGTATTAAGCTTCCCTTCTCATGCCTAGAGCTTGGAGGGACAATGTCCCTTGTCAGTCACTGAGGATTCCCCATTGTGAAGGTCCTCTGCAACCAGAAGTGCCAGACAGACTTTTTGTCCACTCTTTTTCCAGTGATTTCTTGCTATCTTCGTTATGTTCATCAGTATGCAGCACACCACAAACCGAATACTCTCCTGGTATTGAAGCAAAACTATTGTTGCCCACTTCAAATGCACCTTTTATTGACTTTTGAAAAATAAAGTCTAGATGTGCCTTCCTAGGACTCAAGCTAGTCCTTGGGGTCTTCCATCAAGCGATGAAACCACAGAGCCATCTTGGCATCCTAGACCTCCACGGGCTCAGAGTTTGGGTAAATAACAACTCAAGGACACAGAGAATAACAGAATTCCTGACTCTAGTTCATTTAATGATAGTTTAGAGATATACACGAAACTAACATAAAGTCAATATGAGAGTGACTTTTTCTAGCTAATTAAAAAAAATATATATATTATATAGATTGCATGCAATACACAGGCCAATAATGGCACAAAAGCAAGATCTTTAAAAGAATAACAGAATTTACATGCACCGAAGGGAACAGCTGCAAACCTAAATGGAGGAATTTTTATATTACCGCTAATAAATACACTATTAAGGCTCTGATTATGAGGTTAGGTGTTATTTATTGCACCTCATAAATAGCAATACCACACATTATTTATAGGGTGAGATAAATAGCACCTATTATGAGTTTGTGAGGAATTATATATGGATTTTGATGTTTAACGCCTTATGCTTTTCCCCCCCTTCAAATTTTAGCCTGTTTGAACTGCTCGTATTTAACAGCTGAGGTATTTAATCTCATCTAATAATTATTGGATGCGTTGAATACCTAATAAACAAAAAAAGAGTGCAGCCAACAAAAGAAGAGCCAGCAAGAGAAGTCACTCTTGTTTTTTAAAAGAACCCTCACTCACCAACCTGGTTGGTGACATACTTCATCATCGGGTTCTCACTAAAGAGGCCTAGTGCCTCCCTGGAGTGCTATGATGCCTGACTACAGCGGAGTGGGTTTATTTGTGATGTGAGTGTACAAAAGGTGAGTGAAAGGTGGCTTAAAAATGCCTTGGTTTCATCCAAAATGTTTTATTGGTAGAAAACTAGGCACAAGTAAAAGCAAGTGTGGTGGATGTTCAACAACTGGTTAAAATAACCAGAAACATCCTAGTGTGAAAGAAAGTGTATGGTCAACATTTTTCTGCCTCCTTTCGCTCTTAGTCAGGCATTCGTTAAGACCAGAACCCCACGGTGGTATGCGCACGCTAAGGCGCACCCTAACCTGTTGTGTTAAAAGACCAAATTACCTCACGGTTATAACTGTGCCTTCAGAATGAAGCCTTATGAATTTTAAGTATATCGTAACCTTACAACATGGGTCGTAGCACACCAGGGAGGCACTCCGCCTTTCTGGTGGGAACCCAATGATAAAGCATGTCACCAACCAAGTCTGGGGCTGATGGTGCTCTCTACAAACAGGAACTTGGGGCCTAATTTAGAGTTTAGTGGATGGGATACTTCATCACAAATCTACCCAATAGCTTGTTGGCCGTAGTACAAAGGCCATTGAGTATAATGGGCTGGTAATACGGCGGAAGGGATATCTGCCATGTTTGTGATGAGTTTCTCATCTGGTAAAGTCTAAGGGGCAGATTTATGTTAACTGGCGCATCCCCAGGAATGCGCCAGTTAATGTGCGCCACAGTGCGCCACAGCTCCGCCACCCAGGGTGCGCCGCATTTACGATTAGAACAGAATCCAAAAATACCGGCAAAGCGGATGAAGGGTGGCTCGATAAAATCTCTGGCGTATGCAGACGATGTTATGTTATGTTACGCCAGTCTTTTAGAGCGCACGGCTACCCCAGGGGGTGTCCCGGCGCTTTGACAAAGAAGCCTGAAAAACCCAGAAACGCAAAAGCTGCCCTACGCTGCGATCTCAAGATTACATCGAAAAGAGCGTGGTCTTAAGCTCTTTCCTGAAGGCTAAGAGGCTGTTGGCTTTACGAAGGGAGAGAGGGAGCTCATTCCAATGTCGGGCCGCCACATATTGGAGAGCCCGTCCTCCCATCCGAACACGTCTAATAGACGGCACCTCCATTTTAGCCAAATCGGCTGACCGCAACATCCTCCGCGGCACATAGAAAGCGATACGCTTTCTAATGTAGTTAGGACCAGTTGCATGAAGGGCTTTGAATGCCAGCGTAAGAATTTTAAACATAATCCTTCTAGCAATAGGTAGCCAATGCAACCTATTTAAGAGCAGAGAGGCACTGGCTCTCCTTGGCAGGCCAAATATGGCTCTGGCCGCCGAGTTTTGGACAATTTGCAGCCTAGCCAGTAGGTACTTGGGCAGTCCTGCATAGAGCGCATTAGCATAGTCTAATCGCGACCCTACCAGGGCCTGAACAACTGTCTTTCGATACTTCAGGGAAAGCAGCGGAAGAAATTTTCTAAGCATCTTAAGGATGCCGAAGCATTTCCCTGATAGCCCCATAACATGGGGTCGAAAAGAAAGGTCGTCATCTAACACTACCCCAAGATTTTTAACTTGGGAGGACACCTTCTCCGGCGGGAACATGTCCTGGGGCCACCACAACTTCCAGCCAGGGTCCTGGGCACAGCCAAAGAAAAGCAACTCGGATTTATCCGAGTTGCATTTCAGACTGTGCCGCTGGAACCATGCAAAAACCGCACTCAGGCAGTTTTTGATCCCGTCGCCGTTAAAAACCTCTCCTTTCCTGCAAGTAAACAGGAGCTGGGTGTCGTCAGCGTAGGATATGACCTGGGCCCCAAACCCCTCCGCTACCATCGCCAGAGGGGCCATATAGATGTTAAAAAGGGTGGGGCTCAGGACAGATCCTTGAGGAACCCCAACCTCTAGCGATGGCATTTACGCGGAGAACCGTGGAGCCCAGATCACCTGTCGACGGCCGGATAAGAAGGATTGAAACCAGTCCAACACCGTCCCCCGCAGTCCGATCTCCCAGAGTCTTAAAAGGAGACCATCATGCAGGACGGTGTCGAACGCCGCCGACAGATCCAGCAAGACTAACATAGCCTTTCCCCCCTGATCAAGCGTCTCCCTGATGGCTTCGGTCACCCCAACGAGGGCTGTCTCCGTGCTGTAGTTCGCACGGAAACCAGATTGAGAATCATGTGGCCATTATGACACCCAACCCGGTAGGGGCTATTAGGGAGGTGGAGCTGGACGCCAGAAAGTTTGGTTGGATATCGGGGTATAGTTTAAATGCCGTAAAAACGCAAATTGTAAAGAATAGGTATGTAGATTGCAATGATGAAAGAGTGGTTGACTCTGCAGTATATTTGGGAATTGCGATCTCTGCGAATCTAGGAAACATAATAAAGAACAATATGGATCCCTTAATGGCTCAAGTAAAAGTAGACCTGGACAGATTAAACAATCTACATTTGTCGTTAGTCGGATGCACGAATATAATTAAGATGTTGATTCTCCCTAAGTTTCTTTTTCTTTTTAGGTCTATCCCATTATTGTTTGAAACAAATTGGTTTAATGCATTAGAGGCATTGATTAATAGATTTATATGGGCACAAGGGAAGACACGCAGGGCGTATAGGTTCATCTCCCTCCCGAGAGAGAAGGGAGGGTGGGGAGCACCAGATTTTAGACTGTATTATATGGCTGTAGCCTTACAATATATGCAGGGCTTAATTGGAGGGCCAAGTCTTGATAGAAGGGTATCCAGCTTCTCTACAGAGGTATATGCAATAATACTAAGGGCAGAAGCTGGAAACTATTTGTTAAAAAACGTTGATTTTGGATATTTTAAAAGGACAAAATATAAAAAAATAGCTGCTGCAGTGAATATTTGGAGTGCCTTTTTGAAAAAATATAAATTAGGTAGATACAACAGATATGTTATGATGTATAAAAACAAATCATTTCCCCAAGAGATATTCTCAGACACAGTAATGGCAGAATGGGAGGCAAGGGGGATCACACAGATCGTTGATGTTATTAATTCTGATGGAATGATGCAGTTTAGTGATATGAGATATAAATACGGCTTAAGCAATAGGGCATTTTTTAAATATCTTCAAATTAGGAGTTTTTTAGGCAACAAGCAGGGTGGAGCGTCTGGCTTCAGCAGAAATGATATCCTAGAGAAAATAAAGACGTCAGGGGATTGTACAATACGATCTTTTTACGCAATTCTAGTAAAAAGTACAAATTATGATATGGAAAAACACAGTAATATGTGGATTGTGAAACTGAGTGGTGACCAGGGTTGGTTTCAGGAATCTCTGGAACTGGGACAAACAATTTTGTGCTCATCCCCTTTGCAATCGCAACACTATAAAACCCTTTTCTCGCTATATTTTACGCCAGCAAGGATTGCAAAGTGGGGTGGTACTGCGGGTATGTGTTGTCCCAGATGCAACTCCCTAGAAGCAGATAGTGTCCATATCTTCGCCACTTGCCCTCAATTGCATACACTAGTTAGGGATATAGAGATGTTTTTACATAGGTCACTAGGAATACAAATTGTGCTCACCCCATCTTGGATACTGTTAGGGGTTGGTGCATATGAGGAGGACATTTTTTGTTTGTAGCTATGGCAGTATACAGGCTAACTATAGCCAGGGCATGGCTTGATAAGAATCCCCCGGGAATGCAATCTTGGTTAGCCAATTTATTATCAGTATATAATCTGGAAAAGAATATTTATGCCCGGAAGGGTAAGAGGAAAAATGCCCTGGGCTTAAAAATATGGGATCCAGTAAACAAGTGGAAAGTAAGAATGAGTAATTACTAAATACTTGGTGTTGTCTCTATTAAAACCGACAAAAGGTTAATATTTTCTTTTGATTATGTATTGTATGTATAATCTGAGTAAGTACTATATGCAGTCATGTTGAATTGTATAAGTAAAAGTGTGAATAATTTGGAAAATAAAAAAATAATTAAAATAAAAAAAAGTAAATGTGTGTATTCAATCCTAACACACTTTAAACAAAGAGGACTCAGAGAAATTTCAGTCCTTTATACACTCTCCCAATTAATATCAATGTTGATAAAGTATACCTTTCCTCTGAGGATCCTAGTTACTGTACTAGGTTTCTAGACCAGGATATGTCAATAATAGTGTTAGCTATATGGAGCACAAGCCCTTACCCACCCAAAAGTGAAATGCATCATCAATGGATTGTGGTCCCTGTTTGGCTGGGGCTGCAATGCCCAATGTGCTCCTCAAGGGGGTCTTTGCTGAAGATCTATTTTACTTCTAACACATACAATTATGGGGGGACCCTAGGACTAGTTTAATGACCATGCTCTGGATACGCGTCCTTCCAAACCTTTACAACAACAAAAGTATCAGAGGGTCAAAGTAGTAACAAGGAATGTTTGGATAGCGGCTGAGAATTAATACCACTGGCCAAATTCCAACACTTCCTAAAATAATAAGAATAAGCCAGACTAGTGTATGGTCTTGAACACCCATCAGTCACCACTCGGAACCGCCCTTCATCATTTGGGGTTCCAGGGACCCACACAACAAACAACTGCCTGATGACAAACAGAAAGGGCCTAATAGATGATAAAGGGTCCCTCCTGTGGGCAGTGTGGGGTCACTTTTTCGTCAGAAGTGATTGGTTGTATATAAATGAGTGGAGTGGCTCATGGGGTAACTAACTAAGGTGCAGTGCAAAAAAGCTGTGATAGCAAAAGAAAGGGGTGTAGTTAAAATTGGTTTAGGAAGCAGAAAACTATTTTAATCGGATATAGCTTCCAATGCCAATATTAAAAATAGCTCAGGACAAAAGTGAAGCACCGCTCTCTCCGTCGGTACTTCAACCCGGCATCTGTGCCGTCTGGGGAAGATTTATTTTAGCCTTAACCCCTTCGACGCTCATGACGAGCCCAGCTCGTCATGGAGTTTCCATTGACTTCAATGGAAATTACATTCAAAGCCATAAAACACCTTAGCATCCAAGTGGTTAAGGGTTGCAGATGTGCAATTCAGATGCCTCCAATTGCTGGTGGATTCCAAAGTCTAGGAAGATTGGTTAGGAATTGTGCATATTAAAATTAACTGTAGAATCTCTTTTCCTTTTATCTGTTTATTCTTAATTTCTACGTTAAAGATTAAAAGCAAAGTAAAAAATATGTAGGATTGTAATGTTCCCTGTTTACTCACTTATTGTTTGGTAGTTGGTCAACATGTCAGGAAGAGCCTGGTTTTCACAAAACCGAGGGAGGCCTCATTTCAAGAAAGCTGGGCCATTAGTGACTCCTAAATGACTAGTCTCCTAAGCAAGGGTTGTAAAGTTAGGGAACAGCAACTTCTGCTGTTTCATCTTTTTGATTTTCACAAGTATGGAGGTTCACTTGTTCTTTCACGACAGTGTAAGAATACATGCACCAGAGAAGAGAGAGCTACTCCAAGGCCCAAACATTTGGACTCCGAGGGGTGTTTTCAGTGGTAATAAGACTGAGATAGGGTTCTCCTCATTGCTGGAAGATATTCAGGTGTAGCCACTATCTGTGATCCACTAGGCAACGTGCAATAGTGCTGTCCGTGCTTCCTGGATTGGAGGAACGCTTTCGTTTTTAAGCGTATTGCCCCCAGCTCCAACAAGCTGATGTGGGGAAGGGCCTTCTTCTAGAGACCTGAGTCCTCTAATCACCACCCCTTGCATGCGACCTCCCCAACCCAGCAATGATGCATTCGGCACGAGCGTTGTCTCTAGGTGGGGGAGGTAGAAGTGTCTGACCCTGGTACAAATGCAGTCCAGCAACCACCACTGCAGGTCTTTTACAGTCTATTTGGATAGAATCAAAAAGATTCTCTTGCTACTCAGATCACCGAGATTTGACATCCAACTGGAAAGCCAATATGTGCCACCTAGCCCACCAGCAGGAGTCAGGAGGCCAGAAGGCCAAGAAGCCTCAGAGCTGCTCTCACTGAGACTCAGGTCAAAGTTAGAAACCTTGGGATTATAAACAAAATTTCCTGGATTCGTACAGGGGAGAGAAGGCCCAGAAGAGTACCATGTCCAGGAAAGCTCAAATGAAAGGGACCCATTGTGAAGGAGTCAGGTGGTCCAACGGGAGGCATTGTTGTGCAGGAGGCATGTCGGAAAGGGTGGACAGAAAGAGCAGGTGTTAACTAGTGTCAACAATTTGGCGCATTCACTGGTCGGATGTGATTCTCCTCCATTCAGGGAGGTAAAAGGAGATGCAACATTCCATCGGACGGTCGTGTGCAACTGAGTTGATATTAAAGAGTTTTCACGGTAGCTGCAAAGGGGGTGTTGGTTTGAGTACTTCACTGCCTTCGGGGCCTGAATGCTGAGTGCTAGATCTGGCATCTGCTTTCAAAGGCTTTAGAGGCTTGTAACTGTTGAGGCAGGGTTTGAAGCTGCCTCTATTAGAATCTCCTTTTAAAGCCTCAAAAGCTGCAAACTGTCAGGCGAAACTGCCTTACCAGCCTTGCCAATCAGCGATCACATGCTGTCACTTTACTTTCTTTAAAGTGCTACAGGGTTGAAGCTGCCTTGTCTCTAAAGGGACGTGTGCCATTGAATGTCATGTTCAGGAGGGACTATTCAATGTTACTTGAGAAATTTGTGGAGTGAATCCAAGCTTGGTGCCGAAGCACCACGCTTGTCCTGATAGCTCTACCCAAGCAGTCAGGAGTGTTTAGGCCTGATCAGAGGTAGAGCTTTGCTGCATTATGGCCATGCCGGATAAGGCCCTAAAGATTGGGCCTAATATCAACTGGGATGGTAACTAAGATGTTCACCAATGAAGATAATGCTTGTGAATATCTCCCAAGTAGGTAGATCATATATCAAAGGGTAAGAATGGCCAAGGAGAACAACCATTTCACAAATGCCTCTAAGCATTTGGACTCTCTGTCAGGCAGACTAGTTGCAAATGCATTTAGGTTACTCTACTGGTCCCTCTTGCTATACTTATAGCAACATCTTTAAGCATAGGCTTAGCAAGTGCTAGCCACTCCAAAGTGAATAATGACAACATCCTTTTAGCATTCCATGCACAGCAGTATTGCTTTGGATTTCACTCTTATTAGAGCTTGTTAGAGAGGTATAGCTTTGTCCAGACAAAAAGGAGCAACCAGTATAAGTCAAAAGAAAGCACTTTCAGGCTTAGAGTGCAGAGTAAATTATGCAAAAGAGAACAGGGAACCAAGGTAGTTCACACATTTTAGATAGAGAACAGTTCCTGTATATGAAACACAATACAACACAACTGACTGCTCTCTTTATCATAATTTATGCAGCACTCTAAGTCTGAAAGGGCATTATTTTCATAATGTAGATACTGTTGGACCTGGCTCTCTCAGCAGGGTCATCTCCAAACATGTTTACCTTCAACCCTCCTGCTTAGTTGTCATCAGGACTCAATCCATTTTACCACAGCTAACCAGTGCTAAAGTGCTTGTGATTTCTCCCTACATTTTTATAAATTTGGTCTGCATGCAATATGGCACAATTCACTTGTAAGTTCCCAGTATATAGTACTACATGTACCCAGGGCGTGTAAATTAAATGGTACTAATGGGCCTGCAGCACTTATTGTGCCCCATACTCAAGTAGCACTTCAAACATGTCTCATGCCTGCCAGACCTAAACCTTCCATTTTTAATGCATATATGTCACCACTAAGGCAGGCCCTAAAGGGCATTGTACTTAAAAAGTAGGACAGGTAGGTTTAAGTTTTACGTGTTCCGGTAGTGAAAAACCTCTAACGCTTATCACTACTGGAAGATCTATCTCTCCCAACGACTAACACTGGGTTACCTTATTATATTTAATAAGTGCTAAATTTGGATTGGCAACAGATGGAGAGTTCATGTCATGACTCAAATGAATTGTCATTTGAAATTCTCTTTTTTGGTAAAGTCGGATTTTTAGTCTCTATTCTGACAATGACACTTTTAGAAAAAAAGCATTTTCTTGCCCTAATCATTTGTGCCTTCTACAAGTGTCTTGGGTTAAATGCATGTGAATGACCGTGCTTTGGGCCTTGAGTTTCATCTCAGACAGTGACAAAAAAGAGGAATAGCTGTTGGCAGGATGGGTCACCCTCTCAGGATAACTTTGGCAGAGTGTTCCTTGCCCCACTTACAGTTCAAATGGCTTGATCCAGCACACAGACATGGAACTGAGACTAGTCTTTTGTTACCTCAGACTTCTTGGAGTTTTGGTTGGGGAAGAGAAGACTTTTCCAGAACCAGATTTTAGGTAGTATTAGAGATCCCCCCACTTCAAAACTGGAATTAGGTTGACATATTGGACTTCCAGCGCACCACTATTGGTAGTTGAGTGCTGCCTTGCTACACCTGAGGACCTCCCTGTTTACAAGAGCACTTCCCTGCTACTTGAGGACTACCTTGTTCTTTGAGGAGGAAGCCTAGACCTGCTCTTTTCATCCCAGGCTGACCTCGTGTTTAAGCTGCAAGGACAGAATAAGCTCTAGAGGCTTCCCAACTATTGCCCAGCTGACCTGCTACAACTGGACCTGCTTGGACCTGCAATAGGACCTGCCTGGGCCCTGCTGGCCTCTTCTGGGTAAAGTTCTTGATTCCCAACAAGTGCCTCCCCACATCCTGGAGCCTTGGCTCACAATAGTTGAGGTTTTCTGGTGAAAAATGGGGAAATTTATAAAGTGTGGGCTGTTCATTAGTTCAAACATGGCAATTTGCACTGAGTCTCTGCCGCTTGTGATGAACGCAAGTACAAAGCTCTGCTGAAAATCTGCCCTTCACCCTACAGCCAATGCAGCGACTACTGACAACATGAGATCTGCACTTCACACTATGGCAATGACAGCATACGGTGCACCCAAATGCACATCTTCAGCAATGTCCACTTTAAAATCTGAACCAACTACTCGCGCTACAGGAAAGACAGCCCTAGCCACCCGGCCTGCCCTTCGCATTACAGCGTCGACCATCTGCGATGCTCTCGCTGCTCCACGAGTGGAGTGGTGTGGCTCACTGGTTAGAGGCGGCAGACCTGTAAGCAGAGAACAGCCCGGGACCAGGGTTCAATTCCCAACGCGGCAGGGTCGTGGACCAGGGTCAAAAGGGACTCGATAATTCTCGCCTTGGTGCCTACTCTAACCAGGGAACACACTCGGCAACTCTGGGCATTAAGCTTGCCTCATCTCTACAACGGCCCCCACAGACGCCGGGGATGCCTGGTTTCACCTTGGAGATACCCAGAAAGGGACCATCTCACAGGGAAAACCAGGACGGGTTCCCCAGCGGTCTTCAGCGCCAGGATACTCCATGGAGTCGCAGTGCGCTTTACAAGTACACCCACATTTTACATTTTACGTGGCCTCCTTTTTCCCAAAATATATAGTTGGGATAGTGGTTGTTTCATTCATCAACAATTGTTTTTCATCCCAGCTTATGAGTTGTTCATCAGCCCAACCCTTGGGCATGTCATATCTCACTTGCAGTTTAGCAAGGTAAGGTCTACTTTCTCATAACAGGTTGTATTGCTTACTGTCTTTTAGCATCCTTGATGTAATTCTCCCTGCTCATAATGGATACGTTTCCCCCCTTGTCCGATGGCTTAATTACAATGTCATCTTATTTCTGTAATTCAATGATGGCTTCCCACTGCTCTTTCGAAATATTTCTTCTTTTGGGTGTTTCCCACATGAGTTTGGAAATGTCAAGAATGACTGCCTCATGGAAAACATCAATATTATCTTTGTGGATTTGAGTGATGTATATGGAAGTAGCTCTAAAATCTGTTTTGCGACCTAAGCTAGTGTCAATCCCAATTCCCATTCTAATCTCCTCACTCCGTGTGTGGTCAAAGGGATCGAAGGGATGAGAAATGGGGCGGTGGGTCCCTCTCTAACTGCATTAGGTATCTCAGATGTTAAGTTGTGTAAAATATTCATGATTTCTATGTCCTCAATGTTGAGTATAGATGTTGCTATTGTTGCTGGGTGACTCAATGACTGTGTGTTGGTTCTTCTGCACATTGAATGAATTTTAAACAATTTTAATTTTCACACACATTTATAAATATCTACATGTGGTTGTGCATAATCCATTGGTAAATCAGGACACAATGACATACCCGGATTTAATTTAAATTTCTCCTTTTCTGTAATCTCCCTGTTAGAAAGGTTAATTACCGTAAGTTATTTACATCTTCATGGTTTGGCCTCTTGTTTCCATGCCAACACTGTTCTTCTTTTCTTCTGCGTTCTCATCTCCTTTTGCTTAGATTTTTTTCCTCCTCCTCCTCTTCCTCTGGGCTTCCCCCTGTTTGAGTGGTCCATGTTTTTTTTGTATGAGGAGCAGTTCTTTGGAAAAATAGGTCATCTCTTGAGTGTTAGATGCGTTGCTGTCCCCCGATTCTAAGTCCGAGCTTAGATCTGTTGTTGAAGCATAGGTAGTTTTATCTGCTCTGCCCAGGGCTTTATCTCTTGTCATCTCTGCTCTGGCTTCACCAAACTTTCTTGCAAAATTCAGTATTCTGCCCATATTGTAGTCTCTTTCTTCCCATTCAAATTTTCTTTGCTTCCTCTCCATCACCTCTGCTTCAATTTTAAGGATTCTTTCATCAATTGTTTCCAGTGTCTTTTTAGCCTCATTTTGATCAGTTTCCTTCTCAATCTCATCCAGGAGAGATTGGATTTGTAACATCAGCTCACTGTGTGCTTACCACGCATTCTTTACCAGCATTAGTAGAATATTTTTAGGGCATTCGTTTGTGTTGAACATCCAGTCTTTAGAAGCTGTGGTTTGGGACTATTTAAAGTTGGTATAATGAGTATTCTCCCAGGAGATCAGTTCCCCTTCCTTCATCAGCTGTCCCCAAGTTTCTATCCCCGCCTCTCTCAGGGGACGTGCCAGACTGTCACTTAACCATTCTGGGGACCCTAGAGAATTCCACATCTGGGCAAATTTACTGTAATAATTTATATTGATTTCTCTCCTGATTTTAAACCAGATTATTGCAAAGCTCTGCAGGGTTCTGGGTCGTACTTTTTTGAAGTAGCGCGGATCTCCATACTTTCCTACAAACCCCTTTGCCCTAAACATCTTGCCAGTTTCTGAGTTATCTGTGATGCTCAATAAAGATTTCCCTCCTTTTAACAAAAAAACCCAGGCATAATATGTCAAATCTGGTAACCGTAAGCCTCCTTTGTCATATTTCCTTCTGAGTTTTTTCCAGGCAATCCTGGTTCCCTTCGATGCCCAGACAAAGAGACAGATCCTGGATTGTGATTTTTTAAGCCAGCTTTTTTAAAAAGTTAGCATATTTTGAAACAGGAAGGTAATTTTAGGCAAAATTGCCATTTTCTTTTTTTTTTTTTAAACCTTTATTGCACCTTATCGTTTCACACAGCTTTTTGGCCTACAACCCAGGGGGCCGGCCGCAATCTTATCTGGACATTTGTATACCAACAGGATATCACCTCACACTGGCTTCCACGTTCTGAGTTCGGTAACTTCACAATACAGTAAAGGTACGTAATTCGTAATAACTTGCTGATTTATGAAGGTTTGGTCTTCTATTTTATAACAATAAACAACACAAATCACAAAGAAACCACATTGCGGTCATCAATAATTAAGTAGTTGCACACTAGCTGTGTCGTTTAGCGTTCCCATGTAATATACCTGCACTAACCCCCTCAGGTCCGGCCACAGTCACAAGGTCTGTGAATGGGTGTGTTCGCGTGCGTGTGGATCTTTTGGGGCCTCTCCCTACTGGTCCCTCAGTTCCATGCCGACTATTCCTCAGTTCACCCCCCGTGTCCCGCGGTTCCCCCCACCCTCTTCCCACCTTCAGATTCTGCTAGCCGTCCTCCTCCTCCTCGTCTGATGTTATTGGGTCTTCTTCCGATAAGGGCTCACAGATCTCCCCCTGTACACATTTCATGGGTCCAAATCCTATTCCATTTCCCTGGACAGGCCCGGCTAACGTACACCTCCCTTTCTGTTATCATCACCCTGTCCATGTTCATACACCATTGTGTTTTCGTTGGCACCTCCACTGCTCCCCACCTCTGCGCTATATCTCGTTTGGCGATTATCATACCTAAAGTAACCCACTGCTGGCCATGCCTGGACAAATCGTTGGCTCCCCAGACATTCAGTAAGCACTTTCGTGGCTCGGGGACCAGGGAGGCTCCCACGGTCTGCGATATGGTACGCATTATTTGCCTCCAGTATTCCTGAATGCGTGGGCACTCCCATATCGTGTGAAAGAATGTACCCTCTACTCCACAACCAGGAAGACAGTAGGGATGTTGTGCCCGGTGTATAAGGTGTAACGTCGATCTCGTATAGTATACTCTATGCAAAATTTTAAGCTGTACGAGCCTTAATTTAGAAGAGATGCCAACTTCCTTTGGCGACGCCAGTGCTTCATTCCATTCATGGTCATTATGTCTATGTCTCCCTCCCACTTGTCTTTCAGTTTAATCATGGGGTCTGGCAAGTTGTTAATTAACTTACGGTATATGAGTGAAGTCGCTCGCTCATTCATGTAATCCGTAAGGAGGCGATCTTCAAGCGGGGAGGCCTCTGGTACCTCCGTCTCAGGGGAGATGGCAGCTAGCAATGCGTGACGTATCTGGACATATCTGAACAACTCCCGTGTCCCCAATTCGTATTGTTCCCTTAGGCGATCAAATGGAATCACCGCCCCTTTTTCCCATAAGTCTCCCACCGTAGATATCCCTTTAGTGTCCTAGTGAGAGAAACCCTTGCTTTGCCTTAGGTTTCCCAGGACCCGAGAGTCCCACAGCGATGTGAGTTTGGTTATTATTCCTTTCCAACCTAGCTCCACCAGCGCTACATGCCACAGCGCTGCGGTAAGTCTCGTGGGTCCCACCAATTTTCGCACCATTCGCTGGTCGTATAGCGGGGCCAGCAGACTATTTGTTCCGAGCTGCGCCCTGTCTGACTGGAATGCCGGGTCGTCATGTGGAGCATGGACCCACTGGTTTATGGGTTTCAATTGCGCTGCCCAGTAATACAGTTTCAGATTCGGCAGTGCAATCCCCCGGTCAAACCATCCCCTGTGCATTTTAGCCTGTGCAATGCGTGCCGGGCCATTACTACATAGAAGACCTGTCACCAATGCCGATACTTTTCGGAAGTATCCTGGTGCCACTGGGTACGGCGTATTTTCTAGAACGTATAAAAAACGGGGCAGAGACATCATTTTATAAAGTGCTGCTTTTCCTAACATCGTTAGGGGCAGCCCCGCCCAAAATTTAATGTCTTGCTTAAGCCGTTCCATGAGTGGCGCCAAATTTTTCTTCATAAATTCCACTGGGTCCATTGTCACATGAATGCCCAAATACTTAAAGGAGGAGCCAGCTGCCCTTAAGGGTCAGTCTGCGCTCAACGCCGGGACTGGGCCCTTCAAAACATACATCTCAGACTTAGTCCAGTTCAGCGTGTATCCCAAGACTTTACCATGCTCGTCACAAAGTGTCAGGAGCGCTGGAACACCCCGGTCTGGTTCTGTTAGGTACACCAGCATGTCGTCCGCATACAGTGAGAGGCGGTCTTCCCACTGCCCCACCCAGGGTATCCCTTTCAGTAGAGGTGTTGACCGTATCAAGTTTGCCAGGGGTTCCAGGGCGACTGCGAAGAGCAGTGGCGACAAGGGGCATCCTTGACGGGTGCCTCTTCCCAGTGGGAATGTTTGCCAGATATGGCCATTTGCTACCACCTGTGCTACCGGTTTGGCGTACAGCAGTCTGACCCATGCTATGAACTTTGATCCGAATCCCAGATGTTGCAGAACCTCGAACAGGTAATTCCATTCCACTAGGTCGAAAGCCATCTTTGCATCGAGTGCCAGTATTACCGCTGGCTCGGGGATTGACCCCGCCCTTACCAACACCCCGTGCACCCGGCGTAAATTCATGGTATTTCTGTGTGGCATAAACCCGGACTGGTCGGGATGTATAAGGTCGGGTAGATGCGCCATCAATCGGGTAGCTAGGATTTTGGCCAAGATTTTGACTTCTGCGTTAAGCAGGGATATGGAGCGGTATGAAGTGCAATCCTCTGGCGGTTTCCCAGGTTTGGGGATTGTTACTATGGTTGCTACTCTTTGATCCAGTGGAAGTTCGCCCTTTTCCAAGCTGTCCATATACATAGCTAGTAGGTGGTCACTCAGCCTCTCTGACGTGACCTGGTACCACTCTATTGGGATGCCATTTGGTCCAAGTGCCTTACCAGGCTTTATTGCTCAAATAGCCATTTGTATCTCTTCCGTAGTTATGTCAGCATCCAACTCTGCTGATGCCTCTGGCTGCAGCGTCGGAGTCTGGATAGGTTCTAAAGCAGCCCTGGCCACCTCCCTTTCTGGAGTGGAGACCCCCTCGAAGTGAGCCGCAAGTGCTTCCACTATCTGTTCAGGGCTCGTGTGAATTACCCCTCGTCTGTCTCTCACTTGTTGGATACCTCTGGAGCTCCCCCCCTTCTTATCTAGCCAGGCCAACATCCTACCCGCCTTGTCCCCTATGTCATAAATCCTGTTCTGTGTGTTAGTTATTTGCCCCTTCACCTCGCAAATGTTCTGTGTACATTTGTTGTCAGAGGTGCAGTGTATGGGACGTGACAGGTGTGGGGTGTGTCTCGTGTGTTACTGTCGCGTCTCGCATCGCCAATTCCAGGCTAGCCAGCTCAGCTGCTTTTTCCCTCCTGTAGCCCGTGATCGAATTTATGGCCTGACCCCTTAAGACCGCCTTATATGCCTCCCATAGAGTCGCTGAGGATCGTACCGATGTGGCGTTCTCAGTAAAGTATTGTGTGGTAGCCGTTTTGAGTGCCCTCCTGACCTTGGGGACCTTAAGATATGCGGCTTGTATGGGATAGATTCTCTTACACAATTTCTCTTGGGTGGAGACTGTCAAGGTGACCGGAGAGTGATCCGATATACCCCTAGGATGGATGTCTATGGTGTCTACGTGTTGTATGCCATCGCCCAGCGCTAGGAAATAGTCGATTCTCGACAAACTGTTATGGACAGTGGAGTGGAAGGTGTATTGTCTTTCCTGAGGGTGTGCATGTCGCCATATATCAACTAGACCCATAGCCGTCAAGAATCGTTGGAAGCGGGATGGACCCCCAGTCGGGGCCATCGCCGGGAACCTGTCTAGCAGTGAGTCTACTGTGGCATTGAAGTCCCCCCAAGCATAACATCTCCCTCTGGAAGGGTAAGGAGAAATTCACCCAATGCTGGAAGCATCACCGAGTGAAGTGCCGGGGGGATGTACACCGATACCACGTTGATGAGTCGCCCCTCCCATTGTCCCTGTATGGCCGCAAAGCATCGCTGCCTGTAATAATATGTGTGATATGTAGATTTATGAGTGAAACTACATTTGTGCATGTAAAACTAGCCATTCGGAATTGTAGATCACACTTGCTTGTGTAAATGGGCTTTGCAAATCAGTGATATTGACTTAGTGAGCTTACCCGGAAATCAGAGCAATGGGTCATTTTCATTTGCAGGTCTGTCAGTTTTGTTAGTAAAGATTTGTGACGCGTGGCAATGTTCATGACGAATAATTGTTACAGCCCGAGGCAGACACAGAGCACGCCCTGGGAACTTCCAGCAGACAACTCCCAGGGATACAAGGATATTTGAAAAGTTGGTCGGGACGGAAAGTCAGGCAGCTGTTCATCTCCTTCTCTATCAAACCTAACCAGCAAGAGGGTAAGCACATATAAGGCAATGTACTAACGATTTATGCCAGTTGGGGTGCACCCTGCAACAGTATTGATCATTGTATAAAGTATATAAAAAAAAAACAGAATCGATTTAGATATGTACAGTGGCGGCTGGTCCATAGGGGCAACGGGGCAGCGCCCTACAAAAGAAACGGCTCACTGCAGTTTGGGCAACAGGAATGTTAGCAGACGAATTTGTCTGTTTACATTTCCGACCGGCCTGTGAGTCACGGGTGAAATTGCGCATGTGTCAAGGCACAGCACACGCAGGCGAGGAGTCCAGAAGATGATCCGTCTGCGCATGTGAGTGAGGAGCGTCGCCCCTCACTCACATTCACAAACCATTAGGCATGCTGCGCATGCCTAATGTGGTGCAAGCGTCTGGAGATAGGATCCTGCTCGGGCGGTGACGCGTTTTTTGCAAAGTCGCCCCGTGCCCTATCAAGTGTCAGGATATAGAGTAAGTAAACAAGGGTTAGCCGACACCCTGCGCATCCAGTCTCCTGATTTGGCAGTTAGCATTGCAAAAGAAAAGAGCGGGCAGAAGTTAGTGCGACGCGGGACTGGAGGAGAATGGAGATGCCTGGTAAGTTTATTTTTTTGTTGTATTCATTAAATTAATCCCCACACCGCCTCCCCCCCCCCCCCCCCCGCGAACCCAGTATCCACGAGTCATGCAGACCGCGAGGAGAGGCATCTGTCCCAGACGATTCCACACTGAACGAGATCGTACATCTGAGTGAGGGGTAAGCAGGTGGGGCGACAAAGCAAGCTCGAGGCCAAGGTGGTTGAATGGGCTAATGCTGCACCACGCAGAGCAGAGGTGCAGGTGCATACTAAAAGTCGTAAACAAGATCTTGCAGATATCAGAGCGCTTCACATTCAATCAAGATGGGTATACAAACTAATTTTTTAAAAACACGGATCAACAATTATATTTTGTGTCTGGTTCACTATCATTGGCTCTGGCTCAGCACGCAGAAAAATCTACACGGTATGAGTGTTCCAATGATGGATGCAGGATGGATGGGTGGATGCATGAATGAATGATGGATGCAGGATGGATGGATGGATGAATGGATGGGTGAATGGATGAATGGATGCAGGAATGGATGCAGGATGGATGGTGGATGGGTGGATGAATGATGGATGCAGGATGGATGGGTGAATTGATGAATGGATGCAGGAATGGATGCAGGAATGGATGCAGGATGGAGGATGGATGGGTGGATGAATGAATGATGGATGCAGGATGGATGGGTGGATGGATGGGTGGATGCATCAATGAATGATGTATGGATGCAGGATGGGTGGATGGATGGATGGGTGCATGAATGAATGATGGATGCAGGATGGATGGATGGATGGATGGATGAATGGATGCAGGAATGGATGCAGGATGGATGATTGATGGGTGGATGAATGAATGATGGATGCAGGATGGATGGATGGGTGAATGGATGAATGGATGCAGGAATAGATGCAGGATGGATGATGAATGGGTGGATGGATGGGTGGATGGATGGGTGGATGAATGAATGATGGATGCAGGATGGATGGGTGGATGGATGGGTGGATGCATGAATGAATGATGTATGGATGCAGGATGGGTGGATGGATGGATGGGTGCATGAATGAATGATGGATGCAGGATGGATGGATGGATGGGTGAATGGATGAATGGATGAATGGATGCAGGAATGGATGCAGGATGGATGATTGATGGGTGGATGGATGGGTGGATGAATAAATGATGGATGCAGGATGGATGGGTGGATGGATGGATGGGTGAATGGATGAATGGATGCAGGATGGATGATGGATGGGTGGATGGATGGGTGGATGAATGAATGATGGATGCAGGATGGATGGATGAATGGATGGGTGAATAGATGAATGGATGCAGGATGGATGATGGATGCGTGGATGAATGAATGATGGATGCAGGATGGGTGGGTGGATGCATGAATGAATGATGGATGCAGGATGGATGGATGGGTGGATGCATGAATGAATGATGTATAGATGCAGGATGGGTGGGTGGATGGATGGATGGGTGGATGCATGAATGAATGATGTATGGATGCAGGATGGGTGGGTGGGTGGATGGATGGATGGGTGGATGCATGAATGATGTATGGATGGATGCAAGGTGGTTCGGGCTCGCTCGCTCGCTGCGCTCGCTGCGGTGCAATATGCAAATTAGTTTACGGCCCACCACTTTCAAATGTCACCAGCCGCCCCTGGATATGTATGCGTGCTGCTAGAAATGTGCTTATGTTTTCTGGGAGCATGTTGGGAGACATGCATCTGTACATATTTCCAAATGCAATCCTGGAAGACGTTTGTGCATTCACAAAGCGAATAACGAGGTGCTGCTGTCCAGGTGTAGACATACTCAGGACTTTAGGAACCCCCCTCAGTATCCAAGGCTCGCTGCTGGGAGAAAGAGGCCAGTCGGTGACACACACATCAGTGCTTCGGTAGAACAAACAGATGCTTGTGTATTCTAGCCAGCTTACAGAAAAAGCTCATATGCAAATACAGGTGAAGGGTGTAACTAAATATTACCTTGATATTTGCCTACAGTCAAAGAAGAGTATTCCTTCTGGAGAAAGACTCCTTCTCGAAACTTCTGTGGCTCTGTCTGTGATCACGTGGTCCGACTTGGCAGAACGTTCTGGAAGAGCCCAAGGCACAGTATATGCACACCAAAGACATCCCAGTTAGATCATTATAGGAAACTATGCCCTCACAGCTTACAAACCCGTACTATAAACTGGGATGAACGTTTCGAAAACACAGCTTCCATGCACCAAATGGAAAATTATAGGAACTTCTTGGAAAGATCCAGCTTTCTCATGCGTGTGACGCCTCTGTGCTTATGGTTGGAATATTGAAGCCACCACTGGAAAAGTGCACTTTGGTTTAAGGTTTATCTTGGTGCTGATTGGCGATTCTTAATGGGACAAAACATTTACTTCACTTTTGTTCAATGCTTACAATTTCCTTTAGATTGCTCAAATGATGATAAAGTTGCAGAAGGCTTTCAAAATTGTGATTTTTAAATGTTTACTCCCGAGGAACGTTTTGCTACTGCTAGATACACCAAAAACTACTGATCGAAGTGACACAAACATAGAGTGTGCACTAAAGTGAAGTCTGAATTAATAATGAGCACACACATTCTTTCTTCCACATATATATGAGGTGTGTTAGATCTGTCAGCCATGGGTTGGTCTTCCCCCAATATGTTGCCCTCCCCCCTCCTATTTTTGCTAATCTCGTTTTTGTTGGCCTTTGGACTCTTTTTGCATTACAGCTGCTAACCAGAGCTAAAGTGATAGTGCTCACTCTCCTACTAAATGTACTTGTAAATCCCTTGTAAAATGGTACCATATGTACCCCAGGGCCTGTAATGTAATGCAACGAGTGAACATGGAACACCGACTGTGCAACCCACTTTAGCAGCCTTTCTAAGCATGTCTCAGGTCTGCCTTTGCAGCCTGTCTGTGCAGGTTGAAGCAGTGATTTCAAGATTAATCTCTTGCCATGCCCAAACGTTCCTTTTGAATATATATAAGGCACCTTTAAAATAATCCCTACATAGCCCAGATGGCAGGGTGCAATGTATTTAAAAAGTGGGACATGTACTTTTAAGTTTTGCATGTTCTGGTAGCGAAACACTCCTAAATGTGTTTCTCACTACTGCAAGGCCTACCTCTCCTATAGGATAATATTGGGTTACCTTTTATATTTATTTAGTGATAACTTTCAATTGGGAGAAGATGGACCGCTCGTGTTTGGCGTTTGCAGAATTGTAATCAAAGCCCCTTTAACAATAAAGTTGGACTTTTTGGTAACAATTCCAAAGGAGACACTTTTAGAAAGTTGACATTTTCTTGTCCCCACCATTTGGTGTCTGTCACCTGTATCCTGGGTCACATGACTTGGGGTCTGATTTGGATCTTGGTCGATGGGATACTCCATCACAAATGTGACTGATAGTCTGCCCACTGTATTACAAGTGTTATAGGGTATAATGCACTTGTAATACGGAGGACAGGATATCTGTCATGTTTGTGGTGGAGCATTCCAATGGGCAAGATCTGAATCAGGCCCTAGGTGTAGATGGTAGTTGGTCTTTGTGTATTGCTCTCAGAAAGGCAGACAAAGAGAAACTAGTTGTTGGCAGGATGGGTCACTCTAAGTTAATGAGGGAGAGGAGCTTTCACATACCACACTTGCACATCAAAAAGGACCCGCCTGGGTGCTCTCACAAAGGGATTAACACTAGTCTATTGTAACCCCAGACAATCTGGGTCCAGAGCAGGGATTAACAAGCAGCTTTGGGGTGTGGAAACTTCTAGAAGCTTCTCCTTCTTCAAAGTGGGCACCAGGTGTAAATATTGGACCTTATACTCCAACTCTTCAGTACACATCTTCACCTGTGGAAAACACAGAATAAGGACTGCTGTGCTGCTCTGCTGCAATAAGGACTGCCACTCTGCTTCACTGATGTTTTGTCCTGCTGCCCCCCTACTTAAGTGAAGGACTTGACTTGCATCTTGACCCAGGTTCCCCAGATTGACGCCAAGGACTACTTCTCTGGCCTCAGAAGCCTGAGGGGTAGAACAGGCTTCATCCATCTTCCAACTAGCACCTGGACTCTGTCAGCTGTGACTCCTACTCTCCCACGTGGTGGCACCGCAGTCCTGGAGCCTTTGCAGTGGGCCTCACAGTACACTACCAGCCTCAGCTGTGGTCCCATCTGAACCAATGCATTAGAGCTACAGTGTGACATATCACCTCCCCATCGGGACCGCTGCTTAATTCATCTCAGCGCAGGACTTCGCGTCGCCACCTGCAGCCTTCCAGGAACCACGGCTGAGCAATGCATCCTCAACACAGGCTTTCGCATTGCAGGCCTCTCTTAAATGGCATCCTTGTTCCCAGGAATCACCCCTGAGCGAAGCATGTGCAACACAGGATCCCGAACCGGTCCTCAATGAGGTTTTAAGGTACTTTTGTTCAGTGTGCTTAACTGGATCCCTCTAGCTGGTCCCCACTCGATTGCAGTCGGCCTGAAATAGTGACCTTATCCTGGTCCTATGCAACCTGATATCCACAGTTGATGCTTTGTGTTTTCAGTTCTATTTTCACTTACATCTTTAAAATGGCATATCCCCAGTTCTACTGATTGGATTTATTTTATTGAATTGGATTTGGTCTCAAATTATTTGATGGAAATGGCCCTTTCTGCAGGGACATCCCCAAATGTTTTGACTTCCTCCTCACCTTTTTGCTGAATTTGTTTTTGCTGGCTTTAGGATTTGGGGCACTTTGCAACTGCTAAACTATGCTAAAGTGAATATCTACTATCAACATGGTAAAATTGGCTTATCTACAATTGGCATTGTGAATTTACTTGAAAGTCCCTAAAAAGTGCACTAACTGTGCCCAGGGCCTGTAAATGAAATGCTAAAAGTGAACCTGCAGCACTGGCTGTGCCATCCACTCAGTAGCCCTTTAAACATGGATCAGACATGTAATTGTAGAGCCTCTGTTTGCCGTTTTAAACTGCCATTTTCACCTGGCAAGTTAGCATACTTGCCAGGCCCAAACCATCCCTTTTATCAGGAGCAGTCCGTGGAGGTAAGAGCAGTGGGTCTGATTTGGGGAGGAGTCAGCAGACTCCTCCAACAATAACATTTAAAAAAAGAAAACCACGTACCTTACGGTCACTGCATCACTGAGCCGGCGATGCGCTGTGAAAATGTTATTTACCCATGTCGGCGTCTGTTGACTCCCGCCCCACCGTGCCCCACCATTCTTACCTGCACGGGCCTCTACTGCCTTTTATTACATATAAGTCACGCCTAAGGTAGGCAGCCTAGGGTGCGGTGTATATAAAAGGTAGTATATGTACTGTTGAATTTTACATGTCCTGGTAGTGAAAAACTGCTATTTTCTTTTTAATACTGCAAGGCCTATCTCTCCCATTGGATGACATTACAATGGTCTTAAATTATCTTTTAGGTGTCATTTACAGTGGGTAAAAGATTGAGTTTTGGAGTTTGGTGTCTCTGGACTCACAATTTAAAATCATAACTTATGCGGAAGTTGGATTTCAAATTGTAAGTCTGAAAATGCTTCTTTTAGAAAGTTGGCACTTTCTTACTTCAACTTCTCTGTGTCTCTTCCTGTCTCTGGATACAGCAAGGGTGGGGAATTCCTATCTCCCAACGCCCGAGACATCTAGATTTCGTAGGTGGGCAAGAGGCTTTAATCTGCATTTTTTCCAAAGGACAAGTAGACAGTTTTCTAGTAATACGATACACAGCTGTTCAACCCTGTAGGTCACAGTCAGTAAATAAGTTGCCCTGAGCAGTTTATTGGCAGTGAAAGGGTCAATGCAAAAGCTGGGGCCTGCACTTTAATTTCCCCAGAGCAGAACAACTAAATGATAAAGCAGAGCTCAAAGTTGGAGCCAGCTCAATAATCTCCTGTGGCTTCCAGGCCCTACCCGGGTCCTTTTATTTTCTTCAAGCATGAGGCACACACATCCAGCTTCTGCAGCTCCAGTACACTCACAGCACTGGCATGTAAGAGGCTGCTTTTTGTGCCTCTTGGCCCCTTGCTCTGACTTGAACTGTATGACCCCTGCCTTGTATTCTCTGCTCCACTCCTGGGCCTCATAGGGCTCCAATATCCCTGCTCATCTTCAACTCAATTTGATTTCCCTTCTCATGCACCCCCTGCTTGGCACTTTGCATTTCCTGTACACCTTATGTTACACCCGGTGCCTGAACCTGCTAACCTCACCACTCCACCCTCCGCCACACTCTAACATCCCTGACCCGCTCCTCTTGGCCTCTCATATATCTTACTTCATCGAGGGCTTACATTAAAGCTCATTAGTTTCCCCATGGGCTTTCATTCAGGCCTAAGGCCACCCCCAATTCTGTTCTTGCACTAGGCCTCTCATCTCACTTTGTTCCTGCACCAGGGGCATTGTGAACACACCGCAGTAGCAACTACAGCACCTGTAGAGTTTTTGATGGGTCTCTTCAGTCTGCAGGTCCGCAGACAAAGGCCCATAATCGACTTGAAAGGGTGGGTGGGAGAGTTAGTGAATGGGTGGATGAATAGATGCATGGATGAGTAGTGAAAGAGTGGATGTATAGATGCATGGATGAATACATGCAAGAGTGGATGATAGATGCATAAATTAAGTGAAAGGGTGAATGGATAGATGCATGGATGAATAAGTGAAAGGGTGGATGGATAGTTGGATGAATGAGTGGAGTGAAAGGGTGGATGTTTAGATGCATGAATGAATGAGTGAAAGAGTGGATGGATAGGTGCATGGATGAAAGAGTGGATGGATAGATGCATGTCTGAATAAGTTAAAGGGTGGATGTATAGATGCATGGATGAATACGTGCAAGAGTGGATGATAGATGCATACATTAATGAGTGAAAGGGTGAATGGATAGATGCATGGATGAATGAGTGAAAGGCTGGATGGATAGATGGATGAGTGAGTGGATGGATGTAAGGGTGGATGTTTGAAAAAATGGTAGGATAAGTGCAAGGGTGAATGAAGGGATGGGTGAGTGGATGGATAGGTTGAAAGTGGATTGATGAGTGAAAGGATGGACGGCTTATTGAAAGGGTGGATTAATGGGTGAGAGAGTAGATGAATAGATGGCTGAGTGGGTGGGGATAGATGGCTGAGTGGGCGGGGATGGATGGATGGGTGGATGGCTGGGTGGAAGGGTTGATGATGGATGGGTGGACAGTTGAGTGTAAAGGTGGATGGAGGGATTAGTGAAAGGGTGGATGGATATATGAGCAAAATGGAAGATGGATGGGTGAAAGGGTGGATAGATGAGCGAAATCATAAATCGAAGAAGTGAAAGGGTAGGTGGATAGATGAGTGAAAAGGAGGATGGATGGGTGGATGGATAGATGGATGAGTGAAAGGATAGATAAATAGGAGTGAAGAGGAGGATGTGTGGAGTGAAAGGATGGATGGATGGATGAGCAAAAGGATGGATGAGTGAAAGGAAGGCGGGATGGATCAGTTGGATTGATAGGTTTGGAGATGGCAGGATAGGTTTGGACAGGGGCTTCGTGAACGCCCCACTTTAGCAGCTACAGGAGTGGTGGAGCTCTTGATGGGCCTCTTCTGTCTGCAGCTCGGCAGACAAAGATTCATCATTAATGTGAAAGGATGAATGGATGTGTGGGTGAAAGGATGAGTGAGTGAAAGTGTGGCTGGCTAGATGGATGGATGGATGGATGGATGAATGAGTGACCGGGATGGGTGAGTGACGGGGATGGTGGATGAGTTACAGGGTGTAAGGATTAGAAAGCGAAAGGATAGATGAGTGTAAAGGATAAATGGATGGGTGAGTGGAAGGATGGATTGATGGATGGATGCGTCGAAGGGTGGGTGAAAGGATGAGTGAAAGGGAGGGTGTATGGATGAGCAAAAGGATGGATGGATGGATGGTTGAAATGGATAGGTTTGGAGATGGATGGGTAGGTTTAGAAATGGATGAGCGGGTGGACTGATGAACAGATTGGTGAAAGGCTAATGGATAAAAGAATGAATGGGTGCCAATGTAAAGGTGAAATGCTAGATATCAGTGGGTGAAAGGATGAATGGATAGATGCTTAGATGGAAGAGACAAGAGAGCTATTCTGGCGAGGATTACAATGACTTTTTTCGCTTGCTTGGTGTCATAAAAACTTTGGATCAACGTGGTGGGTATTTTAATTTTCTGGTTACTCACTTGGCCTACACTATGCTCCTTTCTCTACCTTGGGATTATCAGGTAGGCGTGGTGCTGATTGCCAGCGCGTTCTTACTAGACCGCTAGTATTTGGTCTCATAATGGCCATATTGCCATAGAAATTCCTGGCACTGGACAAAACTACTTTGTAAAAGAGAAGAATGCTGTGACACACAATGAAGCCAGCTCACAGATAGGAAGAGATAGCATTTTAATAAAAACACAAGGTCTTGGTTAACTCAGATTTAATTAGGGGCTCAAATGTTAAAGTCACAAAAGTGCACCCATGATATATGTCTTTGTATTAATGCAGATTTACGTTTTTCATGAATTCACATGAATTTCCTTAAGTAGGCCAGGAAACCTAGAAAATATTTGTGAATTGCATCTTAGCATGAGCAAGTAGGAATATGCCCCAGCGGAAATCTGTTGACTGTTTACAAGTTCACTTTTTCTCCAACCACATTTTTCCCAGCCATGGAAGAAACTTTACTTCTGCCATTGTCAGGATTATATTGCCAACCTTTCTCAGTATGAGAAAAGATTAGAGAAGAGCTGGTAAAAAACTCCAAAATTCCAATCCTTCTACAGTAATAGCCTGACATAACCAGAGAGACTATTATCAGAGCTCTTCTATAAAGAGATTGCAGCCATTATTTGACGGCGCACTACATGGCACCAAAGGGACAAGTTGATTTTGTTACAGGACATGTAGATTTATGAAGCTACTTGTCCCATGGACAAGTACATATTTCATAAAATTCCACACCCCTGATGATACAAATTTGGTTTGGGTGACAGCTGGGCTTTGTGCCTCCCCTCCAGACAGCCACCCACACAAAGGAAGAAGGGATGTGACATGTTCATCCTGATGGCTCATCTCCAGGCTGATAGTCCTTCCTGGGGTAGATTGGAAGGAAGTAGCTGACACATGCACCTGGAAAGGGTTGTGTCTGCCTCCACACAAAGAGCTGCATATCGTCCTGTAGTGAGTCTGGAGCCGGGGCAGCAAATTCATGGACCTTGTGATCCTCAAAAGCCTCTTTGATGTGCCCCACCCCCCACTTCAAAGACACATTGAGGTATAAGTACTGGACCCCTGACACCACCAAATGAGAACTCTGCTGGAACCAAGGACATCTGCCTGAAAGAAGAGCTGTTGAGCTGTAGGAGGGACTGCCACTTTGCTACCTGAATTTCTGTGTTGGCCTGCTGCCTGCCCATTGCTGTGCTGTATGATGGACTGCCACTTTGCAACCTGCTCTGCTGTGTTGGCCTGCTGCCTGCTTCTTCCTGCCTGGGATCGAGAGGGACTGGACCTGCTCTTGGCATGAATAAACACAAGATTCTTCAAGGGCTTGCTGGATTACCTCCAGTTTTCTGAAGTCTCATGGACACAAAATACTTCTTGCAAACCTGCTGGTACTGTTGGACTCTGCAATCTGTGAGTCCAACCCCTGCCTGAGATGTCTGCTCCAGTCTTGAGACTCAGAAGTGGGTGTTGCTGCTGTTGTCCTAAATACTCGACAGAGTATCATCTTTGCATTGATTGGAACCGACGCAGTGCCCTGTGTCCATGTCTCAGTGACAATGATGCAGGGCCTGCAGACAGCAAGGATCAACAGTAACATAGTGCAGATCCTTCAACACCATCTGCAAGGCTCAATGATGATGCAGCTCTGATCCTTCGACACTGTCTGTGAGGCCCGACTGGAATATTTTGATGCATAGTGCTCTTGACTTTGATGCTTTGCTCCAGAAATGGCACTTTTTTAGCAGACCTTGCGTGGGTCTCTAGCTGGCCTGCCCTCCATCGCAGTCAACCTTAACTTTGGATTTCCACCAGTCGCTTGTGACCTCAAGTAACCTTTTGACTACAAGTTGCTTCTAAGCACAGTTTTTGCTTTTCATCTTTAAAAATGTATAAATAAAGTTCTACTTATTGGATGTTTTATCGTTTTGGTCTTGTATTACTCAGATAAATATTCGCAAATTTTCTAAACTGGTGCAGCATTTTTTTTAACTGTGTTAATTTAATTAAAGTGTGCTCAAATACTTTACACATTGCCTCTTAAGTTAAGCCTGACTGCTCTGAGCAAGCTACAGGAGAGTGAGCACAGGTTCATTTAGGTTGTGTACCTGACTTACCCTGACCAGGATTGTGGCTACTGCCTGGACAGGTGTATACTCTGCCAACCAGAAACCTCTCTTTCTAACAAATATTTATTACATTGACCTCTATTTTTCTAAGTCGGTTCGATGGAAGTGCTGCATAAATACTTTACAGATTGCCTCTGAGTTAAGCCTGATTACTTTTGTGCCAAGCTACCACAGGGTTAAACACAGGTTAAGTTGGATTTGTTTGTAACTTCACCCTAAGTTGTGGTTGCTGCTTGAGTAGGGGTTTACCACCTCAGATAGTAACCCAATTTGTTACAATGTATAACCACCACCTCAGAAGATGTGATAAAGGATTCTAAAATGGGGCGTGGGGCCTCTTTTCTTTGCCAACTGTGTCAGATGACCTCAGGGAGAAGGCAGTGGCCTAGTAGACCACTGCCAATTAACCACAATTTATTCCCAGAAACACTTTTATTTTTAAAAGCAGCACCAGTCCTTTTAATATATATATATATATATATATATATATATATATATATATATATATATATATATATATATATCGGATGTTTTTTTTTCATTGCTTCCGGTTTGGAATGCAATTTAAGGGATTTAGAGGTCTGCTGTTCCTTGCAATCTTTCATCACTGTATTGGCAGCCAATCACAGGGGTCACGAAATGTGACTTGCCTAATTAATATTCATCAAACAGTTATTTTTGTGAACTTTTGCAAATTTACAATTTACAATGTGACCTTTAGTATATCTGTTTCATCATAAGTTGCAATTCCATTCACAATCATGTTGTTGTGCAAGTTTCACATCCTTGGTTTGTGAATGTAAATTATATATCAGCCTATTAAACCGTATCTAAAATGCTATGGATCACGAGGTTATCCTGAAAGTCTTGTACCCCAGAGATGTTTCTAATGAAACTAAACAAAAGATTCTGCAGAACTCTCCTGTGAATGGTTCCTTAAATGTGGTCACCCCTTTCCCCTGTTACCTTAACTCTCATAGTTAGATCTTGCTGAAACCTGACATTCCTGAAATAGGCTTAACTTGCCTCCAACCTGTCAATTACAAGCTGATTCATGGAACTGCATCAAAGATATCAGCAAATTAAAAGATTTTACTTCCAACTACCAGTACTCTGCCCCTCTTTGTGGATTTGTTAGACACTCAGGATATTAACATTAGGGTAAACTTACTAAGGGTCCGCCAAATGTTATACAGGTTAGTGATACACACCAAAGATATAATCAAATAAAAGATTTGTGGGCAATCTTTAAACTTTGACCCCTTTTTCAGATCTACCTGAAAACAAACACATTCTGCAATGGGCTTAACTTGCTAACAACATGTCAAATGCCATGCGAATCATTAACCAACACTGAAGTTTACATAAAACTCAATCTCTTAAGAGTAAGCAAAACATGATAATTGTCTGCCAGCTTTCATGCAGAACTGTGATGAGGCACCAAAGTTAGTAGCAAATCAAAGTTGTTTTGGGTATCCCTTTAAATTTGCTTTCCATTGAGTGATCTGCTTGAAACTATGCATTCAAACAGAAAGCTTATCATGCTAAAAGGTATCTAAAAATGCAACCAAATTTGTGAAGCGGTATAACATTTCTGAGTAAATTAACACTTTTTTGACCCACTAGCTGCTGTCTTTGACTGTACTGTCCCTTGATGAATTGGAAACAATTTCAAAATAATAAGAGTGAGCTGTATATGCTAAGGTGCAGATTTAAAATGAACTTCCACCAGGCTACCTATCTCAATACACACCTTTTCACTGTAGTGAAAAATGTATCTGATTTGTCTAACATATGTTTGGTTCTTGAAAGGATATCAAATTACAGATTATAATATCATTAGCTAAACAGAGATTGAGCTGTATACCCAATGGGCCCTATTTAATGTCAATTGTCCATGTATATTTTTAATACAATATCTTCTGTAAAAAAAACAAAAATGTAAATTGATGCTCAGACTCATGCCTATTGCTCAGTTACACTTGCCCTGGGACACCTTGGGTGCATGAATCTAAAATAAATTGATCATTTATTTCTCAGGTTTAAACGGTTGACCATGAAATCTAATTCACATGGTTAGATTGTGGCACATGTTCATTTTAACTATGCAAGTGAAGTAAGGAGCGGCAGACAGTGGTTAAACGTAAGTCATGTGATTGATCTCTAATGCAGCGATAATGTTAACCTTGTGACTGATAATTTTCCTGTTAATTTTTTAAAGATTGTTGATTATACTTCACCTCGTAAGCTTTATTTAATCACACACGCGTGTGTTTTATTCCAAAGCGTTCTTTCAAACTACCTTTTTTTATTGTTATTATTTATCGTAAGCAACAATTGCCTCCCCCTGCGTGTACTTGCAAGGTCATCTGATTTGCTCGTAAGTTAAAAACAGAAACTTTCTACACCTCTTTTTCGTTGGTTGTGAAGCATTGTCGCAAGACGTATTACCAACTAATCCCCTTCCTTGCGCAGATTTTCAAAAACATTTGATTGGCTGTTGTATGGTTAACTCTACCTTCCCGAGCCTAATGTTGTTTTTCTATGTGACGTTACGATACCCTCACCATGTACGTAGCTCATTTTGTGATGCACTTTATTTTACAATGCGTTTCGAAAACTAGTTGTGGTAGGGTGTTTTTAACTTAAACTGTGTACTTTGTTGACTATAAAGGTCTTTAAAAATATTATTCTATTTTCTATTGTATCATAATTGTGCTGACTTTTTCCTTTAGCGTGGAGTACGTTGTCCTTTCATTAAATGTAAAATTCTTCAAAGAATCCTTGAAAGAATAATGCGCAATTTTTCAAAGTATTTTATTGAGTCTTTTATATTCATCAAATGGGTGAAATGCTAAATCTTTTTTTTTGCATTCGCAGTGTTCAGAAACCCTATTGCTATCAATCTCCTCCTACTTTGCCGATAACAAAGGCACAGTCGCAACGAAATCTATAGAGTGGGAGGGATTTAAAGTGACTATTCTGGAAGTCTTAATGGGGAGGTGGTAGGTGCCAAACGCGAGATCATTTGTGATGTCACAGAATTGGAAGCAACATTGCAATAGCTAGAAGTAGCGGCTCAGGCCAACGCAAGAGAAGAGCAGAAACTTCAAGAGGCAAGAATGCTAGAGCGCCTAAGGCTAACTGTCTTGAATGCATAAACTTTTTGCTCACATGCAGAAGCAGACAGGTCCAGTATACTCCCAGCTCATATATTAAGGCCACAACCTTCACCTACACCCATACTGGTGGTACACACTGGGTTCACACATTGGCTACCACACAAGTAGCAATCAATGGGGCATTGTTGATTATTATATGCATCTATATGAGGCTCCCCCCCGCTCTCATCGGAATCTACTGATGAGTTTCTTGCATCCATTTCACTTCCTCTTGTCCCTCGTGCAAGGGGTGAAGACTTGGCAGCCCGCTTACTTCAGCCGAGATATGGGGAGCGTTGAAGGGACTCACCCATAATAAACGCCGGGCTCGGATGGGTTCTCCATTGAGTTCTACTCCATGTTCGCGTCACGGTTGGTCCCCAAGCTACTGTAGTTGTATGACACATCACTAGAGGAAGGAGTTCCACCGCCCACAACTACGGAGGCAATAGTGACTTCCTTATTAAAACCTGACAAACCCCCAATGGATCTCTCCTCCTATACCCCTATCTATTCCTAATACAGAGTACAAAGTTCTCAGTAAAATGCTAGCGTCACGTCTATTTACCCTTCTTCCTGGACTGATACATAATGACCAATGTGGCTTTATACCTAGGGGAAGTACCTTTCTGAATATTCGTCACCTCTCCACTATCTGCACGCAGCTCAGAATCACTTCCCACATGCAGGCTGTCTTTCTTTAGATATCCGGTAGGCTTTCGATACTCTCAGCTGGTCCTATATGCTTGCAACACTTGCTAAGTTTGGGATACCTACCAACTTTTGTTGATGGGTGAAGTTACTCTACACCAGGCCAACAGTGCAAGCAAAAACGGGTTTCCAACATCTCCCCTGCATATCGTCTCTTTTGAGGGTCACGCTAAGACTGCCCCCTCTCACCACTACTATTTGTATTGGCTATGGAGCCCCTTTCACAACACTTATCACAGACAATGGTTGCATATGGCATACCTACAGGCCCGGCAATCCACTCAATGTCTCTTTATGCAGATGACATGTTACTATATTTTAAAGATATGCGATTAAACTTCCATCCTATAGCTACTCTGCCGGCTCAATTCGGTTCCATTTCGGGGTTACACCTGAATGCCTCGAAAACCATAGCCTACTCCTTTTACAGTAATTGCAATCTGTGTTTATTACAGTTCGGCCTGGCACAGCTTAAGGTGGAACCGGTCACATTTAAACATTTAAGTATCCAAATACAGAACTGCTACCGATACATTGGAGGGGAATCTGGTCCATACAATCAACTCTCTCAAATTTCAGGTGGCTTTTTGGACTAACTTGCCGTTGACCACGACGTGCCGGCTAGCAGTGGCCAAGATGGTCATGTTGCCTAGGCTCCTGTATCACTTCGTGAACCTCCTAGTGGTGATTCCAGCATGGATCTTTAAAAACTTAGATTCTTTACTAACAAATCTGATACGGGGGTCGGACGGCATAGGATATGTCTTGCTAAGTTGCAGTTGCCTAGAGGTAGGAGTGGTATGGGGGCCCCAGACTTCAAGACATATTGTAAAGTCGGACCATTTCAGTGGCTGGCTAATTGGCTAGCAGGTCTGAATTTTGTTTGAAATTGAGTATACACCTACACAGCTCAGGCTCGGAACACTACAATCACTCCTTTGCCCCGAATCCAAGAAACTGCGGGATGCCCCCTTGCTACTTCAGATGGTGTTCCACTATTGGAAACTAGCGCTGAAATATGCTAACATACCCACCGCATACACCCCAAATATTCCCCTCTATGGCTTGCCAACCCCGCAGGGGGTTCTATAGGCCTATAGGTTGGGGCCTTGGGAGGTAGCTAGAGCTGTAACGGTGGGCTTCCTGTTCACAGACAGAATCCTAATGTCCTAAGCCGAGTTTGCAAGAACGCATGCAGTACCTACCACACTGTTCTTGACCCATGCCACAATAACACACTTTATACACCAACATTGGCTAGTAGAGCAACAAGAGCCCCCCCACCTTTCAACTATTACAAGCACTACACATAATGGGTCATGGAAGCCACTTGGTCAGATGGTTACACCGGCTCCTGAGGGAACATTTAGATGCCCCCTGGTCTCCTTTAGGCAGAAGTGGGAGACGGATATAGCTAGGGTTCTCACGGACAAGGAATGGGCGGTGGTTCTAGAATATCCCAAATGAGTCTCTCGTAATGTGCAATTTCAATTCATGTAGCTCTTAATATTGCATAGGGCCTACTTAACGCCACATAAGGTGCAGGCATTTTACCCTCCTGCTTCCTCAGACTGTCCTCGTTGTCATTTACCTGATACTGATTTCATTCATATGTGTTGAGCATTCCCCTCCTTACAAGGGTATTGGAATGAAGTTACTACGGCCTATCACAATTATCCGAATGCTCATCTTGGTCCAATATCGAAGCATGCCTTATGGGCCTATCCCCGCTCCCCAAAAAAAGCAGTGGTATTGCGACTCCTTGAAGATCTTTCTTTGATATTGGCCAAAAGATTGCTCACTCAGCGTGGGAAATCCCACTCAGTGCCGAGGAAGGGAGCATGGGGAGTTGAAGTCATCCTGTGGTCCACAGCAGAAAGAGAAGATCTACAGCAGGAGGAATACAGGGGATTCAGAAAAGAAACAATTTCAATGGAATGGGTCAACCTATTGGAACAATTTAAAGCATATATTACAGCTGATTAGAGGGCTTTTACACTATGGCACACCATAATACATAGTTCACAGCGGATTATTTGCCTTTGAACAACTGGCCTGATATCCTTCCCTTTCCAGCTCCCCCTTCTACTTCTCTTCCCCTTCATCCTACAAATAAATGGTACACACACATCGGGTTACCCAGACCACTTTAGAAAGTATTTATTAGTTTTACAGGGGGTGAGGGGCTGGAGTTGACCACGTTGCTCTTAAATAAACACCATTTGAAGTGCCTATATAATGATATGGTTAACAGCAATATATGTGCATACACAGAAACCATGTTTGTTTCTGAGCTATGAATGTACGAACTGCAAAAATGTGACTAATTTGCTACTCATGTGAAAGACTCTTATAAATTCCACGAATGCAAATTATTTGATATGCATATGCACAGCATTAAAATGAATAAAATATGTTTTGAAAAAAAAAGACTTCACAACATCTCAATATGTCATGATGGTAGGGTTTATTAAAAACACTTTAACCAAGCGTTGCAGATTCAAATCAGCACAATGAGAAGTTATAATGTTATAGCAACTAAATACAAGGTTTACAAAACAAAACGTAACCCTTATGTAAAACAACTCTCAAAGCACTTTAACAGTTGACCAATCATTGCAAAGATATAAATAACGTTTTCATAACTAACACATACTCCATCTAAGAACAAAGATTATAGTCCTGTACACTGTAATTCCTCCCCAGGCAAGAACACAAAGGTCTGATTACAAGTTGAGGAGTTTTTTTATCGCCCCTGATAAATAACAATACCACAGGGTACGTAATTTAACGGGTGCGATAAATAACAACTACTTTGAGTGTAAGGGTGCTTTGGTGTTTAACGCACCAAAATCTGCAAAATGCTGTAAATACCCTATGTTTTCCCTGGGGTAAATAAAACCAAGGGGCATATTATCAAGAAACAGTGTTAAAATTATCACAGCTTTAGCGGCAGAAAACTGCCGCTAAAACTGCGGTAAGGGGCTTGATAATATTCTATTGTGAATTTCCATAGAAGCCCATGTTCTGGGGTGAACATGGGCTTCTATTGGAATTCTCAAGGACATAATATTAAGCCCATTTTTGCCGCTTTAGTGGCAGTTTCCTGCCGCTAAAACTGCGATAATTTTAACGAGGTTCTTGCTAATATGCCCCCAAATTCATAATTCTGCCTATGTGTAAACTCAGTTTAACTCACGGGACGGAGTTAGCCGCCCAATTTATAACCCAGTACAAAGAAGTGCACAGACAGAAATTCTTGCACTGTAACAGAGTACACCCAGGTTATACCAGCAGCCATAAAGAACACACCCACTTACATAGTATTGCACAGGGCAAGTAGGCTAATAAAGTGTATGAATGACACAACCAGTAACGAATGTAACAAAACTGGTGCTCATGTAAAGCGCTCTGATAGCCGATGTCTCTGGTCTTGTTTGCGCTATATAAAGCTCTAAAAAAAAAAATGTCATACAAATGTGGATCCAAAGCCACTTATCAACCTATATGTAACTCTACCTACTACCCTTAATTAAAAGTGCTGAAAACCAGTTAGATAGTGTGTCTCTGTATCGGACCTGAAAATGCTGAGACAATTTTAATAACACTCCTCTACCCATTGAATGTGCGCTGTAAATTGCTGAATATATGACATTTGTGAAATGTTTGGATAAATAACAACAATTCTATAATGTTGAGCCTCTTCTAAAGAGGTGTTACTTTGATGCAAAGTCCAATCTTATTCGGTCTATGCATCAAATGTATGTATGAGGGCTTGAGATGTAACGCTGATGCAAAGTGGAGCACATCTACACATAGCACTATTTGATCTGAAAAAGGGTCCCTTTCCAGCAACAATAGACCTCACACTCTGGAAAGTAAATACCCTAGCAAGACTTTGCACTGCTTAGTGTCAATTTGCGTGACACCATTGCTAATCACCACCAATCTCTTCTCATCTGAGCACTGAAGCCACCATCGACTGTCAGGAAGAACTTGGTTCTTCTTCCCCATCCTTGCATCTTTAACAGTGACCATCAATAGGCATTCTAGAATGTTTGTTTGAAGAAATAAGCTGGAGTTTTTGAAATCTGTTGAGACATCATTGACTGGATGGACCCTTTAAACCATATCTAGTTGTTAGCGTTGTTGCCTGTAGATAATGGACAATGCTGCTGCTTTTAGTTTCGGGTTCCCAAAGATGAGGATCAGAGAGTTAAGAGAGGGATATGAAACACCTATATACATAGAAAAATATAATAGGATAGAGTCATAAACTGAGCCATTATCCAGCACACCAAGAAAAGAAGACAGGACAAAACAGATGTACAAGGATAACAAGGACAGGATGGTTTTGGCTGCCCTGATGTGGGCCTCCATGCTGGGCCCTGCAGTGAACCCAGTGCTGTGCTGCTGCATATGTCTGGTATGTCTGTAGAGAGATATGAGGACCAGCACAAGTGAGATTACTATCATTACCAGAGGCACAAAACAACACATAATGGACACTAATAACTTGTGGGAAAGATGGAATTCATATTCACATGCACGACTCATCCTGGACTTCCCCCGCCGCAGCCACATCTCCGGACACCTGAGAGACCTGCACTGGCTCCCGGTCAACAAGAGAATCACCTTCCGGCTCCTCACCCACGCACACAAAGCCCTACACAACCAAGGACCAGGATACCTCAACAGACGCCTCAACTTCTACGCTCCCAAACGCCAGCTTCGATCGACCAGCCACGCCCTCGCCACCGTCCCCCGCATCCGAAGAGCCACCACTGGAGGAAGGTCCTTCTCCTACCTGGCCGCCAAGACTTGGAACTCCCTTCCGATCCACCTCCGCCTGACCCAGGACCACCTCGCCTTCAGGAAACAGCTCAAGACCTGGCTGTTCGAGCAGTAGCGGACCCCCTCCCCCCAGCGCCTTGAGACCCTCCGGGTGAGTAGTGCGCTATACAAATGCGGTGATTGATTGATTGATTGATTCGGTGACTTGAATGGTGATGTTTTCTACTGTAGAAATTTCTTTAACCTGTTCTCCAAGTTGCCAGATTCCGGAGACAGCTATGGCCAGGGATGCCAGCACAGATCCCAGGAGCAGCCAGTGCACCACACCAGGAATAGCCATCTTTAGGCGTGTGAAGAGCACGTGTGAGAAGTTGGCAATCTTAATGCAGTAGAAGACGCAGAGCCAGGTGTTGATCCAGAAGCTGGTGAAAAGCCAGAAGGGGCAGAGGAGGGAGAGGCTTTTGCAGACACCTTCTCTGATGTACACCTCCCTCCAGAGGAATCGGAAAAGGTATTCACCCGATGTACACATTTGTATACAAATATTGGCAAGTGCTAGTCCCAGCAGCAGGAGATCAGTTCATGGTGGCAAATGTCTGCTGCCAACCCACTGAATGGAGATCACAGATGCCACAAATGCATTGGTGAGGGTGCCAGGCAGTACCTGAATACAAATAAATACCACAGAGAACACCTGAATTGGAGGCATCCTGAACAGCTCACAGCATCCCAGGGGCTACTCTTCTCTGCTGGTCTTCTGTTTGAGGCTGGATATGCTGTCCTTACTTTTTTAGAGGTGTTCCTGCCCACTGATTCTGTCAATCCTGTGGTTGCCTGATAAGTGTTTCCAGCACTCATCTTCAAAAGAATCCTTGTGTTTGCATGGTTTGGACATCCTTTAAAGCAACTCCATCCCTCTGGATGCACTCAGTAACACAAGCCTGAATCCTATTTTAATGTTGTGATACAAGGTGCCAGAATTGTTAGTCCTATTTAATTCAGAACAGTGGGCAATGGATTGCTCCCCACTGTTTCCACTACAAAAGGCTCTCTTCTTGTTTAGTTGAAAGTGAGAGTTACATTTTAGAGGCGCTGAGGTCTTTAGAAAGTTGGTTCATTTGTTTGTGCATTGGCTCTCCATTGTCCTATAATGTATCTAGTCTGGAGGTGAGGTGCTGGGCTGTTCTCTTTTTCCCTGACTGTAGTAGCCTGTCCATCCCAATGGTTTCCTCCTTTCTCAAACCCACGCCTCCCTAGTGTGTCTGGCTATGTCTGTTTCACTTCCTTCCCTTTCTTCACCTCGCGTTTTATCCGCCCATGCTGCACCCATCTTGCATCTCCCAAAGATTTAGCTTCCGGCAAAACTCAGCAGCCCAACTAGCAGTTGAGTAATCAGATGAAGAAGCCGAAGTGTGTGGTCCAGATCTCAGAGAGTGCTGCAGGCAGATCCCTTGCAAGAAATGACCTGGGCGGACAGTGCTTGGGAGTGAAGCACTAGGTATGACCTCATTCATACACGTGCAAGGTGTATAATATATTCAGTGGTGATGCGCTGCATGTATTAAGCACATTCATCTGACCTGCTGCCATAGCAACAACTACCATGCAAAATTTGTTGTTGGGTGTAACTGAATCTCTTAAAAATTGGCGTATTGCCAAAGCTACTTGTTTGTGACAGCAAGTTTCAAGTAGTCTTTATTCGATTGATTCATCATAAAAGACATACATTACATAATATACATGAAATGTACAGTTAATATAAGACAGAATAAAAACCCTCTAAAACCATATTATATTACTTAACAGACTTCTTATGAACAGATGTAAAAAAAAAATGCAAAATCGCTAACAAATACCACAGTATCACAAATTAATACAACTGCCCAGAAGTAAAAAAGCATAGAATTTTAATAAACACCTAGGATACTTTGATGAACCTGGTTCTAAGGATCCAGGCCCAGCCTAGGTATTTTGCTACGCCTGTTACAATTAGTGGTGACACATTTGTTTTTAGTATTCTACTGGCAGTGACAGCCGAGCGCGTTCTCAGGCTTCTACAGACCGGACTTAACCATTTGGCTCTCGGAGCAACATACAAGGGGCAGACAAACAGAAAATGGTTTAGGCTTTCACCTTGACCCGGACACTTGGGACAGTGCCCAGTCCCACCGGAGCCCCATTTTTTAGTAAACTCCTTTAGAGGCAATGAACCGCATCTGAATTCGTGGAATAGTTTGCGGTCCAAGGGCTTTGTTATGGTGTCCCAGTATTTTTCAAGATTGGGAACGTTTTTAATGGCCACAAATAAACTAGTAAGAGTACTAGAGCCCAGTCTCGAATGTCTGGCTTGAACCACCCATTCCCAATAGCATAGTTTCAAGGCCTTTTTTGAAGGGAATGCTACGGTTGCGGGATCTAACCACAATTCGCCATACCCCATGGAGTTCAGAGTGGGTCTTAGGTCCTTAAACCAGCCTATATTATAAGCACCCAGACGCTCTCTGACCTCCAAACAGGCTCTTGCATAGAAATGGAGTTCCGGCGTTGTCCAAAGGCGACGCCAGAATGCTAGTGGACGAAACCTGGCCTGGTCCTCCACAGGCTGGAACCCAAGGTCATACAGGAGTGGGATCCTTGGAGTTGATTGTGGAAGACCCGTTACCACCCTAAGAAATTTATTTTGAGCTATTCTCAGGGGATCCAGATTGCTATAGCCCCATAGTTCCGCCCCATATATTACAGAGGGAAGAACCTTAGATCCATAGATTTTCACTAGCGGGTAGATTGGCCGGGTGTGTGAACCTTTATGCTCTTTAATCAGGGCTCCTCCTAACTGCGTGTGCTTAAGGGCCATAATATCAACCTGGTGGGACCAATTTAGGGTCTCGCTGAATGTTACTCCCAGGTATGTGAACAACTTCGTTTGTTCCAGGGAGGTACCCCCCATGGTAACCCTTGCTGAGACCGGTTTGTTTCCTCTTAAAACCATAAATTTAGTCTTGGACACATTCACCTCAAGCTCATGTTCGCTGCAAAACAATTCAAACCTCGTCAGGGCCTGTTGAAGACCCTATCTAGTCTGTGAGATTAGAAGAGTATCATCAGCGAACATGAGCAAGGGGATTTTCATTCCATCTAGGGATGGGGCTTCGGTCGGATGATTATCAAAATACTTGATGACCCTATCAATGTATAAAGAGAAAAGGGTAGGAGCTAGTACACATCATTGCCTTACACCTTTGGTCACTGGAAACCTGTCCGTTACCTCCCCTGGTTTGCCCCAGCGTACTTGGGCATAGGTGTGTGCATGTAGATTCACAAGGAGACGGACAAGGGGAGCTGGCATGCCCAGTTCTACTAAACATTTCCACAACCCCGCCCTCGGAACAAGATCAAAGGCAGACCTAAGATCCACGAAGGCTGCATAGAGGTTGCCTTTTCCTAGAAGAACCGTCTTCCAGTAGAGAAGGATAAAACGGAAGGCCTGGTCTAAGGTACTCACATGAGACCTAAAACCAGCTTGGAGCGGAGTTAAGATATTGTACTCATCCATCCAGTCCGGAATCCTGCCAAGAACAAGACGGGCTGAGATTTTTTGCACCGCGTCTATAAGGCTGATCGGCCTGTAGTTGGAAGGAACAGACCGATCGCCTTTCTTGTATATTGGCAGGATTTCAGCCCCTGCCCAGGACTCAGGAACCCTTGCTCCAGTGGCCAAGGCATTAATCAGTTGTACTAGATAGGGAACCCATAAATCCTGGTCTTGTAGAAATAGGTCAACTGGAATGCAATCGGGCCGGGTGCCTTGCCCCTTGCTATGGATTGCAGTACAGTTTTGACTTCTCCACTTGTAAACTCTAGTGGGTCAGCCGACACAGGACAAAAAATAAATTCCTGTGCACTACTACGGCACCTGAATTGTTCCTCAAAATATTGAACCCATTGTTGTTGGCCCACCGATGCTGGGCTCGGTCGATCTTCCTGCGAGGAACCCCATTTTAATAGGTGCCAAAACCGTTGTAGGTTCCTGGAACTGCAGGCTTCTGTCAGCAAAACCCACCGTTCTTCCTCCCATTTTACCTTGGCAGTATGTTTAGCGACATTAAATGCCTTCCTACAAGACCTGATTAAAATATGATTCTTAAGCTTTAACGCTTTAAACAGGTCTTCATGGGTTCGACGGCACTCATCATCGAACCAATTAATAGTTTTCATTTTCCCACTATTACCCCGTTTGGAAATAGACTTTGTAAACAGTTTTTTTAGTTCTGTAAAAAGATTGGAGTGAATATCAGTAATGGCAGCATTTATGCTCTCCCGAGAGTCACATTTTGAGATATCAACCAGTGAGTTGGAAACCATAGATCTAATCATTTTGCGTGCATCATCGTCTACAGAAATGTTTGGCCAACGAACCCTTCTCATATCATTGGTAAGTGCAACTTCATCCTGAACTAAGTTGGACATGCTTATTACTGGCCCAGAAAAGCTGAAATCTCTTAGTTCCGCCACCAATGGATCGTGATCGCTTTCTGGACGAGACTTAACCTCCATATCCATTACGACAGCCCACATCTTAACATCCATTAAAATATAGTCAATTCGGCTGCTGAATCTACCATTACAAAAAGTGTGACTGCCCAACCTATCAGAACGCACTCTACCGTTTAGAGCACGCAAACCCTGATCCAGACACAGTCCTTTGATAAAAATAGCTGCTTGTGACCATTTTTTTATCGGGGCTAACTCGAGCTGTGGAATCCCCCAGACCAGATCTTCGGCCTCAGTGATTAAGCCGTCATCCATACTCAGTGGTTCGAAGCAGGTATTAAAGTCACCCACAACAATCCTATGACCTTCTAGCGATACACCACTTAAAAAGTCGTCCAAAGCTAGGAGTGTTGGAGAGACCCTTCCGCCCTGAATGCCCCTAACGTAAATGTTAATCAAAAGGATATTCAATCCACTGGTGGATTTAATATTAACCATTAATATGTCGGGACTATCAATAGATATTTCCTCAGCTATCACACCCTCATGCTGTCGTACCCAAATGGTCAGGCCACCCATGGCTCGTCCTCTATGGCCTTTACTAGCAGATTTACTAAAATTCAAGTAACCAGTAAGGAACAATGGTGGAAGTGCCCAGGTTTCTTGGAAAGACCATGCGTCAACTTGCTCTACAAAGTTCACCCAGTCCGGTATACACATGCGGGACTCAAGACCCGCTATGTTCCAACTTCCAAGCTTGAAACCACTTGGGCCTACCAAAGCACTAGATTTGACTTTGGGAGGGGAATAGACTACATTATGTAGCGGGGAGGCTTCATCATCTGAAACATCATCACTCCTTGTGTAAGTAGTACAAACAAGCCCTCCCTGATTGGCAGTTCCCCTTACAACATTCTCAGCAATTTAATCAACTTGTGGTGCCAGGTCTAGTTCAGAAATCGTATACTCGATCCCACTCAGAGAGACAGAACACCCTTTAACACTTTGAGCTGACTGGCCCCTTGGATCATCAGTATAGCATAATGCATTAACTGGGGTTTCAACGTTACCCGTACAGTCTTTGTTTGCCTTAGAAAGATAGGGTAGGGTAGATCGTCAATCATTGTATTCCAACCCCGAAAGTGGTTCATAAAGATTGCTCAATGGAATGTTCCAGTACGCATTCGGATTGGAATAATTGCCTAAATTATTTGTGTAGGGATTCAAGCTTTGGGGCTGGCGAGAAAGTTGGAGGTTTGGTGTAGAAGGGTGTTCAAGGAAACAAGGTTTGGAATTAACCCAGTTTGGAACATGTATGAAACTATTATAGCTAGATTGAGCGTAAGGTCTAAACCGAGCCTCCATGTTTAGGGGTGGACCTTGGGAGCTGGGAGAATAAATAGACCGTTTCAAAAGATGGGGTGCTTTTTTGGAACGAAATTGACCGTGTGGGTTAATCAAGCTCTCTGGATAAAAGTAAGTAAGATTCCGTGTGGAGATGCCTCCCACATTGTTTCCCAGATACCAATCACTAATATGGGAGACAACTCTATGATCCTTAAAATTAATGATCACGATGTCTCCCTCTATGTCCTTAGGGCGAGGACCCACCCATTCACATCTTCTGACTGAGATGATGTCCCCATTTAGGTGGGCAGGGAGGGGTCTATTAGTTTTCAGCCAGAAGATAACTTTGTTTTTCAAATTAGCATTGCTTTCCCGAGTGCCATTTGAAATTGGAGGCACACCCGTCAAAACAATGACAAAACTAGCTGAGTCAGGAGGGAGATCTACTATGTTCTTATGAATTAATTTGTATCTATGAGTGGTGTTAGCACGTGTCAGAACCCCTTGCTTAACAGATTGTATTTCTCCCAATGGAGTTGACTTATTTGAAACTAACATGGGCTTATCCTTAGCAAGGGTAGGAGAACTGGATATTTTGGATATCAGTTGGGAAGCATTAGGTTTGTTGTTACAAATGGAGTTACTATTTTTCTTATGGAGGATACTAGGACCAGCAATGTTAGCACTAGATTTTAATGGTGAAATAGGCTGAGTAATAATGCTTAATGGGGAGGGTGTTGCAGCTGTAGCCAGCATACAATCAATTTTTCTCCCAGGATCCTAACCCTCTCCAACAGGGGGATTTGAGGAGTTTCTCGAATATATCGATACACTCCTTATTGAACCCTGTAACACTATCTTGAGGGGAGGTAACTAGGAGAGGAGTACCTGGGGGTACCTCAATCACAGGATGAACTGTAAGCCTGGTAATAGGATTAACTGGAGGCAAAGAAGAAACCTGGTTATTGATTCTTTTCCTTTTGGCACCACCCTTTTTCCTCTTTTTCCTAGGAGGGGAACACACAGCCCTCTTGGGGCTCTTAACCGTAGGACCAGTCTCACTATTAGTGAGTGACCGGAAGTTTTCGCAGGGACCAACACTATCCAGAGAGCGATTGGTAAGTGTTGAGTGCAGGTTGGGCATTATAGTCTGGGCAACAGGAGAGTTAAGATCAATAAGACTGGTAGAGACAATGGGGTGACTACTAATATTTCCCTCACTATTAGTTACAGAGTGGGGGAGGGAGGTGTTGGGGGCCCGAAAAATGCTAGGGATTTGGTCGGTACTAAGTATATCAGCATCTCCGGATGCCCCCCCTGTGTTGGCAATATCTTGTAAAGTGTTTAAATCCGATTGGGTGGACAGTGGTATGTTTTTCAGATGTTCTATGGAGCGACGACGCTCCGCTCGTTTCTCGGCTAATAACAGCTCTTTGTCGATCGCCTTGTTTGCCTTCTCGAAGTATTTATCGAGAGGCCCGAGGATCGATACACCTACACAAGATCGGAGTGGATTAGACATATCAATGACTGAACATAAATGATAAAATACCAGGCAATTTACAACACCACGGAGACAAATCACCAAAATTAATGAAACAGGGAGAAGATGTCAGAGACCGGGCCCAGCCCAGCCTACTTCGGCCCCTAGACGGCCACAGACGGCCCCGCCCTTGTCCCGGGCTTCTCCCGGGACGCTGCCGCGCGCACCCGCGCAGCGAGGCTGGATGAAAAAATGTATACAACCAGTGTGAGAGGGGAGGAGCGTGCAGGGAGAGAGGCCCAGGTGGTGGCAATTGGGTCTGGCGGGCGATCCTGGGACTTGGAGTCCTGCGCCCGCACTCGCTCGCAGCCCCGCACAACACAGTCACCCAGAAGCAATATGAAGCCCCCACACGAAGCGGGACCCGCGAAGCGGGTTCTGTGAGCAGTTACTTCAGATGCAGGCAAGAGCAGGGAAATCTTCTGCGGCACAATATCCCAGCGTTAGCACTTCCAAACAGTGTTTGTGACAGCAGCTTGGCTCTCAGACTTTCCACTAATACATAGTCACACAGCTCTATTTACATGCTGGACATGGGCACACTTTTATGTCCGAATACCCATAGCAAGAATATAATTCAACATTATTATCATGGCCTAAATAAAAACATTTTTAAAGAAATATATTGCTTCCATGGGTATATATTTTCCATTTTCAATTGCAATAGTGTGATATTTTTGTGAAGAATATTTAGGGCACAATATTTTACTCAGATGATATTTGGCCAAAGATATTCTGAAGCCACATTGCACCCAAGGGTTAAGTGTGAATGCTCCACTCTCTCTATTGCGCCCCATAAACATGTCGAAAAATCAATTGGCCAAACAGTGCATTTGCAGCACACTTTTCAAATTGTGTTGTTAAAATGTGTCTGTGTTCCAGGCAGTACTAAAGGGTAACTAATGAAATGTAGAAATACTTCAGAGTCTCTCACAGTTTCCAGGAAAGATATCTCTCCATGGCAGTCAATCATGCCTGTGCCTGTAAGAAAAGTGAATGCCCAAAGCACTGGCAGGCATACTTACTGAATGTTCACATGGCACAGGGCAGCAGGAAAGGTATCGCTGGCTCAGGCAATTTGCTCTTTCTATGAATGATACAGAATGTATCACACATAGAAAGAGGAAGTAACGAGGAGAAATAAACATATTTCTCCTCATTACGCCATGGTCAGGGTGGCATACCATTTTGAAGCAATCCCATATTTAAGGATTTTTGGAAATCTGGGATTGCATCAAATGCCATTGGTGAATGTACAATAACACCCATGCATCACCAATGCAAGACCAATCACTACGGAATGTAATGCAACAGTGCAAGCCGCTGCGCATTACTAAGTCACACAAGGTGGCACAAATCATCCCTTATTTGACTTTGTAAATCTTACTTAAGCCTTTGTGTTGTCTTTCGTTGCCTTGTGCGGAGCAAGGACGACTCAAAGGCTTAGTAAATCTGGGCCTGGATTCACACCAGGATTCTGCTGCCACAGGACATGCAGCGCCTATTGGATACACTGTGGTCCACTGGCAAATGGCCTCCTAAAACATCTATGGGGGTCATTTCGATGGCGGACAGACTTCAGCCCAACCCCATTGACACAGGAATTGGGACCGGCCGCCTATATGGCGGCGGTCTCACACATCAAATTACAATGCAACCACCGCGGTGGCGGTCGCATTGGGCATGTTTACCTTTGTTGTGGGTGTTGCAGCATCCGCTGCAATGGTAAAAATGCAGGTTTTGCATTTCCCTGCACTACGTGGCAGGCACCATGCAGTGCCTGCCACATGGTGCAGGGAAATGTAGGGGGGCACCATAAGTGCACTCCAAATGCAGAACGAAAGTGACCCTGCTTAAGAGGGGCCCGCAACAACATCCCCGAAGTCATTCTCCGCCAGCCTTTGAATGGCGGGTGAACTGGCATTCAAGGCATGCGGGGAAGAAGCATTCTAATGTGGTGGACGGTGCCTGCTAGGCACCGCCACGATTCTAGGTATGCTTTCTGATTCCTACAGGCAATTGTAACTATTGCCTGTGTCAGACCTGTGGCAGACGGACTTCCCGTCCACCAGCAAACTGCCCGCCGTCCTAATCTGGCTGGTGGAGAATGGTTGCACAATGATGGTAAATCCGCCACTGGCAGGCTCCTGTGGCAGATTCACCGCTATCTTAATGACCCCCTTTGCAATGAGAACATTTTGCAAGTACACAAGGAAATACTGCCCATTACTATTTTTGTGGCAGTTGATAACCATCACAAAATATCTGTCAGAAATTTAAATAGAACAAGAATTGATGGAACTATAGACTATGTTTTTCAAGTATATGTGACACTGCCTGCCTACTCAAATTTAGAGTGTTGAAAGCAATTGGATCAATGCTAAGCCTAATAATTCAGTATTTTAATAAAATACTGCATAGTGTTAGTGATAATAGTGGGCAACATATAAAAATGTGTTTTCCTTACAGTGCCGGCACTGTGCAAAGTGTCAGACAAACACGGCAATGACATGCAGCTCAACCAGTGCTACATCTGGGCCAAGAAGCTGAATGTGCCATCCTATCAAGGATGCTGGTGAGGGATCGCCAAACTGCACAATGTGAGCTCTCTCAAACTTTGTGAAGTTTACAACTTCATAAAGCCCTAATACATTGCCATCTTAAGTGACTAATTGCCACCCATGATCCAGTTACCACTGGAGTAAGGGATGAGGCAGGGCTTCCCTAAACCCCAGTGCATAAAGACAAGGGCTTAGATATGTTGTTAGTTATTTTCTAGGGTGCATGTGTGACACAAAGCCGCTCAACAAGTAGTCTTGGCTGAATTTCCAATGCAAAATACATGCCGCGCTGAAAAGGTGGAACAAGTGGTACCCCAAATAGTTTTGGGTTACCTGCTAGAATATCGATGTAACAAACATAGATGTTAAAAATATTGAGAAAAAAATATCAAGTGCAAAAGTATCAACTCCCATACTGTAAACGGTAAGTACAAAAATATCGAGATGTAAAAAATATTGATTTTAAAATATAGAGAAAGTAAAATATTATATAACAAATACTAATAATATTTTCAACAAAATAAATTACATTTAACCCGTTGGCTGCGCCATGTCTGAACTGGGGTGGCGGAATGAGCTAAAGAACGGTGATGGATTAAACCCAGATCAGTTGACTGAGGGTGAGTGTTTGTATTGCCAACGCTCCGTCCATCACCACCTTTGGTTTTTCTTGGTTCTACCGAGGCACAATATGGCTGCCAACACTTCCTGGTTTGGAGTGTTGACAGACAGTGGCAGCCAATCAGCATGCCTTTCACAGGAAAGCAGTATGTTCATTGGCTGTCAACACTTCCAACCAGGAAGTGTTGGCATTCATCTTGTGCTAGTTAGACCGAGGCACAAAAGAAGCAGAAAAACAAACGTGTAGAATGCAAAAAGGGGACAGGGTAGAAACAACCTGACTTGTTAGGGCTGCTCAGGTGGTCCCACAAGGATATTAACATATTTAAACGTTATCCGCTAATAGAATTAGCATTTAAAAAACCTTGCGAATTCACTGAAAAAACCATAGGTTTCAGGCCTTATATAGTTAGAAATTAGCATTAAAAAAACCTTGCGAATACACTAAAAAAACCATAGGTTTCAGGCTTTATATAGTTAGGAATTAGCATATAAAAAACCTTTGAAATTCAATGAAAAAAACCTTAGGTTTCAGGCCTTATATAGTTAGGAATTATCATTTAAAAAACCATTGAGATTGCTCCTATATAGTTAGTTGGACTAACTATATTTCACGCACCCGCAATCCACTGCTGATGATGCACATATTACATCATTAATGACATGGTCAGTGACATCACTGATGACATCACTGATGACATCTCAAATGACATCACTGATGACATCTCAATTGACATCACTGATGACATCATTCATGTGATAATACGATGCACCTCCTCACACTCTAATCTAACCTTTGATACACCCAGTGTTAAATACAAACTACCATTCTTGAAATTATTGACACACCAATACCAGTTACTACATACGCACTCACTGATTCCTAGGTCTACACACATATCCACTCATTCACCCATACAATCACTCATACATACAGACACTCATCAATACAACACTATCATATGCACTCATACACCTATACAGACACTCACACACTGCCACTCATCCATGGAGTTTCTCACACACCTAGTCAGTCATGCAAAGAATCAATCACACTCCCATTTCCTCATCTATACAGTTATACACACACAACACCTTACTTATTCAAACATATACTAACACATACTTACTCTCTTAAACAATCACTGATACAAGTACACATTGATCCATACAGCCACTTGCACAATCATTGGCTCTCATGTATAGTCATTTATATATACCAACTCTCACATGCACTGTGTTTTACATATGTACTTACTTAGACATGTAGCACTGAGATATACATTCACTCACCAACACACCAATGCACACAGTCAACCGCCCATACAGCTGTTTCCATATGCACTCTTGAACCCATACACCTAGTGAATCAACTGCTCACACATCTATGCACAGAGTGACACACCTCCCAGTCACCCACACACACACTCAGTCTCACATACAAATACTTGGGCAACCAATCAATAACCCATATAGCCACTCATATAGCTACTGGTCAACACATACAGCATCTTACACAACAACAGACATACTGATGCACACAATCAGACAGTTTAGTCACTAACCCATGCATTCAGTAAGACACATTTAATCACTCACTCATACAGTCAGTCACACACCTACTAAATACTTCATCCAGACACTTATACATCTACTCATTCTTCAATATGTAAAACATATTTAAACTTTACAGAAACACACAGTCACTGGATGATGTCATCAGTGATGTCATTTGAGATGTCATCAGTGATGTCACTGACCATGTTATGAATGATATAATATGTGACATCATCAGCAGTGGATTGCGGGTGCGCGAAATATAGTTAGTCCAACTAACTATATAGGAGCAATTTTAATGGTTTTTTAAATGCTAATTCCTAACTATCTAAGGCCTTAAACCTATGGTTTTTTTCTGTTAATATATATATATAAATATATATATATATATATATATATACACACACACACACACATAATTTAAAATAAAAAACATTCTATATCAAATTAAAACATTTAAGTATTAAAAAAGATGTAAACTAACATTTACCAATACAAAAAATACAACAGTAGGGAAAGTGTTGGATAGCCGAATAATTAAACATACTATTCCAACTCCAGTGAGTGCTACAGAAGAGAAAGTGTTTGATAGCGGAGGGGTGAAAATTACTATTCCCACTCCTGTGATAGCAACAGTAGAGAAAGTGTTGGATAGCAGAGGGGGAAATTACTATTCCCACTCCAAAGAGTGCAGCAGTAGGGAAAGTGTTGGATGGCTGAGGGATCAAAATTACTATTCCCAGCCCAAAAAGTGCAACCGTAGGGAAAGTGTTGGATAGCAGAGGGATAAAAAATACTATTCCCACTCTAGTGAGTAAAACAGTAGGGAAAGTGTTGGATAGCGGAGGGGTAAAAACCACTATTCCCACTCCAAAGAGTGCAACAGTAGGGAAAGTGTTTGATAGCAGCGGGGTAAAAATTACTATTCCCACTCCTTGTTCTTGTGCCTTAGTTGAGTATTTTGTTGCATTCGTGCACTGTATGACAGAGTATTTTGTATAGAAGGAGACCATGCATTTATGCAGCAATATTGTTTTAGTGCCTTTCCTGACCCTGCGTTGCATTTATGCACTGTATGACAGAGTATTTTGTTTATGTTCATGGTGTTAGCACGTGACTCACTAGAGAGGTGGAGCATCACAAAAAAGAAATGTATATAATTAGTCAGCTGACCAGGTGTTAGATGTGTGAACAAGAGCATTCGTTGCTCGAAACGCGTCGCCTGAGAGGTTATTAAATCTACCTTGCAGACAGCCTGGGGTCCGTGTCTTCATTTCGCCGTGTTACGGAAGTGGTGAAGGATCGTGGTTTATATGTAACGGAGGCTTGCTGTCCTCTGTTCACGGTACCCACTCGTCATTAAGAGGTCTCGTCTTACAGCTACGTTTCAAGTTTTTGTTCCGAAGAGGAAATTTGCGAGACCCCCTGGGCCGGACAACTAACCACGAGCGCCGTTGGGACACGCAATCAGCTGGTCAGGTAGGCTAGCTGGGAACGTGTCAGAGCCAATAGCAAGTGGTGTTATTCAAGGGAATCCAGGTGACGAGTTCAAGGCAGAGGAGCAGGAAGACCGCTATCGGCAACACGCCAGCGGTACCTTTTACAAAAAACCTCTCACGAGCACCATGTCAGCAAGTCTGGAAAGGGAACGTGAAGAAGCGGCAGAGGCTCTGTATAGCAATATACATCAGAGCAGTTCCAATTCCATCGCGCAAGTCAGTAAACCCAGTGGTGGACAACAGGACGCCAAGCAGCTTCTCAAAACACTTGAAAAGAAAATTAAATCTGAAATCACAAAGTGGTGGGAGCATAAATCGCTCACCAAGTATGCGGAAGCGGGCAGGGTGCCACGAGGCTTGAGGATAATGCTGGCACCAAGCTTTGAGGAGCCGAACCCCGTGATGCTAAAAGAATGGGGCGAGTTGAATCTTATGGCCTCGATGAACTTAGTTAAAGTCCTCATTAAATACGCTGTAATAGATCGTGACAAGCTTTTGGGAGAAAGAAAGATATTGGAAGAACAACTTGAGAACATTACTGACCCCGACACTAGGCAAATGATAACAGCTACACGAAAAGATATTAGTGAACGGCTGCTTAAACATGAGGAACGAATTAAAATCAGAAAGGTGCACAAATTTGCAAGAGACCTTAAGACTATGAAATGTGCCAAGTATACACTTTCTCTCGCAAATTCGACAAAGCCAAACAGTCGAAACTGACAAATCTAACAAATCAAACTGTGGCACCTATGAGAGCCAATCAACTGCTAGAGAACAACGAAGACTCTGACACAGATGCTGTATCTTTAGCTAGTACTTCCAGTACCACCTTGTCCTACATTAGCAGTGTTGAAGGCAGACCGGGAGGCAGAATATTGGATCTCGGTGAAGAGATTGATTTTTTTAGTAGAGGACCGGCTGCAAACTCTACGCCCAAGATTACGAGGGAATTACAATGCAAAAAACGAAACACAAAACGCCATGCACGGAGAAAACAACGCAAAGCCACAGCAGCAGCAGCAAAAAATAGAAGAAACAATGGTACAACAAGCGAAAGTAATGCAAGATTGCACCATTGTCAATCTATCGGATGTTGTTTTGACTGCAGCTGAAAAACAATTGTTAGCTCTAGGATTAAACTACTGTCCTGAGAGCACCTTTAATTACACCAACACAAGAGCGGATGTGTTCCGTTTTATCCGTAACCTAAAACTAAAAAAGTTTTTCTCTTCTAAACCAATGCCAAAAAGAACTGACGTCAGTACCAATCGATCAGCAAGAACTATTGGTAATCCCACAGTACCAGCAGCCCGTGATGCCAGACTTTTACTAACTCTTTGTGATCTGGGAAACCCAGGAACTCCATCTACCGATTTATCAAATGCCGAGCCTTTGAACACCCAGCATGAACTATATAATGTGGAGATTTACCAGAAGGGAGCCGGTGACAGCCCATTCAAACCGGTAAGCACGTTTTTGCCTGTTATGCCAAAAGATGCGGTAGATATTTACCATGAATGTGTAACTGAAGATTTTAAAAAGTTGTACCGCACGTCACAGGCACAAACCCACAAGCGCAATGTTGCATCTACTCAATACAGCTTGCTAATGAACAAATTAAGTCAAAATCATGAAGTTGTGGTCAATAAATCCGACAAAGGCGGAAATATTGTTTTATGGCCGAGAAAGGATTATATTTCAGAGGCGATGAGACAATTGAATGACGTCAATTGTTATGTGAGATCCAATGGTATGGCATATAAAAAAGCAAAAGATGAACTGAAAAAAATGCTAGTATCCTACAAAAGAAGTAATTTGATCACACAAACTGAATTTGACTTTTTACACGTGGAACACCCAGTATTGCCTATTTTATATTTGATTCCTAAAGTGCACAAAGAGAAAGTTCCAACACCGGGTCGACCAATTATATCGGCTATCAATAGCATCAGGGAAAATATATCTCGTTATATAGACTTTTTTCTCCAAGACTTTGTTAAAAATCTACCAAGTTACCTTAAAGACACAGGTGATTTTCTGAACAAATTGAATTCGATCCAATGGCAGGACAATTGGTGTGTGTTGACTCTTGATATTGAGTCCTTATATACTTCCATTGAACATACAAAAGGTATCAAAGCCATTGGCCAATATTTGGGTTTAAGGTCAGGTGAGTATTACACTCACAACAAGATGCTATGTGAACTGATACATTGGTGCCTGCACAATAACTTTTTTATGTTTGCTAAGGAAATCTGGAAACAAGTCAGGGGTGTGGCGATGGGATCATGCTTCTCCCCCAGCTACGCATGTTTACACGTGGGCTGGTGGGAGGGGCATGGTCTCATCGGCACACCTGGTTTTGATCATGTCAAGCATTGGATGCGATTTATAGATGATGTGTTCTGCATATGGGAGGGTGATGAACAAAGTGCTTCGGATTTCTTTAGTGCTTTAAACCAGAATCATGAAAATCTATTTTTAACTCCAGTATAAGCAAAGTAAAAGCAGACTTTTTGGATGTACACATGACTATAGACAATAACAAGGTAACAACATCGCTTTTTTGCAAACCAACGGCAGGAAACAGCATATTGCATGCTAGTAGCAAACATCCTAATCATGTAATTGCTAATATTCCATATGGCGAGTTGTTGCGTATAAAAAGAATTTGTAGCACCCCTGAAATGTTTGAAATTGAGGCGCAAAACACGATCACCAGACTCAAAGCCAGAGGTTACAACAATGAGATACTTCAAAGTGCTTTGAGGCGTAGCCGAGTAAAATCTAGTGATTCTCTGTTAAACCCTGAAGCACACGAGTGTGAGAATGAAAACACCGCTCCTCGCTTGATCCTATCTTATAGCAAACAGGAAAGGCAGATTAGGTCTATCATTAAGAAACACTGGCCAATTCTGATGACCGATGGGTTTTTTAGTGACACATTACCAGCTACACCGACTATAACCTATAAAAAGGCGAGAAGCATGCACAATAGTTTGGTCAAATCAAGTCCCGAGTTAGGTGGTGGCAGCGCCTGGCTCAAACACAAAGATGGTTTTTACAAATGCTCAAGCTGTAGAGCGTGTAAATTTGGTACCAATACTACGCACTACAAAACGCCTTTCAGTAATGTCAGCAGAGCTATTCGAGGGAATTTTAACTGCCATAGTGACTTTGCGGTATATGTCCTGACGTGCACCTGTGGCCTACGGTACATAGGTAGTACCAAACTACAGGTGCACCTCAGAATTTTACAACACCTGCGTGCAATAGTCAACAACGATAGTGCTTACACTGTAGCTCGCCACTTCAGATCAACTCACAACAATGATCTTAGCAACTTGACATATTTTGTCATCGATGCAGTGGCACCCCTCAAATGAAGGGGGGACAGAGAAAAACTGCTGAGAAGAAAGGAAACTGAATGCATTGTGGAGCTTGACAGTACGGGCTTAATACTACAGAAGATTTACATCACTTTCTGTAGTATTTTGTTATCACATGAGTGCTTTTGTCTTCCGTCGTGTGTAATCTTCTGAGTAAAGTTTAATGGGTGTGTGAGGAGCACTCCGTTGTAAACAATGTATTCAACCTGTATAAATGGTGCTGCAACTAATCAGGTGTGTCACGCCTGTGACTGAATGCTAGTTTAGGTGAGAAAAAATCTCAACTAGTTGCGCACTGTTCACTATGTGTTATCCAACACTTATCAATGTAAACACAAAACTAAGCAAAAAACTTCAGTTATTTTAATTCATAACATCATGCTTTTATAATCATCTGAACGTTTTTACAAAATATAATAATGAATCAATTGAACATATGATTTTCTGATTCTCAATTCTGTACATGAAACATTTTCGTTTTTAAATCATCACAACGCAAAAATATGTGATACTTGATTTTCACATTTTCAAATTATGCCCAATGCATTTCGGCACAAACGGTGTGCCTTCATCAGGGGCTGATCTCTAGTGGATGATTATAAAAGCATGATGTTATGAATTAAAATAACTGAAGTTTTTTGCTTAGTTTTGTGTTTACATTGATAAGTGTTTTCTCACCTAAACTAATCTTCTGAGTAAGCATTGTCTGTATATTTTCATCTTTTAGGGCTTTCCGGTAAATGAATTATTTCATGAATTTTGAAGTCTGATTGGCTCCCTGGCACACCACGGGTGAAGAAGTTGTATATGCAATCAACTATTCTGAACTGAAAAACTTTATTATTTATCCCGTAACTACAACCAGATCCAATCATGTAAATAGTGTCTATATTTATTGCTTTTTTTTCTCTCTTACCTTAGTTTTCAAGCATTTATATTAAGTATTTTTTCATTCTTACATTGATAACACAATTAGTTAAGGTTAATTATTATTGCACAGGGTGTATATCATTTTCTCTGTTTTTATGAACATTTACCTCCCCTTCTAGAACTTGATGGAGAAGGATTTTTTCTAAAACATTAGATTTATTATTTCAATAGACATAAGAGGGATGCAGGGTCACACAGGCACCAACAAATCTATTATGAATGGTTATGTATATTTCATACACGGTTCAACATTGTATATAAAACAATATAATATCCGCCTGATGTACATGTGACAAATATAGGGACAAAAATTATTTTTTGGTCACTCGCATATAAAAAGAATTGTATATATTTATTGTAAATGTACCCTCTCCCCTATTTTGGTTGACCACAGTGAAGCTGGCTCTTTCACTATCACCACGGGACCTAACCACTCCTTCTCTGGTATTCTCATGTACCGTCACCCTGGAAGGCTTTATGATTTTACTCCCACTCTTATGGAAGCCTTAACCCATCTAGCACTTAGGAAAACTCATTTAGTAGTATTAGGTGATCTCAATGTCCATTTTGAGGACTCCCTAGATAAGGAGGCGGTAGACATTGTATCTGAGCTACTTTCCCTACAACTAGAGTTAAAAAACATCGAACCGTCACACCAACAAGGACATTTATTAGACCCGGTATTTGGGAACTGGAAGGGAGTTCAGACTCTACCCCCCCCAGCCAGTCCCCTGGTCTGATCACTTTGTTATCCCTATACTACTACAACTAGATGGAATGGAGCAATACAAACAAAGGTCACAGCACTACAAACGTAGGAAATGGAAAAAAAATTCCATAGACTCTTTTATCAACCTCCTCCAAGAGGCTGGGCCTCCGAAAGGAATGGAATGTGAGACAGCATATGAACACTTACAAATATGCATCACGAAAGCTCTGGACGTCACTGTCCCCAATCGCACTGTAACCAATGCTACGAGGAAAAACAAAACGGCCCCTTGGTTCAGTCAGGAGCTTCAGGTTGCCAAAACTGCTTGTAAAAAGCTTGAAAGAGAAGGGCGCCATAACTTTTGCCCTGAAATTAAAGCCCGGTACAAAGCAGCACAAAAAGAATATAATAAAATGATACGCGCGTCCAAAGCCTCCCACTATAATAACCGGATTCTGGAAGCTGAAAACTCCTCGAAGGAGCTCTTCCAGATATTCAAGGAAATATCAATAATCAATTCCAGTCCTACCTCCCACACTGATTCAGTGGAAACTTGCAATAAAATTGCCAAATATTTCTCTGGCAAAATCACTAATATATATGCTAGCTTTTCTAACAACACTATACCTGGTACTGATTTTGTTGAGATTAAAGACTACATACGTACACAACTCCATCTGTGTACCTTCTCTGTTCCCTCTGTTGATATATTAGTGTCTACCTGCAAGAGTATCAAATCCGGTTCGCCACGAGATCCCGCTCCTCCTAAAATCCTAGCAGCCAGTCTCTCGGTCTTAGAGCCCCACTTCAGACACATACTTCAACTATCCTTTGCAAATGCTTGTCTACCCGCAGATTGGAAGAAAGCCATAGTGCTCCCCATCACAAAAAAACCTAATATGAGTCAGGATATATTGGAGAATCTGCGCCCCATTTCCCTGCTACCTTATGTAGCTAAATTAGCAGAGAAAATAGTTAATGTCTGTTGGAAATGGGGGTTGCCCAAGTCTCAAAGGGGGTAGCATGGCATCAAGCGGGCAGGCCAAACTTGGAGGACATGTGAAGCACTCACGCAGTACCCTCAGTCAACACACCAGGCACACTACAAAAGAGGCAGGACACCAATTTGAGTTGGAAAATTAAGCAGTTTAGTATCTCCAACCTGCAAGGCAAAAATGCATTAACAGTGTTATCATAACACGGCGCCAACTGGCACTAGAGCCAAGTACTTCAGAGGGGGATTATTTACATGGGATAAAAAGGGTTGAGTATCAAGTCCATGCTGTAATAAGAATGGTTGGTTAAATTAACATTAGCCCTGGAGCCAATCTGGCGGGGCCAACTCAGACTCTCATCCTAAAGGGAAGGCTGTAATTGCAACATTCTACATTAGCATAGAAATACCTCATGCACATTAGCACCAACCCACCCCTGTTAGGGAAAGAAAACATTAGGGCATCACGGCATAACATGGGCAGGAACACCTGCAATAAATCAGCCTATCCGGCCCATCAATCTGGTACATAACAAGGGCCTGGAATAACATCAGGCCAACCCATTGACCAACCTAGGCGGAACATACATCGCCCAGCATAGATATCAGGTAGGAGCCCTCCTTATAGATCAGGAACACCTGTAAGGGAATAGCTAGGCTCCCTCTACCAACAACCTTGGGGTAGGAACATCAGGGTGTACACAACAGCCCACCCTTATTAGGCCCCTGACGTCCCAATCCCAGATCGGGGACGCAGTACGCTAGGCACTCTACTTTAGCATAAGGCCCAACCCTAACTAGGGAGAACAGGCAGTTAGCAGTCACCTAACCCCTAGGCCCGTATTACCTTGAACCTAATGGGGGCCAGTCTCTGGGCCTAAGATCCTCAACCTAGGGCAAACCCTCTTCGGGGCCTACATATATAGGTGGGACACTTCAGTGAAAATTAGGCAACAGGCAAAAAGGTGCACTTCAATGAACCCCTCGCTGGGCTAGGCATGTCCAACCTTTTCCTGGGGGCCACAACAACATTCTACCTCTTTCCCTGTGACTTTTAGGGTGAATAGGGGCTTCCGTAGGCAGTTCAGGTATCCCGGGGCTCTGAAGCAGTCACCAGTAGGCTTTCCTTGGTTTCTGGGCACTTGGGCCCCACATAGTCAACAGAGGCAGGGAAGGGGCGGACACCGACCCTGTGTCCCGTTGCCCTCTCCACCCCCCACACTGTACATTATTGCCCACACTCACCGGGCTGTCCAGGGCCTCCTTTGCGGTGGGGGCAGGCACCGGCAATGTGCCTCGACGCCCCTGCTGCAACGTACTCTCAATTGCAGGGCTTCCCTGACCAACCGGGAGCCCTGCGGGTCCTGCAGCACCTTCCTGCGACTTCCGATTCTCCCAGGCCCCTCTTATCCTGTGGGGACCTGGACTGCAAGGCGTAGGGGCAGGCACCGGCAATGTGCCTCGAGGCCCCCCCTGGCATAGTACACGCAGAGGGGAACTTTACTCCCCTCTGGGGGAGTCACCTGGCTCCTTCTCTTCCCCGGGGGTCGGGGCGGCTCAGTCGGGGCTCCCTCGACTGCACGGGAGCCTCGCAGCTGCTCTATTCCGGGCGCCTGAGGCCGGGAGGTGGGGCGGGCACCGACAGTGTGCCCTGGCCCCGCCTGCCTCACCGGCTCCTCGCGTGGGGACACAGACCGGCGGGGTGGCCTCCCGCTCCGGTTGCTCCTCTCGGGGCCCCCCTCCTTGGCATGGGGGCCCCGCAACGAAGCTTCACCCGGGTCCCCCTCCTACCTCACGGGGACCCGGGGCTTAGACTCCGCTTCTTCCTGTCTTCCCGGCCGCCCGGACAGGCGACCAATCCCTGCGCGGCGTTGGCGGGGGCGGGCCAATGACGCGGCCGGACGCCCCCGTCACATGGGCAGGTCGAGGCTGGCTTCTCGGGCCCAGCGCGGCCCTTTCTCTACTCCGGCGGTCCTCTCCTCACATCGGGGGCCGCCGCAACGTTACACACCCCAGCAAGGGGGGGTCTCCTCACGGCGGCGGCGGATTCCGGCGCTGCCACGCAGCGCGTGGCAAGGACAAGGGGTAGGCTCCCTTCTTAAATCAATTATTTATAAAGCCGACAGCGCGCTGACACGAGGGTAGGCTCCTCCAGCATGATTCTCCTCAGGAGAATGGCGCTATTCACAGCGCACTGCTCCTGGTCACAGTCTCCTCAGGAACAGCGTTTTCCACCACGCAGAGCGCGCGCCACAACGAGGGGTAAGCTCCCTCAGCGCTAATCAGTCAGCAACTTCCTCAGGCCACACAGCAGGCACAGCGCTATCACTGGAAGGGGGCGCTTTTCTCGGGAGACAGCTCCTCCCTCAGCCCACACAGTCCTCAGGGCCAACAGCCCTTCGGGGGCCACACCAATCGCAGGGCACAGTCCCTTGGGGCACAATCCTCCTCAGGCGGCTCCACACGACCCAGCGCTTCCAAGGGGGGGCCACAGCTCCTCCAGAGGGGGTAGACAGTCCCACTGCAGTTCCTCAGGGGCAAACTCCTCACCTCCTGGGGGGAATCCAATTAGCTCCTTCCCTTCCCAGTGCTCTTTCAGCGCGGCGCTGGCATGGTTCAAGATCCCAACTGTGACAGGGACCTAGTCAGGGGCCCTCCCTTGTCAGGGGCCCATGGGGAGAGCAGAGGGGGGGTTCTAGGGGTGCAGGGCCCAGCTCACAGGCCCATGTGGCGGTAGCACCTCACAGCAGGTCCCCTCGCTTCTTTGTCCCAGCGCTGACTGACTCTCTGGTGACACTTCTCCCTATTTATACCCTCCTCCCAGGCAGTGCCAGGACCTTCTAGAATGTTGGCACATCTAGCCTAAACTGGTTCTAGGGGAGGGGGTGAGCACCCTGGGTGCCAGGCTTTCCCTCCAAAAGCTAGGGGTAGCTGGGTAATATTATCTAGACCGCTGACCTATGTCAGTCCAGTGGCAAAACCCATGGCCATGGCATCCATTTTAAAAGCAATACATTTCAGTCAGGTGCAGTTTTAAAATGGGGGTGCAGTTTTAAAATGGGGGATTTTTACAAGTGCTCACATTACTTCAGGTAATTACATTTTTCACAAGATGTCTCACACCACTCATGGCCTATACAGGTTTAATCCCATGGGGGAGACAATCTAGATGAGGGGGTCAAAAGCGAAAAAATTTTGGGGGAAAAGGCCAAGTCCAACACGACTCCCCCCCAGCCAAAAGCCAGGGTAGACATATCAATGCCTTGATGGGCTTCCCTGCTTGGGGCGGAAAAAGGTGGACGCAGGCCTGCAACTACAGGAGCACCTGCAGTCTCTCCTCCACTCTGGAACCCGATGGTTCTCTTTCGCAATCCTCCCTTCACCAACAAAACCACCCCACTGGTGTTCCCTAGTGGGATGTTTCTCCTTCCTAGAGTGGGAGGCTCTAGCCTCAGGCTTGTAATTCTCTTGGACCACTCTTCTCTCTCCAAATTGCCACTGGTCCACCCATCTGGGGTCTACACCCTCAGACTGACCAGCCCTTAGGGGCGAGGCTCTCCTCCCCCTACTTCTCCTCCTAGGGTTCCTCCATCTCCTACGCTGGGGGACACCCTCACACAACTCTCTCCCCAGCCTGGAGCCGAAACCCACAGGCTGAACCGGTGACAGGGGCGAGTCCTCCCTCTCCCTGCACCCCCTCCCAGAGTCCTGCACCCTCCTAACTGGAGTAGTACCCCTGGGAGTCACTTCCGGGGGGACTCTGGTTACAGAGGTCCCTCCCACCAGGGCAGGCAACCCCTGTCCCTGGCCACTCAACCCAGGATCTGCGCCCTGTGGCTGAGCCGGTGACAGAGAAGAGACCTTCCTCCCTCTGCACCCCCTCCCAGAGTTCCGCACCCTCCCACTGGGAGTGGTACCCCTAGGAGTCAAATTGGTAGGGACCTGAATTACAGGTACCCCACCCTCCAGGTCAGGCAACCCCTTAACCTGGAACCCCAGTCCAGGATCTAAACCCTGTGACTGGTCAGACCCCCGAACCACTGGAGCTCCGATTATTGATGCTCCGGGTCCTCCTGACATGAGGGGATCCCTTCCTCTGGATGACGCATCGGGACAGCCTAGTCTCCCAACCGGAGGTTCTCTTAAAGAACACTCCAGGCCCGGTGACCACAGCTGGGGCATCTCGGGACACCTCCCCGTCTCGCTCCCTTCAGGATCACTCCCCTCAGCCTTCCCAGACGCTCTGGCACTTACCCAGAGGTCTGCCTCCCGTGCAAGTTCCCTGGGGTCTGAGAACCCGCACTGCAACAGATGGTGACGCAGTTTTGGGACACAACTCCTCAGCATGTGCTCCCGGATAACGGCATGGGACAGCCCTTCCCAATCCTCCACTGCTCTCCTCACCACCCAATCCTCCAGTACAGTCCAACACTCCTCCTCGAACTCTCCCCAGGACTGATGGAACAGCTTTCCCCTGCCCCTAAACACTAACCCGTCCTCCTCTTCCGGGGAATCAGGCACAGTCTCTTGGGCTTCGGGAGTGGGACTCCTTGCACTGGACCTACACTCGCTGCCACCACTGGATCCCACCCTCTTCGGTGAATCCAGACTCCTAAACCCACTCTCAGGGGACAACCTACCCACCTGAGCTGATCTCTCTCTGGCGAAGGCCCTCTCCGCCTCCGCCATCCTCTCCAGCGCTAGGACTTTTTCAGTCTCTAGTCGCTGCTCTTCTACCCTCAGCTGCGCTAAGCCCTCGGCATGCCTGAGCTTTGCCAGCACCAGCTGATACTCCCTTACTTCTCTCCTATCTACCCATTCTTCTGGGGACAGGGAAAGGGATGGGGCAGTGCCCCCAGGACTGGACCCAGTGCGAGACTCCCTATCTTCGGTGTCCTCCACAGCTACTGGCGTCTCTGCCCTGCTAGACTCTTCCTCCTCCTCATTGGAGCAATTACCTCCCAGGGTTCTGGATGGGGAGCCCTCTCTCTGGTCTCTAACCCACTGACCCTTCAAAACTTCAGGAGGGTAGTCAGACAAGTCCCCACTAATCTCTAAGGGCTCTCCCCTCTTGAGGGCCTCATAGAGAAACAAATTCCTCCTAATGTTCCCTACTGGGGGTATCCCTCTCTCCAGGAGGAAGTCTATCACCTCCTGTTCGGTGTACTCCATCAGTTCCACTTCCTGGTAAATCAACCCCATCGTGGCGAGGTACACCCGGGACACACCCTCCCAGTGGAACAAGGGGACAGTTCAGAACACTCTTCAGGAGGAAGCAATTTAGCACACAACAATAATCCCCACAACAAGGCTCGGATTACATCCAAAGCTCTATTTGTAGTGTAACCCGTGGCCGCTGTGGTACTGCGCACACAAGTCCTATCCCACCGCTCTGCCACCAAATGTTGGAAATGGGGGTTGCCCAAGTCTCAAAGGGGGTAGCATGGCATCAAGCGGGCAGGCCAAACTTGGAGGACATGTGAAGCACTCATGCAGTACCCTCAGTCAACACACCAGGCACACTACAAAAGAGGCAGGACACCAATTTGAGTTGGAAAATTAAGCAGTTTAGTATCTCCAACCTGCAAGGCAAAAATGCATTAACAGTGTCATCATAACACGGCGCCAACTGGCACCAGAGCCAAGTACTTCAGAGGGGGATTATTTACATGGGATAAAAAGGGTTGAGTATCAAGTCCATGCTGTAATAAGAATGGTTGGTTAAATTAACATTAGCCCTGGAGCCAATCTGGCGGGGCCAACTCAGACTCTCATCCTAAAGGGAAGGCTGTAATTGCAACGTTCTACATTAGCATAGAAATACCTCATGCACATTAGCACCAACCCACCCCTGTTAGAGAAAGAAAACATTAGGGCATCACGGCATAACATGGGCAGGAACACCTGCAATAAATCAGCCTATCCGGCCCATCAATCTGGTACATAACAAGGGCCTGGAATAACATCAGGCCAACCCATTGACCAACCTAGGCGGAACATACATCGCCCAGCATAGATATCAGGTAGGAGCCCTCCTTATAGATCAGGAACACCTGTAAGGGAATAGCTAGGCTCCCTCTACCAACAACCTCGGGGTATGAACATCAGGGTGTACACAACAGCCCACCCTTATTAGGCCCCTGACGTCCCAATCCCAGATCGGGGACGCAGTACGCTAGGCACTCTACTTTAGCATAAGGCCCAACCCTAACTAGGGAGAACAGGCAGTTAGCAGTCACCTAACCCCTAGGCCCGTATTACCTTGAACCTAATGGGGGCCAGTCTCTGGGCCTAAGATCCTCAACCTAGGGCAAACCCTCTTCGGGGCCTACATATATAGGTGGGACACTTCAGGGAAAATTAGGCAACAGGCAAAAAGGTGCACTTCAATGAACCCCTCGCTGGGCTAGGCATGTCCAACCTTTTCCTGGGGGCCACAACAACATTCTACCTCTTTCCCTGTGACTTTTAGGGTGAATAGGGGCTTCCGTAGGCAGTTCAGGTATCCCGGGGCTCTGAAGCAGTCACCAGTAGGCTTTCCTTGGTTTCTGGGCACTTGGGCCCCACATCGTCAACAGAGGCAGGGAAGGGGCGGACACCGACCCTGTGTCCCGTTGCCCTCTCCACCCCCCACACTGTACATTATTGCCCACACTCACCGGGCTGTCCAGGGCCTCCTTTGCGGTGGGGGCAGGCACCGGCAATGTGCCTCGACGCCCCTGCTGCAACGTACTCTCAATTGCAGGGCTTCCCTGACCAACCGGGAGCCCTGCGGGTCCTGCAGCACCTTCCTGCGACTTCCGATTCTCCCAGGCCCCTCTTATCCTGTGGGGACCTGGACTGCAAGGCGTAGGGGCAGGCACCGGCAATGTGCCTCGAGGCCCCCCCTGGCGTAGTACACGCAGAGGGGAACTTTACTCCCCTCTGGGGGAGTCACCCGGCTCCTTCTCTTCCCCGGGGGTCGGGGCGTCTCAGTCGGGGCTCCCTCGACTGCACGGGAGCCTCGCAGCTGCTCTATTCCGGGCGCCTCAGGCCGGGAGGTGGGGCGGGCACCGACAGTGTGCCCTGGCCCCGCCTGCCTCACCGGCTCCTCGCGTGGGGACACAGACCGGCGGGGTGGCCTCCCGCTCCGGTTGCTCCTCTCGGGGCCCCCCTCCTTGGCATGGGGGCCCCGCAACGAAGCTTCACCCGGGTCCCCCTCCTACCTCACGGGGACCCGGGGCTTAGACTCCGCTTCTTCCTGTCTTCCCGGCCGCCTGGACAGGCGACCAATCCCTGCGCGGCGTTGGCGGGGGCGGGCCAATGACGCGGCCGGACGCCCCCGTCACATGGGCAGGTCGAGGCTGGCTTCTCGGGCCCAGCGCGGCCCTTTCTCTACTCCGGCGGCCCTCTCCTCACATCGGGGGCCGCCGCAACGTTACACACCCCAGCAAGGGGGGGTCTCCTCACGGCGGCGGCGGATTCCGGCGCTGCCACGCAGCGCGTGGCAAGGACAAGGGGTAGGCTCCCTTCTTAAATCAATTATTTATAAAGCCGACAGCGCGCTGACACGAGGGTAGGCTCCTCCAGCATGATTCTCCTCAGGAGAATGGCGCTATTCACAGCGCACTGCTCCTGGTCACAGTCTCCTCAGGAACAGCGTTTTCCACCACGCAGAGCGCGCGCCACAACGAGGGGTAAGCTCCCTCAGCGCTAATCAGTCAGCAACTTCCTCAGGCCACACAGCAGGCACAGCGCTATCACTGGAAGGGGGCGCTTTTCTCGGGAGACAGCTCCTCCCTCAGCCCACACAGTCCTCAGGGCCAACAGCACTTCGGGGGCCACACCAATCGCAGGGCACAGTCCCTTGGGGCACAATCCTCCTCAGGCGGCTCCACACGACCCAGCGCTTCCAAGGGGGGCCACAGCTCCTCCAGAGGGGGTAGACAGTCCCACTGCAGTTCCTCAGGGGCAAACTCCTCACCTCCTGGGGGGAATCCAATTAGCTCCTTCCCTTCCCAGTGCTCTTTTAGCGCGGCGCTGGCATGGTTCAAGATCCCAACTGTGACAGGGACCTAGTCAGGGGCCCTCCCTTGTCAGGGGCCCATGGGGAGAGCAGAGGGGGGGTTCTAGGGGTGCAGGGCCCAGCTCACAGGCCCATGTGGCGGTAGCACCTCACAGCAGGTCCCCTCGCTTCTTTGTCCCAGCGCTGACTGACTCTCTGGTGACACTTCTCCCTATTTATACCCTCCTCCCAGGCAGTGCCAGGACCTTCTAGAATGTTGGCACATCTAGCCTAAACTGGTTCTAGGGGAGGGGGTGAGCACCCTGGGTGCCAGGCTTTCCCTCCAAAAGCTAGGGGTAGCTGGGTAATATTATCTAGACCGCTGACCTATGTCAGTCCAGTGGCAAAACCCATGGCCATGGCATCCATTTTAAAAGCAATACATTTCAGTCAGGTGCAGTTTTAAAATGGGGGTGCAGTTTTAAAATGGGGAATTTTTACAAGTGCTCACATTACTTCAGGTAATTACATTTTTCACAAGATGTCTCACACCACTCATGGCCTATACAGGTTTAATCCCATGGGGGAGACAATCTAGATGAGGGGGTCAAAAGCGAAAAATTTGGGGGGGAAAAGGCCAAGTCCAACAATGTCCAACTCATGGCCCATCTTGAAGCCCAAAGTGCCTTTCACCCATCACAGTCAGGCTTCAGGTCAAGCTTCTCCACAGAAACAGCTCTCCTGAGAGCTACTGAAACCCTGCGGGAAGGAGCCGATGATGGCAAGACCATGGCCCTTATCATGCTTGACCTCAGCGCCGCGTTTGACACTGTAGCACATTCCATCTTGCTACAGTGTCTAAACCGGGCGGGGGTCACCAAAGAGGCTCTGGGATGGCTGAAAGCCTTCCTTACCAACAGAAGCTTCCAGGTCCAAAGAGGGATCTTCCTCTCAGACAGCATGATATTGGGACAGGGGGTACCTCAGGGCTCTGCCCTGAGTCCCACCCTGTTTAATCTGTACATGGCTCCACTGGCAGGTGTTGTTCAATCGTTCGGCGTAGAGCTTGTCTCTTACGCCGACGATACTCAACTACTGATTTCTCTATCTCAAGCTCCCTCCTCTGAGGCCGATAACTTTAAATCCTGCATGAGCAAGCTTGCAGCCAGGATGAACGAAAATTGCCTCAAGTTAAATGGCACAAAAACTGAGGTACTCATAATAGGAGGAAAAGACACAATGTGGACAAAAGACTGGTGGCCTACCTGTCTAGGACCCCTACCAACACCTAGTCAGGAGGCCAAGAACTTGGGTGTCTGGATAGACAACAAGCTTTCTTATGACAGCCATGTCAAAAAAACAGTAGGTAAGTGCTTTGGAGTCATGAAAATTCTTAATCGCACCCTGGACCTGCTCCCCCTTAATTCCAGGCGCACCATGACTCAGGCACTAATTACCTCCCGAATAGATTATGGCAATGTGTTGTTGCTAGGCACATCTGACAAAAACGTCAGAAAACTACAAGTTTTGCAAAATTCAGCCGCACGCCTAGTACTAAGACTTCCTCGTAGAGCTCCCTCCAAACCCTCCCTGGCTTCCCTCCACTGGTTGCCTATCGGTAAGAGGATGTTATTCAAAGCACTCCTATGGTGCCATAGGATAATCCATCAAAAAGCCCCCGCATATATGTCCGACCTAGCTCTACCCTATGAGCCTAATAGATCTCTCCGCTCTAAGGGAATGGGGCTGCTTAAAACATCGCTCCCTAAGAAAGCCAGGATGGGAGGTAAGTCCTTTCGCACCCTTGCTGCCAGAAAATGGAACACCCTCCCCACTTCCATCAGACTTGAAAAAAATGAGGCCTCATTTAGGAAACTGTTGAAAACTTATCTTTTCACCCTCTAACTACCTGCTTTTCTGGGTCTCGGCCTTCTAGACTCTCTCTCCACAGCGCGGGGACACGCCGGGAGGCGTCACCAGGCGCTTTAAAAGCTCCTTTAATAATAATAATAATATTTATTTGTATATACATTGTTTAATTGGCCTTACATTTAGAAGGGTTAATGTCATATAATTGTGTTTTCTGGCTACTGGATTTTGAATGTGTTTAACATTGAAGGAGACCATGCATTCATGCTGCAATATTGTTCTTGTGCCTTAGTTGAGTATTTTGTTGCATTCATGCACTGTATGACAGAGTATTTTGTATAGAAGGAGACCATGCATTTATGCAGCAATATTGTTTTAGTGCCTTTCCTGACCCTGCGTTGCATTTATGCACTGTATGACAGAGTATTTTGTTTATGTTCATGGTGTTAGCACGTGACTCACTAGAGAGGTGGAGCATCACAAAAAAGAAATGTATATAATTAGTCAGCTGACCAGGTGTTAGGTGTGTGAACAAGAGCATTCGTTGCTCGAAACGCGTCACCTGAGAGGTTATTAAATCTACCTTGCCGACAGCCTGGGGTCCGTGTCTTCATTTCGACGTGTTACGGAAGTGGTGAAGGTTTGTGGTTTATATATATATATATATATATATATACACACACATAATTTAAAATAAAAAACATTCTATATCAAATTAAAACCTTTAAGTATTAAAAAAGATGTAAACTAACATTTACCAATACAAAAAATACAACAGTAGGGAAAGTGTTGGATAGCCGAATAATTAAACATACTATTCCAACTCCAGTGAGTGCTACAGAAGAGAAAGTGTTTGATAGCGGAGGGGTGAAAATTACTATTCCCACTCCAGTGATAGCAACAGTAGAGAAAGTGTTCGATAGCAGAGGGGGAAATTACTATTCCCACTCCAAAGAGTGCAGCAGTAGGGAAAGTGTTGGATGGCTGAGGGATCAAAATTACTATTCCCACCCCAAAGAGTGCAACCGTAGGGAAAGTGTTGGATAGCAGAGGGATAAAAAATACTATTCCCACTCTAGTGAGTGAAACAGTAGGGAATGTGTTGTTTAGCGGAGGGGAAAAAATTACTACTCCCACTCTAAAGAGTGCAACTGTAGGGAAAGTGTTGGATAGCGGAGGGGTAAAAACCACTATTCCCACTCCAGTGAGTGCAACAGTAGGGAAAGTGTCAGATAGCGGAGGAATTAAAATTACTATTCCAGTAGGGAGGATATGTTATATCGTTTCTCTAACGTAAGTGGGTTGCAGCCTTAAGATGTACTGTGTTCTATGGTTGGTGACATCGTGTAGAATGTCCAGGGGTTGTCTAGTTGCTTGGGAGTTAGGTTCTCTTATGATTTGAAAGGGATTGCTCGGGCGGTTGGAGACTGATGTGGATGCTACCTTGATTTCTCTTTGCTGTGTAGCTATTCTAAGAATAAACTGCACTGAATTTGTTAATGTGTCACGGCGTCAAAACTACACATGGGAATGCCTACTCTTCATCTAATTAGCGATAGTTACCGAGGTGATCTGTGGTAATGTTTTTTGCGGCTGCTATCATGGGTAATCTGGTGCAATGGGCTGTTAGTACCAGCTTGTGAATGGGGTGATAAATTTATCGCGACTTTGGCTGCGATAAAGTGCAATTAACTCAGTGATAGCTCCTTCAGAATATGCCCCATAGACAGATAAAATGCCTCAGGGGATTGTTTTTGTTCAGGAAGGTGCTCCTTCCTGCACAAAAACAGTCCTCCTTATAATGTAGATTCCCTTGCATCATGGTGCAAGAGTGCCTGCCTTGGCACTAAGCAGCCAACACTGTGCCATCGCAGGGACAAAGACAGGAATGTGCTATATTCTTTTAAACATGGCACGTTCCTGCCCTTTCGCTATCACACAGCGCAGAACAGTAAGGTGACTTGCTGCACTGCGAGACTTTGGCATAAATATGGCCGTTTTGATTTGACACAGTACCGCTCAAGTAAGGTTGTGTGCTGTGACTCTGCATCCCATTTTAATGGCAGGTCAAAGCAGGCACAAATTGGGGGTATGCAGATTATTGCAAAATGGGCCATATTATCGAGAACGGCGAGAACATTATTGCCGCTTTAGCGGCAGGAAACCGCCGATGACATCATTTTTTTTTGTTCAATATCTTTATTATTTTTAAAAGGTAAGAATTCATACAATTATGATAAAATGCAATACATCAGGACAAAGTAATCAATAAATAATTAAAAAATATAGGAGAATATATACACACATATCGAATCCATGTCAGAATAATAATGAAACACTAATACTACTAAATCAGAGCATATAATATTAAAAATATTTCATATTAGAATATAACAAAAAATTAGCTGTATTGCACATTCTTCAAAAAATATCAGAAGAAGAAGGAGAAGAGGAGAGAAAGATAGGATAGAAAGAAAGAAGAACAGAGAAAGCAGGAGAGAAGAGAAAGAGGGGACAATACATAGATAAATAAAATGATAGGTAACTGGCTGGATAAATAATTACATAGGCAAATAAGTGATAACTGATAGTTGTGGGCACCCGCTGCAGTGGTCAAAAAATAAAAAATAATAATAAATTAAGAAGTACAGACAAAAGGATATTGGGCTACCAAACCATGCGAGGACAGTTTCATATACTTATCTAAAGACCTCCAAATCTTATTAGTGATGGAAGGAGTCCAATGTTTCTCTTCAACAGAAGTATGAGCCCCACGAAGAAACGATAAGCAGGCCCACCAAGTGTGATAGGACAGGAGATTAAAGGATTTCTACTCGGTTAAAATAATTTTAACAGCAATGGATATGAGGAGATCTAACAGCTGCATATCAGTCTCGTGAGTGCATGCAGCCCTCGGACCCAATAAAATCGTAGGTAACGAGAGCTCCACTGGAGCGTTAAAGATTAGTGAAAGAGGTTTCTGAATCAACTCTCAAAAACGTAGCAACAAGCATTCAAAAAACATATGTTGATGACTGCCTGAGACCAAATTGCAATTCCAACAGAGATCATTGTCCCTTAGTTTCATCTTGTATAAGCAAGCAGGTATCAAATGCAGGAGATTCATAGAAAAGAATTTAGATTGCATAAGAGAAGGAGCAATCTTATTCTGTAATGAAGCCTTTCCAATTAATTGCCATGACTCTTGTGAGATATGTTTGAAAATATCACTATCAAAATCATGGGACCATTTATCTTTGGTATTAGTAGCCTGAGAGGGAAGTGGCGCAGATAAAAACGTGTATATCTTTGAAGCAGTATGACATGCACGAGACCACAAAGACAAAAGTGAAATAGTAGTTGAATCTTTAGAAAGGGCAATTCTAGAAAGAGCAACCTTTAATTTTAAAAAGGTATATAAATCCATATCATTAAGATTATATGTGTGGGCTAAAAAAGAAAAGGGAAGAGGGTCCTGACTGGAACCATAAAGATGTTTGACCAACGACAGACCTCTATTAGCCCAGGAAGTCATCGTAACAGGATCAATATCAGTAACAATTTTAGGATTAGACCACAATGAAGCCCATCTCGATTTATAAATGCGCTTGGAGACTTTTTTATCAATGTATTTTAAAGCATTAATTGTGTCATAAATAATACGGCTTGAATGGGGTAGCACCAATTTAGAAGCAGTTAAAAGGGAAGGGGTAGAAAGAGGTATACACAACTCACGTTCAATATATAGCCATGGGGGGTATGAAGGAAATCCGATAAAAACCAAAGAACACCCTGAGATGATAAAAAGGCAATTTGATACAAGTTCCAATCTGGAAGATTGCATCCACCCAAAACAGCTGGTTTTCTAAGATGTTCGTATGCAATTCTAGCACCCTTACCACTCCATAAAAATGTTGACGTAAGTAAATCAATCTAATGGAAAAAGGATGAGGAGAGTTTCACAGGCAGCATGGAGGACAAGAATTTAATAATGGGGGTTATCGTCATCTTAAGCATTTGAAGTCGTCCCCACCATGAGATGTATTTCGGAGACCAGGAGGATAAGAGATCTTTAACCTTCGCTAGTATATGATATTCATTATAAGAAATAGTATCTAAAAGATTATTACAAAACCAAAGTCTGAGCATCGCGCAAAACAGGCTTTGCTTTGGCACTGACATCATTGACACACGACAGTGGTGCTCTGCAATTTTTTTTTTTTATTATTAGCGCTGTGCAGCAATTTGTCATAGAGCATTCTTCTGTTCCATAGAGTTTAGTAAATCTGAGCCAAAATTCAAGGATGTATTTTATTATTCAGGGTTGTCAAAATATCACAGCAAACGCTACATTACTACAACCGTTAGATGGCGCAAGACTGCAACAAATGGCCGTGTTTGCTTGTGGAGCACCAGGGCTCATACACAAATACCATTTGGCTTTGAAAGTGAAGGTGCTTGCGCCCAAGCCTCGTCCAGTTGGTATTTGCTATTTAGCTGGTTGTGTGTGGACTGCTGTTTGCTTAACAGGCTATTTGGACTCTGAGAGCATTCTGGGTAGACTGCAGAACAGCGAAAAGCTGAGAGGAAGCCTGTTTGACTGTATGCAAATCTGAACCTGATACATAGTTACGTTCCACGGCCATATTTGCATGAGAGCCCGGAACCGCTGAAGTACTAAAAGCTTTTAACTCTGCAGGATAATGTAAACAAAAGAGCTATAGCAGTTTCATCTAACTGATTCGTCTTTAACAGGCCAGAAAAATCAACAACTATACGCAAAAACCTATAGATCACTCAAAAAGCAGCCATTAGTAACATTATCAAACAATATAATAAATATTCTTGTTAGAATTGGTAGCCCGTGTGTAACTCACCTACTTATTCGTAGCATGCAATACAATTCATATTATGCATTACTTTTGAAGAGGTATTTATAGTTTGATATTGCACGAGCCAGGCCCACAGGCGTCAGAGCGAGAAATTCACAGGGACAACATATAACAAGAAATATAAATACAATGAAATCAGATAAATCACCTTCAACATCAATACCTTGAACGGAAATGTCAGCAACCTTGCACAGGGTACAATGCATAGGAACCGCCAAACCCAAAACGTATAAGCAAATCCCAGGACAAATTAATATTACAGTAAATGTATACTGTGTACACTAAAACATCATCTTTGGTGATGGAAAGCATTTTTTTTGTTTAATTTGAACATCTCTGTAGAAATGTGCAATCCAAAGCCCTTGTAGTTCACAGCAAAGTAACGTGACAGATGGGGAGAAAGCGGCTCATGAGAGTAAACAAATTATATGGGTCCAGTTACCTTTATGATAATAATAATAATAAAAAATTACGTACTTATATAGCGCACGACTACCCGGAGGCATCTCGGCGCTTGTACGAATACCGCCAAGGAACCCTTCCTGGCCTTTCCCTGTGAGGAGCCCAATCCTGGGCACCCCCAAGGTGAAGTCAGGCATCCTCAGCGTTGTTGGGGCCATTGTAGAGATTAAGCAAGCTATTGCCCAGAGGTGCAGAGTGGAGCTCATGATCAGAATATGCACAGAGGCGAGAATTATCAGGACCGAGGAAATTGAGCCGGAGACCCGCCGAGGCAGGAATTGAACCCTGGTCCTGGCCAGACTACTGCATCAGGGTCTGCCACTCTGACCATTGAGCCACACTTCTCTACTGATGAATGATGCATTCTTAAAGGCCCTCATAGTGATGCACAAGCCTGTGCAATCCTGGTGAGCTCCCCTGGTGGCTTCTGGTGGCTGATGCTGCAGACAGCCAAAGGCTCTCCGTATTTCCTGAAATTCTGGGCATTCATGTGTACCTACTCGGGTGTTTTATTAGTAGTTAGGGAGAGGAGGAAAGGATACACAGTCATATCTGAGGTTTCTGATCAGCTAAACATGCCCTAGTGCAGAGACATATTTTACTTGTAATAGGGGCTAGGAACATGTCAGCTTTAAAACAGTCCCCAAAACAAAAGTATGGCAAATCACTCTTTAAACCTAAAAAAATGAAGGGCCCAAATTGGGTCGCCTGTAAAGGGGTGCAATGTTTTTTGCCACTGATATATTCTGTATTCTGACCCTGCAGAAATCAGGATTCAGTGGCTCCAATGCACAGCACCCAATTCTGATAATTGACATCAAAATAGGCTATAATATGCAGATGTTGGTGCCTACCACACCAATATCCGCATGCTGTGTGATTTAACAGGTATTCTCCCCCTCCAATCCCAGTACATTTTGTCTGCAGGTAGGACAACCAAAATGTTTCTAGGAAAAAAGGGCGCAGTTAGACATTTACCACGCATGTCATAATCACCATATTTCCTTTATTTCAATTGAAAAAAACATAAACGTTACAGTATAAATATTTAAAATAGTAATATACCAAAGTGCAAATTCAATGTGCAAAACTATTTCTAAGTAAACGTATGTTGTGTGGGAAATATTGGTCCAACTATACAAATCATATCATAAATGTTTTCAGATCCATAATATTATAATAACAAATGAAATTCAAAAAAAACATCCCCAAGCTACAATGATTTACAAGGAAGACAAGTGAAATTCTAGATAAAAGAGTACAACACCAATCATAAAAACAATTAAGGCAGAACATTAAGTATACATGAAAGGGCAATTTAAAAAAGCATTTGAACTAATATACCGTATTGGTAACAGGTATCTAGTAATTGAATACACCACATAGTCTCTGGTGTTGGTATTGCATTTTCTAAGAGCTGTGTGGTGGTCCCTAACCCTATGAAGTTTATTAAGGGGAATAATCCAATGTGTGTTGTTTAGCAGAAACCGTACAATATTCTCTGGGACTTGACACCCCATCAGACACAGATTTGATATGTCTCCCTTTTTTGTCTAGGAATGAGTAAAAGTAGCCAAAGGTAATATGCCAATCTGAATTTAACATAAAGTGCATATGCAGCAGGATTGATAACCATATTCAGTTATTGCTCATACTCAGATGCACATTTGAACATCAGTAAGGAATCTACCAGGGTAGCAGGAGAAACAGTAGCAAGTCTGAAGCCTAATACATAATTCCAGGGGGACGTTTTCAGCTTCTCCCGAGCCCCTTTGGTTACTGCAAAGAGCTGTAGCCAGAAACCTTCCAGACTAACTTGAACAACCAGTGTTTAATATGGGCACCCTAGGGTATGTTCCCAGCATGGTGATCATCTAGTCTGATTCAAATAGATTTCTTTGGCGGCCATAGATCCTCATTGGTCCAGAGCCCTAGCCAATATTGGATAGGTCTCAACATAGCAATGTCAGAAATCGATCTTAGGTGAAGATCAAATTTAATTGGCTGAGTCGCAGCACTGATGGGGAATTTCAAAGGGGTCTTAATAAAGGCATTTTCAGCTTTTTAAGGGTGTTAAGATTACAGTGCCCCAATAAATCTGCCCCATACATAGCCCCACCACAGACTAGAATCTTATATATCTCCAAAATCGGGGAGATAGCAAAAGTGAGTGATCTATTGGCAAATCTTAAGATAGACCTGGCACTTTGCTTTAGTCATGACACTTTTCTGTACCTGTGCTACCGATCTATGGGAATATTCAGGTCTTGCACCCAAAGAGGCAAAATCTCCTCCCCCTCAGAATAAGTTACTCATGGGTATTTTCCTCCTGTTACCAGAGACCATGTACTTGGTTTTGTTTTTGTTAACTTCCATGCCGTGGTCGAAACAAAAAGTATTTCATTTATCCAAGAGAATAGATAAACTATGAAGAGTCATTGATAGTATCTGTAAAAAGGAGACAGGGTATGTCATAACGTTCCACCTTTAGAGAGACAGTTTAACCACTTTGGCGCTGATGACGAGCTCAGCTCGTCATCAGTTGCGCCGCTCGCACGCTGATGACGAGCTGAGCTCATCATCTAACGCGGCTTTTTGAAAAAAGCCGCGTAGCGCAAAAATCGCCGCAGCGCGCATGCGCTTAAGAGATAGGACATGCAGCCATTTATGTACAAGAGGAAAGGTGTAGTGGCCAAAATACACCCTTGTCTAACACCTCTTCGGATTGGAATGTCTTTAGTCAATTCCCCTGCATGGCCCAACCTAACCTTCGCAAAAGGTTCTGTGTATAATGCCTGCATTAGGGACAGTAGTCTGCAGGGGAACCCAAACTTCTGCTGCGCCCCCCAAAGTTTTGCCCTTGGCGGAAGATTGAATGCAGCTCCCAGATCCACAAAGGCAACATACAGCAACCCCCTGTCAATGTCTACTACATCCCACTTAATGGACAGACATCAAACAATCTGGTCTATGGTGCTAATGTTGGATCTAAATCCCACCTGTCAGTGAGATAACACTTTGGCTTGGGAAGTCCAGTCTAATAGCCTAGAAAGGAATTGCATTCTGTACACTTTAGGGATATTTCAATCAGCCTTATTGGTCTATAGTTTGCCGGTGTGGATTTATCAACCTTTTTATAAATAGGGATTATTTCTGCTCCTTTCTAAGACCTTGGGATTGGTGCTCCAGCCATCAATGCATTTGACAAGGCATTTAAGTAGGGTGCCCTGATCAGTGGACAATTCTTGTCATGTGTTCCTATAAACCTATATAGGATCTGCGTGTTTATACAACGTAGACTGTGGGATTGGTGTCCATACTGATTCCAGACACCCCCACCTGTATACCAGCTAGCTAACAGTGCCACTGTAAATTCCTCTTACCAATGAGAGACTAGTTCTTGGCAACTATCGAACATGACAACTCCCATCAGGTATCGTGGAAACAGTACAATACTTTTCGCTCAGGCACTCGTGCTCACTTTGTATCAGAGAGATACACAGAATAAACGGTGGGGATGTTTTCAATAAGTATTTATTGAACCAGTGTCATTCTAGTGTAAAATAGGTGTGCTGAACAACCATGATACAGAAACAGATATACATGATTATAAGCACCAGCGGGGTAAAAGGATGGTAGATTCCTACCATAGTGCTAAAACAATTAATACAGGCAGGTATGAAAATACATGACAGTAATAATGCGTACTCCTACGATGCGACCCTAAATAGATGTACCCAGGTGTACCTAAAATGCATGTAGGGGTAAAACCAAGAATCCCTCTAGGATAAAGTCAAACCACATTACCTGAAGTGAGAGACTGTGGGACCCTGTCTTGGTCTCGAGATGGTCACCCCACGAGGGATGTCAGACCACTGTGAGCTGGAGTGTCTGCATGCAGGAACCTCAGCTCCTTGAGTCAGTGTGTCAGCATGGAAGTCCTTCTTCTCCTCCCCTGCCTCAGAAAAGATATGGTGTTTATATACCCAAATTGGTACCTCCAGGGGATCTACCTTGCTGTGTCATGTTTGACTAGGATGACGGAAGGAATGACCCTTATACATAGTTATTATGCAAGAGATGGTAGTCCAGCTGCGATTCCAAGAGTCCTCATGCATAATGAATGAGGCTAGTTCTTAGGGAAAAGCCCACACCCTGTATGCAGTACTGTAACTAGGTAAAAGGTCAGTCCCATGAATTGTTATGCAGTGTAATGGCAGGGGAATATAGGTGATAGGTTTGGTTACTACCTGAGCCTATATTGGGGTACCTATACGAAACATAACATTCTGGAATAAATATGCTGGGATTCTATCCAAACCAGAGTGAATGACAACCGCCTCTCCAGGAGAATCTATAGGAAGGGATGGCAGGGTCTCTAACATCCCATCTCACAATTGTGCCTCCTTATGTAGATTTGAAAAGTAGTTCACTCAAGGTTCTGGGGGGATATGGCAGTCTGGGCGGATTCTCTATGGATGTCATGTGTAACTAACTGCCAGAAGCACTTGTTGCCTCTAAGCCTTACCACATCTAATAAATCATCCCATATGCTGGTGTCTCACTGGGCTTTACTGGTTTTAATATCCCTGATATATCCCCTCTAAAATCAACAATGAGTGCACTTTGGTTACTCTTTAGGGCATCCACGAGAGCCTTCTTAGCGATTTTGCATGATTCATTGAACCACTCATTTACTCTTGGTCTCTGAATTCCCATTCCACTTTTGCAGTCCTTTACAAATAGGTTACTAATTTGTAGAAATAAATTATCGTGCATTATCGTGTTCTGAGTGGGGGTTGAAACATGGCACTCAAGAGTTTGCAATTCTTCTAATACAACCTTATAGATTTCGGTTATGTCCTATTTGGATCTTGAAAGAACCTCTCATTTTACTTTGTGTTTGTTAGTACTAATCACCATAGCATTATGTGGTTCTGGAGTGCGTGGCTCAGTGTTATGAAATATATATGCATTTTTGAAACATTCAAATTAGTTTTCAGTCCTGTCATATGAGCCAATACAGCTAAGCTCTTTTGCTACCATTACTTCCTTTGTCACTATTGTATGTGCTACTCTAGGACCCAAGGGCGTTTACTGTCACATTATAAGTTGATATCTGTGTTTTGAGGATGACCCTTCCCAATTTAGGTTGTTGGTCTCCCCTTTCCATGATACCTCTCTCAAACATTAAAGAGCCCACTGGGGGAGAAATCACTCTGGATGGTCTTGGTGCCTGCTTTGTCGGGTGGCCGGATAATGTCAGTACGCAATACGACATGCTGAGGTCATTGATGGGGCAGGTGGGGGTTGACACAGAGGCAATTCTGTGACTGCGACTACAATTTTTAGGTTTGGTGGTTCTCAAGACCTTTTGTTTTTCCCAAACACTTTAATGAATACAAATACACAGATGCTCTCAGTCAGCCCTCTTCATCCATGTCATTCCCAATATGCTTCTGCCTATCTCAGCATAGAGGGTGGCTGGTAGGCCCTCCCACTTCATCCACTTGAAGCTCTCACTGAGAAATGGTATTCTGCCTGTGGACAATGTGAACATGTGCCCAAAAAAGTAGTCCACTTCAGTGTCAGAAACCCATGGCACAAAGGCTCCTTTTAACCCTAAAATGTTTATTTCCATTTTTTTCAATATGCAAGGGCCCAGTTACTTCCCAGGAATCGCTATGAGGCCCTCGCTCCCTCTTGTTTATTATTCATATATATGTAGGAGAGCTGTAAAAGCAATTGTTATTAAGTGAAACTAAAGGTGAAGACTCATAGTATCATGCTCTCAAACCTGTGATTATGCAAAGCAACACAGTGTGGTGGTTTTCCCCTTATCTCAGTACGATCATTTGCTTCTTATGAGCCGTTCACTTTCTCTTGAATGTTTTACTTATCCGTTGCTGGATGAGCTGCTGTGCCACATGAGACCACCTGGCTGCCGTGACTGCCGTTGCCCACACACCTTTATGAGTTCTCCTCAGGGTAAAGCTGTGATGCCAGCCTTTGTTCAGACAGCTAACAATAGCAGGGCATAGACCAGGACAGCCTGGCAGAATCAGGAAAGGTACAGTAGAGAGCACATTTGAAGTTATTCTTAAACAGATAGGGGCGTCTTTACAAGCCCCTGTCGCCACCTCAATGTCACTTTTAGTGATGTTGTGGTGGTGATAGGGGCTTTGCCTTATTTACAAGGCACTGTTAAGCCACTTCACGTAACTTAACGCTTCCTTGTAAATAAGGCACCCTTTAACGTTGTACTTAGCGTGAAAGGGGAGGGCAATGGGTGGGTGTTGCAGTGGGTGTTTCACAGCCACACCCATTGATGTTGACGCTGCCTCCTATTTACAAGAGTGGCGTAAATAGGAGGCAGTGCCAAAATTAGGAATAGGGAAAACCTGGTCGTAAACATGCAAAACGAGGAGAATTGATTTATTTCTACTCGTTTTTGCTGTTGCCATGTGTGCTGCTTTGTGCATCACACATAGAAACAGCAAAAAGCCATTGATTGTTTATGTGCAGGAAGGAAGACCTAGCCACAGTGGGAAACACAGTGCTGCACCATATTCTTGTAAATGTGATGCAGCCCTGCGTTTCATTTCTAAAGTGACGGAGTGTGTCGATAGCCTTCTAGGCTTAACAACATGCTTCGCCACTTTCCTTGTAAATATGACCCATAGTCGCAGCCGTTTGGAGAGGAGAATCATTTCTTTTCTGCAATGTGTCAAATTATCAAATTGTAGTTAAAAACTATGAGCAGAGTTAGGCTTCTTCTGTTCTGCTTACAAAAGAGGTTGTATAATCATGATACCACATTTCTGCAATTAAATAACTTGGATTTCCATACAGATGCCTGAGTTAGTCACATGCATTGTCGGAACCTTACTGCGATGTCCAACCAGTCCTGTGACCCAGGTGTAGTGTTTGCGGTCAACACAGGCCTAGGCTGGCAGTACACTGACATAAAGACACCTGACACAGAATCAGTGGTATCAGATTCAGAGCAATCCCTAAGCCACCATGTTGCCTTTTATTTAACTCTTCGGCTTCACCCATCCATCCGTGTGCAAGACATGTCCAGTGGCGCGGCTCTCATGCAGGGTTCAAGTGGCTCCTGACATCTCTCCCAACTTCGATTAAATTCTATATATTTCCCCCCCAACCTCTAGAACCTTCACTGAATGGAGTATACTAAGGGCCAGATGTAGGTCGCCAAATATCGGTCGGTAACGGCCGATTTCGGCCGTTACCGACCGGTATTTGGCTTTTGAGATGTAGGTGGGTCTGAATTTACAGAATCGGTATATTTACTGATTTGGTAAATTTACCACTTCGGTATTTTACCGAATCGGTAAATATACCGATTCTGTAAATCCATATGTAGGTGACACTCCTAAGAGGGCCACAGGCCCTTAACAGTCGGTATTTTACCACCCAATCCTATTGGGTGGTAAAATACCGAATTCAGGTGTGCATGCACATCTGTGCATGCACACCTGTGCCATGTGACACACAGACATGCCCTTAGGGCATGTCTGTGTGCCACATGGCACACATGCCTGTACTTGGGGTGCTAGAGGGTGTCAAAGTGACACCCCCTGCACCCTTGCAGGATTCGGTATTTACCGAATCTGTAAATACCGATTCGGTATTTCACATTGATTCCTATGGGCTTCAAGGCCCATAGGAATCAATGTGAAATACCGAATCGGTATTTACAGATTCGGTAAATACCGACTCTTACAGAATCGGAAATTTTTTACCTACATCTGCCTCCTTCCTATTTACCGACTCTTAAATACCGATTCGGTATGAGTCGGTATTTAAGAGTCGGTAAATAGGAATTACCTACATCTGGCCCATAGTCCCTTATATTTTGGCTGTAGGTTGAGGTAGGGCTCCTGTCATATCAGGGATGTTGATGTCCGCTCCTCCCTACTCTGACCTCGCTCACTGTCAGGCCCACTAAGATATCTTCTGGCTCTTTAGTGAGGTTTGCTGGCATCCAGAGACATAATTAGATTTGGATCATTTTGCTCACTCATAACATTGACGTGAAGCCGGATTGCTACAATACTAAGGGCCAGATGTAGGTAGCCAAATACCGGTCGGTAACGGCCGAAAATACCGATTTTCGGCCGTTACCGACCGGTATTGAGCGTTCGGTATGTAGGTGATAGAAAATAGGCCGAATCGGTAAATTTACAGAATCGGTAAAATTACCGATCGGTAAATACCGATTATGAAGAGTTACCGATCGGTAATGTTACCGATCGGTAAATTTACCGATCGGTTTAGTTACCGATCGGTAAACTTTCCGAACGGTAAAGTTACCAATCGGTAAATTTACCGATCGGTAAATTTACCGAATCGGTAAATAAGAATAGGTAAAATTGAACATTGAGATGTAGGGAGGCTCTGAAATACCGATTTTGACTCAAAATCGGTATTTAAGAGTCGGTATTTACCATGGATTCAAATCAGGTGGTAACCAGGTGCAGCCTATAAAAAAGGACCCAAAATGCAATTCTGTTTGCACAATGGCGGCATTTTATGTCATTGCAAGACGGCTACGGCTACGGGAGGAAGGAGAGAGGGAATGGCTGAGACAGGAGCAGGTCTACAGGCAGAGGGTGACCCTGTTCATGCTCACAGAGGAAGAGATACTTCAAAGGTACAGGTTGGCTCCAGACACCATCTTGGTGCTCATCAGGGACCTACACCCACTGTTGCAGCACCCCACCCCAAGGGCACATGCAATTCCACCCCATGTGCAGGTGCTGTGCAGCCTCCACCTGCTGGCGTCAGGGAGCTACCAGAGCGTGGTTGCTGCGGTGGGAGGGGTGACCCAGAGCAGCCTTTCAAGGTTTTTTCACAAATTCCTTGACGCCATGTTGCACAGGATGGAGCATTACATTTCTTTTCCATCCACCCATGCTGAACTTGTTCAAACAAAATCAGAGTTCTACCAGATGGCAAGATTTCCCCATATCATCGGATGCATTGATGGCACGCACATCCCCATTTGTCCCCCTGCTGCCACAGAATACATTTACCGCAATAGGAAGTCAAGCCACACCATCAACGTCCAGGTGATTTGCAACGCAAAGTATGTCATCACAGACCTTGTAGCAAAATTCCCTGGAAGTACCCACGACTCCTATATATTTCAGAACAGCGGCATCTATGCACGTCTGTCAGCAGGGGAATTTGGCGAAGGATACCTCCTAGGTAAGACAGAGTCTGCGACCCCTTCCACACCTATTGCAGTGAGAATTACAAGTATGCATGTGAGTAATGTATTCCCATTTCCCTTTTAGGAGACAGTGCATATGCCCTATGTTCATTTATCCTCACTCCCTACCTCAACCCCTCCACACCCAGCCAAAGGAGGTATAATCGGGCCCACAAAAGTACCCGCAATGTGGTAGAACGGACCTTTGGCATATGGAAAAGCAGATTTAGATGCCTTCACAAGAGTGGAGGCGCAAGGCAGTATACCCCCACCACCTGCTGCAAAATCATAGCTGCCTGTGCCATGTTGCACAACTTGGCTGTGAGGAAGGGTACAGAGGTCGAGTTGTCGGACTACGAGGATCATGACGACGACAATGCTGTGCCTGAGAGACAACTTGCTGGAGTCACAACACCAAGGGATGGCAGATACAGACGTGAGGAAATAACAAGCAACTATTTCTGAGCAAGTAATGAGACACAGACAGGTTGTGTATGGAATAAATGTATTTATATGTTGCCACAAACTTAAAGCACTTAAGTGCAACTAATGAAATTAAACAAAGGGGGGGACAACATGTCCTGGGTCACATCACCAACACTGGCAAAGTCACTTTCGCGACCGCTCCCCAGAGCCACTGGGATTTTCCTCACTACCTTCCTCCTGGCCTGCAGGCTCAGCTGGGCGCCTGCGGCTCCTACGAGGTGGCAACACAGCACTTCCCAAGCTGCTGCGGCTACTGGTGCCCTCTCCTTCAGGCACATCCAGGGCAGGATTTTGAGCTGTTTGAGAGATCAGCATTGCCTCTAGGGCACTGGTCATTCTGGCCATGCCCCTGGTGACCTCGGCCGTGTTCTGGGTGACGCTTTCCTGCATATTATTGCCTCTACGGCATAGCTGGGCTGTGGTAGTGGCGAGGCGATTAATGGCCATATTTGTTGCTCGGGCGTCCCTGCGCCTTGTGTGCTCTATGTTGTTCATTTCAGTGCACAGCTGCGTGATTGCAGAAGTTATTCCTGCAGCTAGGTTATCATTAAATTTGACATGGTCCCTGTTGGTCTGTGCGATGTCAATAATGCCCTTCCCAATTTCTCCTATTGTCTGATTTAGGGCACGGATTTGGCGGTGGCAGGCCTGTAGAGATTTGCCCTGCATGCGCTGGATGCGCACCATGCTTCCCTCCAGCCCACGGAAGACAGTGCCATGTCCAGAGCCACCTGCAGTGCTGGGCATGCGGCGACGTCTGCGCATGGTGTCAGGATCTGTGTTGGGCTGCAGTGCAGCTTGAGGCCTAGGTGCAGTGTCATCATCCTCAGCTTCTGTTGTCTCCATCATTGTCAGTGGGGCCACGAGTCGCCTCCTGGCTGGTGGGGTTGCAGGTGCAGCCTGTAGCATTGATGGGGATGTCTCAGGAGAGAATTGCAATGCTGGGGATTGGGAAAGGTGTGGGGAGTGTGGACACTCGGGGGTCAGGACTGTCTCCTCTTCCTGTGTGATGGCAGTTGTGTCCTCCTCATCCTGCGATGCATGGACATGACTTGGCCCTGCCTCCTCACTCTCCTCCCTCGCTGCTGCAGTCCCTGTTGTCGCTGTGCCTTGACTGGCTGATGGTGCCCCTAGGTGTAAATAAGCGTATGTCAACTGAGTGCTACTGTGTCACAGTGACTTAAAATAAATCTTTACACATTTAACTTTCATTAATCTGCATTACTTTCACTGCCTTGCTGATGTCTGTTCAGTTATACATGGTCTAATATTTGCTGACTACATTTCCCATAATGCATTGCTCCTGTATAGTGCTAGCAGTACTGGACTGGGGTTGGCCTGTGCACAAAGGGTTAAGGGATGCTGCTCGGTACGGGGTGTTGTGCTGTGCATGCTTCTTACCTTTTGCTTTGGCTCTGGCTGAGCTGTCCACTTCTCCCAGTCCCACCACACTGTCAGGCTCGATGGTAGACGCCACCAACTCCTCCAGGTCAGTCAGGGGGGGTGCTGGATTCCTGCCTCCCCCGGTGAGTCCAGCCTGTTTGTGCAGCTCAGCCATCTTTTTCTTAGTGTGGCTCCTGAGGTCATAGAACCTTTTCTTCAATTCTTCCATGCTCCTGGTGGTGACTCCAACAGCATTCACCCTTTCTACAATGTGCAGCCAGAGCTTTCGTTTTGCAGACTCTGCTAGTGTGAGGGACAGCTTTCCAAAAAGTTGGGTGTGCACTCTAACCACCTCCTCAATTAATACCTGCAGCTCCATGTTGCTAAACTTTATTTTTCTTTTTCTCTCAGCCTTCTGGCTCTCTGTGCTGCTTGCCAGTCTTTCTGTGTTTCACTCCAAACAACTCTCTCCCTGCTGCTCTGTCTGTCTGCTCAGCTCTGCCTGCCTCCAGAACTTTCTAATGAGTTGCAGCTGGCTGGGCAGGCACTTCCTGGTAGGAAGGGGGAGGGTGGTTGCACCTGATTGGCTGTTGTGTTAAGTTTCACTTTTGTTTTCTGCACGTTTTTGTAAATACCGATCGGTATTTACCGATCGGTATTTACCGATCGGTATTTCCAATGCATTCCTATGGGCCAAAAGGCCCATAGGAATGCATTGGTAATGCCGATCGGTAAATGCCGATCGGTAAAAATACCGATCGGTATTTTCCGATCGTCCGATACCGACTTTTACCGAATCGGTAAAATATACCGATTTTTTACCTACATATCATTTACCGATTTTTAAATACCGAATCGGTAAAATTCGGTATTTAAGAATCGGTAAAATCACATTACCTACATCTGGCCCCAAATCTTTATTCAATATTCTACATTTTAGAGTGCTTCCATTTGATGATGAACTGTTTACTTTGACACGCTATAAAATGTATTGCCCACCACTAGTATTGGATTTCTTGTTGCAGGTTAAGTTCACCTAGAACATGTGTGATTTTGGATTTGTTTTTTTAAAGAGCTTAATGGTGTCTTAAAAAAGGCAAAATGAGAGACAGGGAGGATTGAGACAGCTGTCAGCATCCGGATCTTGTCTCCAGCATCATAAGTTCTACAGTCTTGAGAAGGTCTGTGCAAGGGAAAAAGTAGGTGTTGTAAACTGTGTCTAAATATACTAAATCTCTTCTGAATTGTTTACATTACAGAATAGTCCATTGAAAATAAACTGTTTGCATTTGCACATCGATAAATGAATTGTAACATTTGTTATGTGCCCCAACATTTGGTTGATTGGAGGGCCCTATTTCACATAGAATAAGCATGATTTAATGTCTTTTTTGAAAGATCCCAATGATGCCATAGATGTTGTAAGTCAAGCAGTAGAGAGATTGCAAAAGCTAACAGGGTTCCTGTACGGTAAACATTCATTTGTACGCAGTCATTACACCGCGTACCACTACTATGCAAGCGGTACAACGCATGCGCTGCAACAACGCGTAGCCATTTCTACGCATGTTATTACATCCCATGTGCTGTAACAGCGCAAGCGTTGTAATGCAAACCACATCACCGCTCCTTTGACGATGCAGGAAGGAGAACAGAGGACACGAGGAGAGAGAGGTATGAGGGGCTGTTTTTAAGGGTTTAGGGTCGGGGGGTCGTGCAAGGGGTAGTCTTTTAGGATTATGGGTAGTGTTGTGTTTGAGGAGTAGTGTTTTGGGGTTTAGGGTAGTATTGGGGGTCATGCAGGGAAGTTATTTGTTGTAGGGACAGGACTGGGGGTAGGGGTGTTGCGCAAGGGGTAGTGTTTTAGGGTTTAGTGTAGTGTTGTGGTGTTTGTGTAGTGTAGAGTAGTGTTTTAGGGTTTAGGGTAGTGTTGAGATATCATGCAGGGTAGTGTTGTAGTGTAGTGAGAGGACTGGGGGAAGGGTGAGGGTCGTGCAGGGGATAGTGTTTTAGGGTTTAGGGTTGTGGTGTGGTGTTTGTGAAGTGTAGGGTAGAGTTTTAGGGTTTAGGGTAGTGTCAGTGGGGTCGTGAAGTGTAGTGTTTGAGTCTAGGGACAGGACTGGAGGAAGGGTGAGGGTCGTGCAGGGGGTGGTGTCTTATGGTTTAGGGTAGTGGTGTGGTGTTTGTGTAGTGTAGGGTAGTGTGTTAGGGTTTAGGGTAGTGTTTTGGTGTTTGTGTAGTGTAGGGTAGTGTTGGGGTGTCATGCAGGGTAGTGTTGTAGTGTAGTGTGCGGACTGGGGGAAGGGTGAGGGTCATGCAGGGGGTTGTGTTTTAGGGTTTAGGGTAGTGTCAGGGGTCGTGCATGATAGTGTTTGAGTGTAGGGACAGGACTGGAGGAAGGTCATGCAGGGGGTAGTGTTTTAGGGTTAAGGTAGTGTAGTGGTGTTTGAGGAGTATAGGGTAGTTGTTTGGGGATTAGGGTAGTGTCGGGTGGGTCGTGCAGGGAAGTGTTTGCGTGTAGGGGCAGGGCTGGTGCAAAGGGTAGGGTTGTGCTGGGGGTAGAGGGTTTAGAATAGTGTTGTGAAGTTTGTGTTGTGTAGGTTAGTGTATTTGCAGTTAGTATTCAGCGTAGTGTTGGGGTGGTTATAAATAGAAAAAATGTGATGTTAAACTATGCGGTGTATGTCAATCCAATGTAATGGCACTTTTAATGCATTTGCAAAGTAATGCGAACTAATAATATCCGCTATTATAAATTGTGTAGTAAATTGCAAACTAAAAACAACGTTGTAAAAGTATACGTTGTTTTGGTTCGCGTTGTATCAACATACATTCTTCCTGGACAGGTGCCAGCTGTACTGGTCGTCCTGTAGACGACTCAGGCCCTAAATAGGTTACAGTTGCCCCTGCACCCTGTTAGCAATTTCCAAATGTGTTGCCCCTAATTGTAATGGAATAATAATAAGTCACTTCATTCATCAGCAAATTCTTCTGTACTCTCCTTATTGTGAGGACCATTCTCCAGTCCTAGCAAGAGCTCCCGCTCTGATAGAGTCCAGGGTCCATTTATATGTCTATATTCACTGAGAAAACCATAGGTTTCAGGGACGTTATAGTTAGTTGGACAATTCACTCATAGAAAAACATAGAAATTCCCCTGTTATAGTTAGTTGAGCTAACTATAACTCACGCACCCACAATGCACTGCTGATAAGTCGCATATTACATCATTCATGACATTGTCTGTGACATCACTGATGACATCATCCACATGGCAATCTGATGCACCTCATCAGACCCTAATATAACACTTGATACACCCACTCTAAAATACAGACTAGAACGTAACGTGGACTTGAGCTGCCCAGTTTGTCATACAAGAAGCAACAAAAAGCATGTGCGCAGCATGCAATGATGCGTATGCATGGTGCGGACAGAGCGCACTGGGGCAATGTCTTTTCCTACAGGACTGCGTCATCTACAATAGCGACTCAATCTGAATTGTGAACACTTCTGTCTGCAGTGTTAATTGAAGGTAGTAGTCACACAGACATCCATGAATACTTTTCCTCACTTCCTCTTCACAAAATACAACATAAATTACAGAAAACTCTGCAATAAATAAATCAAAACAACTCAAATTGCGATCTCTGCTGTCCACGGTATAGATTGTTATTCAGTTTTCTTTTCCACTAGCAAGAAGAATGTGGTCATTGTACTAAACCTATAACTCATCTAAAAAAAGTTCTTCAAGCAAGTATACTAAAAGGATATTATGTATATTTCAATAGACATTGTAGTTACTTGACTACTGGATTCTGTAATTAAACAATCACCACTCGATCTGAATTGTGAGTCCTGCTGACCACAATGTGGGCCAGAGGCAGTGGTCAATACCCCCTCACAGCCATGTGCCGCTGGATTCGAAAGCACGGAGTTGGTTGCACCTGATCGGAGGGGGTACACAGAAATAATCACAGACTTTAACTTCTGACATCCTCAATCATAGAATCAAGACCCCGTTTCACTGTTTGGACCTGCTGGACCGCGGTGTACTCCACCTACAGGTGTAAACCAATCACAATAATCATGTGCAGCAGTTAGCTACAGAAGCACAGAGTCTGATGCACCTCAACAAAGGGAGTTGTGTGAAAACCAAGCAGCTGGTAATATCGAACATCGTCCATTGTGGCATTAAGACACCGTTCCACTGTTGGGACCAAGAGTAGGTTGCACCTGGTCAAAGGGAGTACCTTCATCTCCACTCTCAGATACAGTTCTAACATCGTCCATTGTGGGATCAAGACACCGTTCCACTGTTGGGACTTAGAGTTGGTTGCACCTGGTCGGAGGGGGTACACAGAAATCATCACAGACTTTAACTTCTGACATCCTCAATCATAGAATTAAGACCCTGTTTCACTGTTCGGACCTCCTGTACCGCGGTGTAGTCCAGCGACTACAGTCAATCAAGCCCAATAATTATGTGCAGCAGTTAGCTACAGATGCAAAAAACAACAAGTGATGGACTGAATGTGGATCAATGTCACACACTCCCCCAGTCAAAAGATCTGGGCCCAAATCCATCGTTTTTTTGCACTCCACACCACCCTGGGTCAGATAATGGCTTTATGCAAATCAGCTCTGACCCTGTTGCCCCATGGGAACAGTCCAGTCCGAACTACAACAGCCATATCTTTCCCAGACCGGAATCAAGCATCCGAGGACCGGACCGGTTTCGAGGTAACACCTCTCTTCAGCCCGGCTAGCTTGACTCCAAGTGGTGTGGAGTGCCTGGGACCCACGTCTGGGCATCCCCAGCGCACTTAGGGCGGCAATTGCAAAAAACAACAAGTGATGGACTGAATGTGGATCAATGTCACACACTCCCCCAGTCAAAAGATCTGGGCCCAAATCCATCGTTTTTTTGCACTCCACACCACCCTGGGTCAGATAATGGCTTTATGCAAATCAGCTCTGACCCTGTTGCCCCATGGGAACAGTCCAGTCCGAACTACAACAGCCATATCTTTCCCAGACCGGAATCAAGCATCCGAGGACCGGACCGGTTTCGAGGTAACACCTCTCTTCAGCCCGGCTAGCTTGACTCCAAGTGGTGTGGAGTGCCTGGGACCCACGTCTGGGCATCCCCAGCGCACTTAGGGCGGCAATTGCAAAAAACAACAAGTGATGGACTGAATGTGGATCAATGTCACACACAAATCAGCCCTGACTCTGTTGCCCCATGATTTGCATAAAGCCATTATCTGACCCAGGGTGGTGTGGAGTGCAAAAAAACGATGGATTTGGGCCCAGATCTTTTGACTGGGGGAGTGTGTGACATTGATCCACATTCAGTCCATCACTTGTTGTTTTTTGCAATTGCCGCCCTAAGTGCGCTGGGGATGCCCAGACGTGGGTCCCAGGCACTCCACACCACTTGGAGTCAAGCTAGCCGGGCTGAAGAGAGGTGTTACCTCGAAACCGGTCCGGTCCTCGGATGCTTGATTCCGGTCTGGGAAAGATATGGCTGTTGTAGTTCGGACTGGACTGTTCCCATGGGGCAACAGGGTCAGAGCTGATTTGCATAAAGCCATTATCTGACCCAGGGTGGTGTGGAGTGCAAAAAAACGATGGATTTGGGCCCAGATCTTTTGACTGGGGGAGTGTGTGACATTGATCCACATTCAGTCCATCACTTGTTGTTTTTTGCAGTTAGCTACAGAAGCACAGAGTCTGATGCACCTCATCGGAGGGAGTTGTGTAAAATCAAGCAGCAAGTAATATTGGACATCGTCCGTTGTAGGCTCAAGACACCATTCCACTGTTGGGACCTAGAGGTGGTTGCAGCTGGTCGAAGGGAGTACCTTAATCTCCACTCTCAGATGCAGTTCTAACATCGTCCATTGTGGGATCAAGACACCGTTCCACTGCTGGTACCTGTTCGACTACTGTGTTAGTAGAATACAGAGCACTCCACGGTGCTGGGCTTCAGGGTGGGTGCTGTGTGCCTGTGTTGTGGTAGCTAGCATTGATCTCAGGAACCTTCCGAGCTCGCAGACCTCGGCCCAGGAGCTTCTGCCAGCACGTGGTGGGCCCTCTTTCACATACAGCGGTGTCGAAAGGTGAACCAACCATGACGGTTTCTGAGTACCAGCAGGCTGAGAGCATCATTCACATAGCCACCTTAGCTCACGGGGTCAACCTCATGGCGGTGTACGCTGCGCTGACCTGGCAGACACGTTCGCCATTCTGGAACAAAACCACACCCAGAGAAACATGCCTTTTATTCATACCCCTACGCTAGCCTTGCGTACATTGAGCCAGCCCACTACGCTAAAGATTTGGTGGGGGTAGGGGGCACGTACACGCTATGTTTCCATAATCATCCCTACTGACTGTACTATCATGGTTGCGTCCACTGTCTACTTCACTCATTAGACCATCAGTGTATGCTGACATGTACATGTCTATGCTCTGCATACTCAAGTCTGTCCTGCACATTCCCTTAACACTTTGCATTGTATACTTTTATAATCAAGAATCACTTGCCACCTACGCACATACTTTGCTCCATCTCTCCCAGCATTCTGCAGTGTGTGACAGAGGTGCCACACCATGTTTGGTTTGTGTACATGGTTAGCCACGGTTCCCACAGTACGTAGTGTCATTGTGTCTGCTAGGTGTACACATTGTTTGTCATGCTATATGTGATTATACAAGGTAGCAGGTTTATTCATGAGCAGTGGTTTCTCCCATTTACATATCGCTGTCTTAAAGAGGATACAGAAGTTTTTCTCACAGGCGAAAACTGCGACCACAATGGCAGTCATTTATTACTATCAAAGAATTTCCAACGGCATGACGCTTCTAAGCTTACAGCCCCGCTCTTGCGTGCTTTCTTAAAAGCACACCAACTCCAACAATCATTCCAACATTCACAGAGCTTTCTAACGGCAGTTATCTGCTTCTCAATAACATCCATTCCTACGGAATGTGAGCTGGCATACCATATGTCCTTGCTGTTTGAAACTGAATAACTTCCTGTGGCAATGTCAATTCCCACCCACACAAAGTAGCTCCCAAACTTCAACTTGGCCTGCAAGCCCTACTTTGAAAACAGATTTCATTAAACTAACCAAACTGAAAGCGCTTTTGTTCAGAACAGAAGTGTACCTCACTTTTGCAAAAGAAATGTATTGACTGCAGATAGCACAAACTTCAAGTAAAATACAGTCCCTTTTAAATACAAACCTCCCATCACACTTTGTGAATTGTTACACAATTTTCAACACATCTCACACTCAAGGTCTGGCACACTTTTTCTCCTCCGGCCTCGTCACAGGCTTTCAAACTGTTTTTTGGTATATTACCAGACTTCATTCATTCAATAATCTCTGGAATAAGAGGAACAGTGACCATAATTCTTGCTCTCTTTGCGGCCATACTACTACTATGCTTGCTTGTAAAAAATGGCTGTGCTCCCTGTGGTAACAACCATGTCATACAGAATACGCACGCGAAGCTACATCAATACCATGAAAAAATGGAACAACTTTTCGGCTGTCTGCCTCTATCTATTATCGGAGCCAGCTACAACATGACATTTATTTACAAATATGCAATCTGAGTGCAGCCATCTTTTTATTGTGAAACTTGCCCATGGACTGGTGAATGGATATATGCCTTGCCAACATCCCAACAATCACTCCTGATATCCAGCAGGTAATGGAGTATCTTAAAAACCATGAACTTGATTGTTCAGGCAGTGGAGAAATGGCGGATGCAACGCAAAAAAGGTATTGTGGCGGAATGGGATTTCTGCGCAGCTGCGAAAGATCTCCTGCAATATGCGACCTTTGACAACATCGCTGCTTGCCTGCCAATTCAAATTGCAGCTCCAAAATTTGAGGAACATTACTGTCCCTTCGAGGATATGAATTGGATCGCTTCACTTTTCTCACATAATGCAACAATGACTTCTTGGAGCCGCTGAAGAATGTCTGGGCTGCAATCTCCAAGACATGTAAGAAATTCACATTATTCTTGTATTGATTTTTTCCAACATTTTGACTTTTTCCTTACATTTTTATTTAATACACTTCAGTTGAACTACTTTCATATAATAACTTACTATGTATGCTCTGGCATTTGAACTCTGTTTTAATTATTGCCCCTTACGTCTCAAGTCTAACCAGGGATGGATCATGTATGGCCTATGCAAATGCGCTATTTACTTGCTAACTTAGCCTACACCCGACATCCATTTTGAAACCTTGTCTATTCTTTGTGCACACGTCTCTCTACCTGCCTATTATCCACGAAGCCCTTTCACACACATGTAAATCGTATCCTACCTTTATTTTCATGATAGAATTTAGTCATTAATGTCTAATAGCTATTGTTTATGTCACATGGAACTGTAACATGTAATGTGGAATTCACTGATGCAGGAGCTTCAGTTTGCATACACCAGAAGCAGTTGGAGTGTGCCTCAGCTCTATGCCTTAGCTCTTTGCACAAGAAGGTTTTTTTGAAACAGCTGAAGACAATAGTGTATGGTTTGACCAGAAGGGTACCTAATGTGCTTCTCAGAAGCGCAATGTTTGTGTTCCTCCTCAAAGTTCCGATTTGGGTAGAACTATTACCAATTCTGACATTCACCAGATTGAATTTACTGTACAAGATATTGCTGACTGTTCATTATAGAATTTAGAGTCATTCAAGTATAATAGGTATTGTTTATGTCACATGGAACTGTAACATGTAATGTGTAATTCACTGATGCAGGAGCTTACGTTTGAATACAGCAGAAGCGGTTGGAGTTTGCCTTAGCTGGATGTTTTAGCTCTTGCACCAGTGAGTCCATTTATGGCACTTAAATAAAGACACTTTTTTATACAACTTTCAAACTCCATCGCTTTATTACACACAGTTACTTTCTTAAACACACCTGATTTCACCATTTGTCTTCTGTGACATTGCAACATTCTGCATTATATTCTTCACAATTATTACTTTATTCCTGCTTGCATTTGGGTCTTCAGACTGATAGGGGTGAGTAATTCACTTCCCACTCCCTGTATAGCATAAACGCACACTAAAACTACTTACACAGGTATGCTACAGCGGCCAGTATCCTACAGTGCTCACAGCACATCACTTTACAGCAATCAGCTCACGGTTTCATCCCAGAGTCTTCAGAACGGTACCAGTGAGTAGTTTGCTTCCCACTCCCGCTATACTCTAAAGGCATACTAATACTACCTGCACAGCAATGCTACAGCGGCCAGTATGCTACATTGCAAAGAGAACATCAGTTTACAGTACTCAGCTCACGGTTTAGGTGCACGCTTTAATCCCCAAGTGTAACGGCACCTCACCTCACCACCATGTCACTCTGGGCAAAACCACACTTTCACACTGGTAGGGGTAGATACTTTGCTTCAGCCAGTATGCTACAGAGCCCAGAGCACATCAGTTTACAGCACTCAGCTCATGGTTTAGGCACACACTTTCATCTCCAAGTGTACAGGCACCTCACCTCTGTACCATCTCACTCTAGGCAAAACAGCATTTTCACACCGGTAGGGGTAAATACTCTGCTTCACACTCCCTGTATAGCACACCCTAACCACCCCACAGAGCTCACAGTGCTCCTACCCTCCTCCTTCCTACTTTTTTCAACTTTCTTCCTCCTTACTCACTTCAACACAAACACAAAATGGGTGCCAGCACTTCCTAATTGCAACAGTTCGCAGCCAATAAACAGCAAGCTCGTGCTCGTAACGCCTCAGCCAATCAGATGGCAGAATTCCCAAATATCAATATCTGTAAATTTCGATATTTCTCCAAAACTACTGAACGGGTTTACACCAAATAAACAAAAGCGTGCTTTCTAGACCATGACCCCTATGGAAATTGCATGGAAAAAACGCGTTTTGGGACCCCCTTTTATCTCACCCCCCCTAGACGAATCACCCCCAAACTTTCAACATAGCAGCTGATATGAACAAAGAATTATTTTGGAAAATTTCATGAAGATTCATCAACGAGTCCAAAGTTATAAGCAAAACAAAAAAAAATGCTCTCCCTATGGAAACTTGGTCCTAACTATAACTACCTACTGGCGACTGCCAGTAGGAACATATGATAAAGGCAAGCTATCATACATCATAAGAACAGCACAAGTCACAGAGGCGTTCAATGGTCATATACAGAAACAAGGCAGGAGGCTGATTTCCTTTCCACGGTCATGGAAGTCCAAACTCACCACAAACTCCAGTAATCCCTCTCCTTCCACCAAACACAAGAGTAGATCATGCTCCCTCATTGTGGATAGTTTTCCCTCCAATAATGGACTAGTCTGTCGGTTTAGTGGAATGGCATTACCTGGTTGAGTGGAACTGTGATACGACTTCATGCTTTTAGTATGAGGTACATATGATTGAATTCTCAGAAGGTGTGATACTATCCTTTTCATTGTGCCGTCTGTAGGTTACCAGCCATAAATGTAGGCTCTGAGAAGCAGGGCTTGACACCTTGAAACTGGGCAGACTCTCAGACCATCCTATTCCACACTATAGTGATCATTATCTTATTTAGCCATTCTGGATTCTGCAACTTTATCAGCTGCCAGCTTTGTAAAATGTTTTGCCCATCTCATTGCATGTTTGATTTCTCAAATGGACCAATCGGCGACCACGTCCAAGATGTGGTCTGAGGCTTTTCATGACGTACACTTCTGATGCCATTCAGATATTTGTTAGCTGGATGGCATCCGGTGATTTACTTTCATTTTTCCTTGGTTCTCCTCCGCCACTTGAGGTATCCAGATTGTAACTCCTACTGAACCTATTGGCTTCCTCATCCTCTGTTTTTCTTTTTCAAGTTGAATTCCTGACTTGAATTATATTTTCTTGGAAGCCATTGTTTAGAAACAGAAGTAATGTAGAACGAGTTCTTTATTCAATGATATTCACCAACACAGGCTCCGAGGACGGAGCGTAAAGAATGTGCTGCGCGTCCAGTCTCAGCTGTCAACTGTCAAAGACAACTGACAGCTGCTGAGGGCACGAGCATTACAGTGTCCGCGCAGGGACATCAACTGGTGGAACATTCCGTGTCCTCGCAGGGACACACGAATACACATATGTCGTAGGGACACACGAATACACATAACAGCCGTTTGCCATCAAAGTTTCTCTAAGTAGATAATTAGACGCCAAAACGTTAAAAATGGCTTCTGTAGGTTTAGACATGAAAATGTATGATGGCAGCCCCAGTTACCCAAACTCTGTCTTCTCTTCCTAATAAAACATTCTCAAAGTTTCCTAAAGATAGTCAATCCTTGCTAGGGAATTTGTCCCTGTTCCTCAGAGGTCAATGTGCGACAACTGACTCAAGTTAAATTAGAGAGGGAAAAGTATAAGAACAGTACTTGATGAGTGAAATTGCACAGCAACAGTATCCAAGGACCTCATATCCCTGTGGTAAATAGTAAAGATTAGAATGTATATTTTCATTGTATGTTTTCATTAGGGTCAAAGAACATTTAATATAGAACCAGTTCCGATTTTTCTTTATTTCTAAAGGTGGAGGTAATAAAAAAAAGGATGAAGGGAAATGTGGTGCTCAATTAATACGTTAGCATCAACAATCAATGACAATTTATTTTCACTGTTGAATAATTTAGCAGACCCCTTTCTGCCTTGTCACTGTCCTTGCTGCCCATGTTCTCAGAGGTCCTGAAGGCAGCATGAAGCCATAAAGTGAACATTGCCCTTAGAGGCATGTTTTCTTTTTGTCCTTATCCTTGTTCAAACCTCTTGACAGCAGGGATCATTTGGAGTCCCCACATCAGCAATGGTAAGTTTTATACCATCCCCACATTATTCTAGACTAACTGTAGCTGTGCATCAATGATGTGCTACACCACACCACACCAAATAATAGTACTTCATGTTACTGCTAACTCTAACTGGGATGTCTAGATTAGATTTGCATTTAACAGTCACAAATACTCAGTTGCCTTGCCTCTCTGCGTTCTCAGAGCATTATTTTCACATTCTGAAGTAGTCTGCTCACTAATTTCTCTGGGTTGCTGGATCATTGTGTGCCTGTAATATGCATGTCAGTTGTGAAAGTGTGCAGACTCAATTTGAGATGGAAATGAGCAGCTGCTGCCCTCCTCAAATAGGGTCAGTCACTGCCATGCACTACCAGCAGCAGTGTTGTTTACAAGCAGCTAACTATGTTTTTTCCAAAGCTGGGGTACCCGTTCCAAATGCTGTTGCTCCTAACCCTAAAAGGACCTCTTATCCCACTCCTTACAATAGTGACACAATCCCGCTTCCCGACAAGCCTTTGAAATGCTAGTCCATTTGTACTTTTAATTATATAAAGCTCTCACACCCTCTGCCGTACCTGTTTTTTTCCTGTCTCTAGACAGAGCACCATCAAAGTAAATGGAGGTTCCCCTAGAGATATATTACAGGGAGGGGGAAATTCAGTAAGAAGAGAAGAGTCCCTGTTAAGGTGTAGCAGACAAGGATTGCTGGAGAAAAGACTGAGGGGAGTGTATTTTCTGTCGGCTATATCACAAAAAACCCATATTTTGGCTCTTTCAGGTATGCGGTACACTAAGAATCAAACAATAACTAACAATGATACAAGAAATTTGTAAAAATACAAAAGTTTTAATAAAAGCCTCCCGAATGGGTCACATTCTAAAACATAATTCAGACATTTAAGAAAAACAATATTCAGGATAGCAACAATATAAAAACATATACAGTCAAAAAACGTATTTAAAAAAAGGTCGACGCGGCATTTCGGTGACACTTTATCTTGGCACCTTCATCAGGACATTAAGTCATTTGACTTTGTATCAATAAATAAATAACAATATTTTAGTATACTAGTGTACTTCATTTTATGCATATCCTATTTGTTTCGCTAATTTGTGCACAATTAACTAACATTCTATTAACACACTCTCCCGGTTCACAGAACCTGTTTTCTCATTTCTATTGGAATGACCAGTTGGTACTCCTGGCCATGGTGTATTAGGCTAAGTATTCTCACACCAATCTTTTTATAATTAATACAGCGACTATATATACCTGTATTTTGAATTAAGGAAGCTTTTCAATTGCTATCCACTTTTCAACTTGATTAACCAAGGGTTGTGCCCGGTTCTTTATTGGTCCGGTTTTCTGATGCGCACAAATCAACTCTATGGGAAATAAATAGGTACATCCAAATTGGCCTATGGTTTATCACAGGTCACAAACTTTACTATACATGCCCAGTCTATCCGTTGAACAGGATGGCGATTTGTTTATTGTTACAAATAAACAAGAAATAATGTGGGTCATTTGTGACTAAACTTGGGTAGAGAACAACACATAGGTAATTGGTGTCTTCTATTTATATCCACAGCCATCAACTAATTAACGGTTGATCGCCATCCTGTTCAACGGGAGATTACTGTCTTATCTGCAGTGAATATTATAAATATTTATTTACCGCCCCCCTCTTCCATGCCCCAGCTTTTCCACATCTCTTTTAGAGATACTTGGCCCTTATATGCGGGCCAATGAAGATTTTCTTCTCCTCGGAGATTTTAACATCCATACTGACCAATGTGACTCTACAGGGACAAAAACTTTGTCGACTGATATGATAACTATCGGTCTAACACAAAAGAATCAGGATCCCACCCATGAAGGCGGTCATTGTATCGATCTGATATATACCAACTTCGACAACATTCGGTGCCATAAACCTATCCAAGTCCACTGGTCAGATCACTTTTTAATGCAGTTCAGCATTTTTAAAGTAAATAAGGGCTCTCTACAGAAACCCCTCCCATCTACCATACGCAGACAGTGGCACAAACTTACACTGGATGCGTTAGAAAAGGCGTGGAAAAAACCCGAGATCAGACACACTGACAAAGTAGAGCAAAAGCTAACCGTGCTGCAACATACTCTGACGGTAGCTATCGATAAAATTGCCCCTTTGAAAACATTCAGACAGTTTCCGGTGGCCAAACAGGAAAAATGGTACACCGAGGCCCTAAGAAAAGAGAAACAAGAATGTAGAAGGATAGAGAAGAGATGGAGGAAATTACACTCTGAGGAAAATAAAAAAGCACATCGCGCAGCCCAAGCTAATTATTATAAACACATCAAGGCTGCCGGCAAAAACAACATCGCTCAACAGCTCATGGATGCTGATAACTCTCCTAGAGAATTGTATAGGATTCTTGACACTTTTGTTAAACCTACAGCATGTATTTGCCCAGATGACTTCTCACTAAGTCTGTGCGAAGAAGTGTCATCTTACTTTGAAAATAAAATAGAATCCATTTATGATAAAATCCTAGGATCCCAACCTAATAGCGATTCCCAAAAGGCCTCCTCCCTCAATGAGAACACTAACCTTACCTTAACCACATTCCCCCCTATAAACATCGAAGAGCTTGACATAATAATGACTCAAGTCAAATCTGGGTCTCCGGATGACCTTATTCCCGCCAAAATTTTAACCCCACTTCGTACCCTGTTAGCTCCCTACATTCAGGATATCATCAACCAGTCTCTCAAAGAGGGAAAAGTACCAACTGAATGGAAGAGAGCAGTGGTGAACCCAATCCGCAAGAATGCGGCCCTTCCTTGGACGGAGCTCTCCAACCTCCGTCCTATCTCGCTCCTACCCTATTACAGCAAGATGGCCGAGAAACATGTTAATGCACACCTGTCCAACTACATTGAGGCAGCGGGCGGCCTAGACCACTCACAATCTGGTTTTAGGCCCAACCATAGCACCGAATCAGCCCTTCTGTCAGTGACAGATAACATCAGAATGTTACTTGACAGAGGGAGCTCAGTGATTCTGGTGCTATTGGACTTGTCCGCTGCCTTCGACACGGTGTCGCATGAAGTTCTTCTCGGCCGTCTGAAGGGAGTTGGAGTAGAAGGGACCGCCCTTGCGTGGCTGGAAAGCCTCCTTGGAGACAGACAACAAGGTGTCAAATTAGGCTCCTATAAATCTGTCTGCAGGAAGCTTACCAAGGGGGTGCCACAGGGCTCATGTCTAAGCCCCACGTTATTTAACGTATATGTGGCCCCCCTAGCAGAGATCATTAGATCTCACGGGTTTTCACCCATCTCTTATGCTGACGATACTCAGCTGCTTTTCCCCTTTCAAACCGTTACACCTGCAGTCATGCAATCTTTCCAAGACGGTATGAGAGCGATGGCAGGTTGGATGGCCCAGAACTTTCTCCAATGCAACGTGACCAAAACTGAGGTCATGTTGTTTGGAGGGGCCTCCCTGCTCTGGTCCCCGGAATGGTGGCCACCTGAGCTCGGACCTGTCCCAGCGCCCAAGCAAATCATTAAGAATCTGGGGGTACGCCTGGACCAATCCCTGATTATGAAAGATCATGTCAGTCAGGTTGCGGGAACGTGTTTTCGCACAATTGGTCTTTTACGGCGTATCTTCCCCTTCCTACCAAACATCCATAGGAAGACGCTGGTTCAGGCACTAGTTCTTGGACGAGTGGACTACTGTAATAGTCTACTCATATCTGCCAACCAGGAACAACTTTGCAGACTGCAGGTAGTACAGAACACCGCGGCAAGACTCATCCTGAATGCTCCCCCCCGCACCCCTTCCCGCCCCCTCCTCTCCCATCTTCACTGGCTCCCAGTGCAACAGCGGATCCATTTTAAACTTTGCTGCATTATGCATAAATGCATCTACGGCTCTGGTCCCAAATATCTGAAAGATATCTTTCGCCCTTACTCTCCTGGACGTACCCTGCGCTCCAGCAACACTATGTTGCTATACGTCCCTAAAGTAAACAGAGCAAGACAGGGTGGTCGTGCCCCCTCCCTTAAAGGCCCAATGCTGTGGAACTCCCTCCCCCCCCAGCTAAGACAAATTCCTCATCTTCTTAACTTTAGGAATAAACTGAAAACCTACCTATTTACACAGGACTAACTTAGCTCCCCCTCTGCCCTTTCCCGACCTATAGTTTTGCTTTATCTCTCTCAGAAGCCACGCGCGGAGATACCCCTTCGGGGCTGATTCATGCGCGTTACAAGACTATAAATAAATAAATAAATAAATAAAGGAGATCCTTAAGTGAGCCGGTGAGTGATTAATAAAAGACGAGTATGGATAGTTAAGAGACCTGTTGGTCCTTGCAGTAGACATATCAGCAATAAGTCCCAAATTATATATGATCCTTCTTCTCACATTTAGATTTCAACAGCCCTTTGAACATACTACATTGATCCCTAACGGTGGTTTCTCCGTGTATATTTTCAAAAAACAAACTCCGTCACTAAGGTAATATACGTGATAGACTGGGCATGTATAGTAAAGTTTGTGACCTGTGATAAACCATAGGCCAATTTGGATGTACCTATTTATTTCCCATAGAGTTGATTTGTGCGCATCAGAAAACCGGACCAATAAAGAACCGGGCACAACCCTTGGTTAATCAAGTTGAAAAGTGGATAGCAATTGAAAAGCTTCCTTAATTCAAAATACAGGTATATATAGTCGCTGTATTAATTATAAAAAGATTGGTGTGAGAATACTTAGCCTAATACACCATGGCCAGGAGTACCAACTGGTCATTCCAATAGAAATGAGAAAACAGGTTCTGTGAACCGGGAGAGTGTGTTAATAGAATGTAAGTTAATTGTGCACAAATTAGCGAAACAAATAGGATATGCATAAAATGAAGTACACTAGTATACTAAAATATTGTTATTTATTTATAGATACAAAGTCAAATGACTTAATGTCCTGATGAAGGTGCCAAGATAAAGTGTCACCGAAACGCCGCGTCGACCTTTTTTTAAATAAGTTTTTTGACTGTATATGTTTTTATATTGTTGCTATCCTGAATATTGTTTTTCTTAAATGTCTGAATTATGTTTTAGAATGTGACCCATTCGGGAGGCTTTTATTAAAACTTTTGTATTTTTACAAATTTCTTGTATCATTGTTAGTTATTGTTTGATTCTTAGTGTACCGCATACCTGAAAGAGCCAAAATATGGGTTTTTTGTGATATAGCCGACAGAAAATACACTCCCCTCAGTCTTTTCTCCAGCAATCCTTGTCTGCTACACCTTAACAGGGACTCTTCTCTTCTTTCTAGACAGAGCACAACATGAGTTGGATTCATATTGTAAGTACAATGTTTGATTTACTTTTGGTCTGTTTTGTCCATTTTTTTTACAAGGTTTTATATAGTGCAAACTGGACCCGAATCTGGTATCAGAGCACTTTACATAGCACCAGTTGCATTACATGAGGACACAATTATTTTTGTTAGGCATGGGGAGTTTAACTAAGTGATTTGCCCAGAATCACAGGATGTTCAGCATCATTTGCTGAGACTCTAACTCAGATCCCCAGATTCGAGGCTGACCACCCTAGCCGTCAGGCCAACTCCTCTCCCCAACATTTCATTTGCGTACATTGCATCAGTTCTCTGCTCGAGTCATGGCTCCCCGTGCATATGCTTTGCTGAGGCGTGGATCATTCTGGATGGTTGTTGGCTGGCCATTCGGCTTTTGAGTTGGTCCCAGTAGCACCTGGTTCCCGCGGCTATGTCTTTGGTGTATGTGGCTGTACGAGAGGTAGGAAAGGTTGTTTTTTGGCTTCCCAAGTCTTGGGGAATAGAGACTTGGAAGGTAAGGGGTGGTATATATAGGAAGCAGTTATTCCTACTTGACTCTTTTCAACATAAGAGATAAAGTGTTGGTGCGTGTGTCTGGCAAGTCTAGCTCCAAGAGGAAACATGTGAAGGAGCTGCAAGAACACGATCTGTTGCAGATCTCCAGGGCAGACTTGTAGGACCTAACTCTGCGGTTCAGGCTGCATTGAATGAGCTGAGGTTCCGTGACGATTTTAACCCGTGTTTGTAACATTGTCGCAAATGCATAATTTTGGTATCAGTGAACCGCAAATGATCCATTTAGTATATCCTGGTGTTTTCGCTATGCTACGAGCAAGAGCACTCCTGTTACAAACACATTTCTGTTCTACCCGTGGCATCCATCTTAGAACAAGGAAGCCATTTTGTATTCCTTGCCCTCACATAGTCAATGGACACGCAATGACCTCTTTTCATTTAAGGACACGTAGGCTTTAGCCGGCAATTCACCTTGCTAGTGACACGTGCACCTTAGGCCAGCAACGCTGTGGCAGCATGACTCGGCAAGAGCTGCCTCCCGAGCCTGAGGCCAGTCCTGCTATACTGGTTCTCGTGTTCGTTGGTCTGATCATGATTAGGTGGCAGAAGCTGGTAACCGTGCCCATTTACGACCCACAAACATCTCTTATCCTACTTTTCTATCTTCTGCACCTGGCTCTGCTCCTTTCCTTCTGGGCCTTTATTAGGGGGAGGTAACGAAATTTACGATGAGGCGGTCCGGGTCTTGAATGGAAAGTTGACATGGGATTATGATGGAATAGTGGGAACCCCTCGTTCGTAATGTTTTGACATCAGATATTGTTGACGATTCCTGTGCAACGCCAAATATTTATTGTTTAAGATACAAAGGTTTTGGAATGTGCTAACATGTAAAGAAATTTGCCTGAAGCCCAATATTCAGTATATAAAGAGCAACCCTCTTTGTACAAATTGAACAGGCTCCTAGATACTGCCCATGTGTAGTTTCTGTGACTTCTGTGTCCCTGCAGTAATAAACCTTTGGTCTTTGACGCCACCATCGAGAAGCCCGTGTTTCTGTTTTTTTGTGCACCGAGGCAGGTTGAACTCCGGGGTCTTCGGGTGTTATCCCTGACACCTCTGGACGGAACCAAAAAGTCCAGAACTCCAATTGGCGCCCAACGTGGGGCGACGTCATTCGGTACCGGTCCAAAAGCCTGAAGAGTTCGAGAAGCTTCGTGTGAAGATTTCAGAGGGAGGCGCCCCACTTCATCGATCCCGGCATATCGCAAAAGTGGCCCGACGTTCTCTTCCACGAGGGTTCCCGTTCAGACGGCTGCAGTGGTTCGTTGCCTTGACCGTCGCCCTGTCTTGGACCCGAGGTGCAGTCCTTAGTACGGCGAGACGTGACGGGTTTCTCCTTGGTGACGTCTTCAGTGCCTCAGTTAAGTATTAAGTGGTTGATAGTTGGTTACTTCGTAAGGGTTGCTCCTGTTTGGATAATCCTTTTAGTTTTTGGTTTGGTTCGGTTTCATAAGATTATCGCTGGTTATTCTGGTTACGATAATCATTCAGTTCAGTTCGGGTATCGATACGTTTGTCTGTTCTGGTAGGCCTAAGTTCTTGGTTCAAGTGCGCACCTTTCTTTTAATTTGTGTTTCGTCTGTTTTGTGTTCCGGGTTATAAAATGGTAAGTCGGAAAAATTGTATGTTGTCTTGTTTTAGTTGCAACAGGGATTCCCAGTTGGAGGACTCATGTTCGGTTCCTCCGATTGGAACTCCCCTTTATGATCTATATTGCAAATTTGGTGTGGGCCCTATCTCTTATAACGAGGTATGGATCCACTACACAGAGAAAGATGGTGTCCTTAGTTGGCCACTGCATGGTAGTTTCGAACCTCAAGTTCTTGATAATTTAGAAACGAAATTATTCAAGAAGAAAGCCCGGCCGGCAATGTTTGATTCTTTCCGTTATTGGCGAAAAGAATCTAAACAGAGAGAAATTAAAAAGTTGAAGAAAGAACAGAAAGAGCAAGAGTTGACTTTAGAACAGTCTGCTAAGCAGCTACAACTCAACGAGTCTGAGAAAGCGATGGAGGTGGCCAATAGAGAGCATAATTTAGCAATAGACAAGTGCTATCCTGCTTTGCCATCAAGTACAGCTAAGATAGTAGAGGACCCTGAAAAGGATCCCCTGTTGTCTTACTTGTTACGATCACCCCCACCGTATGCACAGGGTGCTACGGCTCCACCTATACCGACTGTTCAATTACCGGTTACTGGACAACCTGGTGTTCCCGCTCCTCTGAATCAAGTTCCTGTACCTCCTGTGGTCACTATTAATGTTCCTTCGGCAACCCCTCTTTCAGGGTTGCCGGCTTCTTTACCTATACCTGTATCGCTCACACCTGCTAGTTCACAAGCTGTTTTGCCCGCTACTCCTACTGTTCCTAATCTATCTGTTCCAACTGCTACTCTATTTACTGCTTCTGCTAATATTATGACTCCACTTTCTGTTCGTCGAAGAATCACTGATTCTGTCTCTAACATTCTATCTCCCTTCTATAAAACTCTGATTAAGACTCCTACCTCTGACTCTGTGCAGAGACGTAGTCAGCTTCCCAGTACTGAAGAAAGAGGGATATTAGATTCCACTGCTCTTAGATGGATTTCGAAAGTTGGAAGATATAATGTACAAGATGTATTAGATACATTTATGCAATGGAACGAACCGACACAACGATATGTGTTTGATGAAATGTGCTTCCTTCTACGTGAGGAATTGGAAGAGGATGACCCTGAATCAAATCTAGAAGAATTAATTAATGTTCAGAAAGAGTTTGCTGCAGGTATGATAGTTGGACAAAATATAAAAGAAGCAATGGAACTGGTTTTAAGTTATAGGAATGACCCATCCCTTCGTTCTCCGAGGGAGTCAGAGAAACGTAGTACGAAACAAAATCGTCAATATCCAATGAGAGAGGTTCCACCAATTTGGCGTGAAGCTGTGCAAGCTAATGTAAACCTTGGTATTGCAGCCGCTCCGGCCCAATTCCAGAGAGTATGGATACATATTCCATGGAAGCGAGCTGAAGTATTAGCAGTGAAACAGGCCTTGCCAGATCCGCGTAAAAATCCTGCAGGGTACTACAAAGAGTTGGCTCAGACAGTTGACGCTTGTGTATTAAATCTAGCTGACATAGATCTGCTATTTGGTAATGTAGTACCGCAACCAATTTGGGCTAAAATTCGTAAAGAGAATCATCCAGTTGCCCTAGGTGGTGATTGGGCAGCTATAATTGCAGCGGATGGTCAACAAATGGGTGGTTCTAAACCTGAACCCTTAATTGCTAATTTGCCTGGTAGAATAATCGATTTAATGAAAACCCTAATGCCAGCATTACGCGTTAACTGGGACAAATTGTCCGCGTGCAAACAGAAGAAAGACGAAAGCGTCTCCGACTTTTTCACAAGATTCGAGGAGACTTTTGTGGATCATAGTGGTCAGGATATGAGCACAGAAGGAGGCCAGAGATTATTTGTTGATAAATTTGTGCACAATCTGTTGCCAGAACTTAGTGGTAAATTAAAAAATTCTGAAAGTGCGTGGGCTGTCTCTACGACTGCGCAAATACTTGCTACTGCCCAGTACTATGAAAATAGGGACAAAGAGGAGAAAGAAAAATCAGATAAAAAGACGAAAGAGTTAAAAACTAAAGTTCTTTTACAGCAAGCATATCCGCCTCGCACCAATCAGACCAATACACAGCAAGGGTCATATCAAAGAACGGAGTATAATTCTCAGAGGCCACAGTACCAATGGAATCAGTGTGCTTATTGCAAAATGGAAGGCCATTATAAGACTGAGTGTCCGGTACGGGCACAAAATAATACTGCGGCAGCTCAGAGAGGTCGTGGTGGTTATATGCAGAATTCTAGAGGTCGAGGAAGAGGTGCTATGCCTCCACAGACAAGTGATCGCCCTTCTAATTATTTCGACCAACGAAATGGACAATCTGCCCAACAGAATAGGTCTCAACAATATCATTTTGAAGATTACTATGAAGCTAGTGAGGAAGTTCAGCCAAGGGAGTACTAGGACAGCCATGGACAAAGAGAGGGAGTAGTATCAGTTCCAGTAGATCAGAGTGGGCCTTATGTCGCAGTAGCAACATCAGGTATAGTCGAACCGTTTCTGTTGGATACTGGTGCAGCAAAAAGTTCTATCATACATGCGAAACTCCCTGGCGCACCTTTGTCTGGCTCAACAAACGTTTCAGTAGGTTTTTCAGGCGCCCCTGTTCACAACCCTGTTTCTGGTCCTTTGTCTATTTCTGTTGGACCCCGACAATTGAAAGCACCCCTGATTTTGACGACAGGTTGTAATGAAAATCTGCTTGGTTTAGACTTATTAAAACGCCTATATGCGACATTGTACTGTTCTCCAGAAGGAGTACAGCTTACGTTGGGTAAAAGAATCATCTCTCCAATGTACTTGTCGATGGATGCACTCCCACCAGAGCTGCGTTCACTCCCTGATACTCTTTGGGCGACTGGTCCTAATGATGTAGGTCTTTTAGAAATTCCACCATATGTAGTAACTTTGAAAGCGAATGTAAAATTTCCACGAATTCCACAATACAGAATTTCTACTGAAGGTGAGCGTGCGCTCCTACTGATAGTACAAGATCTGATCAAGAAAGGCGTTATAGAAGAAACTAGAGGTAATGTCTGTAATAGTCCTGTACTGCCCATTCTGAAACGAACTGACCCAACAAAACCTCCAGTATATAGATTTGTAATTGATCTTAGAGAGGTTAATAAAATTGTGATTCCACAGTTTCCTGTGGTTCCAGACATTACTGCATTGTTAACGTTAATTCCTGCTACAGCGGCATGGTTTTCAGTTATCGACTTGAAAAATGCCTTTTTCAGCATTCCGATAGCCGAGGAAAGCAGAGATATCTTCGGTTTCTCTCTAGGAGGACGAAGCTTCAGGTTTAAACGCGCTCCACAAGGTTATTGTGAAAGCCCATCCATTTACAGTCAAGCATTAAAAAGCCAGTTAGACTCATTTGTACTTCCTCCTGATTCTGCTTTAATACAATATGTCGATGATCTTCTAGTGGCTGCCGATGACAAGGAAACTTGCAAAACAGCTACAATTTCTTTATTGCATCATTTGTCAAATTTGAATCACAAGGTGTCACCTTCAAAAATGCAATACTGTTGCCAAGAAGTGACCTACCTAGGTCATCTCTTGTCAAAGGAGAGAAGGAAGTTGACCCCAGAGAGAATAAAAGCAATTACACAGATGAATGTTCCTAGCACGCAGAGAGAAGTACGTGCCTTTTTAGGTATTACCTCATATTGTAGGCAATGGATCCCAAATTTTTCTCTTTTGGCAAAACCGTTGGTAGCTTTGACTGGGAAAAATGTTCCGAGTCCAGTGCCATGGTCTGCCGAATGTCAGGAGAGTTTTTCTGAGTTACGAAATGCACTGTGTTCAGCTCCTGTATTGGGTACACCCGATTACAGTAAACCATTCACGCTCTATGTCCATGAGAGAGAAGGTTGTGCGTTGAGTGTTTTGACACAGAAATTTGGTGATAAACAACGCCCTTGTGCGTATTTTTCATCAACATTAGATCCAGTAGCTAGAGCGTTGCCTAGTTGCTTGAGAGCTACAGCCGCAGCTGCAGCCTCCATTCGACAATCTGCTGGTTTGGTAATGAACAACATGCTAGTAGTTATGGTTCCTCATGCTGTGGATACACTCATGAACCGAACCAAGACGCAGCACCTTACCAGTGCTAGATTATCAGGTTACGAACTGACATTGCTAGCAAGTCATATTCAGATCAAAAGATGCAATGTATTGAATCCAGCAACATTGTTGCCGACTAGCCAAGAGTCGAGTGATTCCGAACCACACGACTGTTGTTTCAGAACTGAGGAAGAAACAAAAGGACGAATTGATTTAAAAGATACTCCATTATCAGATCCAGATGGCACGTTGTATGTTGACGGGTCTTGCTTCAAATTGGAGAATGGTGATGTAACTGCTGCCTATGCAGTAACGACTTTGAGTACGATTGTGGAGACTGCGAGAGTGAGTCAGAATTCTGTCCAGGCTGCAGAATTGATCGCGCTGACAAGAGCGTGCGTTTTAGCTAAGGGAAAGAGAGTGAATGTGTTCACAGATAGTCAGTACGCGTTCGGCGTGGCCCATAGTTTTGGCCGTTTGTGGAAAGAGAGAGGTTTCATTACGTCCCATGGGACTAAGATTCAACATGGCCAGCTAGTTAATGACTTGTTGGAATCTCTAACCTTGCCGACTGAAGTTGCGATTGTGAAATGCAGTGCTCATAAAGCAATCACGGATGATGTTGGTCGTGGGAATGCTTTTGCTGATGAGACTGCAAAACAGACAGCTAGAAATATGATGAGTAGAATGTATGTTGCAACGTCTGCAAGATGGATTTCTGAGTCTGGAATGTGTGAGGACACAGTGGAAAGCGTGAAAGAAATTCAGAAAGAGGCGACTGAGGAAGAAAAGCGTGCATGGAAAGAGAGCACGGGTAAATTGGACTCGAGTGGGTGTTGGATTGACTTGTCGGAACAACAGCGTTGGATGTTGCCTGATGCGTATGTGCTTGCAGTAGTAACGATGGCACATGGAGCAGCGCACATCAGTTCTAAAGGGATTTGTAAGATGTTGGCTCCAGTTTGGAAGAATGATGGGATTAGTAAGTGTGCAGAGAGAGTGGTGAGAAATTGTATGGTATGCTTGATGCATAATCCTGGCAAGGGAATCCCCACACCTGCAGGTCACTTCGCTCCTCCTTCCTGCCCCTTTGAAGTGATCCAGCTAGACTTCATTCACATGGATCGTTGTAATAATCTAAAGTACGTCCTAGTGGTAGTTTGTGCGTTCTCCAGATGGATCGAAGCATACCCACTGAAGGACAATACTGCTTTGTCCACTGCCAAGATCCTTCTTAAAGAATACTTCCCCAGATTCGGAATGCCACGGATTGTATGGTCAGATAACGGAAGTGAGTTCGTAGGGAAAGTTATGCAGAGTGTGTGTGCCGGCCTAGGGATTAGACAAAAGTTTCACAGTGCGAATCATCCCCAGTCCGCGGGTTTAGTTGAGGGTTACAATGGCACCCTTAAACTGAAACTTGCTAAGATACAAGCATCCACGGGTTTGCCCTGGCCAGATGCACTGCCTTTGGCTTTGTTATCAACAAGAGCAACTGTACATTCTAGAGTAGGGCTTAGTCCATGTGAAATAATTTTTGGTCGTCCTGCAAATGTTTGGGGGGTACCTAGACCGAAAGAATTTAAGCAGCTGGAATACCCAATGTTAATTGATTATCTTTTCGACTTGACTGCTAAATTGAGCCTTATTCACCAACAGGTTTTCGATGCATTGCCAAAGCCACCGGAGAGTCCAGGTCATCAGCTGAAACCTGGGGATCAAGTAGTCATTAGAAATTTTGCAAGAACGAAAAATCTTCAGCCCAGATTCGTTGGCCCTTTCCAAGTCCTATTGGCGACGAGAACTGCTATTCGAGTGGCCGGACGGAAGAATTGGATCCACACGACACATGTCAAACGTGTGCCTCTGCCACTCCCTTACAACAACTGGGTAAAGAAAGGAATCAGTGCCTCTGAAGCAGAACAAATACCCAGGTTCATCCCTTTCAGTGATGCAGAACTGATCACTGATACATCAAACTCTGACTCTCCTCCTGAAACTGCTCTTTTGAACCCTGAACATTTGCCATCTGCACCAAAAGAACATTTGTCATCTGCAAACGCGAACATTGCAGCGTCGGCTGAAAATATATTGTTTCCAGATCAGACAGCTCCTGCAAAACTGAGATACAACTTGCGACCTCGCAATATGGACAAATAAAGCAGGAAACTGCCTATTTTCAGATTTGAATTTTCTTTACATTGCCTCCAGCCAGGAAGTTTGCTATTATTTTGTTGTTTTAAATTTTGCCTTGCCGTCTGGGTAGCCGTAGGGTCGTGGCTGTGTGCCTAGTTGAATCTGCGGGGGTCAGACATAAGGTCGATCTTTCTGTTAGTTCTGGGAACTCCCAGGGCTGATAGAGGCATTTTCATCTACGTACACATCATCAGTGGTCACGAGCGGATTGTAGAAGATGGAGCTTCCTGAGCTGCAACGAAAGAATGTAATTTATGTTCGCAGAAATAGACTGTACCGAATACTTCACAAATGCTTTCTAATGCAATGTGCAGTTACATTTTTAATTGTTTTGATAACGTTGGTGGGTGGAATCATCTTTGGTGTGCATTTGATTTTTATGCCGGTAACTACAGTACCTCCCCTTGATCCTACTACTTCTACGGTTTCTTCTATGCATTCTTTTCACTCGTTTCCTGAACACGAACAAGCTCGACGCTCTGAATTTATTAACATTTGTACAGCTCTTGCATCAACACCAACTGGTAGTTAATACTACAGACTGCTGGGTGTGTGGCTTGATACCTCACACTATGGATAAAGGCATTCCCTATCTAGTCTTGCCTTTTAGCTATAATGGATCATTTCAGGCCTTTCAGACCATTTTTTCCTATGCCCTTGAGACCTATCCTCCGCGTCCACCACGGTCCACTAAATACAACTCAGCCAACAAAGCTTTAGTCCAGGGAATAATTGACATGATTAAAGACGTCAATAATACTCCATCTTACCCTAGAGATGAATTACGGGTGTATTTGAGTTGGAACTCTACCGAGTATCGCCTTAGTTTGGGAGAAAGCAAGCGTAAAAGCTCCACTTCAGTCTGGGTCGTGCCTCACTGAGGTCAGGTCTGTTTGCAAGGAAATGGGAGAAATCTGAGAGCTCAGCTAGGGAGGAGTGAGTGCGTTGAGACTTACGTATTTCCGTCTAACTCCTCCCCTGCCTTCCTTACTGCTAGGGGTACTTACTTCATCTGTCAAGACAGAGCGTATACATGGCTGCCTGCTGACTTCTCAGGTTCATGTTATATTGCTCGATTGTTACCTCCGACATACACTGCTTCTTCAGATTATCACAAGACCAGAGTAGCAAGAGGTGTCTTCAGCAAGGAAGATACCGCTGGTCAGGAAGCTGGAGACTTCTTCAAAGGTTTCCTTCCGTTTTGGGGGCCTATGGCCAATAGTAGAAATCTACGTCAACTAACACGGGTAGTTGAATCTACTATTACAGAAACTGCTGGTGCCCTTAGTAACTTAACAGCTGAGCTTCAGGCGGATCGTCTCATGACGTTGCAGAACCGTATGGTTCTAGACGTAATACTTGCAGATCGAGGTGGGGTATGCAGAATGATCCAATCGAGCTGCTGTGTTTTTATTCCCCATAATGCTCCATCTGTCTATGAAGCGATCTCTAAGCTACACAAGATTTCCGACTCTATACACGTAGACAAGGGAAACTGGTCCTTCATGGAGTGGTTTTGGACTCTGGTATCAGCGTGGGGATGGAAGGTTCTGATGGTCATTGGTGTCATCCTAGTATTTCTGTTCTCATGCTGCCTTATTATCCAATGTGGTCCCGCTTTGTGTAGCCTCTGTGCTGCAACCTGTTTCAGAAAACCACCTGCATTAGGAGAAAAGACACGAGACAGAATGATGATGCAACAACATGTCACTGACCTAATGAGCATAGAGTTAGATTCAGACATAGACTGAGTAATTGCCTATGTAAGGGCAAAAGGAGGGTCTGAGGTTCCGTGACGATTTTAACCCGTGTTTGTAACATTGTCGCAAATGCATAATTTTGGTATCAGTGAACCGCAAATGATCCATTTAGTATATCCTGGTGTTTTCGCTATGCTACGAGCAAGAGCACTCCTGTTACAAACACATTTCTGTTCTACCCGTGGCATCCATCTTAGAACAAGGAAGCCATTTTGTATTCCTTGCCCTCACATAGTCAATGGACACGCAATGACCTCTTTTCATTTAAGGACACGTAGGCTTTAGCCGGCAATTCACCTTGCTAGTGACACGTGCACCTTAGGCCAGCAACGCTGTGGCAGCATGACTCGGCAAGAGCTGCCTCCCCAGCCTGAGGCCAGTCCTGCTATACTGGTTCTCGTGTTCGTTGGTCTGATCATGATTAGGCGGCCGAAGCTGGTAACCGTGCCCATTTACGACCCACAAACATCTCTTATCCTACTTTTCTATCTTCTGCACCTGGCTCTGCTCCTTTCCTTCTGGGCCTTTATTAGGGGGAGGTAACGAAATTTACGATGAGGCGGTCCGGGTCTTGAATGGAAAATTGACATGGGATTATGATGGAATAGTGGGAACCCCTCGTTCGTAATGTTTTGACATCAGATATTGTTGACGATTCCTGTGCAACGCCAAATATTTATTGTTTAAGATACAAAGGTTTTGGAATGTGCTAACATGTAAAGAAATTTGCCTGAAGCCCAATATTCAGTATATAAGGAGCAACCCTCTTTGTACAAATTGAACAGGCTCCTAGATACTGCCCATGTGTAGTTTCTGTGACTTCTGTGTCCCTGCAGTAATAAACCTTTGGTCTTTGACGCCACCATCGAGAAGCCCGTGTTTCTGTTTGTTTGTGCACCGAGGCAGGTTGAACTCCGGGGTCTTCGGGTGTTATCCCTGACACCTCTGGACGGAACCAAAAAGTCCAGAACTCCAGAGCCAATTGAAAAACAAAATGAAAGGGGAGGATGAGTATAAGTATGAGGAATTGTACAATTCTCTTAAATGTAAATATGTTAATGGCAATGTTTTTGCGGACATGTTGGCCCATATTCGGGAGGTGGTGGAATTTTAATCTAAATCTTTGGTGGATGATGGCTTTTATTCCCAGTATAGTGCCTCCGTGGTGCGTGATTTTCCCTCGCATGATGCCATTAAGGAAATTCCGTCAAAGGAATGGCACAATATCGAGAAGCAGGGGATTCCTTGCTTTCTGGGAAAAATGTATCACTTGGCGCTGTTTGATGAACATTTGATGCAAGTTCCCCAAAGTCGATCTCATTTTGCTCTCAATATCTTCTATCTCTTCTTGGTCGACTGAGGAGGTTTCCTTTCTTATCCTTTTAAAAGTAAGGCGTAGGCTGTCTTGAAGTGGGCATGCACCGCATCTAATTTTGGGATCAAGGGGAGCACTTACTCCACTTATGCCTCACAAGTCCTTACTAAGGAATTCGAGAAGCTATTTGACTGTCTTTCGGATCAAGGGGATCCCACTCGTATCTTGGTGCAGATGAAGGTGTTGGCTTAATTTCTGTCCGATTCCACATTTGGTCCCCTGTGGGCTCTCCCAGCAGGTGGGGCAATGAGAGCTAGTAGATGGTCAATGTGGACAAAGCCATGGCGTATGAAGCAGCACAAAAGGCCTTAATTCATATGCTGCCCTTTGAAGGTCCCAAATACTTTGAGGATGATTTTAAAAACAATGGCACAGCATTCTGTAGAGTAGAAAACATTTTTGAAGACTTTCCAATCTGTGCAAAATCAATCTTTCTTCCACAAGCAGAATTTCAAGGGATTTGTCTCCTCTTCTCACCCTTTTCGTAGATGGACCCGTGGTTAGGGGGCTGCATTCACCAACAAGCCCTGGCCCCAGAATCAGCAGCCCCAGGGTGCTGGTCATTAGTGACTATGCTGGGAGTCACTTGCTGCTTACTTTCTGACCAGTGGCTCCTGTCAGTCATCATTGAGGCGTATTAGATTCCATTTGGGGGTATTCCTCCTCAGACTCATTTCCGGGTTACCCCTTTGTCGGTAGACACCATGAAGAGGACTGCTATGTTATCTGGGGTGGAAAAGTTGCTCTAAAAGGTGTTATTATTAAGGTGCCAGAGACGGAGTAGAGCCTAGGCTTCTATTCAACTCTCTTCTTTGTCCCAAAGCCTGATGGGTCTTCCTGCCCAATTCTGAATCTCAAGGCTCTTAACTAGAACAGCGAAGCTGGATCATTTTCGGATGACACATTGCAGACCGTCTATCTATTCATCCAACAGAGTGACTTTTTGGCTTCCCTTGACATGGAGGATGCCTAATTTCCCTTGCCTGTCCATCAAGAAAGCCAACAGTTGCTGTGGTTTGCCGTGGATGGGGCTCATAACCAGTTTCAGGTCCTGCCTTTTTGACTATCCACCGCTCACTAGACTTTTATCAAGGTATTAGCTCCAGCTGTGGGGGTTTTGCAGCTTTAGGATTGCTCTGCTTTCCTTTATAGATGATTGCTTGATTTCAGCATCCTCTCTTCCCAAGGCTCTACTACCAGTGGAAGCTAACATGAACATGTTCCAATGCCTGGGCTTCAAGATGAATTTAGAAAAGTCACAGCTAGTCCATGCTCAGATGGTGCAGTTTATCTGCAGTCTTTTTGACACTCATATTGGGATGATGTTCCTCTCTACTACTCGCATTGCTACTCTGCAGCATCTTCTATTCGATCTCCTGGTTCAGCAATTGGGTGAGGCACGGATTTGTTTCGGCTCCCAGGGGTTGATGGCTGCCACCACGGCTGTGGTTTCCTGGTCTCTCCTGCACCTCAAACATCTGGTGAATAATCTAATATCTCACTGGAACCCCTCCAATGTGAATTATAACTCTATAGTTCCTCTCACTCCTGTTCTTTTTCAGGAATTGTACTGGTTGCTTCACACTTCCAACCTGGAGAAGGGGATCAGTTTCCAGGATCCTCCTCCTCTATTGCTAACAACTGACACCATTATTTAGGGTTGGGGAGCCAGGTTGGGGTCCTTAGAGGCCAAGGGACAGTGGACTCAGGCCAAAAGCAGTCGCACCTTGAATTGGCGGAAGTTGGCAACTTTTTCGCAGGTGATGCTGTTCTTTCAGGTTTGCATTATTTGCAAATGGCCATGTCTAAAGTGGGGTGGCATGGTGAGCAAAGGAATGATGGATTTGACTGAGATCTTTTGACTGGGGTGAATGTTTTGATTTGTTCTGCTTTCTGTCCATAAATTGTGTGTCTTTTGCTTTCTCGCCCTAAGTGTGCCATGTATGCCCAGACGTGGGTCCTGGGCTCACTGTGCCGCTGGCCTCAGGCTATCCTGACTGTAGAGGGGTGAAACCCCGAAACTGGTTCTAGGATGCTTGCTTCGAGTCCAGGAAGGACCTGACTTGGCAGTTCGGACTGGAATGTTTCCAATAGGCACAGGGTCAAGACTGATTTGCATACGGCCAGGGCTAAACTGGGGTGTCATGATGAGCAAAAGAATGATGGATTTAACCCAGATCCTTTGACTGGGGAGGAATGTTTTGATTTGTTCTTCATTCCGTCCATCAATTGTGTGCCTTTTGCTTTCTTGCCCTACGTGCGCCAGGTATGCCCAGATGTGGGTCCTAGGCTCACTGTGCCACTGGAATCAAGCTATCCTGGTTGCAGAGGGGTGACTGGGGGTGAATGTTTTGATTTCTTCTGCATTCCGTCCATCAATTGTGTGTCTTTTGTATTCTTTCAGGTTTGGCTACAGGGGGGCAAATCTATTGTTTCCCCCTGCTATGTGTATGTCCTGTGGGAGAGTGGCTAAGGGCAAGAAGGTGTCTACATTTGCTATAAGTAGGTAGGTTTTCTTGGCAGTTTGCCACTGTAAATCTCTGAGGCTGTCTCCTCCTCCTCAGGTTTAGGGGTGCTTTACTCAGTCTGAGACAGCTTCCTGTGCTGAGGCCGCAGGTGTCTCTATCCCAGAGAGTTGTAGGGCGGCTACCTACCAGTCACATCATGCTTTTATCAAGCATTAGTGTCTTGATGTAGTGCATCCTTCTATGGACAATTTTGCTGTTGGCGTTATGAACCCAGCTTTATCTTGTAGCTTATTTTTTTTAATTAATCTTTGTATTTAGCATTTATGCTTGGTGTTATGTTTTTTCTTTGTGTTTTAACTTGTGAGACCCTCACTAATATAAGGATTGGGATGAGGAGGTCCTATGAAGGGGCAAGCAGGTTGGACTACAGAAACGCCCTCTACGCAGGAGCCTCGGCTAAACTCCTGAGAGGGCTCCAACGCATCCAGTACGCTTCTGCACGCCTGATCCTCGACATCCCTTGCTGCAGCCACATCACACCCCACCTGAGAGACCTGCACTGGCTCCTGGTCAACAAGAGGATAACCTTCAAGCTCCTCACCCACGCACACAAGGCCCTCCACAACACAGGACCAATGTACCTCAACAGACGACTCAGCTTCTACACCCCCACCCACCAGCTCCGCTCCACCGACCTCACCCTCGCCACAGTCCCACGCTTCCGAAGAGCTACCTCCGGTGCCAGATCGTTCTCCCACCTCGCTGCCAAGACCTGGAACACCCTCCCCATACACCTACGGCAGACCCAAGACCTGCTGACCATGAGAAAACTCCTCAAGTCCTGGATTTTTGTTCAGTAGCAGCATTTCCCACCGCAGCACCTTGAGACCCTCACGGGTGAGTAGTGCACTTTACTAATTATATGATTGATTGATTGAATGTGTTGTAACTTAATGATAATCTTCAATACCCCAATTAAGGTCCTCCTCTTCCAGCCCTGTACCCCCCTCTCCTGTGGTGGTTATATCTTTTTAACAACAGGCATGGTGGAGGGTGAGGACAGGTTTATATAATAAAAAATTAAAATGGACTACAGATTCCAAAGCCTATTGAGAGGCGGGATCACCTCACTAATGTAATAAAAAAACTTAATTGGGTTAGCGAAGATAACCAGTAAGTAATTACACATTCTCTCCATGTGAACCATTAGAGGAAAGACCCTTAACAAGACTGCCTCATCCTGCTTTAACAATAGTCAAACGTAACTGATGACTAAGTTTAAAACTTTTAGGAGCAGAACAGCTGAAGCTAACCACAGTGGGAGCTGAAATAAGCCACCAGTCATCCAGCCTTCGTGGAACTACTCTCCGGTAGTGTAACGCAAAATGATGTGAACCAAAGCCCCTAAGTCCATACTAATTGGGGTTTGGCTGAATGACCCCTCAAAGGTCTAGGGGGGCTACTCTGCTGGTAAAATACTCCGTCCGGCAGTGTTTGGCAGCAAGGAGTTCTTTGCAGGGAGGCTAAAGGGTAGACAAAGTGAGTACAGTAGTGTTATGGGAGGGATATCAAAGGTTAAAGAATGCTGCTTTGGCAACACCTCCCATTTTTTGTGAATTGTGCATTCATGTCTCTAAAAGTTCACTACTCTTCGAAAAGCTGAACTTTTCATCAGATTTGCCATCAACTAGCAGAGGTCAGGCGGAGGAATATTGGACATGGTTTCTCAACTACCCTGCCTGCGCTCTAGCTTCCTCTCTAACAAACTAGCCGTATTTAAACATTACAAAACTCCCAAATCAGTAACACTTGAATAAATGTAGGGGGAAACAAAAAAAGAAACATAATAAAGAGACATATTTTATCAGTATTTTATTGTCAGCAGGTAACATGGTGTCACACAAGATAAATACAAACACGCATTATCATCACCCGAAACATGAACAACCCTCTCCATGTCTGCCTGGTTGAATGGAGACCCCAAGTTTTGCAGCTCTTAGCTCGCCTTCTCATGCCTAGAACTTGGATGGACAGTGTCCCTTGTCAGTCGCTGAGGGTTTCCCTTTGTGAAGGCTCTTTGCAAACAGAAGTACTAGGCAGAATTGTTGCCCTCTCTTTTTCCAGTGATTTCTTGCTATCTTCTTGATGTCCATCAGTATAGAGCACACCACAAACCAAATACTCTCCAGATGTTGAAGCGAAACAATTGTTACCCGCTTCAACTGCACCTTGTTTTGACTTATAAAAAATAAACTCTACATGCGCCTTCCTGGGACTCCGGTCCATCACTTCGGGTCTTCTATCAAGCGAGGAAGCCACAATGGCATCTTAGCATCCTAGACCTCCACCGGCTCAGAGTTTGGGTAAATACAACTCAAAGAACAACTCAAGGACATGGAGAACAAAAAACGTGTTGACTCTAGTTAATTTAATGATAGTTTTGAGACATAAACAATCCTATCATGAAGACAATATGAGAGAGCCTTTTTCTAGTTAATTCAAAAATATATAGATTGCATGCAATATACAGGCCAATAATGGCACAAAAGCAACATCTTAAAACAAATATTAGAAGTTATATGGACCAAAGTGAACAGCTGCAAACCTGACTAGAGAAATGTTTATATTGCCTCTAATCATTACAATATTAAGGCCCTGATTACGAGGTTAGATGTTATTTATCGCATCTCCTTAATAACAACCCCACCGGCACATTATTTGTAGGGTGCGATAAATAGCACCAATTATGAGTTTGTGGGGAATATATGCCAATTCTGGTGTTTAATGCCATATGCTTTGCCCCGGAAAATTTTAGCCACTTTGACCAGCTCAAACTTAATGAAGCTTGATGTATTTAACTCATCTGATAATTACTGGATGCGTTAAATACCTACGATTTATTACATCTACTTCCATCAATATTGCATACTTTGGATTATGATAAGACTAGGGATGAAGGGGTTCTGGAAAAAAATAGGGGCCTAATTTAGAGTTTGGCAGATGAATTACTCCATCACAAAGGCCATTGAGTATAATGGACTTGTAATATGGGTGACGGGATTTCCATTATGTTTGCGATGATTGTCCCATCTGCCAAAGTCTAAATCTGAATGTCGGTGTGTAAAGGAAATAAATTCTTGAATTTGTATAAATGTGTGGAAAGTAAGTTGTGTAAAATTTACAGAGGTGAACTTCGATTTTATTCTTAATCTCAGACACATCACAGATTCTACTCTACCGATTCATTTATTGTAATATTGAAAACAATCCAACTTTAGTGTTATGTACAGCAAAATGTGCTCCTCTTCTAATTCATCTAATGTGGTTTCAGAGATATTAATAAGAGTAGCATATGGAAAATAATATCACTATTTCCGATGTATTTAATGTGGTTTTAGAGAGATACCAACAGCTAATATGGACAATAATGTTCCCTGCTAATTCAATGTGGTTTTAGGATAAAAACAATTTTCACAGAACAAAGCTGGTCATTCTAAGCAAGAAGGTTGGGAAGATTGTTTTGCTCCATCTGGTTTTTCACTGAGCTCTGTGTCACAAGTTCTCTTAAATATAGCAATACATAATTATTTTCTGACATATTAGGCGTATGCAAACTAATGAGAACCTTTATTCATCTTCTATGTTCATTGAGTTTGTCAAAACCGAGATTGGGGCAAACGAAGTTTCTTTGCTGTTTCCTTCAATTTGGGGTTACCGAATATGAGAATTAGCGAGTTAAGGGAGGGGTAGGAAACCCCTATGAACACATAAATATAAAATGTAGCTGACTCCAGTTATCATCTTTTAAGACCAACATTGCAGCCAGAGTAAAACAGGCATAAAGGATTACCAGGGACAGGATGGTTTTTGCTGCCCTGGTGTGGGCTTCCATGCTGGGTCCTCCATTAAAACCGGTGTTGTTTTGCTGCATACGTCTTGTGTGTTTATAAAGTGAGGTTAGTACCAGCACAGCAGTAATTGCAATCACAAATTGTGGCAAAAAACATCCTGTGATGATCATCAAGAGCTTGTGCGAAAGGTTAATGCCATCACCTGTGCTGTTAGAGATGGCATTTGTCATGCTAGAATTATCTCTACTCAGTCCTTCAAAGCTCCAGATACCTGAGATGTTGACAGCTAAGGATCCAAGCACAGACACCAGCACAAGCCAAGGAAGCATAACAGAGATCCCTGTTTTTAGGCGAAGGCACAGGGGATGAGAGAAGGTGACTATTTTGGTGCAATAGAAGACGCAGATCCAGGTATTGATTCAGAAACTCGAGAAATACAAAAATGGACTGAGGATTAAGAAGGTTTTCCAAACACTGTCTTTGTTGTACACCTCTCTCTGGGTCAAACGGAGAAGATAGTCCGATGATGTGAAACCTTGCATAAATACATTGATCAGCCCAAGGAACAGCAGGAACAGATCAATTGTTAGTGGCCGGTGTCTGGTTTCAGCCCACTTGGTAGCGATCACAGCTACTATGAAGGTGTTGGAGGTGATGCCCATCAGCAGACTAATTACAAGAAGGACCACAAAGAAAAGATGAAGAGGAGACATCTTAGTTATTGCAGTTGATAACTAGAGCTGCTTATCTCTATTGTTCTTTTCAGGAAAGTCCTCACATGAGCTTTTATTTACATCCTCTACTTGTCTGCTGACACTGACGTGCAGATATTTTCCTAATGGCCTTGTTTTTTCGGTTCAGTACTATTTTACTCTTTAAACAAAACAATAGGTGTATTGAAATGTTGTGGAATATATTTAAAGACCATCTCACCCTTTCATTCCCTTCCTTATCTGATCCCTTCCCTGTCATGTAGTTCTTACTAATGCGTAGGATCTGCACATTTGTTGGACAACATAAACTTTCGGTGAGGTGCTTAGACTGATTCAGGGCACCCTCTCAGGATATGTTGGCCTAGAGTCCAGCTTGCTCACAGTGCCCCCACATGCCCCATAAACCGAATAGGGAGCAAGTGGTTTGTGGCAACCACTGAACATGACTACCCTGACCCCTAAGGGATCGTTGTAACAGCTAAGCCCCTTCGCTCAGCCACCCGCGCTCTTTTGTTGTCAGAGAAGTTTTCAGAGAATATACACTGGGACATTTTCAATATATTTAATGAACCAACGTTATTCTTGTATGAAATACATGTGCTGCGATAATCAATAGACAGAAGCAGAAAAAGGTGATTATGAGCACCAACCAAGTGAATAGCAGATACAGTTATACCATGGTGCTAAGACAGTGTATATATGCAGGCATATATTATAAAATAGTAAGCAAACGTACTCCTACTATGCAAGCCAGACTCTAAGTGTACCTGGAGTGTGTGTAGGTGTGTAGCCAAGAATGCCCCCTAAGGATGATCCAACCACATTACTTGGTGGTTAGGAATGTAGGACCCTGTACTGGTCACGAACTAGACACCCCTCAAGGAGATGTCAGACCGCTGCATGTTGAAGTCATAGCATTCAAGGACCCTCAATGTCAGCTGAAGTTCCTCCTTTGCCCACCTTCCATGATGCTCATTATTTATAATAAGAATCATCCTCGCGATGTCTATGTAGATTGCAATGTTATGGATAGGCAGATAATCCTGTCACCTCGTGCATAAAGATAAGGTGACATTTGTACATCATGAGTAAAGTGGCCTTGCACTCAGTGTTCAGGGCATCATCATTTTTTTACGAAGCCCAATATGTAATCATCGGTACAAAAGGGGGTGGTGATGGACGGAGCATCTGAACCAATCAAACACTCACACCCAGTCAAAAAGCTCTTTGCACTCAGTGTTCAGGGCATCATAATAATTTTTTTACGAAGCAGGTCCAGAGAAACTAATCCTACATTGTCACACATGTGAATGTGTGCAAAAGTAACAGCAAGTAATGTTATTATACTGAAAAGAGGACAACATGAGAAAGTGTGCGGCGTTCCAACATGGGCCGAACCCGGGCACATACCCAGGGTTAGTCTAACTATACTCTTCTCTTTCATTCCCAACCCTTGTTTTATCTGTCTCCAGGTCATATCAGCAGGGGACATATACTTAAATAAGTGTAATTAAAAATAACATGTGCTGCCCCGGCTTCCCTTTTAAGTGATCCTTACTCTGCTCCTGCTGCCCCCACTCCAGTGGTGATAAAGAACCGATGAAAGTAATCATCTCAGAGACCCCATTTACTCTCTGTACTATTTACAGCTTGCCCCTCACCTTGTCCCTCAGCAACAAATAAAAGATCAGTGAAAGAATGAAGACAGGTCCACTGATGCCATAAATGGTCTAAGGAAGTCTCTTGTTGTTATTAGCGTCCCTGCCAGAAGTGTCTTTGGACAAGCTCAATCAGTTTCTCTGGTTGTGGAGCAGTCAGATGAAGAATCTTGACAGGTTTCAGGACTGAGAAGTTAATGCAGAAATATCCTGCCATCCTGGACTGATTGGGGAGCTGTGGGATGTTACAAGAAAGGTATATTCCATATGAGAACTTCATTTATTGGGGTCCTGAAGATGCCAATACGTATCAAGCAACATTGCATTCGCTTAAAGAGACTTGCCACATACTTGGTTAATCTAGTAGGGTCTATAATATAGTGTTATTCATTAACTTATAAGTTATACATTTCAATTATGATTAAAGCTTTGTAGTTACTTTTGTAATTGGAAGTGAAATAGCCCTGATAATAAATACATCATGAAGATGAGACATAAAGAAAAGTTTATAACCTCAAAAAAGCACTAGTCAACTCTTTTCTCAAATGATTACCACTTTTACAGCGATTCCTTAAACTTCTTTTCAAACTTAAATGATTCATGAACTGACCCTCTCTGAACAAATTTGCTAGAACCTCTTCAGCACACACACACTCTTCCCACATCACTTTTTCCTCATCGTACCTTTATTCCAGGGTTCATGTTCCTCAGCTCATTTCACAATTGTTCTGCTGCAGTTTGTGGTTTTCAGAATGCTGCAATGTGCATTTCCCAGAATATCTGAGTTTGACTTAATGTTTTGCTTGTATTGAAATACTGTGGTTAGAATGTTTGCAAACTCAGAGGCTTTGACTTAAAACTCAGCAGGAAAGGAAATGTCACACAAACCAAGCTTGCTCCATGGCCCTCAAATCAGAGACCAATGACTTGAAAAACTGATTTTTTTATGAAGTGGAATTTTGAGCACTTGTCGTATTTTGGCAGCTCCTGAGTTAGCGTTTAGCACAGCTACACGATCTTTTCCCTTAACTTGACTAAAATATACGGGGGCCATTTTGAATCCTTTGGCTTCCATTTTGTATGAACACGCTGCCTCGTGGTCAGCATGCCCTTTCGTCCTTTCTCGATACCCATGGTCGTTTACCTTGCCCAGCAACAGGCTATTTTTAGTACTGGTCAAGCGCACATGCGCATTATACATCAGCTGGTCATTCTTTAGGAATGTTATCCCAAACTGACCAGTACTACTGGACTCCTCCCACATGTTGGCTGTGTTCCAAAAATGACCTTATATGTACCTAAAATATGTAAACTTGTAAACGCCTACCTTTTTATTGCTATTAAACTGTATAAAAGAGGTCGCGCACCAATGTTCGGGGTGCTACTTCTTGCATTGCCGAAGGGTGCTGTAGGAATGTACCACCACCCCATGGGGTCTTAATAAACTTGTCTTTTGCATTTTCCAGTGTCCGTGCCAACTTCTATACTAAGGTGTTCGAGAGTTTAGCAGAGTATGTAGGCCTGATTGAACCCAACACCACAATTGGCGACCACGAAGGGACTCATCGGCGATTCGGATGCCCGAAGGAGAGGTCGTGACGAAGGATTGGAAACTCGCCATGGAAGTGATCGCTGCCTTTGAGTGACCCGAGTCTTGGCACCCACGGTGTTTCTTCCTTCCTTCTGATCTGACCTTCCAGGTGGTGCCGGTCCTCGACTGAGATTCTGATCTTGGATTGTCGTGTAGTGCCGTTTGGCTGATTCGATTAAAGAACTTGGCAGTTGGACTTTGGACGTTTGAAGATACTTGGTAAGCTTATGATTGGTAAGGTAGTCTACTGACACTTACTGTGGCTTTTTGAATTTGAATTTGAATTTGTTTGAGTTAGCTAACGTTTGGACCTATGAATTTGAAGTATATGTGGAGTGCACCTCACATAGGCAGGCATGTAGGGATATTTCTCTGATTTTGCTTTTTGTTTGAGCGGCACACCGTGTATGAAGCACATAAGTGCCATTTTAGGTAGTATCACGTTTTCGTGATATTTTAACATGCCTGTTCTCAGCACACTCCGAGGAATGTGCTGCCTTGGAAATGGTACCAGCTATCGATTAAATAAATCACAGCCGGCTCCCCCAGAGGGGACTCCAAATCGAGAGATGTATGTTAAATTTGGTATTCCGCCAATAATGTATAGTTCATTGTGGCATAAGTATACCAAAGCCGATCGTGAATTGCAATGGCCACTACATGGGTCATTCGATTTACGAAAGGTGCAATATGTAGAGCAGTGTTTGTTTCAGCGTAGGTCTAGACAGGATATGTTTGATTGTGTGCGTATGTGGGAGAAAGAGGTGCGTGAACGACTGAAGCGTGAGGAAGCCTTGGCGGAGAAGGTGCAGCGAAAGGCTGCGCCTGACAAAGCTTTACAGCTACAGGAGAAGGAGTTACAGGAACAGAAAGAGAGGGAGACTCGAGAACGTAATTTGCAGATTAATGGGCAATTCCCTATCCGACGTCCTCTTTATCCGGTCCTTACTAATGAAATAGATGATTTTTCGTTATTAGATCGTTGCCCGCCTCCGTATGTTGCACCTACAGCTCCGAACGAGGAATCGGATGAGGAAGATCAGAATACACAGCGTACTAGGTTTTCTTCGGATCGAACTGCGGAATTGCGTTCGCTTGCACGAAAACTTAATATTAATACTGTAACTGTTTCTGAGATTAGTAAGCATATGGAACAATGGTCTGATAAGGAGCGATTGTATTTCTTAGATCATTTTGGAGATGAGGTTGTTGACCGATTTAGGAAGTATTCTTCTGAGCTAGAACCTAAGGATATCTCGAAGGGTCGTGATAACTTTCGTAAAGGTCTCTTTATTCTTTCAGATGCGGATGAGTTTTTCAAGCGTTTGGTTCAGCTACGGAATGAGGCGTCGCGGCTACGGGAGTTGGAAAAGACATCGGGTTCACCTACGTCTGGATCGACGGAGATATCCAAAGAATGCTCTATCTTTGGAACAGATAAGAACGCCGCGATTAATGTTAGACCTATGCGGGAAGCTGCGCCTTTGTATGTCCCTCATAAAGGGGATGGCACAGATGACGATAAAACGTCTAAAGACGCGAAGGGTTATTTTATATATAATTGGGTGTATACGCCTTGGAATAGAGCAGATGTTATGGCGCTTAAGAATGCTTTGCCTGATCCCCGTAAAAATCCAGCGGCTTTCTATGAAAGTGTTGAAAGTGCAATTTCTTCGTGTATAATGACATCAGTTGATATTGACCTGTTTTTTGGACTAATATTGCCCCCTGATATGTGGAGGGCGATTCGTAAGTTTGATGATCAAACGGTTCTTGGGGCAAGTTGGAAGGACATAGTCCAAGCTGATTTAGACAGGGAACCAGCATGTAAGCCTTGCCAATTAATATTAGAACTCCCAGGGGCTATATTAAACAAATTAAAAACGCTTGTTCCCGCTAAGAAAATTGATTGGACCATGTTGGCCTCTTGTAAACAGAAGACAGATGAATCGGTCTCTGATTTCTTTTCTCGCTTTGAGGAAGCGTTCCATGATTACAGTGGCCAATCATTAACGGAAGATACAGGCAGGCATTTATTTGTTGATAAGTATGTGGCTAATCTCCTACCGGAGATTGCAAAACGATTAAAGGCGAGTGAAAGTTCATGGACCACGGTAACCCCTGCTTCTTTATTGACTATGGCTCAATACTATGAACAACAGGAATTGGAGGCAAAGGAAAGTAGTGATAAGAAAGTGAAGGATTTGAAGACGATGGTAATGTTGGCTCAGGTCCAGGCTACGAGGGGGAATGATAGGGGTAGACGAGGATCGTATAATAATGCGCCTCCTCCCCGTTCCGACATCTCTGAGGATCAGTGTGCATACTGTAAACAGTTTGGACACTGGGTTTCAGACTGTCCGGTGCTGAGAGAACAGCGTAATCAGCGTGGTCGAGGAAGTGGAAGGTCTGGAAATAATTATGGGGGATCGAGGGGTGGAGCGAATGATCGCGGAAGGAATGAAGCGAGGGGTCGTGGACAGACAGATTATAATACGTTTGATCGACGAAATCAATACCAGATAAATGAGGGTGACTCGCCTGAGTCACGTGAAGAGCGTCATGCATAGGATTGCGTAGGATGGGGTGTGGAATCGGTTGAGGTACCAGTTGATCAAAGGGGTCCATATATAGAAGCACATGTCTTGGGTTCTACTGATCAGTTTCTGGTTGATACAGGAGCTACTCGTAGCGCTTTGTCCAAACACTTGGTTCCAAGGGCTCCCCTGTCTGGCGAGGTAATTACAGCTACAGGGTTCGATGGAACACCTACTCTTAGCCCACTGTCTCAACCTGTTACATTCTATGTTGATAAATTTGCTGCCCCATGTCCATTTTTGCTGTCCCCAAACACACCAGATAACATTATGGGGCTCGATATGTTAAAACATTTTCGAGCTACTATTCGTTGTGCTCCGGAAGGAGTACGGGCTGTGTTAAATGAAAACTATCCAGAAATTGAACGAGTGTGTCTTCTCCAAGAATTTGAAGTATTAGCCTCCCTACCAAAAACGTTGTGGGCCACTTCTGATACTGATGTAGGGCACATGATTATTCCTCCAGTGCGTATTACTGTAAAGGAGGGAGTATCTCTGCCACGTGTCCCACAATACAAGATATCTAGGGAGGGCGAAATTGCATTGATACACATTGTAAATGATTTGTTTACGGCAGGGGTGGTTGAGGAAGTTCCCTATAATGTTTGTAACAGCCCAATTCTTCCGATCCTTAAGAGAGATACAGATACTAAGGTTTATCGTTTTATTATTGATTTGAGGGAAATTAACAAGATAGTAGTGCCTCAGTACCCGGTGGTGTCTGACATCACCACGTTGCTTACGTTGGTTCCACCGACGGCAACTACTTTTACAGTCATCGACTTAAAAAATGCATTTTTCTCGATTCCTGTACATCCTGACAGTCGATATCTTTTTGGTTTTACATTAAATAACAAATCGTATAGATTCTGTCGAGTTCCTCAAGGGTATACAGAAAGTCCTAGCATTTATAGTCAGGCTTTAAAACGACAGCTTGATTCTTTTGAATTACAGGCTGGGGTGGCTCTTATTCAGTACGTGGATGACATTTTACTTGCAGCAGACACACAGGAACAATGTGAGGAGAGTACTTTTTCTTTGCTTTCCTTCCTTGCTAAAAACAATCATAAGGTTTGGAAGAAAAAGTTACAATACTGTAGACCTAAGGTGACCTACCTCGGTCATCTTTTGTCTAAGGAGGGCCGTGCATTGACACCAGATCGAATTCAAGCAGTATTAGATACACCAGTCCCCCGCACTCAGAAGGATGTTCGTGCTTTCATAGGTTTGACATCCTTTTGTAGACAATGGATACTAGGATTTTCACACATTGTCAAGCCTTTGTTAGCATTGTTATCCAAAACTACACCGATTCCTATTGAATGGACAGATGAATGTGAGAATGCTTTTGAACAATTGAGACAAGCTCTTTGTTCTGCACCTGTGTTAGGTACACCTGATTATAGGAAGATCTTTACATTGTACGTACACGAGAAGGATGGGTGCGCGTTGTCAGTGTTAGTGCAGACACACAGAGATAAGCAGAGACCCTGTGCATACTTCTCGGCGGTACTCGACCCTGTGGCTCGAGGATTGCCTGGATGTTTTCGAGCAGTTGCAGCAACGGCAGTAGCTATACGGCAAAGTGAGGGTATAGTTCTGTCACACAAATTGTTGGTGTTAGTTCCCCATGCGGTAGATGCTTTGTTGAATCAAACGAAAACACAGCATCTAACCAGCGCCCGCCTAACAGGATATGAGCTAACCCTGTTGGCGCCGCATATCACACTAAAGAGATGTGCTACACTTAACCCCGCTACTTTATTGCCGTATCCTGTTGTTGAGACCCAGAAGGAAGAACAACATGATTGTGTTTTTCTGACTGAGGAGCAAACAAAGGGTCGTATTGACTTACAGGATACACCATTTCCAGATGTAGATGGGGAACTGTGGGTTGATGTATCGTGTGTGAAGTTACCAGATGGTACGACTTCCGCAGCCTATGCGATCACGACACTTAAAACAGTGGTAGAAGCAGCACGAATACCCCAGAAATCGGCCCAAGCAGCGGAATTAATAGCCTTAACGAAAGCATGTGAGTTAAGTGCTGGACTATGTGTGAACATCTACACGGATAGTCGCTACGCTTTCGTAGTAGTACATGATTTTGGCCTACTCTGGAAAGAACGAGGGTTCTTGACCTCTCATGGAGTGCATATTATGCATGGAGAATTGGTACGCGATCTCCTGAATGCACTCTTGTGTCCAAAGAAAGTAGCGATAGTCAAGTGCAGTGCACACAAAAAGGTGACAGACAAAATAGGACAAGGAAATGCTTTTGCAGATCGCATTGCGAGAGAGACTGCCATGTTACAAAATGACTCTCCCATGTATGTGGTGAAATCACAGGCAGAGCGATGGCATGATACTAGAGAAGAAATATTAGATATACAGAAATCAGCATCTGAAGCAGAACTTGCAATATGGGCAACCGAAGGAGTGTTGGATGATGAGGGTTGCTGGCGTAGTAAAGACATGGAAAAATGGAAATTACCTACGGCCTATTTACAAACAATGGTTAAAATGACACATGGGCTGGCACATGTTGGAGCTCTTGCAATTACTAAATTGCTTACACGGGTTTGGGAAAATCCTGAGATTGCTAGTACGGCCAAGAGAGTGGTTCAGACCTGTCTGATATGTTTACAGCACAATCCTGGACAAGGGACTTATACTCCCAAAGGAGGGTTTGTTCCACCTACTGCACCATTCGAAGTATTGCAAATGGATTACATTCAGCTGGAGCGCTGTAATAACCTCAAGTATGTCTTAGTGGTGGTGTGTGCCTTCAGCAAATGGATTGAGGCTTACCCCACGAAAGATAATACAGCATTGACAACAGCTAAGGTGTTACTCAAAGAGTACTTCCCGCGCTATGGTGTTTGTAAATTTATGTGGAATGATAATGGTCCTCATTTCATTGGGAAAGTAGTGGAGTACGTCCTGAAAGGATTGGGAATCAAGCAAAGATTCCACGCTGTCTTTCACCCACAATCAGCAGGTTTGGTAGAAAGGTATAATGCAACTCTGAAGCTGAAGCTAGCAAAGATCGTGGCATCCACATCTTTGAAATGGCCGGACGCCCTGCCTTTGGCATTGCTGTCTATTCGATCAGTGCCGCATTCCCGATCTGGTCTCACACCCTATGAAGTGGTGTTTGGAAGACCGATGAATATTTGGGGAGTTCCTAAGCCTCGTTTGATACATGATGTGCCTTGTATAATGATGAACGATTATTTGGCACGACTAACAAATGATTTACTTTCTATTCATCAACAGGTTCGAGAAGCGCTCCCTGATAACTCCATTGGTGAGGCTCACGATCTTCATCCTGGGGACCACGTGATGATCCGTGTGTTCGAGAGGTCCAGCAGTCTGGAACCGAGATGGCATGGCCCTGAGCAGGTGCTGCTTGCAACCCGAACAACAGTGTCGTCGTGTTTCCCCGGATCTGGTGAACCCTGCGGTGCTGTCTGATTACAGAGACATCTTGGATGCAGAAAAGAGCCCAGCTGTTATGCCTAATGAATCGGAGGGAGCCTTCCCGGACCATACTGTTTCTGATGGAGTGAAGTACAATCTACGTCCCAGGAAATAATTTTTTCTTGCATTTTTGAACTGGTTAGTAACCGTTCTGAGGTTTGTGAAACGGAAGCCGGGAATATCAAGGGGGGGGATCAGTTCTGTCCAGTGTAGCGACACCCGTCTTGAATCTCGGAGAAAAAACCAACGGCAGCCTCAGTCCAGAACTACTTTTTATTTTTTAGTTTTGCTTCTGAAGAATTTTGTTTCGTGAACTATGGCACCTCTTCCGACACGAAATGGGAGAATTCTTGGTGCTGTGCTGTTTGTTTTGACTATAGTGGTAATAGCAGTAATAGCTTGGACTATAGAACAATTGTTTCCTGTGCGAGAACACTTACTGCCTACCACTTCAAGCCCATCTGAGCATTTCCATTTTACTTTGCCTTATCATGAAGAGAGACATAGACAGACTTATTTGAATAACAGTTTCATTCAGATTTTGCACCACACTCATAATATGACTAACACAACAAACTGCTGGGTATGTGGAATGTTGCCTGGACATCAGAAGAGAGGAGGAACACCACTTATTCCTCTCCTGTTTTCTCATAATGGTTCCTGCAATGCTTGGTACACTCTTCTTTTCACTTTACGATGGCCAACGAAAGGTGGACTACTCTTTCGATTAAATAAAATATGCTTCAATGATAAGGATGGCTATCCACAAGCTGAAGGAACTAAATTTGAATGGGAAGAATACCGTCCGGACAATGTATCTACACCTCGTATTTTTACAAATCAAAGGCTCATAAATGTGTCGAACTCTCATGTGATAACTGTTATTGATACGAAAGCAGGTCTTTGTATTCGAAATAAAGGTACAATCCCTGTAGGCCGAAGCGAATGTAATATCACGCTTACATTTGATACACCAAATGGAATTGCATTTGTAGCATCACGTAATACATATTTCATTTGTGGAAACAAGGGATATCACCGTCTTCCAATTGGATGGTTAGGAGCTTGTTATATATCTTTTGTATTACCTCCTGTGTTTATTGCTCCACCTATGTATCATAATGATTATGTATTGTACCATGATTTTGTACTAAATAGGGTTAAAAGAACATTAGATATTGATGGAGTAGACCAGACTGATACCTCTTTACAGCAATATGTAGATTTCAATTTAGGATTATTTTCATTTGTAGGAGCTGCTTTAAACAGTAGAAAGATAAGACGACTTACACGTGTTGTGGAAGCAGTTGCTAATGAAACTGCCTCTGCTTTGGGAAACGTAACTGAAGAATTGCAGATTACTAGAATTGTGACGCTCCAGAACCGGATGGTTCTAGACGTGATATTAGCTGATCGTGGAGGTGCATGCCGCATTATCGGGAGTAGCTGCTGCGTGTACGTGCCAGATAATTCACCTTCCGTGTATGATGCTATTACTAAGCTGCATAAAATAGCTGCTGAGATTCACCCAGAGAATGGAACATGGACCTTTTCTAGTTGGTTCTGGACTCTACTTAGTACATGGGGTTGGAAGTTATTAACTATTCTATGTGTTATTATTGGAATATTGTTGTCCCTTTGTTTATGTATTCAATGTGGCCCTACCTTATGTTCTGTATGTATCACAGCTTGTATTCCATCCAAACGAGCTATTATTAAGCAAGAGAGACAAATTAATGATGAAATGATGAAGATAATGGCCATCAATATCGATGATGAAAACCCTGATTACTTTCGTTATGAGGTAGCTTTTGCTAAACGCTAAAAGGGCCGTCTGTCGTATTTTGGCAGCTCCTGAGTTAGCGTTTAGCACAGCTACACGATCTTTTCCCTTAACTTGACTAAAATATACGGGGGCCATTTTGAATCCTTTGGCTTCCATTTTGTATGAACACGCTGCCTCGTGGTCAGCATGCCCTTTCGTCCTTTCTCGATACCCATGGTCGTTTACCTTGCCCAGCAACAGGCTATTTTTAGTACTGGTCAAGCGCACATGCGCATTATACATCAGCTGGTCATTCTTTAGGAATGTTATCCCAAACTGACCAGTACTACTGGACTCCTCCCACATGTTGGCTGTGTTCCAAAAATGACCTTATATGTACCTAAAATATGTAAACTTGTAAACGCCTACCTTTTTATTGCTATTAAACTGTATAAAAGAGGTCGCGCACCAATGTTCGGGGTGCTACTTCTTGCATTGCCGAAGGGTGCTGTAGGAATGTACCACCACCCCATGGGGTCTTAATAAACTTGTCTTTTGCATTTTCCAGTGTCCGTGCCAACTTCTATACTAAGGTGTTCGAGAGTTTAGCAGAGTATGTAGGCCTGATTGAACACAACACCACACACTAGGTTGTTTTGCAAAGTCACCTTTGATTTCTATGAAGCAAATCTGAGCAGGTGCACAATGTTATGACACTTACCTGCAGTTTTCTGCCGCTAAAGCGGCGATAATTTTATCTCCTGTCTTGATAATATGCCCCAATATTCTCTGTATACAATCATCCTTGCATCTCAAAATTGTATTTGAGATGGAGGGAGTGAAACAGAGGCCCAGGTACTTAATATATTGGGGACACCATGAGCAAAGAGAAAAATCGTCTTTAAAGGTATATTTTGTGAGAGGCAGTATTTCATTTTATCTTTATTTAATTTATATCTAGAAACAGCTGCAAAGGAATCTACTTCATTCAAAAATGCAGGAATAGAGGATTCCGGTTGGGATATAAATAGCAATATATCATCAGCATATACTGCCAATTTAATATTAATGTCATTGAACTGCCCAACTTATAATCAGAGCCTTAGACTTTCCAGTAGAAACAAGTTCACAGACAGAAATTCTTGCACTGGAACAGAGTACACCCAGGTTATGCCAGCAGCCATAAAGAACGCACCCACTTACATAGTGATGCCCAGGACAAGTAGGCTAATCCAGTGTATGACACAACCAGTAACGAATGTACCAAAACTGGTGCTCCTGTAAAACGCCCTGATACCCGATGTCTTGGGTCTAGTTCGTGCTATATAAAACTCTAAAAAAAGAATTTCAAACAAATGTAGATACAAAGTTACTTATCAACCTGTATGTAAATCTACCTACTACACTTAATTAAAAGTTCTGAAAATAAGATAGATGGTGTGTCTCTTGGTCGGACCTGAAAATGCTGAGTAACACTCCGCCCATCAAATGGGCGCTGTAAATTGCAGCATACATGACATTTGTGAAATGTTTGTATAAATGAAAATAATACTGTAATGTTGAGCCTCTTCTAAAGAGGTGTTACTTTGATGCAAAGTCTGTTCTTATTAGATCTATGCATCAAACGTATGGGGGCATGAGATGTAACGCTGATGTAAAGTGGAGCACATCAACACAAAGCACTATTTGTTCTGAAAAAGGGCCCCTTTCCAGGAAAAAAGAACTCACACTCTGGAAAGTAAATAACCTAGCAAGAGTTAGCACTGCTTTGTGTCAATTTGCGTGACACCATTGCTAATCACCACCAATCTCTTCTCATATGAGCACTGAAGCCACCATAGACTGTTAAGAAGAACTTGGTTCTTCTTCCCCATCCTTGCATCTTTAACAATGACCATCAATAGTGTTGTATCTATGTCTTTAAGTATATGCATTCTTTCTCGAGAATGCAGCCATGTCACCTTGGAATGTTACATGTTCTGTCAGTTGTTCTCAAGGTCTTGGATGTAGATGACTTGCCTCCCTGTTGGGTTAATAAACCTCTTCAAATCTATTTCCTGAGTATTGCATCCTTACAATACTGGCGACGATGAGCCCAGCAGGCGACTATGAACCCAGCGCGACAAGAATCTTCTTGTGACTAAGACTTTCACATTAAAAAAAACAAAATAAAAAATAAAAAAACCCTTGTTCATCTTTGCACCTTCTACGTGATATCGACGTGACGAATTCCACAGGCGGCACCCAGCGGCAAGTACTACCATAATTTCCTTTGTCAAAAGTGGTTTAATTTGCGAAATATCCCTACCTTCGTTACTCGGCATCTTTTAAATCTTGCACGCGAAGTGTCCAAGTTCTGAGGAGCCAGCCTGCCATTGTTGTGACGTCTCTCCCAAACGACGTACATCGTCATAACTCAGCCACACGCCACACGCTACGTGTTGCCTTGGTGATCAGCAAGCGCGTCTCTGCTGCTTGACGCATAACTCTATCACCTAGCAACCGCGTGTTTGCTGTCCCGACGCACTTGAAATTCAAGCATTTACGGAGGCGCATTGGACAAATTATAAAGTGCGTTGTGGCTCCGATTTCGCATACCTTTGTTTCTTCAAGTTACGGATGTTACCACGTTCACAAATAATTTGAGGCAAGTCATAAATTTTTTGTTTGAAGCAATTCGACCTTTGGATAATTATAGTCAGATTGGAAGCATCTGGAAATCAATTTATACATTGGAACTTACCATTGTCCGTGTAGAGTTTTGTAATAATATTTCCATGCGATTCCAGTGGTAACAACAGCACGCAGTACACAGTATAGAGTGGCAGAAATGGAGTTATAAGAAGTATTCAAGTGAAACGAAGCATTGCGCACTAAAGAGAAGTTGCAGTGCCACTAAAGAGAAGCTGTGGAACCTCCTTGTTATTATTTTAACTCTTTATTTTAAATTGTTATTTTAGATTGTTGTGTTAGCTTATTTAGTTAACTTATTGTGTTAGTTTGTTTAGTTGTTTTCCCTTTCAGCATGTCGTCTTCTGCAAGCGGAATGAATCAACCTCCCCAGTTTTTAAGTGAGCAAGGTGAACCCATATTACCATGGAAAAAATGGAAACCTATATTTGACTCCTACTTACTTGCAATTGGTGGAGAGAAATTTTCTGCCGTCAGGAAACAGGCAGTTTTACTAAACAATCTTGGTATTGAAGGAAGAAATATTTATGACAGTCTAGACCTGATACCCATTGGCAGGGGAGCAGGTGAACCTTCAGATGTATATGAGAGGAGCGTACTCCTCCTTAAAAATCATTTTGGTGCACGCATTAACGTTGTCATGGAAAGACACTAATTTTTCATGCGCGTTCAGGCTAAAAGTGAGAGAGTTGGGAACTATGTGGCAGCACTCAAATCCCTTGCACAAACTTGTGAATTTGAACTTTTGACTGACTCCCTCATTCGTGATCAGCTCGTCCGTTGCACTAACGACCTCAAAATACAAGAGAAATTGTTATCTAAAAATCCCAATTTGAAAGAAGCCATACTTATTGTTGAAAGTGTTGAACATACCTCTACATGGGTCAAGGAGATTAGGAAGGGTCCTTCCCAGAATGATCCTGTTTCCAGTGTCAGTCATGAACATCGACAAATTCTTCAACCTGAGTGTAGTGTTGCTGCTGTTAGTAAAGTTTCACCAAAACAAGAAAAACCACATTTAAAACAGAAAAGTCTAAACAAAATTATAATGTTAATAGTTTTAATAGAGAGAATAAATGTAGATGTCCCAGATGCGGTAGTGAGAAGCATGGACCAAATTATCCGAATTGTTTCGCTAAAAGTACTGTTTGTAGAAATCTGTTGAGACATCATTAACTGGATGGATCCTTTAAACCATATCTAGTTTTTAGCGTTGTTGCCTGTAGATAATGGACAATGCTGCTGCTTTTAGTTTTGGGATCCCAAAGATGAATATCAGAGAAGGTTATGAAACACCTATATACATAGAAAAATATAATAGGATAGAGTCATAAACTGAGCCATTATCCAGCACACCAAGAAAAGAAGACAGGACAAAACAGATGTACAGGGCTAACAAGGTCAGGATGGTTTTGTCTGCCCTGATGTGGGCCTCCATGCTGGGCCCTGAAGTGTACCCAGTGCTATGCTGCTGCATCTGTCTGGTATGTCTGTAGAGAGATATGAGGACCAGCACAAGTGAGGTTACTATCATTACCAAAGGCACACAACAACACATAATGGACACAAATAACTTGTGGGAAAGATGGAATTCATATTCTGTGACTTGAATGGTGATGTTTTCTACTTTAGAGATTTCATTAACCTTTTCTCCAAGTTGCCAGATTCCAGAGACAGCTATGGCCAGGGATGCCAGCACAGACCCCAGGAGGAGCTAGTGCACCACACCAGGTATACCCATCTTTAGGCATGTGAAGAGCGCGTGTGAGAAGTTGGCAATCTTAATGCAGTAGAAGACGCAGAGCCACGTGTTGATCCAGAAGCTGGTGAAAAGCCAGAAGGGGCAGAGGATGGAGAGGCTTTTGCAGACACCTTCTCTGATGTACACCTCCCTTCAGAGCAAGCGGAACAGGTATTCACCTGTTGTACACATTTGTATACAAATATTGGCAAGTGCTAGTCCCACCAGCAGGAGTACAGTTGAAGGTGGCAAATGTCTGCTGCCAACCCACTGAATGGAGATCACAGATACCACAAATGCATTGGTGAGGGTGCCAGGCAGTACCTGAATACAAATATATACCACAGAGAAAACCTGGAGTGGAGGCATTCTGAACAGCTCACAGCATCCCAGGGGCTCCTCTTCTCTGCTGGTCTTCTGGTTGAGGCTGGATATGCTGTCCTTACTTTTTTAGATGTTTTCCTGCCCACTGATTCTGTCAATCCTGTGGTTGTCTAATAAGTGTTTCCAGAAATCACCTTCAATAGAATCCTTGTCTTTGCATGGGTTGGACATCCTTTAAAGCAACTCCATCCCTCTGGATGCACTCAGTAACACAAGCCCGTATCCTATTTTAATGTTGTGATACAAGGTGCCAGAATTGTTAGTTCTATTTAGTTCAGAACAGTGGGCAATGGATTGCTCCCCACTGTTTCCCCTGCAAAAGGTTTTCTCCTTGTTTAGTCGAAAGAGAGTTTCATTTTAGAGGTGTTGTAGAAAGTTAGTTCAATTGTTTGTGCATTGACTCTCCAGTGTCCTTTAATGTATCTAGTCTGAGTCTTGAGGAGAGGTGCTGGGCTGGTCTCTTTTTCCCTGACTTGATTAGCCTGTCCATCCCATTGGTTTCCTCCTTTCTCATAACCACGCCTCCCTAGTGTGTCCGGCTATGTCTGTTTCACTTCCTTCCCTTTCTTTACCTTGCGTTTCATCCACCCATGCTGCACCCTTCTTGCATCACCCAAAGATTTTGCTTCTTGCAAAACTCAGCAGCCTAACTAGCAGTGACGCAATCAGATGAAGAAGCCTGAAGTGTGTAGTCCAGATCTCATAGAGTACTACAGACAGATCCCCTGCTAGGATTGACCTGGGCGGACAGTGCTTGGGTGTGAAGCACTAGGTATGACCTCATTCACGTGTGACGTGTATAATATATCCAGTGGTGATGCGCTGCATGTATTAAGCACATTCATCTGATCTGCTGCCATAGCAACAGCTACCATGCAAAATGTGTTGTTGGGTGTAACTGAATCTCTTAAAGATTTTCCTATTGCCAAGTTACTTGTTTGTGACAGCAGCTTGGCTCTCAGACTTTCAGCTAATGCATAGTCACACAGCTCAATTTACATGCTGGACATGGGCACACTTGTATGTCAGAATACTCATAACAAGAATATAGTTTAACATTATTATCATGGCCTAAATAAAAATATTTTTAATAAAATATATTGCTTCCATGGGTATATATTTTCCATTTCCAATTGCAATAGTGTGATATTTTTGTGAAGAATATTTAGGGCACAATAATTTACTCAGATGATATTTGGCCAAAGATATTCTGAATCCACATTGCACCCAAAGGTTAAGTGTGCATGTTCCACTCTCTCTATTGTGCCCCATAAACATGTTCGAAAAAGCAATTTGCCAAACAGCGCATTCGCAGCACACTTTTTAAATTGTATTGTAAAAACGTATCAGTGTTCCAGGCAGTTCTAAAGGGTAACTAATGAAATGTAGAAATACTTCAGGGTCTCTCACAGTTTCCAGGAAATATATCTCTCCATGGCAATCAATCATGCCTGTGCCTGTAAGAAAAGTAGATGCCCAAAGCTCTGGCAGGCATACTTACTGAATGTTCACATGGCACAGGGCAGCAAGAAAGGTATCTCTGCTACAGGCAATTTGCTCTTTCTATGAATGATACAGAATGCAGCACACATAGAAAGAGGAAATAACGAGGAGAAATAAACATATTTCTCCTCATTACGCCATGGTCAGGGTGGCATACCATTTTGAAGCAATCCCATATTTAAGGATTTTAGGAAATCTGGGATTGCATCAAATGCCATTGGTGAATGTACAATAACACCCCTGCATCACCAATGCAACACCAATCACTAAGGTCACACAAGGTGGCACAAATCATCCCTGATTTGACTTTGTAAATCTTACTTAAGCCTTTGTGTTGCCTTTCGTTGCCTTGTGCGGAGCAAGGACGACTCAAATGCTTAGTAAATCTGGGCCTGGATTCACACCTGTCAAGGATTCTGTTGCCACAGGAGATGCAGCGCCTATTGGATACACTGTGGTCCACTGGGAAAAGGCCTCCTAAAACATCTATGGAGGTCATTACGATGGCGGACGGACTTAAGTCAAACGCCATCGTCAAAGGAATTTGTACCACCCGCCTATATGGCGGCGGTCCCGCACATCAAATTACAATGCAACCACCACGGTGGCTGTCGGATTGGGCATCTTTACCATTGCGGTGGGTGCTGCAGGCATCCGCCGCAATAGTAAAAATGCAGGTTTTGCATTTTCCTGCACAACGTGGCAGGCAACATGCATTGCCTGCCACATGGTGCAGGGAAATGTAGGGGGCACCATAGGTGCACTCCAAATGCAGAACGAAGGTGCCACTGCTTAAGGGGGGCCCGCAACACTACTCCCAAAGTCAATCTCCGCCAACCTTTGAATGGCGGGTGAACTGGCATTCAAACCTTGCGGGGAAGAAGCATTCTAATGTGGTAGACGGTGCCTGCTAGGCACCACCACCATTCTAGGTATGCTTTCCAGTTCCTACAGGCAATCGTAACAATTGCTGTGTCGGACCTGTGGCGGACGGACTTCCCACCTGCCAGCAAACCGGCCACGATCCTAATCTGGTGGGTGGAGAATGGCCGCACAATGATGGTAAATTCGCCACCGACCGGCTCCGGTAACAGATTCACCGCTATCGTAATGAACCCCAATGCTACGAGAACATATTGCAAGTACACAAGGAAATACTGCCCATTACTGTTTTTGTGGCAGTTAATAACCATCAAAAAATATCTGTCAGAAATTTAAATAGAACAAGAATTGATGGAACTATAGTCTAGGTTTTTCAAGTATATGTAACACTGCCTGCCTACTTAAATTTAGAGCGTTGAAAGCAATTGGCTCTATGCTAAGCCTAATATATTTTAATAAAATGCTGCATAGTGTTAGTGATAATAATGGGCAACATATAAAAATGTGTTTTCCTTACCAAGCCTGCACTGTGCAAAGTGTCAGGCTTTGTCAGGGAAAGAACAAAAGAGTAATGTGTTTAAGCACCCTGCAAGCTACATTCTTTATTGCAAGTCTCAATACAAGCATCGCACATCCTTGCAATGCAACTGCAAGATGGGATTTCCCTGGCAAAACACGGAAATGACATACCGCTCAAAAAGTGCTACATCTGAGCCAATAAGCTGAATGTGTCATCCTATCAAGGATGCCAGTGAGGGGACGCAAAACTGCAAAATGTGAACTCTCTCAAACTTTGTGAAGTTTACAACTTCATAAAGCCCTTAGACTTTGCCATTTAAGTGATTAATTACCACCCATGATCCAGGTCCATCTGAGTAAGGGATGAGGTAGGGCTTCCCTAAACCCAAGTGCATGAAGCAAGGGCCTAGATATGTTAGTCATTTACTAGGGTGCATGTGTGACACAAAGCAGGTCAACAACTAGTGTTGGCCGAATTGCCAATGCAAAATACATGCCGCGCTGAAAAGGTGGAACAAGTGCAACCCCAAATAGTTTTGGGTTACCTGATAGAATATCGATGTAACAAACATAGATGTTAAAAATATTGAGAAAAAAATATCAAGTGCAAAAATATCGACTCCCATACTGTAACAGGTAAGTACAAAAATATCGAGACGTAAAAAATATTGATTTTAAAATATAGAGAAAATAAAATAATATATATTAAATATATTAAATACTAATATTATTTTTAACAAAATAAATTACATTTAATATACAATTTAAGTAAATATAACAAATAAACGTAATAAAAAAAATATATACACACAAACTATATATATCTACAATTTAAAATAATAAAACATTCTATATCAAATTAAACCATTTAAGTATAAAAAAGATGTAAAATAATATTTACCAATACAGAAAATGCAACAGTAGGGAAAGTGTTGAATAGCCGAATAATTAAACATACTATTCCAACTCCAGTGAGTGCTACAGTAGAGAAAGTGTTGGATAGTGGAGCGGTGGAAATTACTATTCCTACTCCAGTGATAGCAACAGTAGAGAAAGTGTTGGATAGCTGAGGGGAAAATTACTATTCCCACTCCATAGAGTGAAACAGTAGGGAAAGTGTTGGATGTCCGAGGGATTAAAATTACTATTCCCACCCCAAAGAGTGCAACCGTAGGGAAAGTGTTGGATAGCAGAGGGATAAAAAATACTATTCCCACTCCAGTGAGTGAAACAGTAGGGAAAGTGTTGTATAGCGGAGGGAAAAAAATACTAATCCCACTCCAGTGAGTGCAACAGTAGGGAAAGTATCGAATGTCGGAGGAATAAGAATTACTTTTCCTACTCCACAGATTGCAACAGTAGGGAAAGTGTTGGATAGCGGAGGAATCAAAATTACTATTCCCACTCCAAAGAGTGCCACAGTAGGGAAAGTGTTGGATGTCCGAGGGATCAAAATTACTATTCCCACCCCAAAGAGTGCAACCGTAGGGAAAGTGTTGGATAGCAGAGGGATAAAAAATACTATTCCCACTCCAGTGAGTGAAACGTAGGGAAAGTGTTGTATAGCGGAGGGAAAAAATTACTATTCCCACTCCAGTGAGTGCAACAGTAGGGAAAGTGTTGCATGTCGGAGGAATCAGAATTACTATTCCCACTCCACAGATTGCAACATTAGGGAAAGTGTTGGGATAGCGGAGGAATCAAAATTACTATTCCCACTCCAAAGAGTGCCACAGTAGGGAAACTGTTGGATAGGGGAGGGGTAAAAACGTACTATTCCCACTCCAGTCAGTGCAACAGTAGGGAAAGTGTTGGATAGCGGATGAATCAAAATTACTATTCCCACTCCACAGAGTGCAGCAGTAGAGAAAGTGTTGGATAGCGGAGGGGAAACAATTTACTAATAACATTTAAACATTGGACATAATGATAATAATATTCAATTTTTTTAAAAGCATATGAATAAAGAAATATTTAAAAAATATAAATTGTAAATATATTAACATATATAAACGCATATTATAATTTTAGTTACATATAATAAAAACTACAAATAATGTATAAAAAATACATTTTTAAACAGTAATTATTTAAAACTAGGAAATATTAGCTAACAAAAATATTATTTAAACCATAAATGTATTTCTTGTATTTCATACGCTATATCACCACACCAATCAAAAACACATCAAGAATGTATTTACATTGTTAACATAATGAATAAACAATTAAAACATTTATTATTAATACAAAATAAATAAACATTAATTGAGTACAAAAGCTTTACACTCTAATATCCACTACACACACCTAAATTAAAGTACAAAAATAATAAAGCACAGTTCTATATTATTTTTTAAAGAAAAAACTATTACTGTTAACAACTAATAATTAAATAACAAAATGTTAATTAATACCCACCCCTTACCCCTTTAAAAAGTAAAAACAAAACACAAAAAAATTAACATTTATCAATATAAATAGAAAATAATTAACATTATTTAACAACATTATATGAATTAATTAAACACAAATTACTTCCCACCCGTTACCCCTATAACCACAACACACATAAAAGTAATTACACAATAACAATAATGAATTACCAATTGATTAATTTAAATTAATTAACAACTAACTATTAACTCATCAATTAAAAATAATTTACTTACCACCCTTCCCACCTTTAACACCTATAAAAACTACCACAGACAAGTATAATTAATTACACAATTACCAAAATCAATTACAAATTCATTAATTAAAATTCATTAACAACCAATTACAAATATATTCATTACTTATAAATACATTTCTTCCTACCATTTACACCTACAAACACCACAACACACACTTAAAATTAATTAAAGAAATTACCATACTTAATGACCAATTAATTAATTACAATTAATTAATAACCATTTAATAAATCGTTAATAATAAAATACTTTTCACATTTAACACTATAACATCTCAAATAAACAAATATTAATATATTAAATATAATTAATAAATTAAATATAATTCAATTACTTCCCACCCCATTCCCCTATAATCCACAACCCGCTACGAAAATAAAAATGCAAAAAAAAAGTGAAAAAAATAATAATACATTTTATGTAATTAAATTACTTCACATCCTATTCCCCTATACACCTACAACCCACTACGGAACTAAAAACATAAAATTCAAATAAAAGAAAATGATAACAACTAAAAATTAAACACATATTAAAAATACTAACAAATCATATACAGAAAAACATACATCACATACATATAAAATACATACTTAAATACATAACAATAGTAAAAAACTATAATTTTAACAACTATATTTTTGCAAAAGATATTAAACACTTCGATATTTTTTAAATCCATATTACTTACCTTAAGTCGATATTCCTGACCACTATATTCTTTGCTTTCGATATACCTGACCCACAATATTAATGACTCGATATTTGTACAACTCGATATTTTGCACTCAATATTCTGTCTCTGCACCATAGTTTTGTATCATTCAGACCAACACCCCTGCTAATGTAAGAAAAGGTGGTGTAAAGAGGTGAGGAGAAAATAAAAACTCCTAGAACTGAATGCTAAGTTAGGTACACTAACGTGGCATGACCTGCTTCTAATCCTAGTGCCAAATGATCCCAGGATCAAACAATGTGTAAATGGAACATTGTGTGATAATTCAATTTATATATCAGTGAAATCGCACATTTTACACAGCTTGCCCATGTCCTTGCTCCAAATTTGCAATGACAAGAAAGGCTGTCGTGGTACAGAGGTATTTTGAACAATATATTTTGGACAACAAAGCCTTCTCCATCCTTGCTATGACAGTTGAAGTAAATTGTCACTGTGTATGTTTCAAAAAAGCTTTCATTGTTACTAGAATTCCTCTATAATAATAGAGATTTATATTATTGACAAGATGATTCGACAAACTAGGCACATATTTGGGAGTGTTGGGCTGACATAATTTGAAGAAAATATAAGGTTTTTAAAGAATATAGCACCACCTCTTGGCCAAATGACAATTTGGTAATTGAAACCACTTTTGGAGAGCAAGACCGTATTTCAATACCTATGATGCTATTTAGACCATGTAGTGACTTTTCATTGCCTGTCCTTTATTACATCCTCAGACAGGGCTAGTGCAGTTGTGCTTTAATAACTGAAACATCTGCGAGGACATCTAGTGACTGCCACAGGCACTGCATCCAGGCTCATCCATACAAAACAACTCTGTGGAAATACAGTAAGTATCAGTGGCCCTGCAGCCATACTTCTCGAGGCAAAAAACTGCAAAGGTATCTAGTGACTGTCAGTGGCCCTGCAACCATGTTTCTCTATATGAAAATACTGTGGAGACCTCTAGTGACACTCGGTGGCCCTGCAGCCATGCATCTCTATGTAAAAATATTGTGGAGACATCTAGTGGTTGTCAGTGGCCCTGCAGCCATGCATCTCTATATTAAAATACTGTGGAGACATCTAGAGATATCAATGGATGTGCAACCATGCTACTCTATTTAAAGATACTGGGGCATATTATCAAGGACCAGCGATAATTACCGATAAGCGCACTTAGTGCTAGGATAATTATCTTCGGGAAACGTGGCATTTTATCGCTGAGATAGCGTGCTATTAGCAACGCTTATCTCAAAAGCGATAAAATTCCAAGCGCTAACTGGCAAATGTGAGATTATTGCTGGAAATCCAGCGATAATCTCACAAAATTTGCCGTTAGCTTGATGATAGGGCGAGACATACGTAGCCATGATATCCACCTTATATAGGATATCATGGCTAAGTCAGTCTCAAAGCAGGCATAAGGAAAGGAGCGATAACAGAGGTTATCACTACTTTGCTTGTCGCTCTGCAGTTTAGCGTGCCCCTTGTTAATTGGAGAAATGTCGCTTAGCGACATTTCTCCAGTAATGTCAGAGCAGGAACGCCCACTTTGCATCTCATTAGAGATGCAAAGATGGGCATTCAGTAAACAGGCGCTGATGCAAGGTTTCACGCGATAGGATGACCTTGCTGATTAGGCGATTAGGCAAAAGCAGCGATAATTTTATATCGCCTCATTGACGATAGGCCCCCAAGTGATTGTTAGCGTCACTGCAGCCATGCTCCTCTATGTAAAAATACTGTGTAGACATCCAGAGACTGTCCGTGACCCTGCAGCCATGCTTTTCTATACAGAAACACTTCAGAGACATCTAGTGACTGCCAGTGGCCCTGCAGCCATGCTTGTCTATATACAAATATTGCAGAGACATCTAGAGACTGCCAGTGGTCCTGCAGCCATGCTTTTCTATATAAAACTGTTGTAGAGACATCTAGTGGTTGTCAGTGGCCCTGCAGCCATGCTTCTCTATGTTAAAATACTGTAGAGACATCTAGAGCTTCAATGGATGTGCAGCCATGCTTCTCTATTTAACGATACTGTGGAGACATCAAATGATTGTCAGCGTTACTGCAGCCATGCTCCTCTATGTAAAAATACTGTGTAGACATCTAGAGACTGTCTGTGACCCTGCAGCCATGCTTCTCTATACTAACCCTAGGCATAGTTTGCGTAGTAGCACTACACGTAGCTGCACCTAGTATACTTTGAACTATACGTAGGTCACGTAGTGTAGCTGATGGCACTGTGTTCTTGTATGCACTGGGAAATAATTGCAAATGGCATCTTGCACAGCACCAGGTATTATAAAATAAGTATCTCTATCTTTATATGCTAGAGAGCATATATTACTTTCACAAAATTGAAACTGAAAAATTAGCAAGCAGTGAGAGAGGTGATGATTTTGGGATCCTCCCTAACCTAGGGAGCGAACCAAGCAGATGTTATGTTATGTTATGTTAAATGGGATTTGTAAAGCACGCTGACACCATGGGTTTCCTGGCGCTGTAGGACAGAGGTGAGGCTGAGGACTGAAGAAGCGGAGCTAGCAGGGTGGGGGGAAGAGGAAGGTTTTGAGCAGCTTCCTGAAATGAAGGAGGGAGCTACTGGATTTGAGGGTCAGGGGAAGAGGATTCCAGAAATTGGGGGCCAGGAGGGCGAACTGACGGCCACCGAATTTGTTGGTTTTGGTTTTGGGGACAGCAAGCAGGTTGAGGTGAGCTGAGCGGACATTGCGAGTTGGGCGGTGTGGGTTGACGAGTGAAGTCAGGAAAGCGGGGCTGGTGCAGTGGAGGGAATTGAACGTGAGGTAGCCCAGCTTAAAGGCCGCCCTTTGTTCTATAGGTAGCCAGTGCAGCTTGTGCAGCAGGGGTTTAGCCGACTGCCATTTGGGGGTTTTGTAGATAAGACGGGCTGCTTCATTCTGCACGACCTGGAGGCGATGAAGTAGTGATTTTGGGAGTCCGTGATACAGGGAATTGGAGACGTCCAGGCGGGATAGTACCAGGGAGATGATTACCTGGATCAGAGCGGATGGTGGTAGTAAATGACTGACTTTGCGGATTTTACGGAGCTGGAACGTACATGATGAGATCACGGTACCAACTTGAGGTCTAAGGGAGAGTTCGGCATCGATGGTCACACCGAGACTCTTTACTGATTTCGCAGGGATCGGGGGGGACCTAGTTTGTTGTGCCAGAACTGCGAGCCCCAGTAGGAGGAGCTGGATCCAGGGAGAAGGAGCTCAGTTTTTCCAGGGTTTCATTTTAGTTGATTGCAGTTAATCCACTCCTGGATGTGTATCATGACGGAATGGAAATTGTCCACAGCGTTCGAGGAGTTGAGTGGAAAGATGATCTGCAGATCGTCAGCGTAGTTGTACACTGTGATGTCCCAGTTTTGGAGCGAGTGGATCAGGGGCCGAAGGTAGAGGTTGAATAGTAGGGGTGACAGGGAGGAGCCCTGAGGGACTCCACAGGTCGTGGGAGTTTTGGGCGCTGTGTAGGGGCACAAGCGGACGGCTTGTGTTCTGCCGGTCAGAAAGGACTGAGTCCAATTGAGGGCAGGACCCTGGATGCCAGCCTTTTCGACATGGTGAAGAAGGATGTTGTGGTCAACCATGTTGAACGCGGCCGACAGATCCAGGAGTACGAGAGCCTGAGGGATCCCTGTATCAGCGTTCCTCCTCAGCATGTCAAGGACTGCTAGAATGACGGCCTCGGTGGAGTGGGCTTGCCTAAAGCCGGCCTGGTTAGGCTCTAGGTGGCAGGAGGTCTCGATGAAGTTGGAGAGACACCGGGTGACGTGGGCCTCCACTAGTTTGGAAAAATATGGCAAGAGCGATATGGGACGGTAGTTGGAGAGTTCCACCGGGTCCGCACCAGGTTTCTTCATGAGAGGCACTAAGATGGCCTCTTTGAAGGTGCTGGGGACAGTACCCGTGCTGAGGGAACCATTCAGCAGAGGTAAAATGCAGTTGGGTAAATTGAGATAGATGTTCCGCAGGACCGAGGGGGGGCAGTAGTCATTCGGAGAGCCTGATTTTACCCGGGTCGCAAGTTCAGCTAGTGAGTTGGGGTTGAGGGGAGGGAAGTGGGTGAAGATGGATGAGTTGTTCAGAGGAGTGTCTGGCGGGAGTGTCTGAGGGAGGGGGGGATGGAGTCCTTGATTTTAATGATTTTCTCAATAAAAAAAAGATTGAGGGCATCGCAGGTCTCTTGGGAGGGGTCTGACCTGGGAGAGTTCTGTCATCTGAGGTGAGTTTGTTCATGATTTTAAAGACCTCCTTTGATTTGTTGTCCGCGGACGAGATTCTGTTTGAAAAATGTTCCGATTTAGCTGAGGAAATTGCATTTTTGTATTCTCTGCGAGCTATAGTGTATTGCAGTCTGTCTGGTTCGGAGTAATTACGTCTCCATGTCCGTTCCATCTGGCGCACCTTCAGTTTATGTTTCTTAAGGTCGTCAGAGAACCATACGTCGGAGTTGTGGGGTCTGGTGGGGGGAAATTTGGTAAGGGGGGCAAATTGGTCGCTGGCCGATTTTAGCCAGGTGCCAATGTCGCTTTCTATCATGTCGATATTGGTTAGCGGATTGATGGCTGGCCGGTGTCGGATAAGGTCGCGAGAAAACCTTGGAAGTCGTGAGAGCTCCATTTGCATGAGAGGCCGCCAGCCATCAGAGGGGCGGAAGTCCTGCCAATGACAGTGAGGGTGGTTTCAACTAGGTGGTGGTCTGACCAGACGCAGGGGGAGACAGATGGCTGGGAAAGTGTTAAGTTTTGGGTCCAGATCTGGTCCAGGATGTGGCCCTTGATGTGGGTGGGCAAGGAGATTTGTTGGATCATGTTAAGGCTATTGAGGGCTTCAAAGAGCTCTGTGGCGTGGGGCCCGGCGTTGGCATCGTTGAACCAGTAATTAAGGTCGCCAAAGAGAGCTAGTCTGGAATGCGATGTAAGTAGGTCGGACAGCTGTTCGATCAAGGTGACCGTGAAAGATGGCATAGAGTGAGGGGGCCGATATAGGAGAAGGAGTGTTAAAGCTCCTACATCCGTTTTTAGGCTGATGATTAGGTTGTCTACTTCCAGGAGGGTAAGGGAAGATGTGGAGATAAAGTTGAGGCGTTTAGATATTATGGCTGCCACCCCACCCCCAGGGCGATTTCCAGAGCGATCGGCATGGAGGATGTAGTAGTCTGTTGGGAGGGCCGCCAGGATGTCAGGGAGAGAATCTGTAGTCAGACAGGTTTCTGTGAGCAGAAGTACGTCTGGCTTCTCATTAGACAGAAGGATATAGATGTCGGCTTGGTGTTTTACCAAGGAACGGGTGTTCAGATACAACACCTGGATGGAAGTGTCACTCCTGACCGGTTTAGCGGGGGGAGTGCTCCAACTGGAGGGGCGTAGGTCTGAGCGCGCGAGGCCGGCTGTGGTGATGCGTCTGATGGTGGTGGGAGAAGGTGAGATGTGGGGGGGTTGTAGTTCTCTGAGGGAGTTGGCCGAGTATGAGATGGAATGGCCGGCATGGCTGGCCCCTGGGTCCGGCCTGGCGCAGACGGGCTTGCCTTTGGCCTGCCTTCGGCGCGCAGGCGGCGCGCCTGCTGTGCGCGTACGCTGCGCGTCCTAGGAATGCACATTGATGTAGGGTGAGAGGAGGGGCGTGGCCTCACATCAGTGGGCGTGGCCTCTGTGCTAGTGGAGTGATGGCGGCAATGGATTTCCCAACCCGCGGCAGCGCTTACATCCGCTGCGCGGGGATAATTCAGCAGGACTATAGGGGAGAGGTGCCCAGGAGTGAGTGAGCAGTCAGGTAAAAACACAGTGCAAAATACAACAGTTTTAAAAAATAGCAGGCGTCGCTCCCGGCTTCCGCCTCAGGAGTGTCAATGTCCTCTAGCGCGGCTTGTATTCAGCGTGGCTAAGAACACAGTGCAAAATACAACAGTTTTTTAAAAATAGCAAACGTCGCTCCCGGCTTCCGCCTCAGGAGTGTCAATGTCCTCTAACGGGGCTTGTATTCAGCGCGGCTTATATTGGTTTAGTAAAAAGGGGCGTGGCCTCACGTCAGTGGGCATGGCCTCTCGGCTTGTGGAGTGATGGCGGCGATGGATTTCCCAACCCGCGGCAGCGCTTACATCCGCTGCGCGGGGATATTTCAGCAGGACTATAGGGGAGAGGTGCCCAGGAGTGAGTGAGCAGTCAGGTACAAACACAGTGCAAAATACAACAGTTCTTAAAAATAGCAAGCGTCACTCCCGGCTACCGCCTCAGGAGTGTCAATGTCCTCTAGCGCGGCTTGTATTCAGCGCGGCTAAGAACACAGTGCAAAATACAACAGTTTTTTAAAAATAGCAAGCGTCGCTCCCGGCTTCCGCCTCAGGAGTGTCAATGTTCTCTAGCGCGGCTTGTATTCAGCGCGGCTTATATTGGTTTACTAAAAAGGGGCGTGGCCTCACGTCAGTGGGCATGGCCTCTGGGCTTGTGGAGTGATGGCGGCAATGGATTTCCCAACCCGCGGCATCGCTTACATCCGCTGCGCGGGGATATTTCAGCAGGACTATAGGGGAGAGGTGCCCAGGAGTGAGTGAGCACTCAGATAAAAACACAGTGCAAAATACAACAGTTTTTAAAAATAGCAAGCATCGATCCCGGCTTCCGCCTCAGGAGTGTCAATGTCCTCTAGCGCGGCTTGTATTCAGCGCGGCCAAGAACACAGTGCAAAATACAACCGTTTTTTAAAAATAGCAAGCGTCGCTCCCGGCTTCCACCTCAGGAGTGTCAATGTCAATGTCAATGTCCAGATGCCTTGAAAATAAAAAGCACATCTTGTGAACGATTCGGTGGTGGTCCCATCCTCTTCGGACCAACCCAAGCACAGTTATTGGCAACAAAACAATCCCAACCAAAGTCCCTGCAAAGCATTATGGGATGAGATTAGCAGTGGCAGTGAATATTAAAGTATCTAATATCAAAAAAATTCTACAAAGAGCTGCAGTTCAAATAGTCATGTGATGCTAATTTATATGAATCAGCGCAAATGGCAGATTTTATGAAAGTTTTTTAGTACTGAAAATTGACCCTTGCATGAATCAAACTTAGGCTCAGATAGGCAAACACTTTGTGCTGAGTTTGCATCACTAAACTGATGCAAACCAGTGCAATGTGCTATGTACTTTCCAGCACAAAACTTGCTTTGCTCTGGGAAGTTGAATAAAAGTAATACACAGCAGGGCTTAGCACTGCTTTGCTTTACTCTGCAACCACCCATTTTTTTGTTGCAAAACCCTATCTTATAACAATTGTAGGCAGGGTTTTGAACCTACAAATAACACCACTTTGAAGTAGGTGTTAAAGGAGAAATATGTTTATTACTCCTAACCTTTACCAATTTACATATGTGCTGCATTGTACAGCACACTTCCGAGGTGGAAGTTTCAAGTTTTTCTAGGTTTGGGAAGAGATCTACCAACAGAAAAGTGACACGAACCAACGTAAAATGTTTTTCTAATCTTTACGTTCCAGCAAAATCCTTGTTTTGCACTAGAAAGTTACCTGAAAGTAACGCAAAGCAGTGCAAAGCTTTCCATTTCTCTACATCAAGGAGCATTCATTGTTTGTGTGCAGCACACATCTGAAGTGTGAGAAAAGTTTTAAAGTTAGTCTAAGCATAGTAAACATAGAATTGTTTATGAGAAGGGTACAATTCCAGTACAAAACCAATGTAAGATTCACACAAACACCATTGCTAGATGGTGCAAAGGTGTGTGTGTGGTGCTCGGCTGCTTGACTGTGTGCCAGCACTAAGCAGAGAGGAGGAGAGTGCAATATCTCTGTAGATATACTTCTTTCCAGCTCCTGCCCTGTCATGCAATGCTGCGCATAACAGCAACTTTGGGCACTGCGCTGCAAACCATGACATCTGGGACTTTGTGTCAAGCAGTAAAATAACCTTCTGTTAATTTATGCAAAGAAGCTTGTTGGGGCAGATTGGCGCAAATACACCTTGGGGCATATTTATGAGTGGAGTTGCATCAGGCTTGCACCACGCAACGTGATGCATACACGACACAAGCCCACCCTGAGTGGCCCAGATTAGCTTCATTAAACCAGAGCAACGAAACACAGAGCAAATAGCTATGTTGCCTAACTCTTCCTGGGAGTGTGTTCCATATATTTTGATGCATTCCCTGAATTGCCATTTCTGGTAGACCTATAAAAGTTCCAAAATTCTATGCTTTCCCAGGTGAGGCGTAATGAGGAGAAATACCTTTATTTCTCTGTGTTACTTCCTATTTGTATGTTTGCTGCATTTTGCAGCACACATAGGGGCATATTCTCAAGAACGTCTGATAACCATCGAAAAAGTAACATAACGCAACTGTGCATATCGCAATCTATAGCGAGAAGATACACCGCTCTTATGTACAATTCTGAACCTGGCAGCACCATGCGACAGTAGAATGATAACGCGCCAAAGGGCAACACAACGTAAATATGGCAGACCATCGTCCCCAACGTCAATGCAGTCCGAGTGGCGAGGAGGTCAATGGAGGAGGTCAAGAGGTGCTTGCATGATGTGCAAAGGCAGACCAAACTGAAACTCACCGCCATCAGGAAGGCAGCAACGGCGACTGGAGGTGGGAGTACTGCCCCCGTGGACGAGCTGGATGAGCTGGAGGAACTCGTGGCCACAGTCACCTGTGTGGAGATGGTAGCAGGAGTCGGGCCTGCACAGAGCACAATTCAACCAGACCCAACAGCAACATGGTGAGTGATGACCAGGGACTGGGGGAATGGGGGAGATGGGCACAATGGTATACATGCACAATCAGATGTAGCATACCGCACACGCACAATGACAGTGGAACATGTCCATGATACCCTTGGCACACTGCAGCACACATAAAAACACCAAATCATCCCCGTCCACCATGTGCACATATGTGCCCCTTCCGAATAAACAATGACACTACCAATCCGTGCACATGTGATGAAACCAGAAAAGCAGTGGCTGTGTGAGCCACACTGACTATACAAGTGACACTGAATGACTAATAGCATGGCAGCAGCCTAAATAAATGACATTTTGCACAAATAGACAAGGAGATGGCCCAGTGTGGATCACATACGTAAAGGAGCAGGTCAACTCTGATACATCCACATGCTCCTACAACCCAGGCCGTTCAATACACGCAGCAGACAAACAATGTTCAAGGCCACAAAATCACGTCGCAAACATCCCAGCCCCCAAAAAAGCACACAATGCAAAGACACACCACCTCAAAGGGACAAGGGTCCACGAAATCAGAGCTGCAGGGTTGACTCCCCACAATGCAGCACACACACATAGCAACCACAGAACATCACCAATGACAGCAATGTGGGACAAAGTGCAACACCTACACCACAGGACAGAGTATAAAACAGGTTCCGCTTGTCCATAGTAACTATCCACTCACATCTGGTATTGCCTGACACTGTGTGATGACAATGTACGGGTCCTACCACACATCCATCATGTACGCGGAAAACCCACTGTATGCCATAAAATAGCCAGCTCCACCAAAACAGTCACAATGTGCATTGTCATGCAGTCTGCATGTAAACATCTGCAAAGCGGCAACTTACATGGGAACCTCTGTTAACATGCATCTCCCCTTAACATTGCAGGGGGCCAAACAACACTTACTGCAGAGCTGACCACAAATCCCATCAGTGATGATGAAGAGAACAACCTGCACATCTTTTCAGACACCCTCCAACGGCTAATGGACAGCCTCCGAACCCCACCCTCAGGAGCAGGGCAGGCCAGCTGCCTCGAGGTGACCCCACCATCTACACAGACCACACAGCAGGAAACACACACCACCACGGCTGTCTCCCAGGACCTCAATGAACAACACATTGAATTCCAACACCGTGTGTTGGGTTGCCAAGTGGAGTTGGCTGATCAGCTGCGGGTGGTTTTCAAGCTTGTGGGAGCCAAACTCGATGTCATATGTGGGTGTCTTAGTCGCATCTGGGACCACCTACAGTCCCTAACGGACACACACACTGTCCACACCATGCTCCATGACAATCCTTGGCTGACATCTCTGGCGCCATCTCTCGGATACAAGAACTGGCTAGTCAGACAGGCACCAGCGATGATAGCACAGAGTTGCACAGACGCGAAGTATACGTGAGACCATGGAGCAGATGCAGGCTGGAAGTATGACTGCCACGGCTGAACACCAGCGAGATGTAGCTGGGATCTTCCATGACTTGCAGTTCATCATCCTGCCATGGCTGCCACTAAGCCAGTCCCAGATGATTGCAGGGGTAACTTCAACACACACCTCTCTGACCCCTGATATGTCAGTGGCACACTGTGATGCAGACCTATCACCATTGCACCCTGATGTGTCGGTGGCACCCAGTGATGCAGCCATTACCCTGCCACACACACCGGACACTGAGGAAGTACCAGAGAATTAAGATGTGGATGTGAGGGAGGAGGTAGTAGCAATCATCACTGCCATATGACCTGTCCCTGCGTGGTTCTGCCCTATGCATCATGCCCTGGGACAACACCTTCCACTGTCCTGCAGAACACTCTGCGACATACACTTGGACCCCGACATGTACTGGCATATCTTCACTGGTTGACAATAACACACCAATCCTTCAGTGGACTGCACTCTCCCTCTCCCAAATCACTTACCAATCCTCAGAGGACTCTGGATGGCCCACCACTGGGCTCCCATGGAATGTGGGTTTGGCATAGCTATGTACAGCTCCAGCTCTGGAATGCACCAGAATGTGAAAGACATTCAAAATCACACAGGTGTGTCATGACTATGTTCACTCCAGTATGGAAGTATGTATGTATATATTAACAATGATTGCACAAGTAGGTACACCCTTGTAAATGACATCAATGCACATGATGAACCCTGAGCCACATGGCCAGTTGGATGTCTGTGAAGGTGAGTACTAGCTGTGGCCTTGTTGTACATTAACAACAATCTCGCAACCCCCGACATAGGCACACATCCATGTATTGAATAGGGTTGTGTGCAGGAATTATCAAATTGGTAACAGGCCAAAAGTGGTCTCCTACATCATATGTGACACCAGAAGTTCACTACGCAGACCTACTCACACACATCTGTGTGGACACACTCTGTTGTGATTCATAGCATTGCCCCACATGGACAGAGGCTGGACACCATACTCACATTGCTGGAGACACATAAGTGCACAACCCTGCCGACAACTATCACAAACACAATGTTTGGCTCACAGAGGTGGAGTAGTCAAAAGGGACCCACCCCCATTGAACAGGTGTCACTCAGTCCCTCCCTGTGTAGGGACGATGCTCATTGTGGCACATGATTTGTACATTTAATCAATATTCATCACAGTTGGACAGTAGTGAAGTTGCAGAGACCATATTGGCATGTGCATGTCAGTACGGACATGGCAAGGTCCACAACATGCAGGGACATGCTTGAGACCCTTACACGCAGCATGTCAACATGTCGAGGTGCAAGACATGGCGGTGCAAAAATGCACACCAATCATTATGGATGGCAACGGTCTCAGCCCACCTTGCCTTGCTGGACGAGGCTTGTGATGTTTGGCACCTGCCCATTGCCCCATGTGAGGTGACACGACTCACGGCCCATGGGTTCTGCCTAGTGCTGTGCCACCGGACTGCGCCAACTGTCTCCTTTGCTGACAGTGATCAGGTGGAAGGGTCCGACAAGGTCAGATGTTGTGTTACATTGCCATGTGTGTACTCCCCCACAGCAGTGTTTTCGATTTAGGAACATTGCCAAACAATGCTGTGCTGCTTCTACTAGGAAGTGCCTCACCTGGACCAGGTGTGTGTACACTCGCGTAGTTTCACACACATGCATTCTGAGTCCAGACGAAGGCAGACATGCCCACTGTTGTTGTGCGATATGTGAGCATTCCCCACGATGCAACAAGGTGTTGGGACCTGTGTTGTGGGTGACAATCCGATGTGGCTGCAGGAACGTAGTTACTCGTACATGAATGCCAGCACATCTACATGGGCAATGTGTTCCCATAGTAGATCGATGTCTGGTTCAAGGAACACCAGGGTGACCCAATCAATTAACTGGTCCAGGCAGATGTTCTCAGTCCACGCTGTTTCCCCAATCCGCAACACAACCCAATAGGGTTGCCCCGTGATGTGGTCGCTGCACACGAGGAGATGTGCAATCTCCCATGCACAACTGCCAGCACAAACGCCAAAGATCAGTGCATCCCATGCACAGCTATACCAGTGACCCTCCTGTTAGTGGGCCAACAGGGGGCGCACTGTCAGGTCTTAATCCAATTCATCTACCGTTGCGTTGGATAGGCAGATCTCCATGGGCCACACAAATGTGCATGAACAACAGTGGAACCAGTGCTGGACGCAGGAGATGGAGGCAAGACTCAGACCTTAACTGATACGCAACACTACCATTGGCACAGATCTCAACAGATGCAGCATTTGGGCATGGTACAGTTCCGCGTGACAGTGATTGTGCATGTGCCCGGGAATGCCTGCCATTGCATTTGTTAGTCTCGTAGCACTGGCACTCCTCAGACCCGCGGCAGTTCTGTGGACGATATCCCGCAGCTCAGGGCAATGAGTCGTATTTGTGTGCAACGTTTTGACGTATGGGTAGTTTTTGATCAGTCTGCCAAGGGCATCCCTTGCAGGTGTAGGTCGTGCAGGGACAAGTGTGTTGGGGGTGTGGGCACGTTGGTTTTTCATTAGCACTGTTCATGGTGTCAGAGTCGTCGGAGGCAGGTTTGGTATCTGACGCAGGGTGTGCCAACCGCATTCAGGGCCAAGGTCGGAGGGTAGGTTGGCCTTCCTCCTTGTGTGTATGGACACATTTCCTAATTTTAGTCTGACTACTGCTTGCATTTCAGAGATGTGATGTGGCCTGCGCACTGACTTTGATGCCAGTCCTGTGATTGGGAGTGCACGAATTTCGAGACACACGCAGCTGTTGGCATGAGTGCCTGACACACCTTCTTATCTTGGATATTGTCTTGCAGGCTGTGACTCACAGATTGTCCAGGGATGCCCCGCCATGACTCTTCACAATAGTTGTTTGGAGACGAATTAGTATGTGACATTTTGTTTGGTCTTTCAATGGCTTTTGTGCAGGAAGGTGCTCCTTCCTGCACAAAAACAGTCCTCCTTACAATGTAGATACCCTTGCACGATGGTGCAAGAGTGCTTGCGTTGGCTCTAGGCAGCCAAAACTGCGACATCGCAGGGACAAAGACAGGAATGTGCTGTATTCTTTTAAACATGGCGCGTTCTTGCCCTTTCCCTGTCATACAGCGCATAACAGCACTTGCTGACTTGCTGCACTGCGAGACTTTGCCATAAATATGGCCGTTTTGATTTGACACAGTACCGGTCAAGTAAGGTTGTGTGACAAGACTCTGCATCTCATTTTAATGGCAGGTCAAAGCAGGCACAAATAGGGGGTATGCGGATTATTGCATAATGGGCCATATTATCAAGAACGGCAATAACATCCTGACGCTAAAACGGCGATAAGGGGCTTGATAATAGGCCCTTGAGAATTCCCATAGAAGCCCATGTTCACACCAGACAAGAATAGCGCCCATTTTGTGCCACAATGCAAGTCTGAGCATTGCGCAAAACAGGCTTTGCTTTCCCACTGCAGATGACATTATTGACACACGACAGTGGTGCGCTGCAATTTTTTTTTATTCTTTGCGCAGTGCAGCAAGTTTTCATAAAGCATTCTGATCCATAAAGTTTAGTAAATCTGAGCCAAAATTCAAGGATGTATTTTATTAATCAGGGCTGTTAAAATATCACAGCAAGCGCTACATTAACACAACCGTTAGATGGCGGAAGACTGCAACAAATGGCCTTGTTTGCTTGTGGAGCACCAGGGCTCATACACAAATACCCTTTGGCTTGGAAAATAAAGGTGCTTGCGCCCAAGCCTCGTCCAGTTGGTATTTGCTATTTAGCTGGTTGTGTGTGGACTTGTGATGCTTAACAGGCTATTTGGACTTTGAGAGCATTCTGGGTAGACTGCAGAACAGCGAAAATCTGAGAGGAAGCCTGTTTGACTGTATGCAAATCTGAACCTGATACATAGTTACGTTCCACGGCCATATTTGCATGAGAGCCCGGAACCGCTGAAGAACTAAAAGCTTTTATCTCTGCAGGATAACGTAAACAAAAGGGCTATAGCAGTTTCATCTAATTGATTCATCTTTAATAGGCCATAAAATCGGTACACAGACATAATATCGACTCCAAAATATCGTTTGGACATAATATCGACTCCAAAATATCGTTTCGAGAAAATATCGACAGGACAGAATATCGACAGCCAAAATATCGTTTTTAAGGTAAGTGAAGTAATATCGTTTTTAAGGTAAGTGAAGTAATATCGTTTTTATTTTTAGGGTTCAGGGTCAGTTTTGAGTTTTTGGGTAAAGGGGTATTTTTAGGGTTCAGGGTCAGTTTTGGGTTTTTGGGTAAAGGGGTATTTTTAGGGTTCAGGGTCAGTTTTGGGTTTTTGGGTAAAGGGGTATTTTTAGGGTTCAGGGTCAGTTTTGGGTTTTTGGGTTAAGGGGTATTTTTAGGGTTCAGGGTCAGTTTTCAGTTTTTGGGCAAAGGGGTATTTTTAGGGTTCAGGGTCCGTTTTCAGTTTTTGGGTAAAGGGGTATTTTTAGGGTTCAGGGTCAGTTTTCAGTTTTTGGGTATTATTTTATTATATTTTATTACTATATATATATGTTTAATAAATATGAAATAAAAAAATATTTATTTAACTTTCATTAATTATTTAATTATTATAAGTTAATTTAAGTAATTTTAAGTATATTTTAGTAAATAATTATTAATATTAATATAATTTAACACTGTTTTTAGTATTTTTTACAACTATATTTTTGTAAACGATATTTTTAACTCGATATTTTTGTACTTACCTGTTTGTAGATAGAAACTCGATATTTTGACTGTCGATATTTTCTCAACGATATTTTTGATGGTCGATATTCTGTCCGTCGATATTCTTTCAGTGATCCCATAAAATCAACAACTATACTCAACAAACCTATAGAACACACAAAAAGCAGCCATTAGTAACATTATCAAACAATATAATAAATATTCATGTTAGAATTGGTAGCCCGTGTGTAACTCACCTACTCATTCTTACCATGCAATACAAATCATATTATGCATTACTTTTGAAGAGGTATTTATAGTTTGATATTGCACGAGCCAGGCCCAAAGGCGTCAGAGCGAGAAATTCACAGGGACAAAATATAACAAGAAATATGAATACAATGAAATCAGATAAATCACCTTCAACATCAACACCTTGAACGAAAATGTCAGAAACCTTGCACAGGGTACAATGCATAGGAACCGCCAAACCCAAAACGTAAATGCAAATCCCAGGACAAATTATTATTACAGTAAATGTATACTATTTCCATTAAAACATTATGGGGCAGATTTACATGCCACTTTCGCCACTTTTGCGTCACTTTTCCCATGTAAAAATGACGCCAAAGTGTCTCAAGGGGTTTGTAAATATGGCCCTATGTTTGGTAATGGGAAGCATTTCTTTTGTTTCATTTGAGCGTGCAACACAAAGCCCTTGTAGTTCACAGCAAAGTAACGTGACAGATGGGGATAAGGCGGCTCATGAGTGTAAATAAATTCTCTGGGCCCGATTACCTCTAAAATGCATTCTTAAAGGTCCTCATACTGATGCACAAGCCTGTGCAATGCTGGTGAGCTCCCCTGGTGGCTTCTGGTGGCAGATGCTGCAGACAGCCAAAGGTTCTCCGGATTTCCTGAAATTCAGGCCATTCAGGTGTACCTACTCCCTTGTTTTATTTGTAGTTAGGGAGAGGAGAAAAGGATACACAGTCATATCTGAGGTTTCTGATCAGCTAAACATGACCTAGTGCAGAGACATATTTTACTTGTGATAGGGGCTAGGAACGTGCCAGCTTTAACACAGTCCCCCAAAACAAAAGTATGGCAAATCCCTATTTAAACCAAAAAAAGTTAAGTGGCCCAAATAAGGTCGGCCTGTAAAGGGGTGCAATGTTTTTTGCCACTGATATATTCTGTATTCTGTTACAAGAGACCATGTACTTGGTTTTGTTTTTGTTAATTTCCATGCTGTGGTCTTAACAAAAAGTATTACATTTATCCAAGAGAATAGATAGACTATGAGGAGTCCTTGACAGTAACAAAGTGTCATCTGTAAAAAGGAGACAGGGTATGTTATAACCTTCCACCTTCGGAGAGACAGTTTAAGAGATAGGGCATGCAGCCATTTAGGTACAAGAGGAAAAGTGTGGGGGCCAAAATACACCCTTGTCTAACACCTCTCCTGATTGGAATGTCTTTCGTCAATTCCCCTGCATGGCCCAACCTAACCCTCGCAAAAGGTTCTGTGTATAATACCTGCATCAGGGACAGTAGTCTGCAGGGGAACCCTATCTTATGCTGCGCCACCCAAAGTTTTGCCCTTGGGGTAAGATTGAATGCAGCTCCCAGATCCACAAAGGCAACATACAGCAACCACCTGTCAATGTCTACTACATCCCACTTAATGGACAGAAATCAAACAATCTGGCCTATGGTGCTAATGTTGGATCTAAATCCCGCCTGTCAGTGAGATAACACTTTGGCTTGGGAAGTCCAGTCTCATAGCCTAGATAAGATTTGCATGCTGTAGACTTTCGGGATATTTCAATCAGACTTATTGGTCTATATTTCCCAGTGTGGATTTATCAACCTTTTTATAAATAGGGATTATTTCTGCTCCTTTCTAAGACCTTGGGATTGGTGCTCCAGCCATCAATGCGTTTCACAAGGAATTTAAGTAGGGTCCCCTGATAATGGGACAATTCTTGTCATGTAATTCCTATAAACCTATATAGGATCTGCACGTTTAGACAACGTAGACTGTGGGATTGGTGTCCATACTGATTCCAGAACATCCCCACCTATATACCAGCTAGCTCACAGTGCCACTGTAAATTCCTCTTACCAAGGAGAGAATAGTTCCTGGCAACTATCGAACATGACAACTCTGTCCCATCAGGGATCGTGGAAACAGTGCAAAGCTTTTCGCTCAGGCACTCGTGCTCACTTTGTCTCAGAGCGATATACAGAATAAATGGTGGGGATGTTTTCAATTAGTATTTATTGAACAACTGTCATTCTAGTGTACAATAGGTGTGCTGATCAACCATAATACAGAAACAGATTAACATGATTATAAGCACCAGCGGCGTAAAAGGATGGTAGATTCCCACCATAGTGCTAAAACAATTAATACAGGCAGGTATGAAAATACATGACAGTAATAATGCGTATTGCAAAAGCCACAGTTGATGGACAGAATGTAGAACAATGTCTTACATTCACCCCAGTTCAAAGATCTGGGCCTAAATCCATCATTTTTTTGCACTCCACACCACCCTAGGTCAGACAATGGCTATATGCAAATCAGCCTTGACCCTGTGCCTCATGGGAACAGTCCAGCCCGAACTACCAAGCCATGTCTTTCCTAGACCGGAATCAAGCATCCAAGGACCGGTTTCTGGCTATCAGCCTTTTTCAGCCTGGCTAGCTTGACTCCAGTGATGTGGAGAGCCTGCGACTCACGTCTGAGCATACCCAGCCCACTCGGGGTGAAAATTGCAAAAACCACTGTTGATGGACAGAATGTAGAACAATGTCTTACATTCACCCCAGTACAAAGATCTGGGCCTAAATCCATCGTTTTTTTGCACTCCACACCACCCTAGGTCAGACAATGGCTATATGCAAATCAGCCTTGACCCTGTGCCTCATGGGAACAGTCCAGCCCGAACTACCAAGCCATGTCTTTCCTAGACCGGAATCAGGCATCCAAGGACCGGTTTCTGGCTATCAGCCTTCTTCAGCCTGGATAGCTTGACTCCAGTGATGTGGAGAGCCTGGGACTCATGTCTGAGCATACCCAGCCCACTCGGGGTGAAAATTGCAAAAACCACAGTTGATGGACAGAATGTAGAACAATGTCTTACATTCACCCCAGTACAAAGATCTGGGCCTAAATCCATCGTTTTGTTTGCACTCCACACCACCCTAGGTCAGACAATGGCTATATGCACACCAGCCTTGAACCTGTGCCTCATGGGAACAGTCCAGCCCGAACTACCAAGCCATGTCTTTCCTAGACCGGAATCAAGCATCCAAGGACCGGTTTCTGGCTATCAGCCTTCTTCAGCCTGGATAGCTTGACTCCAGTGATGTGGAGAGTCTGGAACTCACGTCTGAGCATACCCAGCCCACTCGGCGTGTAAATGGCAAAAACCACAGTTGATGGACAGAATGTAGAACAATGTCTTACATTCACCCCAGTACAAAGATCTGGGGCTAAATCCATCGTTTTTTTGCACTTCACACCACCCTAGGTCAGACAATGGCTATATGCAAATCAACCTTGACCCTGTGCCTCATGGGAACAGTCCAGCCCGAACTACCAAGCCATGTCTTTCCTAGACCGAAATCAAGCATCCAAGGACCGCTTTCTGGCTATCAGCCTTCTTCAGCCTGGATAGCTTGACTCCAGTGATGTGGAGAGCCTGGGACTCACGTCTGAGCATATTTAACCCACTTGGGGTGAAAATTGCAAAAACCACAGTTGATGGACAGAATGTAGAACAATGTCTTACATTCACCCCAGTACAAAGATCTGGTCCTAAATCCATCGATTTTTTGCACTCCACACCACCCTAGGTCAGACAATGGCTATGCAAACCAGCCTTGAACCTGTGCCTCATGGGAACAGTCCAGCCCGAACTACCAAGCAATGTCTTTCCTAGACCGAAATCAAGCATCCAAGGAGCGGTTTCTGGCTATCAGCCTTCTTCAGCCTGGATAGCTTGACTCCAGTGATGTGGAGAGCCTGGGACTCACGTCTGAGCATACCCAGCCCACTCGGGGTGTAAATTGCAAAAACCACAGTTGATGGACAGAATGTAGAACAATGTCTTACATTCACCCCAGTACAAAGATCTGGGCCTAAATCCATCGTTTTTTTGCACTCCACACCACCCTAGGTCAGACAATGGCTATATGCAAATTAACCTTGACCCTGTGCCTCATGGGAACAGTCCAGCCCAAACTACCAAGCCATGTCTTTCCTAGACTGGAATCAAGCATCCAAGGACCGCTTTCTGGCTATCAGCCTTCTTCAGCCAGGATAGCTTGACTCCAGTGATGTGGAGAGCCTGGGACTCACGTCTGAGCATACTCAACCCACTTGGGGTGAAAATTGCAAAAACCACAGTGGATGGACAGAACGTAGAACAATGTCTTACATTCACCCCAGTACAAAGATCTGGTCCTAAAGCCATCGTTTTTTTGCACTCCACACCACCCTAGGTCAGACAATGGCTATATGCAAATCAGCCTTGACCCTGTTCCTCATGGGAACAGTCCAGCCAGAACTACCAAGCATGTCTTTCCTAGACCGGAATCAAGCATCCAAGGACCGGTTTCTGGCTATCAGCCTTCTTCAGCCTGGATAGCTTGACTCCAGTGATGTGGAGAGCCTGGGACTCACGTCTGAGCATACCCAGCCCATTTGGGGTGAAAATTGCAAAAACCACAGTTGATGGACAGAATGTAGAACATAATAATAATAATGCGTACTCCTACAATATGACCCTAACTAAATGTACCTAGGTGTCCCTAACATGCATGTAGAGGTAAAACCAAGAATCCCTCTAGGATAAAGTCAAACCCCGTTACCTCAAGTGAGAGACTGTGAGACCCTGTCTTGGTCTCGAGATGGACACCACGCGAGGGATGTCAGACCCCTGTGAGCTGGAGTGTCATCGTGCAGGAACCTCATTGCCGTGCGTCAGTGTGTCAGCATGGAAGTCCTTCTTCTCCTCCCCTGCCTCAGAAAAGATATGGTGTTTATATACCCAAAGTGGTACTCCCAGGGGATCTACCTTGCTGTGTCATGTCTGACTAGGATGATGGAAGGAATGACCCTTATACATATTTATTATGCAGGAGATGGGAGTCCAGCTGTGATTCCAAGAATACTCATGCATAATGAATGAGGCGAGATCTTAGGGAAAACCCCACACCCTCTAAGCAGTACCGTAACTAGGTAAAAGGTCAGTCCCAAGAATGGTATGCAGTGTAATGGCAGGGGAAATATAGGTGAAAGGTTTGGTTACTACCTGAGCCTATATTGGGGTACCTATATAAAACATAACATTCTGGAATAAATATGCTGGGATTCTATCCAAACCAGAGTGAATGACGACCACCTCCCCAGGACAATCTATGGGAAGGGATGGCAGGGTCTCTAACATCTCATCTCACAATTTTGCCTCCTTATATAGATTCGAGAAGTAGTTCACCCAAGGTTCTGGGGGATATGGCAGTCTGGGCGGATACGTCTCTATGGATGTCATGTGTAACTAACTGTCAGAAGCACTTGTTGCCTCTAAGCCTTACCACATATGACAAATCATCCCTTATGCTGGTCTCTCACTGGGCTTTAATGGTTTTAATATACCTGATATATCCCCTCTAAAATCAACAATGAGTGCACTTTGGGTACTCTTTAGGGCATCTACGAGGGCCTTCTTAGCAATTTTGTATGATTCATTGAACCACTCATTTACTCATGGTCTCCGAATTCCCATACCACTTTTGCAGTCCTTTACAAATAGGTTACTAATTTTTAAAAATAAATTATCGTTCATTATCGTGATCTGAATGGGGGTTAAAACATGGCACTCAAGAGTTTGAATTTCTTCTGATACAACCTTATAGATTTCGGTTATGACCTCTTTGAATCTTGAAAGAACCTCTCATTTTACTTTGTGTTTGTTAGTACTAATCACCACAGCATTATGTGGTTCTGGAGAGCGTGGTTCAGTAGTATGACATATATATGAATATTTGAAACATTCAAACTTGTTTTCAGTCCTGTCATATGAGCCAATACAGCTAAGCTCTTTTGCTACCATTACTTCCTTTTTTACTATTGTAGGACCCCAGGGCTTTTTCTGTCACATTATAAGTTGATTTCTGTGTCTTGTCTTGAGGATGACTCTTCCAAATTGATGTTGTTGGTCTCCCCTTTCCATGATACCTCTCTCAAACATTAAAGAGCCCACTGGGGGAGAAATCACTCTGGATGGTCTTGGTGCCTGCTTTGTCGGGTGGCCGGATAATGTCAGTACGCAATACGACATGCTGAGGTCATTGATGGGGCAGGTGGGGGTTGACACAGAGGCAATTCTGTGACTGCGACTACAATTTTTAGGTTTAGTGGTTCTCAAGACCTTTTGTTTTTCCCAAACACTTTAATGAATACAAATACACAGATGCTCTCAGTCAGCCCTCTTCATCCATGTCATTCCCAATATGCTTCTGCCTACCTCAGCATAGAGGGTGGCTGGTAGGCCCTCCCACTTCATCCACTTGAAGCTCTCACTGAGAAATGGTATTCTGCCTGTGGACAATGTGAACATGTGCCCAAAAAAGTAGTCCACTTCAGTGTCAGAAACCCATGGCACAAAGGCTCCTTTTAACCCTAAAATGTTTATTTCCATTTTTTTCAATATGCAAGGGCCCAGTTGCTTCCCAGGAATCGCTATGAGGCCCTCGCTCCCTCTTGTTTATTATTCATATATATGTAGGAGAGCTGTAAAAGCAATTGTTATTAAGTGAAACTAAAGGTGAAGACTCATAGCATCATGCTCTCAAACCTGTGATTATGCAAAGCAACACAGTGTGGTGGTTTTCCCCTTATCTCAGTACGATCATTTGCTTCTTATGAGCCGTTCACTTTCTCTTGAATGTTTTACTTATCCGTTGCTGGATGAGCTGCTGTGCCACATGAGACCACCTGGCTGCCGTGACTGCCGTTGCCCACACACCTTTATGAGTTCTCCTCAGGGTAAAGCTGTGATGCCAGCCTTTGTTCAGACAGCTAACAATAGCAGGGCATAGACCAGGACAGCCTGGCAGAATCAGGAAAGGTACAGTAGAGAGCACATTTGAAGTTATTCTTAAACAGATAGGGGCGTCTTTACAAGCCCCTGTCGCCACCTCAATGTCACTTTTAGTGATGTTGTGGTGGTGATAGGGGCTTTGCCTTATTTACAAGGCACTGTTAAGCCACTTCACGTAACTTAACGCTTCCTTGTAAATAAGGCACCCTTTAACGTTGTACTTAGCGTGAAAGGGGAGGGCAATGGGTGGGTGTTGCAGTGGGCGTTTCACAGCCACACCCATTGATGTTGACGCTGCCTCCTATTTACAAGAGTGGCGTAAATAGGAGGCAGTGCCAAAATTAGGACCAGGGAAAACCTGGTTGTAAACATCCAAAACGAGGAGAATTGATTTATTTCTACTCGTTTTTGCTGTCCCCATGTGTGCTGCTTTGTGCATCACACATAGAAACAGCAAAAAGCCATTGATTGTTTATGTGCAGGAAGGAAGACCTTCCTGCACATAAACCACCCTCAACTCAGACACCCTTTCAGTATGGTGCAAAGGTGCATGCATTGGCGCTAGGCAGCTAAATCTAGCCACAGTGGGAAACACAGTGCTGCACCATATTCTTGTAAATGTGATGCAGCCCTGCGTTTCATTTCTAAAGTGACGGAGTGTGTCGATAGCCTTCTAGGCTTAACAACATGCTTCGTCAGTTTCCTAGTAAATATGCCCTATAGTCGCAGCCGTTTGGAGATGAGAATCATTTCTTTTCTGCAATGTGTCAAATTATCAAATTGTAGTTAAAAACTATGAGCAGAGTTAGGCTTCTTCTGTTCTGCTTACAAAAGAGGTTGTATAATCATGATACCACATTTCTGCAATTAAATAACTTGGATTTCCACACAGATGCCTGAGTTGTCACATGCATTGTCGGAACCTTACTGCGATGTCCAACCAGTCCTGTGACCCAGGTGTAGTGTTTGCGGTCAACACAGGCCTAGGCTGGTAGTACACTGACATAAAGACACCTGACACAGAATCAGTGGTATCAGATTCAGAGCAATCCCTAAGCCACCATGTTGCCTTTTATTTAACTCTTCGGCTTCACCCATCCATCCGTGTGCAAGACATGTCCAGTGGCGCGGCTCTCATGCAGGGTTCAAGTGGCTCCTGACATCTCTCCCAACTTCGATTAAATTCTATATATTCCCCCCAACCTCTAGAACCTTCACTGAATGGAGTATACATAGTCCCTTATATTTTGGCTGTTGGTTGAGGTAGGGCTCATGTCATATCAGGAATGTTGATGTCCGCTCCTCCATACTCTGACCTCGCTCAATGTCAGGCCCACTCAGATATCTTCTGGCTCTTTAGTGAGGTTTGCTGGCATCCAGAGACATAATTAGATTTGGAGCATTTTGCTCACTCATAACATTGATGAGAAGCCGGATTGCTACAATACTAAATCTTTATTCAATATTCTACATTTTAGAGTGCTTCCATTTGATGATGAACTGTTTACTTTGACACGTTATAAAATGTATTGCCCACCACTAGTATTGGATTTCTTGTTGCAGGTTAAGTTCACCTAGAACATGTGTGATTTTGGATTTGCTTTTTTAAAGAGCTTAATGGTGTCTTAAAAAAGGCAAAATGAGAGACAGGGAGGATTGAGACAGCTGTCAGCATCCGGGATCTTGTCTCCAGCATCATAAGATCTACAGTCTTGAGAAGGTCTGTGCAAGGGACAAAGTAGGTGTTGTAAACTGTGTCTAAATATACTAAATCTCTTCTGAATTGTTTACATTACAGAATAGTCCATTGAAAATAAATTGTTTGCATTTGCACATCGTTAAATGAATTGTAACATTTGTTATGTGCTCCAACATTTGGTTGATTGGAGGGCCCTATTTCACATAGAATAAGCATGATTTAATGTTTCTTTTTTGAAAGATCCCAATGATGCCATAGATGTTGTAAGTCAAGCAGTAGAGAGATTGCAAATGCTAACAGGGTTCCTGTACGGTAAACATTCATTTGTACGCGGTCATTACACCACGTACCACTACTATGCAAGCGGTACAACGCATGCGCTGCAACAACGCGTAGCCATTTCTACGCATGTTATTACATTGCATGTGCTGTAACAGCGCAAGCGTTGTAATGCAAACCACATCACCGCTCCTTTGACGATGCAGGAAGGAGAACAGAGGACAGGAGGAGAGAGAGGTAAGAGGGGCTGTTTTTAAGGGTTTAGGGTCAGAGAGAGTCATGCAGGGGGTAGTCTTTTAGGATTAAGGGTAGTGTTGTGTTTTAGGAGTAGTGTTTTGGGGTTTAGGGTAGTATTGGGGGTCATGCAGGGAAGTTATTTGTTGTAGGGACAGGACTGGGGGTAGGGGGGTTGCACAGGGGGTAGTGTTTTAGGGTTTAGTGTAGTGTTGTGGTGTTTGTGTAGTGTAGAGTAGTGTTTTAGGGTTTAGGGTAGAGTTGGGATGTCAAGTAGGGTAGTTTTGTAGTGTAGGGAGAGGACTGGGGGAAGGGTGAGGGTCGCGCAGGTGATAGTGTTTTAGGATTTAGGGTTGTGGTGTGGTGTTTGTGAAGTGTAGGGTAGAGTTTTAGGGTTTAGGGTAGTGTCAGTGGGGTCGTTAAGTGTAGTGTTTGAGTGTAGGGGCAGGACTGGGGGAAGGGTGAGGGTCATGCAGGGGGTGGTGTTTTAGGGTTTAGTGTAGTGGTGTGGTGTTTGTGTAGTATAGGGTAGTATTTTAGGGTTTAGGGTAGTGTTTTGGTGTTTGTGTAGTGTAGGGTAGTGTTGGGGTGTCATGCAGGGTAGTGTTGTAGTGTAGGGTGCGGACTGGGGGAAGGGTGAGGGTCATGCAGGGGGTTGTGTTTTAGGGTTTAGGGTAGTGGTGTGGTGTTTGTGTAGTGTAGGGTAGTGTTTTAGGGTTTAGGGTATTGTCAGGGGTCGTGCATGATAGAGTTTGAGTGTAGGGACAGGACTGGGGGAAGGTCATGCAGGGGGTAGTGTTTTAGGGTTAAGGGTAGTGTAGTGGTGTTTGAGGAGTATAGGGTAGTTGTTTGGGGATTAGGGTAGTGTCGGGTGGTCGTGCAGGGAAGTGTTTGCATGTAGGGGCAGGACTGGGGCAAAGGGTAGGGTTGTGCTGGGAGTAGTGTTTGAGGGTTTAGAATAGTGTTGTGAAGTTTGTGTTGTGTAGGTTAGTGTATTTGCAGTTAGTATTCAGCGTAGTGTTGGGGTGGTTATAACTAGAAAAAATGTGATGTTAAACTATGCGGTGTATGTCAATCCAATTTAATGGCACTTTTAATGCATTTGCAAAGTAATGCGAACTAATAGTGTACTGCAATTATAAATTGTGTAGTAAATTGCAAACTAAAAACAACGTTGTAAAAGTATACGTTGTTTTGGTTCGCATTGTATCGACATACATTCTTCCTGGACAGGTGTCAGCTGTACTGGTCGTCCTTCCCCACAACATTGTGTAGACGACTCAGGCCCCAAATAGGTTACAGTTGCCCCTGCACCCTGTAGCAATTTCCAAATGTGTTGCTCCTAATTGTCATGGACAATTGCTTCATTCATCAGCAAATTCTTCTGTACTCTCCTTATTGTGAGGACCATTCTCCAGTCCTAGCAAGAGCTCCCGCTCTGATAGGGTCCAGGGTCCATTTATATATCTATATTCACTGAGAAAACCATAGGTTTCAGGGACGTTATAGTTAGTTGGACAGTTCACTCATAGCAAAACATAGAAATTCCCCTGTTATAGTTAGTTGAGCTAACTATAACTCACGCACCCACAATGCACTGCTGATAACGTCACATATTACATGATTCATGACATGGTCTGTGACATCACTGATGACATCTCAAATGGCATCACTGATGACATCATCCACATGCCAATCTGATGCACCTCATCAGACCCTAATATAACGCTTGATACACCCACTCTAAAATACAGACTAGAACGTAAAGTGGACTTGAGCTGCCCAGTTTGTCATACAAGAAGCAACAAAAAGCATGTGCGGAGCCTGCAATGATGCGTATGCATGGTGCGGACAGAGCGCACTGGAGCAATGTCTTTTCCTACAGGACTGTGTCATCTACAATAGCGACTCAATCTGAATTGTGAACACTGCTGTCTGCAGTGTAAATTGAAGGCAGTAGTCACACAGACATCCATGAATACTTTTCCTCACTTACTCTTCTCTTCACAAAATACAACAACATAAATTACAGAAAAATCTGCAATAAATAAATCAAAAAAAATCAAATTGTGATCTTTGCTGTCCATAGTGTAGATTGTTTTCTTTTCCACTAGCAAGAAGAATTTGGTCATTGTACTAAACCTATAACTCATCTAAAAAAAGTTCTTCAAGCAAGTATACTAAAAGGATATTATGTTTATTTCAATAGACGTTGTAGTTATTTGACTACTGGATTCTGTAATTAAACAATTACCACTCGATCTGAATTGTGAGTCCTGCTGACCGCAATGTAGGCCAGAGGCAGTGGTCAATAACCCCTCACAGCCATGTGCCGCTGAATTCGAAAGCACGGAGTTGGTTGCACCTGATCGGAGGGGGTACACAGAAATAATCACAGACTTTAACTTCTGACATCCTCAATCATAGATTCAAGACCCCATTTCACTGTTTGGACCTGCTGGACCGCGGTGTACTCCACCTACAGGTGTCAACCAATCACAATAATCATGTGCAGCAGTTAGCTACGGAAGCACAGAGCCTGATGCACCTCAACAAAGGGAGTTGTGTGAAAACCAAGCAGCTAGTAATATCGAACATCGTCCATTGTGGCATTAAGACACCGTTCCACTGTTGGGACCTAGAGTAGGTTGCACCTGGTCAAAGGGAGTACCTTAAACTCCACTCTCAGATGCAGTTCTAACATCGTCCATTGTGAGATCAAGACACCGTTCCCCTGCTGGTACCTGTTCGACTACTGTGTTAGTAGTAGTAGTATACAGAGCACTCCACGGTGCTGGGCTTTAGGGTGGGTGCTGTGTGCCTGTGTTTTGGTAGCTAGCATTGATCTCAGGAACCTTCCGAGCTCGCAGACCTCGGCCCAGGAGCTTCTGCCGGCACGTGGTGGGCTCTCTTTCACATACAGCGGTGTCGAAAGGTGAACTGTGCGGCATATATGCGTCGCAGCAGCCATGACGGTTTCTGAGTACCAGCAGGCTGAGAGCATCATTCACGTAGCCACCTTAACTCACGGGGTCAACCTCGTGGCGGTGTACGCTGCACAGACCTGGCAGACACGTTTGCCATTCTGGAACAAAACCACACCCAGAGAAACATGCCTAAGGGTGTTGGTCACGCTGGGGGGTACTAAAATCATTTGCTGACTTTGAGACTAAAGCCTCACTTGCCATTTTGCACATTTATTTACGTATTTTTATAAAATTTGTATTATTGCCTGATTTTAACTTTTTAATTGTGCAGGACCTTTGTGCACTCTCCCTCTAGCGCTCTTAGCGCTCACCTCTGCCTTGCTCACGCCGTTCTCTCTCGCCCAGCCTATTCAGGTGCTGGGGCGATAGGCGGCTGCCATCTTGGAGGAAGGCAGGGCAGCGCTCTAGTCGCTGGCTGCCTCCTACCCTCCTCAGCCGCCTACAAAGGTGCACCAATACCAGACGGCGCAGCGGGCGCGCCGAAGTCGCGCCAAAGTCCAGCCCATCTGCGCCCGTCCGTGCCGGACACGTGCCTAGTGCCACACCCCCTACCCAAATAGCAAGACTGGTCTACGTGCCTTCATCCCTAAGAGCACTTCGTCCATCAGGAAGTGAGTGTTGTCACAGACATGATCCAGCTTCTCACTTTTAGGCGCCCTTTCTCTTTATCTGCCCGTACTGCACCTCTAGGATACCGATTCTTAACACCAAGATCAATACTTTGATTAATGTGACCTCTCCCGCTGCCACTTTTCATTTAGCACTCATTAATGCTCGCTCCATGTGCAGACACAGGCAGGAAATCGCAGATTTAATAACAGATTTTGACCTGGACGCACTGTTCATCACGGAAACATGGACGGATGGTGCATCGGACCCAGACCTGGTTATAGCGGTCCCGAGTGGGTACACGATACTTAGGCAGGATAGAATAGGCCAGCGGGGAGGTGGGCTTGCCATTATCACCAGAGATAATCTGCCAATCAGGACTTCCCCTATACCATCCACCTCATGCGAAGCCATAATGTTCAGTATCAAGTTCCCTGCCCTTTTCAATTTTAAAGGTGTGCTGATATATCGCCCACCAGGAGCCCGTGCCCCTTTTTTACTTAGTTTGGGGTCGATATTGGAATCCATTGCACTTGAAGACTCCTTCACGGTGCTAGGGGATTTTAATTTCCATCTCGAATCAGGCAGCGACGTCGACACAACATGCCTTATAGCTGACATGGAAACGTTAGGTCTGCAACAATTAGTATCCGCCCCTACCCATGTGGCTGGTCACACATTGGATGGCATATTTACCAATACTGAGACGCTACACATCTCAGCTGTTCTCCCCATGCCATGGACTGATCACAATGCCATTTTAAGTAAGTTAGTTATTCCTGATAGCTCTAAGACTAGAGTCCTTGACCATACCCCCAAATCGGTGAAAGCATGGAAAGACCTAAACGAGGGGGAACTGAAAACATTTCTGGAAAGAACACTACCTCTGTTGTCAGACAACCCCATCCTCGCGACAAATCAGTTCCATAATTGGCTTAGTCGGGCCACACACCAGTTAGTTCCATTAAAATCTATCTCCCGGAACCGAATTTCCCCCAGTGCACCGTGGTTCTCTGAGGAACTAAAAAAGCAGAAACAACTTAATAAACATAGGGAAAGACACTGGCGAAAGCTGTACGACACCGAGAGCAAAATAATATACAAGGAATCACTCGCTCGTTATAAACAGATGGTTGCAGAGGCGAAAAGAACTTATTACGCCGAACAAATTGAAAAGGCAAAAAACTCAAGTAAAGAGTTGTTTGACATCACTAAGCTCCTGTCTGGCAGCATGCAGGATCTCACACCTCCCCCCTCACAACATCTTTGCGATGCCCTATCTAATTTCTTCTTCACGAAAGTAAACGACATTTACCAGGCTTTTGCCTTGAACACTAATATCGGTCATCGGTCTCTCCCCCTTACCCCGCAGGATAATTCGTTGACACGCTTTGCCGACCTCTCTATGGATCAGACGAAGATCATTATCTCCAGGATTAAAACGGGGTCAGCATTGGACCCTTGCCCGCTTAAAGTCCTCGCCCAGTTATGGACACACTGATTCCGGCCATCACTTCGGTATGCAACGCCATGTTCAGTTCCGGGATTTTCCCTGACGCACTGAAACATACGCTGGTCAAACCTTTATTAAAAAAAGTCAACCTTAACAAAGACGAATTAAAAAACTACCGGCCTATAGCCAGCCTCCCGTTTTTGGCCAAAGTCGTAGAAAAAGCTATGAATCAGCAGCTTTCGGAGTTTATAGAGCAACATCAGCTGCTTGATAACACCCAGTTTGGATTCCGTAAATGCCATGGCACGGAAACCGCCCTCCTAAAAGCGGCAGATGACATCAGAGCCATACGGGAACGGGGGGGACAGCAGTTCTGGTCATGCTGGACCTCTCTGCGGCCTTCGACACGGTCGACCATAAGATCCTGGCCGACCGTGTCGGACGGATGGGGGTCCAGAAAACTGCGCTGGACCTACTTGTGTCGTTTCTGGCTGATAGAACGCAGGCGGTATCCCTAGGACCATACCAATCTTCTAAGGTGTCTCTGCCGTGTGGGGTTCCGCAAGGCTCATCCCTAAGTCCGACACTGTTTAATATCTATGTGTCAGACCTTGCTATTGTCATCAAAGCATTTGGGATGAGCCTAACCTCCTATGCCGATGACACCCAATTGGTACTGGCCATTAAAGGGGATGGTGAGGAGGTGGCCACTCGTTTCACAAGAGGGATGGTAGCCATAGGTGACTGGATGGCCACGAACTGTCTTAAGCTTAATTCAGAAAAGACTGAAGTGGTCATTTTCGGTCACCTTTCCCCTGGCTGGTCATCAGTCTGGTGGCCGACATCGTTTGGAACGCCTCCTAGTCCAGCTCTCAAAGTTAGGAATTTGGGCGTTACCTTTGATGTGGGTCTTAATTTCATGACGCATGCTAATAAGATGGCTGCCACGGCTCACATGAAACTTAAGATGATCAGGAAAATCCTACCTTTTTTACCGGATTCAGCCGGGAAAACTCTGGTCAGTTCATTGGTGTTGTCGGCCTTGGATTATTGTAATGCCCTCTTTCTACATGCCCAAACTCGAGTGACAAACAAGATGCAGTCGATTCAAAACGCAGCAGCCCGGCTGCTCTCAGGACTTCCCAAGTTTGCACCTGTCTCCAACACCATCAGGAAACTTCATTGGCTGCCGATACGCAGTCGAATTAAGTTTAAATCGCTGTGTATTGTCTACAAGGCACTCAAAAATCAAGGCCCTCACTTCCTCAAACATAACCTTCTTCGTTACATACCAATTCGTTCTCTCCGTTCCACCCATCACAATCATCTAGTAGTACCACGTACTAGAACAGTCACCTGGGGCGATAGGCGTTTTTTGGTTGCCGCCCCAAAACTCTGGAATTCCCGACCTTCTTACATCAGGACCAGTCCATCCCTGCTTATATTTCGTAAACAACTTAAGACTTGGTTGTTTGATCAATAGTTAGGAAGGTTCCGTTGGTTCTCCTGGATGTTGACCCATGCCCTTTTAGCCAGCTCCGAGACGCCTACGGGTATTCGCTGCACTTTATAAATGACAATAAATAAATAAATAAAAAAAATTCATACCCCTACGCTGGCCTTGCGTACATCGAGCCAGCCCTCTACGCTAAAGATTCGGTGGGGGTAGGGGGCACGTACACGCTATGTTTCCGTAATCATCCCTACTGACTGTACTATCATGGTTGCGTCCACTGTCTACTTCACTCATTAGACCATCAGTGTATGCTGACATGTACATGTCTATGCTCTGCATACTCAAGTCTGTCCGGCACATCCCCTTAACACTTTGTATTGTATACTTTTATAATCAAGAATCACTTGCCACCTACGCACATACTTTGCTCCCATCTCTCCCAGCATTCTGCAGTGTGTGACAGAGGTGCCACACCATGTTTGGTTTGTGTACATGGTTAGCCACGGTTCCCACAGTACGTAGTGTCTGCTAGGTGTACACGTTGTTTGTCATGCTATATGTGATTATTCAAGGTAGCAGGTTTATTCACGAGCAGTGGTTTCTCCCATTTACATATCGCTGTCTTAAAGAGGATACAGAAGTTTTTCTCACAGGTGAAAACTGCGACCACAATGGCAGTCATTTATTACTATCAAAGAATTTCCAACTGCATGATGCTTCTAAGCTTACAGCCCCGCTCTTGCGTGCTTTCTTAAAAGCAAACCAACTCCAACAATCATTCCAACATTCACAGAGCTTTCTAACGGCAGTTATCTGCTTCTCAATAAAATCCATTCCTACGGAATGTGAGCTGGCATAAAGTATGTCCTTGCTGTTTGAAACTGAGTAACTTCCTGTGGCAATGTCTATTCCCACCCACACAAAGTAACTCCCAAACTTCAACTTGGCCTGCAAGCCCTACTTTGAAAACAGATTTCATTAAACTAACCAAACTGAAAGCGCCTTTGTTCAGAACAGAAGTGTACCTCACTTTTGTAAAAGAAATGTATTGACTGCAGATAGCACAAACTTCAAGTAAAATACAGTCCCTTTTAAATACAAACCTCCCATCACACTTTGTGAATTGTTACACAATTTTCAACACATCTCACACTCAAGGTCTGGCACACTTTTTCTCCTCCGGCCTCGTCACAGGCTTTCAAACCGTTTTTTGGTATATCACCAGACTTCATTCATTCAATAATCTCTGGAATAAGAGGAACAGTGCCCATAGTTCTTGCTCTCTTTGCGGCCATACTACTACTATTTTTGCTTGTAAAAAATGGCTGTGCTCCCTGTGGTAACAACCATGTCCTACAGAATACGCACGCGAAGCTACATCAATACCATGAAAAAATGGAACAACTTTTCGGCTGTCTGCCTCTATCTATTATCGGAGCCAGCTACAACATGACATTTATTTACAAATATGCAATCTGCGTGCAGCCATCTTTTTATTGTGAAACTTGCCCATTGGACTGGTAAATGGATGTATGCCTTGCCAACATCCCAACAATCGCTCCTGATATCCAGCAGGTAATGGAGTATCTTAAAAACACTGAACTTGATTGTTCAGGCAGTGGAGAAATGGCGGATGCAACGCAAAAAGGTATTGTGGCGGAATGGGATTTCTGCGCAGCTGCGAAAGATCTCCTGCAACATGCGACCTTTTACAACATCGCTGCTTGCCTGCCAATTCAAATTGCAGCTCCAAAATTTGAGGAACATTACAGTCCCTTCGAGGATATGAATTGGATCGCTTCAATTTTCTCACATGATGGCAACAATGACCTCTTGGAGCCGCTGAAGAACGTCTGGGCTGCAATCTCCAAGACATGTAAGAAATTCACATTATTCTTGTATTGATTTTTTCTAACATTTTGACTTTTTCCTTAACTTTTTTTTTTAATACACTTCAATTGAACTACTTTCATATAATAACTTTCTATGTATGCTCAGGCATTTGAACTCTGATTTCATTTTTGCCCCTTACGTCTCAAGTCTAACCAGGGATTGATCATGTATGGCCTATGCAAATGCGCTGTTTACTTGCTAACTTAGCCTACACCCAACATCCATTTTGAAAGCGTGTCTATTCTTTGTGCACACGTCTCTCTGCCTGCCTATTATCCACGAAGCCCTTTCACACAAATGTACTCATCCTCAGCCTCTGCTCACAAGCTGGCGATCAAGATAAAGAAACACAACATTGTTTAGGAACTGGTTGGCACAGTGTGGTAATCGTATCCTACCTTTATTTTCATGATAGAATTTAGTCATTAATGTCTAATAGCTATTGTTTATGTCACATGGAACTGTAACATGTAATGTGGAATTCACTGATGCAGGAGCTTCAGTTTGAATACACCAGAAGCAGTTGGAGTTTGCCTCAGCTCTATCCCTTAGCTCTTTTCACATGAATGTTTTTTGAAACAGCTGAAGAAAATAATGTATGGTTTGACCAGAAGGGTACCGAATGTGCTTCTCAGAAGCGCAATGTTTGTGTTCCTTCTCAAAGTTCTGATTTTGGTAAAAGTATTATCAATTCTGACATTCACCAGAGTGAATTTACTTAACAAGATATTGCTTGTCCACTTCTCCTATTTTATCTTATTTGAATTTATGGGGAACTTTTAAGGGTATCACCTCTGGCCTTTATAAGACTTTTTTACATCCTCTATTTTCGCAACCCCTTTCAAAAGCTCTTCAATTGAAGTGGCAATCTCGCCTTTCTGTGACATACTCAGATGCTCAGTGGGATCTCATTTTGGAAGGATTACATAAGGGTGTTCGAGAAGCTCGCCTTAAATTCTGTATTTTTAAAATTCTCCATGAATGGCACTGGTCCCCGGTCAAATTACATCGTGCTAAGTTACTTTCCCATTCTTTGTGCTGGAGATGTCCTGCTTCCAGTTGTGATATAACGCACATTATCTGTGAATGCCCTCGTACTAGATCATTTTGGCTTTTTGTGCGAAAGACTTTGGCTTCCTCTATGTCATTGCCTTTGCCCCTTACCTCTGCAAATATAATTTTACACGACTTTCGTGGCCTTCCAAAATTTACTAAACCACAGACTCGTCTCCTACATACTGCCCTAGCCACGGCTAAAATTTGTATATTGCGTCATTGGAAGTCCTCATTACCTCCTTCTCAGGAGGAATGGTTGGTGGCAATGATACAAACAGCTTCTTACGAACGTATAATTTATAATTTGCAGGATCAAGCTTCCCTTTTTCTTTAAGTTTGGTCCCCATTCCTGGAAACCACAGTGGGTAATGACTCTGTTTCTACTCCTTCTTCTTCTACGGCTGCTCTTCCTTCTTAATTCCTTCTTAAATTCCACCTTTTCCGCACCATGTTCATTCTCTTTTATTCCTCTCTCCTATGTTCCTTCTCACTCTTCTTGCTTCCATCTCATTTTACAGTTAGTTTTGATACTCTGGGGCTCCCTTTTTCTTTTCTTTTTCTCTTTCTTTTTCTCTTCTCGTTTTTCTTCCCTTTTATCCTTAGTTTTACCTTATGAATTCTAGAGGATTTGTTGTTTATGTTTCCTTTGTTATATTTAATTCATCATTTCCTCATTTATGCTATGTCTCATTTTTTCCTCTGCATATGTAACTACATGTACGCTTTATCAAATTTTATTAATAAAAAATTTCAACACAAATAAAAAAAAAAACAAGATATTGCTGACTGTTCATTATAGAATTTAGAGTCATTCAAGTATAATAGGTATTGTTTATGCCACATGGATCTGTAACATGTAATGTGTAGTTCACTGATGCTGGACCTTATGTATGAATACAGCAGAAGCTGTTGGAGTTTGCCTTAGCTGGATGTTTTAGCCCTAGCACCAGTGGGTCCATTTATGGCACTTAAATAAAGACACTTTTTTATACAACTTTCAAACTCCATCGCTTTATTACACACAGTTATTTTCTTAAACACACCTGATTTCACCATTTTTCTTCTGTGACATTGCAACATTCTGCATTATATTCTTCACAATTATTACTTTATTCCTGCTTGCATTTGAGTCTTCAGACCGGTAGGGGTGAGTAGTTCACTTCCCACTCCCTGTATAGCATAAACGCACACTAAAACTACTTACACAGGTATGCTACAGCGGCCAGTATCCTACATCGCCCACAGCACATCACTTTACAGCAATCAGCTCACGGTTTCATCCCAGAGTCTTCAGAACGGTACCAGTGAGTAGTTTGCTTCCCACTCCCGCTATACTCTAAAGGCATACTAACACTACCTGCACAGCTATGCTACAGCGGCCAGTATGCTATAGTGCCCAGAGCACATCAGTTTACAGCACCCAGCTCACGGTTTAGGTGCACGCTTTAATCCCCGAGTGTACCGGCACCTCACCTCACCACCATGTCACTGTGGGCAAAACAGCACTTTAACACCGGTAGGGGTAGATACTTTGCTTCAGCCAGTATGCTACAGAGCCCAGAGCACATCAGTTTACAGCACTCAGCTCATGGTTTAAGCACACGCTTTCATCCCCGAGTGTACCTAAACCTCATCTCAGCACCATCGTACTCTGGGCAAAACAGCACTTTCAAACCGGGAGGGGTAAATACTTTACTTCGGCCAATATGCTACAGCGCTCAGAGCACATCACTTTACACCACTCAGCTCACATTTAGGCGCACGCTTTCATCTCCAAGTGTACAGGCACCTCACCTCAGCAGCATCTCACTCTGGGCAAAACAGCGCTTTCACACCCGTAGGGGTAAATACTTTGCTTCACACTCCCTGTATAGCACACCCTAAACATCCCACAGAGCTCACAGTGCTCCTACCCTCCTCCTTCCTACTTTTTTCAACTTTTTTCCTCCCTACTCACTTTAACGCAATTACAAAATGGCTGCCAGCACTTCCTAATTGCAACCGTTCGCAGCCAATAAGCAGCAAGCTCGTGCTCGTAACGCCTCAGCCAATCAGATGGCAGAATTCTCAAATATCAATATCTGTAAATTTCGATATTTCTCCAAAACTACTGAACGGGTTTACACCAAATAAACAAAAGCGTGCTTTCTAGACCACGACCCCTCTCCCTGCCAAATTTGGGATAATTCCGTTCACCCGTTCGACCTGTAGCCTATGGAAACTACATGGAGAAAACGCGTTTTGGGACCCCCTTTTATCTCACCCCCCCCTTGACGAATCACCCCCAAACTTTCAACATAGGAGCTGATATGAACAAAGAATTATTTTGGAAAATTTCATGAAGATTCATCAATGAGTCCAAAGTTATAAGCAAAAAAAAAAAATGCTATTCCTATGGAAATTTGGTCCTAACTATAACTACCTACTGGTGACTGCCAGAAGGTAACATATGATAAAGGCAAGCTGTCATACATCATAAGAACAGTGCAAGTCACAGAGGCGTTCAATGGTCATATACAGAAACAAGGCAGGAGTCTGATTTCCTTTCCACCGTCATGGAAGTCCGAACTCACCACAAACTCCAGTAATCCCTCTCCTTCCACCAAACACAAGAGTAGATAATGCCCCATCATTGTGGTCAGTTTTCACTCCAGTAATGGACTAATCTATCGGTCTAATGGAATGGCATTACCTGGTTGAATAGAACTGTGATACTACTTCATGCTTTTTGTGTGAGGTACATATGATTTGAATTCTCAGACGATGTGATACTATCCTTTTCATTGTGCCTTCTGTAGGTTACCAACCATAAATGTAGGCTCTGAGAAGCAGGGCTTGACACCTTGAAACTGGGCAGACTCTCAGACCATCCTATTCCACACCATAGTGATCATTATCTTATTTAGCCATTCTGGATTCTGCAACTTTATCAGCTGCCAGCTTTCTAAAATGTCTTGCCCATCTCATTGCATGTTTGATTTCTCAAATGGACCAATCGGCGACCAGGTCCAAGATGTGGTCTGAGGCCTTTGATGTCTTACACTACTGATGCCATTCAGATATTTGTTAGCTGGATGGCATCCAGTGATTTACTGTCATTTCTCCTTGGTTCTTCTACGCCACTTGAGGTATCCAGATTGTAACTCCTACTGAACCTATTGGCTTCCTCATCCTCTGTTTTTCTTTTTCATGGTGAATTCCTGACTTGAATTATATTTTCTTGGAAGCCGTTGTTAAGAACTCAATAAATGAACAGAAGTAATGTAGAACGAGTTCTTTATTCAATTATATTCACTAACACAGGCTCTGAGGATGAAGCGTAAAGAATGTGCTGCGCGTCCAGTCATCAGCTGTCAACTGTCAAAGACAACTGACAGCTGCTGAGGGCACCAGCAAAACGGTGTCCGCGCAGGGACATCAACTGGTGGAACATACGGTGTCCTCGCAGGGACACACGAATACACATATGTCGTAGGGACACACGAATAAACATAACAACCGTTTGCCATCAAAGTTTCTCTAAGTAGATATTTAGTCACCAAAACGTTAAAAATGCTTCTGTAGGTTTAGACATTAAAATGTATGATGGCAGCCCCAGTTACCCAAACTCTGAACTTCTCTTCCTAATAAAACATTCTCAAAGTTTCCTAAAGATAGTCAATCCTTGCTAGGGAATTTGTCCTTGTTCCTCAGAGGTCAATGTGCGACAACTCACTCAAGTTAAATTAGAGAGTGAAAAGTATAAGAACAGTACTTGATGAGTGAAATTGCACAGCAACAGTATCCCAGGACCTCATATCCATGTGGTAAATAGTAAAGATTTGAAGGTATATTTTCATTGTATGTTTTCATTAGGGTCAAAGAACATTTAACATAGAACAAGTTCCGATTTTTCTTTATTTCTAAAGGTGGAGGTAATAAAAAAAAGGATGAAGGGAAATTTGGTGCTCAATTAATACGTTAGCATCAACAATCAATTACAAATTATTTTCGGTATTGAATCATTTAGCAGACCCCTTTCTGCCTTGTCACTGTCCTTGCTGCCCATGTTCTCAGAGGTCATGAAGGCAGCATGAAGGCATAAAGTGAACATTGGCCTTAGAGGCATGTTTTCTTTTTGTCCTTATCCTTTTTCAAACCTCTTGACAGCAGGGCTCATTTGGGGTCCCCACTTCAGCAATGGTAAGTTTTATACCATCCCCACATTATTCTAGGCTACCTGTAGCTGTGCATCAACGATGTGCTACACCACACCAAATAATAGTACTTCTTGTTACTGCTAACTCTAACTGGGATGTCTAGATTAGATTTGCTTTCAACAGTCAACAATACTCAGTTGCCTTGCTTCTTTGTGTTCTCAGAGCATTATTTTCAAATTCTGAAGTTGTCTGGTCACTAGTTTCTCTGGGTTGCTGGATCATTGTGTGCCTGTAATATGCAGCTCAGTTGTGAAAGTGTGCAGACTCAATTTGAGATGGAAATGAGCAGCTGCTGCCCTCCTCAAATAGGGTCAGCCACTGCCATGCACTACCAGCAGCAGTGGTGTTTACAAGCAGCTCACTATGGGGCATATTATCAAGGACCGGTGTTAAAATTATCGCCGTTTTATTGGCAGGAAACTGCCGATAAAACGGCGATAATGGGCTTGATAATATGCCCTTGTTAATTCCCATAGAAGCCCATGTTAACATCAGAACAGGGGCTTCTAGGGCATTTTATCAAGCCCAATATCGCCGTTTTATCGGCAGTTTACCGTCGATAAAACGGGGATAATTTTACCTCCGGTCCTTGATAATATGCCCCTATGTTTTTTTCCAAAGCTGGGGTACCCGTTCCAAATGCTCTTGCTCCTAAGAGTCATTAAGGGTGTAATTACTCTTCATCCCACTCTTCATCCCACTCCTTACAATAGTGACACAATCCCGCTTCCCTTTGAAATGCTAGTCCATTTTTACTGCCATACCTGTTTTTTTCCTGTCTCTAGACAGAGCACGACATGAGTTGCATTCATATTGTAGGTACAATGTTTGATTTACATTTGGTCTGTTTTGTACATTTTTTTTTATTTACAGAGTTTTATATAGCGAAAACGTGACCCGAATCGGGTACCAGAGCGCTTTACATAGCACCAGTTGCATTACATGAGGACACATTCATTTTTGTTAGGCACGGGGAGATTAAGTGATTTGCCCAGAATCACAGGATGTTCAGCGTCATTGCTGAGACTCTAACTCAGTTCCCCAGATTCGAGGTCGACCTCCCTAGCCGTCAGGCCAACTCCTCTCCCCAAAATTTCATTTGCGTACATTGCATCAGTTCTCTGCTCGCGTCTTGGCTTCCCTTGCATGTGCTTGGCTGAGGCGTGGATCATTCTAGATGGTCGTGGGCTGGCCATTCGGCTTTTGAGGTAGTCCCAGTAGCACCTGGCACCCACAACCATGTCTTTGGTGTATGTGGCCGTGGGAGAGGTTGGAAAGGCTGTCTTTTGGCTTCCCAAGTCTTATGGAATAGAGACTTGGGAAGCTAAGGGGTGGTATGTATAGGAAGCAGTTATTCCTACTTGATTCTTTTCAAAATAAGAGATAAAGTGTCAGTGCATGTGTCTGGCAAGTCTAGCTCCAAGAGGAAACATGTGAAGGAGCTGCAAGAACACAGATCTGTTGCAGATCTCCAGGGCAGACTTGTAGTACCTAATTAACTCTGCGGTTCAGGCTGCATTGAATGAGCCTTCTGAAAAACAAAATGAAGGGGGATAAGTATGAGGACTTGTACAATTCTCCTAAAGCCAAATATGTCAATGGTAAAGTTTTTGCGGACATGTTGGCCCATATTCGGGAGGTGGTGGAATTTTAATCGAAATCTTTGGTGGATGATGGCTTTTATTCCCAGTATAGTGCCTGCGTGGTGGACGATTTGCCCTTTCATGATGTCATTAAGGAAATTCCGGCAAAGGAATAGCACAATATCGAGAAGCAGGGGATGCCTTGCTTTCTGGGAAAAAGGTATCACTTGGCGCTCTTTGATGAACATTTTATGCAAGTTCCTAAAGTCAATCTCATTTTGCCCTCAATGGCTTCTAGCTCTTCTTGGTCGATTGAGGAGGTTTCTTTTCAGATCCTTTTAAAAGTAAGGTGGAGGCTGTCTTGAAGTGGGCATGCACCGCATCTCATTTTGGGATCAAGGTGAGAGCTTACTCCACATATGCCTCACAAGTCCTTACTAAGGATTTCGAGAAGTTAATTGGCTGTGTTTAGGATCAAGGGGATCCCACTTGTATCTTGGTGCAGATGAGGGTGTTGGCTCAATTTCTGTCTGATTCCACATTTGGTCCCCTGTGGGCTCTCCCAGCAGGTGGGGCAATGAGGCCTGGTAGATGGTCAATGTGGACAAATCCATGGCGTCTAATGCAGCACAGAATGACTTAATTCATATGCTGCCTTTTGAAGGTCCCAAATCTTTTGAGGATGATTTTAAAAAGAATGGTACAGCATTCTGTAGAGTAGAAAACATTGTTGAAGACTTTCCAGTCTGTGCAAAAGCAACTTTTCTTCCACAAGCTGAATTTCAAGGGAGTTCTCTCCTCTTCTCAACCTTTTCGTAGATGGACCCGTGGTTAGGGGGCTGCATTCACCAACAAGCCCTGGCCCCAGAATCAGCAGCCCCAGGGTGCTGGTCAATAGTGACTATGCTGGGAGGGGGGATCTCAGCTCCCTTTGTTCCAGGATCAATGGTCCAGCTGCTTGCTTTCTGACCAGTGGCTTCTGTCAGTCATCATTGAGGGGTATCAGATTCCATTTGGGGGTATTCCTCCTCACACTCATTTCCGGATTACCCCTATGTCGGTAGACACCATGAAGAGGACTGCTATGTTCAGGGTGGAAAAGTTGCTCTAAAAGGGTGCTTTTATTAAGGTGCAAGAGAAGGAGTAGAGCCTAGGCTTCTACTCAGCTCTCTTCTTTGTCCCAAAACCTGAATGGTCTTCCAACCCAATTCTGAATCTCAAGGCTCTGAACAGAACAGCGAAGCTGGATCATTTTCGGATGAGCACATTGCAGACTGTCAACCCATTCATCCAACAGAGTGACTTTCTGGCTTCCCTGGACCTGGAGGATGCCTAATTTCCCTTGCCTGTCCATCAAGAAAGCCAACAGTTGCTGTGGTTTGCTGTGGATGGGGCTCATTACCAGTTTCAGGTCCTGCCTTTTGGACTCTCCACCGCTCACTAGACTTTTATCAAGGTATTAGCTCCAGCTGTGGGGGTTTTGCAGCTTTAGGATTTATCTGCTTCTCTTTATAGATGATTACTTGATTTCAGTATCCTCTCTTCCTAAGGCTCTACTAGCAGTGGAAGCTACCATGAACATGTTCAAATGCCTGGGCTTCAAAATGAATCTCGAAAAGTCACAGCTAGTCCATGCTCAGAGGCTGCAGTTTATCTGCAGTATTTTTGACACTCATATTGGGATGATGTTCCTCCCAACTGCTCGCAATGCTACCCTGCAGCATCTTCTATTTGATCTCTTGGTTCAGCAATTGGGTCAGGCTCGTACTTGTTTGGGGTCCCAGGGGTTAAAGGCTGCCACCATGGCTGTGGTTTCCTGGTCTCTCCTGCTCCTCAAGCCTCTGGTGAATAATCTAATGTCTCACTGGAACCCCTCCAATGTGAATTATGATTTTCTAGTTCCTCTCACTACTGTTCTTTTTCAGGAATTGCGCTGGTAGCTTCACACTTCCAACCTGGAGAAGGGGATCAGTTTCCAGGTTCCTCCTCCTCTATTGCTAACAATTGAGACCATAATGTAGGGTTGGGGAGCCAGGTTGGGGTCCTTGGAGGCCAAGGGACAGTGGACTCAGGCCGAAAGCAGTCGCTCCTTGAATTGGCGGAAGTTGGCAACCATTTGGCATGCTGTTCTTTCAGGTTTGCATGATTTGCATATGGCCAGGTCTAAACTGGGGTGGCATGGTGAGCAAAAGAATGATGGATTTAACCGGATCTTTTGACTGGGGTGAATGTTTTGATTTGTTCTGCTTTCTGTCCATCAATTGTGTGTCTTTTGCTTTCTCACCCTAAGTGCGCCATGTATGCCCAGACGTGGGTCCTGGGCTCACTTTGCCACTGGCATCAAGCTATCCTGGTTGAAGAGGGGTGACTGGGGGTGAATGTTTTGATTTGTTCTGCATTCCGTCCATCAATTGTGTGTCTTTTGCATTCTTCCAGGTCCGGCTGCAGGGGGGCAAATCTATTGTTTCCCCTGCTCTGTTTATGTCCTGTGGGAGAGTGGCTAAGGGCAAGAAGGTGTCTATATTTGCTTTAAGTAGGTAGGTGTGCTTGGCAGTTTGCCACTATAAATCTTTGAGGTTGTCTCCTTCTCCTCAGATTTAGGGGTGCTCTACTCAGTCTGTGACAGCTTCCTGTGCTGAGGCCGCAGGTGTCTCTATCCAAGAGAGCTGTAGGGTGGCTACCTACCAGTCACATCATTTTTTATGAAGCATTAGTGTCTTGATGTGTTGCATACTCCTATGGACAATTTTGCCGTTGGCGTTATGAACGCAGCTTTATCTTGGACCTTATTTTTGTATTAATCTTTGTATTTAGCATGTATGCTTGGTGTAATGTATTTTCTTTGTGATTTAACTTGTGAGATCCTCACTAATATAAGAATTGGGATGAGGAGGTCCTATGAAGGGGCAAGCAGGTTGGACTACGGAAACACCCTCTACGCAGGAGCCTCGGCCAAACTCCTGAGATGGCTCCAACCCATCCAGAACGCCTCTGCACGTCTGATCCTCAACATCCCTTGCCGCAGCCACATCACACCCCACCTGAGAGACCTGCACTGGCACCTGGTCAATAAGAGGATAACCTTCAAGCTCCTCACCCACGCACACAAGGCACTCCACAACACCGGACCAACGTACCTCAGACGACTCAGCTACTACATCCCCACACGCCAGCTCCGCTCCACCGACCTTGCCCTCGCCACAGTCCCCTGCCTCTGAAGAGTGACCTCGGGTGGCAGATCGTTCCCCCACCTCGCCACCAAGACCTGGAACACCCTCCTCATCCACCTACGGCAGACCCAAGACCTGCTGACTTTCAGAAAACTCCTCAAGACCTGACTTTTCGAGCAGTAGCAGCATTCCCCACCCCAGAGCCTTGAGACCCTCATGGGTGCGTTGTGTGCTTTAATAATGATATGACTGATTGATTGAATGTGTCGTAACTTAATGATAATCTTCAATACCCCGATTACGCACCTCCTCTTCCCAGCCCTGTACCCCTCTCTCCTGCCGTGGTTATGTCTGGTCTTGTTAACAAAAGGCATGGTGGAGAGTGAGGATGGGTTTATATAATAAAAAATAAAAATGGACTACAGTTTCAAAAGCCTATTGGGAGGCGGGATCACCTCACTAATTTTAGGACTCAGATAAGTAGGACCTTAATTGGATTAGCGAAGATAACCAGTAAGTAATTACACATTCTCTCCATTTGACCCATTAGAGGAAGACTCTTAACAAGACTGCCTCATCCTGCTTTTACAATTGTCAAACTTAACTGATGCATAAGCTTAAAACTTTTAAGAGCAGGACAGCTGTAGCTAACCCCAGTGGGAGCTGAAATCAGCCTCCAGTCACCCAGCCTTCGTGGAACTACTCTCCAGTAGTGTAAAGCAAAATGATGATCCCCTTGCAGAATGTGAAGCAAAGCCTCTGAGTCCATACTAATTAGGGTTTAGCTGAATGACCCCTCAAACGTCTACAGGGGCTCTGAATAGTTGGGATCCGACGGCGGCGTCAGGCCTGCTGGGGCCTGCATTACACTCCAGCTACTCTGCTGGTAAAATACTCCATCCAGTAGTGTTTGGCAGCAAAAAGTAATTTGCGGGGAGGTTCAAAGGTGGACAAAGTTGTCACTGTAGTGTTATGGGAGGGATGTCATAGATTAAAGGATGCTGCTTTGGCAACACCTCACATTTTTTGCGAATTAACAGCAGCATTCATGTCTCTAAAAGTTCACTACTATTCGGAAAACTGAACTTTTCAGGCTTGCCATCAACTAACAGGGGTGAGGTGGAGGAATATTGGACATGGTTTCTCAACTCACCTGCCTGCACTCTAGCTTCCTCTCTAACAAACTAGCAGAATTTATACTTTAAAAAACTCCCAAATCAGTAACACTTAAATAAATGTAAGGGTAAACAAATAAAGAAACATAATAAAGAGACATATTTTATCAGTGTTTTATTGTCAGCAGGTAACATGGTGTCACACAAGAGAAATACAAACACACATTATCATCACCCGAAACATGAACAACCCCCTCCATGTCTGCCTGGCTGAGTAGATACCCCCAAGTTTTGATGATCTTAGCTCCCCTTCTCATGCCTAGAGCTTGGATGGACAATGTCCCTTGTCAGTCACTGAGGGTTTCCCTTTGTGAAGGTTCTCTGCAAACAGAAGTACTAGGCAGAATTGTTTTTCCAGTGATTTCTTACTATCTTCTTGATGTCCATCTGTATAGAGCACACCACAAACCAAATAGTCCCCAGGTGTTGAAGCTAAACAATTGTTGCCCACTTCAACTGCACCTTGTTTTGACTTTTGAAAAATAAACTCTACATGCGCCTTCCTGGGACTCCGGTCCATCACTTCGGGTCTTCTATCAAGAGAGGAAGCTACAATGGCATCTTAGCATCCTAGATCTCCACCGGCTCAGAGTTTGGGTAAATATAACTCAAAGAACAATTCAAGGACATGGAGAACAAAAAACTTGATGAATCTAGTTCATTTAATGATAGTTTTGAGACATAAACAAACCTATCATGAAGACAATATGAGAGCGCTTTTTCTAGTTAATTCAAAAATATATATATTAAGTAGATTGCATGCAATATACAGGCCAATATGGCACCAAAGCAACATCTTTAAACAAATCTTAGAAGTTATATGGACCAAAGTGAACAGCTGCAAACCTAACTAGAGGAATTTTTATATTGCCTCTAATAATTACAATATTAAGGCCCTGATTATGAGGTTAGATGTTATTAATAGCATCTCATAAATAGCAACTCCACAGGCACATTACATATAGGGTGCGATAAATAGCACCTATTATGAGTTTGTGAGGAATATTATGCCAATTTTGGTGCTTAATGCCATATGCTTTGCCCCGGAAAATCTTAGCAACTTTGACCAGCTCATACTTAATGAAGCTTGATGTATGTAACTCATGTGATAATTACTGGATGCGTTAAATACCTACCAACTCGTAAATCGGACAGGGGTTCACGAACGAGTGTGAATATAACGACCCACTCGTAATAAGGCCCTTAGAATTGTAGGAGGTCAAAATGTTTGACTGATAATCTCAATTTGTATAAATAGTAAAAAGTAAAAAAAAAACTGATTTTAACATTATACACCACATCACAATAAATAAATGTTTTTTTTTATAAATCAATCTGAAGATCTGTCTTCCTAAACTAACTTTAGAATTCGTTGAAGCCTTGTTTCTAATAGGAATTATTACATCTACTTACAGATCTGCATCAATATTGAATACATTGGTTTATGATAAGACTGTTGATAAATGGGTTCTGGAAAAAAATTGGGGCCTAATTTAGAGTTTGACAGATGAGATACTCCATCACAAAGGCAATTGAGTATAATGGACTTGTAATATGGGTGACGGGATTACCATTATGTTTGTGAAGATTGTCCCATCTGCCAAAGTCTGAATCTGAATGTTGGTATGTAAAGGAAATAGAATCTTGTATTTGGATACATTTGTGGAAAGTAAGTTGTGTAAGATTTACAGAGGTGAAATTGGATTTTATGCTTAATCTCAGACACATCACAGTTTCTACTCTCCTGATTCATTTATTGTAATACTGTAAACAATCCAAATTTAGTGTTATGGACATCAAAATATGCTCTTCTTCTAATTCATCTAATGTGGTTTCGGAGATATTAATAACAGTAGCATAGGGAACATTATATCGCTATTTCGAGTGTATTTAATGTGGTTTTAGAGATACCAACAGCTATAAAATATGGACAATAATGTTCCCTGCTAATTCAATGTGGGTTTAGGATAAAAACAACTTTCACAGAACAAAGCTGGTCATTCTGAGCAAGAAGGTTGAGAGGATTGCTTTGCTCCATCTGGTTTTTCACTGAGCTCTGTGTCACAAGTGCTTTTAAATACAGCAATACATAATTTTCTGGTATATTATGCGTAAGCAAGGTAGTGAGAACCTTTGTTCATCTTCTATGTTCATCGAATTTGTCAAAACCCAGACTGGGGCAAACAAAGTTTTTTTGCTGTTTCCTTCAATTTGGGGTTACCGAATATAAGAATTAGCGAGTTAAGGGAAGGGTAGGAAACCCCTACGAACACATACATATAAAATGTAGCTGACTCTATAAACCAGTTATCATCTTTTAAGCCCAACATTGTAGCCAGAGTAAAACAGGCATAAAGGATTACCAAGGACAGGATGGTTTTTGCTGCCCTGGTGTGGGCTTCCATGCTGGGTCCTCCATTAAAGCCGGTGCTGTTTTGCTGCATGCGTCTTGTGTGTTTATAAAGTGAGGTTAGTACCAGCAGAGCAGTAATTGCAATCACAATCTGTGGTAAAAAGCATCCTGTGATGGACATCAACAGCTTGTGGGAAAGGTTGATGCCATCACCTGTGCTGTTAGAGATGGTATTTGTCATGGTAGAGTTATCTCTAAGCAGTCCTCCAAAGCTCCAGATACCTGAGATGTTGACAGCTAAGGATCCCAGCACAGACACCAGCACAAGCCAAGGAAGCATGGCAGAGATCGCTGTTTTTAGGCGAAGGCACAGGGGATGACAGAAGGTGACAATTTTGGTGCAATAAAAGACGCAGATCCAGGTATTGATCCAGAAACTCGAGAAATACAAAAATGGACTGAGGATTAAGAAGGTTTTCCAAACACTGTTTTTGTTGTACACCTCTCTCTGGGTCAAACGGAGAAGATAGTCCGATGATGTGAAACCTTGCATAAATACATTGGTCAGCCCAAGGAACAGCAGGAACAGATCAATTGTTGGTGGCCGGTGTCTGGTTTCAGCCCACTGGGTAGCGATCACAGCTACTATGAAGGTGTTGGAGGTGATGCCCATTAGCAGACTAATTACAAGAAGGACCACAAAGAAAAGATGAAGAGGAGACATCTTGGTTATTGCAGTTGATAACTAGAGCTGCTTATCTCTATTGTTCTTTTCAGGAAAGTCCTCACATGAGCTTTTATTTACATCCTCTACTTGTCTGCTGACACTGACGTGCAGATATTTTCCTAATGGCCTTGTTTTTTCAGCTCAGTACTATTTCACTCTTTAAACAAAACACTAGGTGTATGGAAATGCTGTGGCATATATTTAAAGACCATCTCACCCTTTCATTCCCTTCCTTATCTGATCCCTTCCCTCCACTCTTCTGAGTTTCCCTGTCATGCAGTTCTTACTAGGCTCTCAAATCTGTGATTCTGCAGAGCAACACAGTTTGGTGGTTTCCCCATACCCCAGTATGACCATTTGCTTATTTTGGGCTGTTCCTTTTCTCTTGAATGTTTTACTTATCCTTTGCTGGATGAGCTGATGTGCCACATGAGGCCACCTGGCTGCCGTGACTGCTGCTGCCCACACACCTTTACCAGTTCTCCTCAGGGTAAAGCTGTGATGCCAGCCTTTGTACAGGCAGCTAACAATAGCAGGGCATAGACCAGGACAGCTGGGTGGGTATTGCAGTGGGCATTTCACTGCCACACCCCTTGATTTTGATGCTGCCTCCTATTTGCAAGGGTGGCGTAAATAGGAGGCAGCGCCAAAATTAAGATCAGGGAAAACCTGGTCTTAAACATGCAAAACGAGGAAAATTGATTTATCTCTACTCGTTTTTGCTGTCCCCATGTGTGCTGCTTTGTGCATCACTATAGAAACAGCAAAAAGCCATTGATTGTTTATGTGCAGGAAGGAAGACCTTCTTGCACAAAAACAATCTTCCCCTCAACTCAGACACCCTTGCATTATGGTGCAAAGGTGCATGCGTTGGCGCTAGGCAGCTAAATCAAGCCACTGTGGGAGCGTGTCGATAGCCTTCTAGGCTTAACAACATGCTTCGCCACTTTCATAGTAAATATGCCCCATAGTCGCATCACTTTGGAAAGGAGAATCATTTATTTTCTACAAGGTGTCAAATTATCAAATTGTAGTTAAAAACTATGAACAGAGTTAGGCTTCTTCTGTTCTGCTTACAAAAGAGGTTGTATAATCATGATACCACATTTCTGCAATTAATTAACTTTGAATTCCACACAGATGCCTGAGTTTGTCACATGCATTGTTGGAACCATACTGCGATGTCCAACCAGTCCTGTGACCCAGGTGCAGTGTTTGCGGTCAACACAGGCCTAGGCTGGTAGTGCACTGACATAAAGACACCTGACACAGGATCGGTGGTATCAGATTCAGAGCAAGCCCTAAGCCACCATGCTGCCTTTTATTTAACTCTTCGGCTTCACCGATCCATCCGTGTTCATGACATGCCAGTGGGGCCGCTCTCATGCTGGGTTCAAGTGGCTCCTGACATCTCTTCCAATTTCGGTTAAATTCGATATATTCCGCCCAACCTCTAGTACCTTCACTGAATGGAGTATACATAGTCCCTTAATTTTTGGCTGTAGGTTGAGGTAGGGCTAATGTCATATCAGGAATGTTGATGGCCGCTCCTCCCTACTCTGACCTCGCTCAATGTCAGGCCCACTCAGATATCTTCTGGCTCTTTAGTGAGGTGTGCTGGCATCGAGAGTTTTCCCTGGTGGAGTTTTCTTTTGTCATTAGGCTCACTGGGGTACCTGGTGTCTCTTCCCTCTTCTGGTTCTTCCTGTCTACTCTAGGTGTGACTCTTTTCAACCACAAGACATTTTTAGTAACCTTCTCACTTCCTCACTGCGCTGACACCCGGGTGACTTTTACTCTCTTGACTACCATAGGGTGTCCGGAATTTCTGCACATGAGCATCTGGTCAATGGGCCCAATCGGCGAATCATGTGCTCCCCTTGAGCTACCCTTGAAGAGCTCACTTGATAGTTGGCTCTTTAGCACCTTCTTTGGGCGTATGAGATGTTTAAGATGGCTGGCTACAAATTGGGTCCTACTCATATACTGTCACGCACTGATCTTCCAGACATGAATGCCTTGGGAAAACATTTGGTTGTACTATGTGGTGTCTTGTGATGTATTCATTACACGTTATATAGACTCCACTCCAAGTATCCCCTTTGGTCTTCCCCGCTATGGAAGGCCTTGCTGAGGGTACGTATGGTGGTTTCCAAGACCTTTCTCACTGACCGCGGTGTCCAACGCCACCGCCAACGAGCCGCTGCTTGAACCGTGACCTTGGGCGCCGCGGTTCGCACCGCCTCGCTTCACTGAAACCACACTGGTCTGACCGATGTAAACTCCCACCAACCGGCACCGCCGCTGCAACGCAACCTGCCAGCACGACATTGAGCAACGTCTCGCCCTGCAACGCACGGCCTTGCTCTCAACGATGCCATATCGACGACATCACCGAGCCACTGACTGCACTGCATTGAGAGGACACCGCGCCCTGCACCACTTCCATCTTGCAACACAACAGCGATGGTTGGCACTCCCGGCTTGCACCCCCGTGCTTGCCGTAATGAGTAAAGGTACTGTGACCGAGTCTGTCCCGCTGTGCTGACCCGTATCGACGCGGTCTTCTGGAATTGCGAGAGTCTGTTGTCACTGGAGGAGGCTACTGACTTGTAAAGAACTTTGATTTTAGTATTCCTAAGCAGATAGCTATTTTTGATAACAGATTGTGGATAATTTTGCCATTTACGGTTTTGTGATAAGTCTATATAAAAATACTTATTTTTATACTACAACTTGTGTGGTGTTCGGATGTAGTGTTGTCACTGGCTTACTGTATGTATTCCCAAATGCTTTACTCACCGCCTCTGAGATAAGCCTGTCTGCTCATGCCAAGCTACCGAGTGGGAGAGCAGGGGTTATTTTAGGAGTGTACCCCCTTACTCTGACTAGGCGCAAGGGCCCCTATTTGTCAAAGATACCTACCTCTGCCAACTAGAGACCCCCAATTCTAACAGAGCCCATTATCGATGTAGGCAGGCTGAACATGGTAAATACTTTCTCCAACAGCAGATGTATCTTGAGAAACAATTTGAATATTATCAGCTCCATTAGTAGGTCTTTGCATTATCAGTTAACTATCACTTATGTCAATCAGCCATTTGGAAAACTGCCATTCTGATTTCTACCCAAAGAGTTCTACAGAGCTCCTCCATCACAGCGGTCACTGAGAGTTCTGCTCCTCCCATCAGCTGGCATGTCAGGCATGTTCTTACCATTTACTCCACAGCTTCATCCAATCCAGGAAAAAGACTGCCAGCCTGCAAAATCAACCTAGATTCAAGTCTACGTACGACCTGGGTGTGATTACTGCCCCTCAAACCTTTGGGAACCATATCTAGGCCACAGTACTTTGCAGTAGTCCCTATTGTGTGCCTCATAGAAGTGTTTAGCCGTACTGTAGCTGAAATGTCTATTCGTTATGGCTCTTCAGTGTTTAAGCAGTCTTTTCTTAACGGGGAATGTGGTAGAGCCAGTGTACCATTTCCCACAGGGGCACACAATCGCATAAGTGACAAAATCTGTGCCACAGTGAATATTTTGGGAGATTTTCCACTGTTTGTTGGTCCTTAGAAATGTGACTGCTTTCACATTCTCACTGTGGCTACACGCCTTGCATTTGCCATATTTATAGAAGCCTCCTTCTCTTTCTAACCAATTGGTTTTGCGAGGTGCTAAGTGGCTTTTAACTAGCATGTCCATTAAGGATAAACCTTTCCTGTATGTGATGGTTGGTGAATGGATCAACTTAGTACTTAAGATGTGATCTTGTGTTAGAATTTCCCATTGTTTCTTAATGATGTCTTTAAACTCTCTTAATTGGGTATTGTAATTGGTTATGGACCTTATAGGGCCTTCTTGGACACCTATGGCTTGTTCTGGCTTAGGAACGCCAAAGAGAGCTTCACTCCTATCTACACTATCAGCTTTCGTTGCCCCTATCTGCAGCATTTTTTGGACTAATTCATAGCACAAAATCTCCCCCTCATTACTTTTTGTTCTTTTCATAGTTCTCATTTGAACTACAAATTCTCTTAGCTCATAAGAATTCATTGTAGGGAATGCTCCTTCTAAAATTAGGGGGATGGCAGCTAGCCGGATGGAGTATTGAGTTCCCCGATGTTTCTTTCCTTAAAGATCGGTACGGAGCTTTCCATTCCCTATGGTCAACCTTAGATCTAAAATGTCTACTGTACTCCGACTCTGTTGCATTGTGAATTTCAAATTTACATTATTACTGTTCATTTCAGATACAAATGTCTTTAAGTCATTCTCATTTCTGTCCCACACAAAAAACACATCATCTATGTATCTCAACCACAAACTCTGCTTGTCCTATGGTCAAAGGCTTCACTCCAGAGCACCTGCTTCTACCACCAGCCCATCAACAGATTGGCGTTGCTGGGATTGAAGCAGATGCCCATGGATGTCCCCTGTATCTGCTTGTATAACACATTGTTAAACAAAAACACCTTTTTGGTGAGGCAAATTTCAATCATCTGAAGCAACATATGTGTATGCTCTAATAAGTAAATACTTCTTGATTGCAAGAATACTTGCAGGCTCTCAATCCATCACTGTGGCATATACTCATGTGACAGAGTTCCTGTCCCCAGTTTATGTTTTGTACCTTCTGTAGGAAATCCTTGATGTCTCTCACATAGGAACTCAGATCCTTCACATACATGGATAAAAAATGACAACATTGATGAAGGTATGCTCAGACAAGCTATTCTTCTTTGAGCTACACATTTTTTAAGTCGTTTAGAGTCGAAACCAAGGCAGAGGCAGTTGGATTTTTAAAGATCCTACGTCGGGAGGCGGGAGGAAGAGTTTGCCCTTTGCATGTCTTAGCCTCCCATATAGACACAGTTCTGGGATAGCAGAAAAGAAAGGCTCAGAGAGAGATGAACTGGAGAACGAGCCACAGCTGAACCGTGCTCGAAGGAGGCGCCTACTCAGTATTGCTGTGAACTTCAAGCAGAATATGGGGAAAGCCACACGGAAGGGTCCTCGTTGGAGGCTGCGATGGTTGGAGGTGAGGCCCCACAGTCCCAAATGGAATGTTTGCAAACACCAATCCTGCAAGACATTTTACAAGTGATAACATCCTCCACTGAGCACCTAGCCTACCTGATGTGAAGCGGCGACTTCTACCCCACCGTAAGACGACTCCAGAGCCCGGCGGGGACAAAGCCACCACAGCTCGGACTTCCCTGTGAGCCTGCCTGCTGCAGTGCTCTTGGGACACCTGTAGATCGCCGCGCTTGAAGCGCGGATACTACCGAGACGTGCCAAGCCTGGACCGAGTCCCAGCTACCAAGTCTCAGAGGTGGGTGCACGGGCCCTGAATATCCAAACAGACTGCCCTTCACGAGTGCCCCAAACTAGCAAAGTCTGCCCTGGTTGCAGGTGCCTAAGCGTGTCCATTGGCTGAGAGTCGGATTCTGCGCTCTCCCTGACCTCAATATGGTGGCCCACTGGGGAAACCGAGCTCGCTGAGTGTGACTGTCTATCTTTGCCAACATGTCTACCTCACACTTTGCCAAAAGATAGTTAAATATTTCTAAAAACTATCAGGCGGTTTTTATTAATGATACCAGGACAATATCTAATAAACATATTTTTTGTCCTGGTATTCATTTTTAGTTTCACATACACCTAGCGCATGCACTGCACCCCATGAGTGATATTCATACTTTGAACAAACTGTGGCTGAGAACTTCTGAGAATAATAGGTCAAGTTTTCCACACCTGTTAGCCTTCGAGCTACACTGGCTACATCTGACCCTGTTTCTCAGAGTCTTCCAAATGACGATGCTCCGCCAGATGGGTGGGCTGATGGAGACACTTTTTCTCTCAAGCCAGCGTTTGGGCAAGCTATGTTGATCTGGTGAGGAGTTCATTTTTCGAGCATTTGAGGTTACTGTGTCAATCTTCAGACCAACTTTCTCCCAGTAGTTGTATAGATGTCTATCTTTGCCATACTTGGCCTGCCACACCATACGAGCTTTAGCAAAGAGAGAGCGGCCCGTAGCAACTGCTGGCTGGATTTGACGAGAGCATACAGCATCCTCCATAATGCTCGGTGAGCGCGCCGCTGACACCACTATCACTCCACCACTGTTCTCTTTCAAAAGAGCTCGTAGTATAAGAGACAGCTTGGTGCATACTAGACCAGTTATGAAGAGAGTGGAACAGCAAAATACCCTCTGGAACACCCAGCCAGTGCGTGGGCATTTTCCATGTGGCTCGTGCAGTGCCTGTCCACAGACCTATAAAACAGACCAGGTCGACATAGGTACAGGGACACCTTGGATACTTCGCAAACACACGAACTGTAACACAGAAGGTGTTATATATCTGATTACTTGTCCTTGTTCCCTACAGTACATAGGACACACTACCAGGAAAATGAAAATACGAATAAGTGAGCATAAGAGCACTATTCGCTGCCATAAGCAATCGACTGGTCTCACCAACCACTTTCTTGAAAAGAAACACAGAGTTGAAGATCTAAAGTGGGTGATTTTAGAACACCCTTACATTCCACCCCATATTACTGACAAATCCAAATTCCTGTTTGTGAAAGAGCAGAGGTGGGTGTTTAGGCTCCGAAGTGATAGCATAGGGTTGAACGATCCCATTCCATGGACGTCTATGTGATGAGGGATCTTAACATCAGTTTTTCCATCATAAACTAGAATTCTCTAGTAGGCTTGTATCTAGCACAAGAACATCCGTAGTCTGTTAGGGTGATCCACTCTGTTCCATAATGACCAGCTGTAGGTGGTGAGACAGCCATTATTATTACACTTCCTCTAGCATGCCTCTTTAGGCGACTGTCTCACATACACCCATTGGTTGCAGGAGGGATGGTTAGCTATCACCTTGTTCATTTCCTCTTCCTGACCTCTCATCAATCGAGGTTTTTGTAAATTGTAAATTTTTTTGGGTACTTGCAGGAATCTTATTTATCTATCTACATAATTTGTTTGTACTACTATGTTTGTTAATGGCGGTTACCTAGCTTCTTGAGCCACATGTACATTGTGCATGGGCACAGCGCGTCACTGATCATCTACTTTCGCTGCTGTGCTCACACGGGCCATGCGCCTGAATTTTCAAAGCGCAGGCTTATCAGATATTCCTGCAGAGCACATGCGCGCACGAGTAACGGACTCCCTGTGTGCGCATGCGCCTATGGTTTGTGAGATCTTCGAGGCTAATAACACGGCGCATACTTTCCCGCATCATTGTAGCGGGTGTTTCATGCACATGCGCATCGCGGTCGGAGACGCGATCTCTGCTAAACAGCCAATTGACGGTGACATTTACTGTAGTGGTTATTTTACGCACATGCGCATCGCGGTCTGAAACGCGGATTCTGTCAAACAATCAATTGACGGTAAGAATTGCTGCAGTGGCTGTTTCACGCACATGCGCATCGCGGTCTTAGACGCAACTTTTTCTAAACAGCTGGTGTCAATGAAGAAGTTAACTACCAATTGACGGCAGTATTTAAAGCAGTCTTCCTGATCCGGTCGGTACCTCCACTTCCTCTCGGACGCCTGAGAGAGGTACCGACGGACAGGTAAGGTGAGAGTCTAAGCGGTACATACTGGAAGTGTGCTACATTGAGGTAGATTGTATGCTAAGCTGCTGCTCTCTGCTGTCATGTGGTAGCGCTCTTGCTTACCCTTGTTAGTCTCCATCTATCTTATGTTTTAAGTTGTTGTAGCTGCTTTGGCCTGAGTTAAACTCCCCTTCTTTTTGGCCATAGCATATCATCACTTACAGCCATCACCCCTTTTAAGTTGTATTATGGTCGCTTTTATGCAAGTTCACAGTTTATGGGTTGTGATAAATAAGTGTTGCAACTAATGGTGGAAAGCGTATAATTCTTCTGGATATTTTGCTTTCTTATGCACTTTTTAGAGCGGGGCCTCATATTCCCGAGCGGTTGCCGGGTGAGGTGAGGTCCACTTCCTTGCAAAGCTTGGTGAGTATTTATAGACACAAGTGGCGTGTTCTGTAAATGAGTAAGTAGACTCTAATGGTGGACGGGATATCTTTTGATCCCGTTTATGGTGTGGTATACACATGTCTTTGCTATTTAATTGTGGTATATATTAGTAATGCACATAATCTTGGTTATTTTTTCAGGATTGTGAAAGGAAAATATCTTCTACATATGGACATTGGGGCTCCAAGTTCATGGTAGCTGATTGCATTTTATTTATGTTCTCACTTCACTTTATTCACTTTTTGTGGCAGTAGCTTTAAATCCTTGGTCCTGACGAAAGCCTGACGACACGTCTATAGGGCTGAAACATGTTGACCACCTGCACAGCGCCATAGTGTAGTCTTTAGCTCCAACTACCTGGCGTGTTTTTAACTTTAACACTCGGACTTTCTTTATTAAATGTGTTCTTGTCTGAGTCGCTAATTTTAACACTCTTTCACCACAGCACTGCACAGACACTTTCATCACCACTCTATGAGTATAAGTTTGGCACGAGTGTAAGATCTACATCCACTCCCGCACCATCAGCTGATGGTTTGGGCGGTAGAGTCGGGTGTTACTACAAAGATCCCATATGATGAAACTCCGCCAAATTAGGGTGGTTTGATGGGAATATCTCGGCCAACTATTACTCTAGTATCCACTCTTTTGTAGTCTTCTTGTGTTACCACACGTTCTAGACCTCTTCATCCAATTTGGTATATAAATGATCTGGTGAGGAGTTCATTTTTCGAGCATTTGAGGTTACTGTGTCAATCTTCAGACCAACTTTCTCCCAGTAGTTGTATAGATGTCTATCTTTGCCATACTTGGCCTGCCACACCATACGAGCTTTAGCAAAGAGAGAGCGGCCCGTAGCAACTGCTGCCTGAATTTGACGAGAGCATACAGCATCCTCCATAATGCTCGGTGAGCGCGCCGGTCTGCGGGGACTCTCTGCGGGGGTGACGCAATCACTGCTCTGGGCTGTGCATCAACAGATAGCGTCTGCTGAGGAGAAAACTTGCAGAGGCGGAGTAAGCTGAGATGCGACCTGTGGTGCAGCGGGCGGTTGGCGTTCATGCGGCTATACTGAAATTCTGCCCCCATACAACAGATCACATGCTGTGGGACCTGTGAGGCAGATGCTGTGATTGCCTTGTATGTCGGCCTAAGAGGAGGTCTTGAAGCTCCCCCCAACGAGACGCTCAATCCAGCAGCGAAAACTCCCTCAACTCCTGAGTTGAAGGCAGAGCGGGTTAGCAGACCAGAAGCAAAGACAAACTGCACAGAACCCCTGTACGCTCTCTTAAGGCATCTTGGTGCACAAGTGACCCACGGGGATTGTGTACTTATGAATTACTGTGCGTGTGATGGTGTGGACATGTACTTGGGTGTTTTTGTACTAGAGCATGGGATTCTATGTGTGCTTGTGTTGGTGCGCGCAGATGTTTCTGTATGTGTGCTTATGTCTGTGCGTGTGATGGTGTGTGCATGTACTTGAGTATTTTTGTAATAGAGATGGGATTCTATGTGTGCTTGTGCATGTGGATGTTTCTGTATGCGTGCTTGTGTGCGCCCTCTGTTTGCGTATGAGAGCGTGTGCGTGTGATGGTGTGTGTGTGTGTGTCTGTGCAAGTACCTGTGTGTATGTCCTTGGGTATTTTTGTTCTGGAGCATGTGATTGTATATGTGCTTGTGTTTTTGGTAGTTTCTGTATGTGTGCTTGTGTGTGTGTGCGTCTGTGTGTACGAAAGTGTGAGCGCATTTGTGTGTGCTTGTGCAAATCTGTGCATGTGATGGTGTTTGCATGTGCATGCACTTGGGAATTTATGTACTAGAGCATGGGATTTTATGTGTGCTTGTGTTTTCGGATGTTTCTGTATATGTGCTTTTGTGTGTGCGTATGTGTGCGTATGAGAGTGTGTGCTCACATTTGTATGTGCTTGTGCGTGCGATTGTGTGTGCAGGCCAGATTTGTTATTCTCTGGCAGCCACTGTCCTGGATATTGACTCTAACTGCCAGATGCCCCAGTGTACCAGTGTACAGTACAGCCCCCTGCCTGACCCCAAGATGACTTCCATAGTGGTCCCCTCCACGTTGTTTTACTTCCCTGGGACAACAATTGGACATTGACCAGACCTTGAATCTATCCCCTAACTTGCTTACACATCAGGACTTGGAAGCTGCGGAACGTATCCCAGACTGTAGATACCAAGTGATTTGGCTGATGTCCGGTGGAGCTACCATATAGCTAAAGAGGACATGGGTTGTGGACTCCCCCCCGCCCCCTGCCATCACCTACCCAGCTGGACCATGGGCAGATTTTCCCCTCATCTCTACGTCCTATCTTCCTCCTACCCCTTTACCCTACCCCCTTACCCTTCCTTGTGCCATTCACCTTGTCACCTATGTTCTTTAAATGCTTTTCTTGATACTTATGTAACTTTTAACTGATGTAAATTGCAACATTATTGTTCATCATGTAAAGCACTCTGTTTCCTTTGGGTCTAGCCAGCGCTATACAATAGCTCATTAATTAAATATTTTCCCATTTAGTACTCTTCCTCTCTTTGTCTTCTTCCCAAGCTCCTATCCCCTCTCCCTTGAATCTCTCACCTTGCCTGCTAGTCTGCCTAGCCCCCTGTCCTTTGTGCCCTTTGACTAAGCACTCCTTCTCCCCTTGTTGGGGAAAGATCCAATATTTATACTCTGGAGTCCCAGCGTACCCGCTGAGAGAGTCAACTGCGCCAAGGGAGCCACTCACAGGTGAGGTATGGTATGGAACCCCTTGCCAAAGCACTCCCTCTCCCCTTTTTGGGGAAGGATCCACTATGGAGGCCTTTGGAGTCTCAGAGCCCCTCTGAGGGAGTCCACAGCGTAAAGGGAGCCTCCCGCAACAGAGATAGAGAAGTGATACCACCTCCCCTGGGATCACAGCTTACTGGACTTTGGACGTTGCTTTGACTCGTCTACAGGTTTGTGTCCCCGTCGCCCTTCCCCTCCTCTTTCCAAGCTGTGACCTTCACCATTCCCTTCTCTTTCCCGCCCTCATTACCTGTCTACTTTCCCAGCCCCTAAATCTTTCTCCTTGCCTGCTTTTCCCCTTACGTATTTGTGCTTATTGTTTTATCTCGACCTTACAAATAACTATCTTGCCATGCTCTAATAACTGTGTAACCTTTTGTAACAATGTAACCTGTAACTATGATCTGATGCTGTGGAGTGGTGTGGCTCACTGGTTAGAGGCGGCAGACCCGGAAGCAGAGAACGGCCTGGGACCAGCGTTCAATTCCCGACGCGGCAGGGTCGTGGACCAGGGTCAGCGGACTCGACAATTCTCGCCTTGGCGCCTACTCTAACCAGGGATCACACTCGGCAACTCTGGGCATTAAGCTTGCCTCATCTCTACAACGGCCCCCCACAGACGCCGGGGATGCCTGGTTTCACCTTGGAGATACCCAGAAGGGACCATCTCACAGGGAAAGCCAGGACGGGTTCCCCAGCGGTCTCCAGGGCCGGGACGCTTACGGGCAGCCGTGCGCTTTACAAATCCAACACATTTACACACATTCACATTTACATGCTCGTGTAAAGCGCTCTGATACCTCCGGGTCTAGCCAGCGCTATATAAAACCTTTAAAATAAAATAAAATAAAATAAATAAAATATTCTTTGAGGGCACTATGGGGCGACCTGGAGGGTTGTCTAGACTTTTGTGTATCTTCAGTAATAGATAGAGTGTCGGTGCCATGGGTGCCTCACTCTTTAGGAAGTGATACTCATCCCAATTAAGTAGCTGAATCTTAAACCATCCTTGCAGAAGATCAAAAAATCTACCTTGTAGATTGTTCAAGTATGATCTGTCAACCTTTTCATAACATGAGGTGTTGTTTAACTGTCTGAGAGCTTCCTGTGTATATTTGTCTCTACTCATGACAACCACATTCCCAACCTTATCAGAGGGTTTTACCACATTGATATCATCTTTCTATCATCTTTCTGTAAAGCTGTGATCACTTCACACTGATTTCTAGGGATGTTGCCTCTTGCTGGTGCCCTCTTTATGAGTTTCAAGATGTCTAGACTAACAGCCTCATGACATATGTCATTGTTTTCCTTCGCTGTGTGTGAGACATAATTAGATTTGGAGCATCATTCATGACATGGTCTGTGACATCACTGATGACATCACTGATGACATCTCAAATGACATCAATGTGTGTCCTGACTGTATACGTGAGTGATTAATTGTGTCTTACTTAATGCATGTGTTTGCAACTGATACAGACATTCACGTAGTTTAGGTAGTCAGATGGTGTGTAAGCGGCTGCGTGGTTTGGTTAGCAGGTAAATGAGGATCTATATGGGCTATTGATTGCTTATCTGAGTATCTGTATGGGTGATTGAGTGTCTGTGTGGGTGGGTGGGGGGTATGACTCTGTGCATACATGTGTGAGTGGATAATTCACTACATATATCTGTTCAAGTCTGTATCTGTGAAGGGTTGTATGGCTGGGTGAGATTGTGTATGGGTGTCTTGGTGAGTGAATGGATGCCTCAGTGGTACATGTGTGAGTAACTGCATATGTAAAAGGCAGTATATGTGAGTGTTAGACTGTATAAATGACTGTATGTGAGAGTGAGTGATTGTGAGAGTGCCTGTATGGATCAGTGTGTGCTTGTATTAGTTATTGTATTAGAGTGAAAGTATTTGTTAGTATATGTTTACTTAAGTGAGGTGGTATGTGTATAATTGTACAGATGAGTAAATAAAAGTGTGATTCATTATTTCCATTACTGACTGGGTGTGTGAATAACTCTATGAATGAGAGGCGGTGTCTGAGGGTCTGTATAGATATGTCATTGGATATGATAATGCAGTATTGATGGCTGACTGTATGTATGAGTGACTGTATGGGTGAATGAATTGATGTGTGTGTAGACCTAGGAATTAGTCAGTGGATATGTACTAACTGGTATTGGTGTGTTCATGGTTTCGAAAATGATAGTCTGCATTTTAAAGTGGGTGTATCAAGTGTTATATTAGGGTCTGATGAGGTGCATCAGATTGTCACCTGGATGATGTCATCAGTGATGCCATTTGAGATGTCACAGTGATGTCACTGACCATGTCATGAATAATGTAATATGTGATGTCATTAGCAGTGCATTGCGGGGCGCAAGTTATAGTTAGCTCAACTAACTATAACAGGGGAATTTCTATGGTTTTCTATGAGTGAAATGTCCAACTAATTATAACGTCCCTGAAACCTATGGTTTTTTCAGTGAACTCCTAAGGTTTTTTAAATGCTAATTCCTAACTATAACATCTGTAAAACCTATGGATTTTTCAGTGAATTTTGAAGGTTTTTTAAATGTTAATTTCATATTTTAATATTCATAAAACTAATAATATTTTGGAACTCTATTATTCTTTTTTTAACTTTAAAAATTATGTAATGTTGTATATCTCCAAACACAGAATATGTATAATTTTTTTTCTATTTTGAGTAAACTAGAGTCCCGTACTGGTAGTGTAGCAAGCACCATCACCACGCGAATCCTATCTGCCATTTGGCTAAACTCGTAAAGGATATGCATTTCGTATCCGACGGGTTCGTGGCACAGCTTTCCGCGTAACAACATATATGTATTAGGTCGGTCCAGCTACTACTTTGGAAAGCGATGGGTAGGTAGTACCAAGCCACGCGTTTAGTAATGCACGTATGGGGTCACACCCGCTGCGTGTTGCGTATGCAACAAGTGCACGCTGCCAGGCCCTGTGAGACGTATAGTGTTGCGCAGGATACGCCATTTCTTCATTTTTTTATGTCTCAAAACTATATCTAAAGAATTTAAAGTGCATATGAGAGCAAGTGATAATCTAAAATATTTTAAACATTTATATATTTCTAACTGTATTAAACTTATATTATAGTAAATATATTTTCTCAAAATCGCATCGGTGCGGTCTTGCGCGCTGGGTGCGCGATTGCCATATGACCTTAAAAAAAAGCAATTGATTAGTTCATAACATTTCCCAGTGTAGCAGTTGGAAAACACCACCCATTTTAGTCATTCTCTCTGCAGCATTTGATAAGACACACCTCTTCTGCTTATAGGGCTTTTTTGAAAACTTTTTTCTATGTACACATATCTTACACTACACACAACATACAACCATCATCTTCACCAATATTCAGGGTCTGTAAAGTAGCCATAAAGTAGCCTTCCACCTGTGATACCCATGCACCTAAAAGCTACATAACCAAAGTTTTCCCCACTGCCAGAGGTAACATGGTTGCATACGCTGTCCACAGCATAATGTAATGTGGTACGGCCCAGAGGCAGTATCATGCATAGATAATGAACACACAGACACAGATAGATAGTGGAAGTGGGTACCTGCTTTTGCACTTGATACCTTTTCATTACCAGGGTCACATATCCAGTGAGGTCTGTGCTGGTTGCGTGTAGGGTGAGTGTAAACCAGCCCTCAGGGAATGGTTGCTGCTAGCATCAACTACAACAGTAATCATTGGATCACACACAGATATTCAATAATAAAAGAGTCAATAGTTTGTGCTGCAGTAAGGTAGGGACAGTAGATGTGAAATAATACAGAATAAATTATTTTGAAAAAGAACTACAACTTGTGGTATACTGAGACACAAGCAATAGATCGGAAATAATACACAAAACGATTGTATCATAAAGGGTCCATCAGTTCTAGTGCACTCAGATAGCCACATCAAAAGCATTCAGCATGTGCACAGCCAGCGATGATGCATGCTGCGGGCGGACCGTACTAGTAACAATGTCTGTTGCCATCAACACTGCATCATCTGCAATAGCGACTCAATCTGAATTGTGAACACTGCTGTCTACAGTGTAGGCCAGAGAGAGGTGTCAGCAAGGGCCCACAGCCACGTAACGTGGACTTGAGCTGCCCAGTTTGTCATACAAGATGCAACAAAAAGTGTGTGCGGAGCCTGCAATGATGCGTATGCATGGTGCGGACAGAGCGCACTGGAGCAATGTATTTTATTACAGGACTGCGTCATCTACAATAGCGACTCCATCTGAATCGTGAACACTACTGTCTGCAGTGTAAATTGAAGGCAGTAGTCACACAGACATCCATAAATACTTTTCCTCACTTCCTCTTCACAAAATACAACAACATAAATTACAGAAAACTCTGCAATAAATAAATCAAAACAATTCGAATTGCGATCTCTGCTGTCCACAGTGTAGATTGTTATTCAGTGTTCTTTTCCACTACCAAGAAGAATTTTGTCATAGTACTAAAGCTATAACTCATCTAAAAAAGTTCTTCAAGCAAGTATACTAAAAGGATATTATGTATATTTCAATAGATATTGTAGTTACTTGACTAATGGATTCTGTAATTAAACAGTCACCACTCAATCTGAATTGTGAGTCCTGCTGACCGCAGTGTAGGCCAGAGGCAGTGGTCATGAATGCCTCACAGCCACATGCCGTTGGATTCAAAAGCACAGTTGGTTGTACCTGATCGGAGGGGGCACTCAGAAATGATCACAGGCTTTAACTTCTGATATCCTCAATCATAGAATCAAGACTCTGTTTCACTGTTCGGACCTGCTGGACCACGGTGTACTCCACCGACTGGTGTCCACCAAGCACAATAATCATGTGCAGCAGTTAGCTACAGAAGCACAGAGTGTGATGCACCTCAACGAAGGGAGTTGTGTGAAAACCAAGCAGCAGGTAATATCAAACATCGTCCATTGTGGGATCAAGACATCGTTCCACTGTTGGGACCTAGAGTAGGTTGCACCTGGTCGAAGGGAGTACCTTCATCTCCACTCTCAGATGCAGTTCTAGCATTGTCCACTGTGGGATCAAGACACCGTTCCACTGTTGGGACCTAGAGTTGGTTGCACCTGGTCGGAGGGGGTACACAAAAATCATCAGAGACTTCAACTTCTGACATCCTCAATCATAGAATCAAGACCCTGTTTCACTGTTCGGACCTGCTGTACCGTGGTGTAGTCCAGCAACTACAGTCAATCAAGCCCAATAATCATGTGCAGCAGTTATCTACGGAAGCACAGCGTCTGATGCACCTCAATGGAGGAAGTTGTGTAAAACCAAGCAGCAAGTAATATCGGACATCGTCCATTGTGGGATCAAGACACCATTCCAGTGTTGGGACCTAGAGGTGGTTGCACCTGGTCGAAGGGAGTACCTTCATCTCCACTCTCAGATGCAGCTCTAACTTTGTCCATTGTGGGATTAAGACACCGTTCCACTGCTGGTACCTGTTCGACTACTGTGTTAGTAGCATACAGAGCACTCCACAGTGCTGGGCTTCATGCTGGGTGCTGTGTGCCTGTGTCGTGGTGGATCACTGACATAATATAGAATGACAAAATATAGACTTACCAAAATATAGTCACCAAAATATAGAATGCCAAAATATCGAATTCCTATCTACAAACAGGTAAGTACAAAAATATTGAATCCAAAATATAGTCTGTAAAAAATATAGTCAGTCAAAATATCGATTTTTTTTAAATGTCTTAAAAGTAATTTAAAATTAATGAAATAATAAATATAATTAACTAAAACATACTTATACTTTGGATAGCATAGGGGTAAAAATTACTATTCCCTCTCCAGAGAGTGCAACAGTAGGGAAAGCGTTGGATAGCGTAGGGGTAAAAAATACTATTCCCACTCCAGTGAGTGCAACAGTAGGGAAAGCGTTGGATAGCGTAAGGGTAAAAATTACTATTCCCACTCCAGAGAGTGCAACAGTAGGGAAAGCGTTGGATAGCGGGAGGGTAAAAAATACTATTCCCACTCCAGTGAGTGCAACAGCAGGGAAAGCGTTGCATAGCGTAGGGGTAAAAAATACTATTCCCACTCCAGAGAGTGGGAACAGTAGGGAAAGCGTTGGATAGCGTAGGGGTAAACATTACTATTCCCACTCCAGAGAGTGCAACAGTAGGGAAAGTGTTGGATAGCGTAGGGGTAAAAAATACTATTCCCACTCCAGTGAGTGCACCAGTAGGGAAAGCGTTGGATAGCATTAGGGTAAACATTACTATTCCCACTCCAGAGAGTGCAACAGTAGGGAAAGCGTTGGATAGCGAGAGGGTAAAAAATACTATTCCAACTCCAGAGCGTGCAACAGTAGGGAAAGTGTTGGATAGCCTAGGGTAAAAATTACTATTCCCACGCCAGAGAGTGCAACAGTAGGGAAAGCGTTGGATATTGGAAGGGTAAACATTACTATTTCCACTCCAGAGAGTACAACAGTAGGGAAAGCATTGGATAGCGTAGGGGTCAAAATTACTATTCCCACTCCAGAGAGTGCAACAGTAGGGAAAGCGTTGGATAGCGTAGGGGTAAGAAATACTATTCCCACTCCAGAGAGTGCAACAGTAGGGAAAGCGTTGGATAGCGGGAGTGTGAAAATTACTATTCCCACTCCAGATAGTGCAACAGTAGGGAAAGCTTTGGATAGCGTGGGGGTAAAAATTACTATTCCCACTCAGAGAGTGCAACAGTAGGGAAAGCGTTGGATAGTGTAGGGGTAAAAAATACTATTCCCACTCCAGAGAGTGCAACAGTAGGGAAAGCGTTGGATAGCGGGAGGGTGAAAATTACTATTCCCACTCCAGTGAGTTTAACAGTAGGGAAAGTAATGATTTAATATATTATTAAAAATAAATTAAATATCAATACCAATAAAACATTAATTGAAATTAATAACCAACTTAATATTATGTAATAATTAATTAGAAATACAACAACATATTAGTTATTAAAAATTAATAACCTATTCATAATTATTTAACAACTAATTAATTTTCAATAACAAAAACTAATTAATAATGAAAATTAATACCAATTAAAAATTAACAGTAAATTAATTATCAATACACAAAAAGTATTTTTAATATGTAATTAATTACAATTACATTACTTCCCACCCTATTCTCCTATAAACCCACATCCCACTACAGAAAATACATTAATACAATTATCAAATATTTAATTAATACAAAATAATTACCAATTAATAAAAATTAATTGCCAATTAATAGAAATTAATTACCAATTAAAAATTAATTAACAATAAATTTAAAATCAATACCAATAAATGAAAACAATTATTTACTTAATTACAATTAAATTACTTCCCACCCTATTCCCCTATAAACCCACAACCCGCTACAGAAAATAAATTTAGGAAATTAATATAATTAACAATTAATCAATTAATACAAATTAATTGGCAATTAATAAAAATTAATTGGCAATTAATAAAAATTAATTACCAATTAAAAAATAACAATAAATTCAAAATGAATACCAATAAATAAATAAAAATATTTAATTAATTACAATTAAATTAATTCCCACCCTATTCCCCTATAAACCCACAACCCGCTACAGAATTAAATTACGCAAAAATTAAATAACATAAAATTCATTACTTAAAATACATTAAACATACATTACAAAAATTAATATACACTTTTCACACATATACTAACATACAAAACACTTTAAAAAAAATGGTATTATTAAAAAATCGAAATATTTAATGCCTGTATTGTATACTTCGATATTTTGACTTCTATATTTTGAAAATCGATATTACTTACCTTAAATTCGATATTTTTGACCACTATATTGTGTCCATTCGATATTTTGTCCATTCTATATTTTTACTTCGATATTATGTCCATTCTATATTTTGGAATCGATATTATGACTGTTTACGGTTGACTGTTGCGGTAAGAGTGGGTGGCTGCTACTCCCCGCTGGGCGCTGAGCACGATAACATTTGACTGCAAACTGTTTTCAGAGGCTGATAATTATTTTAGAACGCACATTGCGCTGTGAAAATAGAGCTGAAGCTAACCTTTTAAAATTGATTGTACTGTTGTGGTGTATATGTTTTTAAAATCACTCTGACTTACAAGAGCACATACTTGCACTCACCAGTGACAATTCTAGTTAGCCGTAGACTGCTTCCGCCTAGTTATAAAGCAACCGGCATCCCAGCCAATCGCGGTTGTCGAGGGCGGGACAGGGGCGGCACCTGACGGAGTGTCGAGCGGTTAGCGCTCTAGACCTCCGCTTCCTGGCGAGTATTTAGGCTGCGAGGAGGCATACGTTCCACGCGGTAAGAGTGGGTGGCAGCTACTCCCCGCTGGGCGCTGAGCACGATAACATTTGACTGCAAACTGTTTTCAGAGGCTGATAATTATTTTAGAACGCACATTGCGCTGTGAAAATAGAGCTGAAGCTAACCTTTTAAAATTGATTGTACTGTTGTGGTGTATATGTTTTTAAAATCACTCTGACTTACAAGAGCACATACTTGCACTCACCAGTGACAATTCTAGTTAGCCGTAGACTGCTTCCGCCTAGTTGTAAAGCAACCGGCATCCCAGCCAATCGCGGTTGTCGAGGGCGGGACAGGGGCGGCACCTGACGGAGTGTCGAGCGGTTAGCGCTCTAGACCTCCGCTTCCTGGCGAGTATTTAGGCTGCGAGGAGGCATACGTTCCACGCGGTAAGAGTGGGTGGCAGCTACTCCCCGCTGGGCGCTGAGCACGATAACATTTGACTGCAAACTGTTTTCAGAGGCTGATAATTATTTTAGAACGCACATTGCGCTGTGAAAATAGAGCTGAAGCTAACCTTTTAAAATTGATTGTACTGTTGTGGTGTATATGTTTTTAAAATCACTCTGACTTACAAGAGCACATACTTGCACTCACCAGTGACAATTCTAGTTAGCCGTAGACTGCTTCCGCCTAGTTGTAAAGCAACCGGCATCCCAGCCAATCGCGGTTGTCGAGGGCGGGACAGGGGCGGCACCTGACGGAGTGTCGAGCGGTTAGCGCTCTAGACCTCCGCTTCCTGGCGAGTATTTAGCCACTCGGCGGCCCCAGCGCGCAGCGATGGCGCGCAGGGTAGGCGCCTTTGACTGCGCCAAAGACGAGCCTAAGACCAGCCCGTCTGTGCCCGTCCGGGCCAGGCCGGGTCACGGGGCACGAAATGTTGAGACAGGTAGGATTACAGTGGACCAGATACGGGCGTTGCGCCCTAACATTACCAATGACTGTTCCATTCTAAAGCCTTCCTTAAAAGGTACACATGTGTGCACTCATTGTGCTTTTGCACTAACCAATATCCAACCCTATCCAGAGGTCCCACATAAGCCTAGGCCACCTACTCTAACCTCTGTCGTAAACTCTCGCACTTTCACTTTTTATACTGTGAATTGTAGATCACTGCCCCAACACAAAGCTGACATCCACCACCTCCTAATGGAAGAAAAACCTTGTGCGATATTTTTAACAGAGACCTGGTTGCACGACGGTTCAGGTCCCGATGTAGCCGCCGCTCTGCCCTCTAACTACGCTATTATCAGAGTAGACAGAGAAAGACAGGTCGGCGGGGGTATCGCTGTGATCTTTGACAGGGATTTTAATTGTGACCTTGAAATGGTCAATATCTCTGGATGCGAAGCCGCATTTTTTAAAATATCATTGAATCCTAATTTCATGTTTTCTGGCTTCTTAATTTACCGCCCCCGGGTAATGGCAATGTATGGGCTGCAAATTTGGTTAACCTTATTTCCCCTTACTTTCTAAATGCCCAAAATTTGACTATATTGGGGGACTTAAATCTCCATTTTGAGGATAAATCCAATTGCATCGCTTCCAACCTTTTGGAGGATTTTAATACTTTGAATATGTCCCTGAGAAATGAGGACCCCACGCATAAAGCTGGGCACCTGTTGGACCCCATTATCTCCAACATGCAGGAGCTGAAATGGTTAAAAACCGACCCTATTTGTTGGTCGGACCATTTCCTAACGCTCTTCAGTATTACGCTTATACAACCTGAGAAGCTAGGCACTGCCCGGCCCCCAAATTCCATGAGAAACTGGAAAAAGATAGATTTGACCGAACTGCAGAATGCTCTACAGCTATCCCCCCCAGTTTTAGGTGATGATATGGAGATAAATGCGCTGGAAGCCCACACTTGGCTAGAGAGTGCAGTGGATATTTGCCTACCCGTTACCAGGTGTAGAGGGAATGTCCATCGGCCCCCGGCTCCCTGGTATACGGAAGAACTGAAGTTGGAAAAAACTAAGTGTAAGGGACTTGAGAGGAAGTGGCGCAAGCACTATGATCCTCAATCTAAGGAACTGTACCGTAGGGCCAGAAACCTCTATCATACGGCCTGTTCCAGAGCTAAGGCATTTTTTGTAACGGAAACCATTAATATGGCTGCAAATAAAGCACGGACCCTTTTCAATACAGTGAAAGACTTAGCCGGAGCCAACTCTACGGCGGTCGCGCGCCCCCTGACCCCTCAAAAATGCCAAGATCTTGCTACGTACTTTGTGGGAAAGATCGACACCATTCTTGCAAACATCAATCCCCCGGTGAGGGAGGATAGGGAAGCTCTCCCAGAAAGCCCATTAGGAAATCGGCTGGATTCCTGGCCTTATATTTCCGTGGGCACCTTAAAACTCTTGGCGACCTCCATCAAATCAGGCTCTCCGCGTGATCCCCTCCCTATTAACATTCTGGGCCAACTGGATGACGGTGCTTTAGGAACTATTGCCGAGACACTTAATGCCTCCATCCGTCTGGCAACTGTCCCGGCACCGTGGAAGCACGCTATGGTCAGCCCTCTGTTGAAGAAGCCATCTGCTGATCCAGAGGTTCTGGCAAACTATCGCCCAATATCTCTGCTGCCTGCTTTTTCAAAAATTTTGGAAAAGCATATCCATGGCGTGCTTTCATCGTACACGGAGAACAACAACTTGCTCCATTATTCCCAGTCGGGTTTCAGGGCAGGCCATTCCACCGAGTCTGCCCTCCTGGGAGTCACGGAGAAGATCAGGGGACTTTTGGATGACAGACAAACGTTGGCTCTCGTCCTGCTCGATTTGAGCGCGGCTTTCGACACCATCTCGCACAACAGACTGCTTGCCAGGCTGAGTGGGGATGGTGTCGGAGGGACCGCACTGGACTGGATTAGATCTTATCTGAGCAACCGGACGTTTCAGATCTCGTCCTCACACGCCCAGTCGGATATTTTTCCGTCACCCCATGGCGTGCCCCAGGGCTCAATTTTAAGTCCATTATTTTTCAACCTCTATCTCCGCCCCCTCGCTGATTTAGCAGAGCGGGTAGGTCTTGAACTTATGACCTACGCGGACGACTCACAGATTATTTTTTCCCTTACCAACTCAGAGTCTTCATCCCCTTCAGCCCTGAAACTTGGTCTTCAGGAGGTCTTCAGCTGGATGTCAACAAACCAGCTGAAGCTCAACGGGGAGAAGACGGAGATTCTTCTCCTGGGAAAAAATCGTGATCTGTGGCAGGATAGGCATTGGCCGCCATCCTTGGGCGCTTTCCCCAGTCCAGCTACCCAGGTTAGAAACTTAGGGGTGTGCATCGATGATTCTTTATCGATGAAACAACAGGCTAACAAAGTGGCTGGTACTTGTTTCACGATCATTAAATGGCTGCGGAAGATTATCTGGATGCTGCCTGTGGATACCCAGAAGACCGTAGTCAATGCGCTAATAACATCTAGGCTTGACTACGGTAACATTCTATATCTGGGCTCCAATTTAGCTGTAACCAGGCGGCTACAACTGGTCCAGAACTCCGCAGCCAGGCTGTTGTGTAAGATTCCTAGGACAGCAAGGATCTCGATTCACCTTAGAGACCTACACTGGTTGAAAGTTGAGAACCGGGTCCGGTTTAAGGCCTTGACCTACATGTTCAAGATCAGAGCGGGAACCGCACCACGGTATCTGCAGAAATTGGTTAGGCCCCACGTACCTGTACGGAATCTCCGCTCTTCAAATGGAGCAACCTTCATGGTTCCCAGATTCAAATGGGCCCGAATGGGAGGTAAATCTTTTTCTCACCTGGGACCAGTTCTTTGGAACTCCCTTCCTTTAGCCTTGCGCAAAGAGGAGAACTTTGTCAGGTTTAAGAAACAAGTTAAAACCTGGCTGTTTAATAAATAACTGTTTAAATAAATAATTGTCGATCTGTTGTCAGCAGCTGCTTTCTGTGTTTTGTTCTCTTAGCCTTGGCGCCGGGAAACCCTTTGTGGGTATCTGTGCGCATTACAAATGCAAAAAATAAATAAATATAAATAAATTACCGTCGTGGTAGCTAGCGTTGATCTCAGGAGCCTTTCAAGCTCACAGACCTTGGCCCAGGACCTTCCGCCGGCACGTGGTGGGCCTTCTTTCACATATGGCAGTGACGAAAGTTGAAGTATGTGGCATATATGTGTCGCAGAAGCCATGACGGTTTCTGAGTACCAGCAGGCTGAGAGCATCATTCACATGGCAACCTTAGCTCACGGGGTCAACCTCGTGGCGGTGTAAGCTGTGCAGACCTGGCAGACACGTTCGCCATTCCGGAACAAAACCACAACCAGAGAAACATGCCTTTTATTCATACCCCTACGCTAGCCTTACATACACTGAGCCAGCCCACTATGCTAAAGATTTGGTGGGGGGAGGGGTCACGTACGTGCTATGTTTCCGTAATCTTCTCTACTGACTCTACTATCATGGTTGTGTCCACTGTCTACTTCACTCAATAGACCATCAGTGTATGCTAACATGTACATGTCTATGCTCTGCATACTCAAGTCTGTCCGGCACATCCCCTTAACACTTTGCATAGTATACTTTTATAATCGAGAATCACTTGCCACCTTCGCACATACTTTGCTCCCATCTCTCCCTGCATTCTGCAGTGTGTGACAGAGGTGCCACACCATGTTTGGTTTGTGTACATGGTTAGCCACGGTTCCCACAGTACGCAGTGTCATTGTGTCTGCTAGGTGTACATGTTGTTTGTCATGCTATATGTTATTATACAAGGTAGCACGTTAATTCATGAGCAGTGGTTTCTCCCATTTACATATCGCTGTCTTAAAGAGAATACAGAAGTTTTTCTCACAGGTGAAAAATGCGACCAGAATGGCAATCATTCATTACTATCAAAGAATCTCCAACTGCATGACGCTTCTAAGCTTATAGCCCCAAATCTTGCATGCTTTCTTAAAAGCACGCCAACTCCCACAATCAGACCAACATTCACATAGCTTTCTAGCGGCAGTTATCTGCTTCTCAATAACATCCATTCCTACCGAATGTGAGCTGGCATACCATATGTCCTTACTGTTTCAAACCGAGTAACTACAGTGGCAATGTCTATTCCCACCGACACAAAGTAACTCCCAAACTTCAACTTGGCCTTCAATCCCTACTTTGAAAACAGATTTCATTAAACTAACCAAACTGAAAGCGCTTTCCTTCAGAACAGAAGTGTACCTTACTTCTGCAAAAGAAATGTATCGACTGCAGATAGCACAAACTTCAAGTAAAATACAGTCCCTTGTAAATACAAATCTCCCATCACACTTTTTGAATTGTCACACAATTTTCAACACATCTCACACTCAAGGTCTGGCACACTTTTTAAACACGGTCTTCTCTCGCCTTGTCACAGGCTTTCAAAATATTTTTGGGTATAATACCAGACTTCATTCATTCGATCATCTCTGAAATAACAGGAACAATGCCCATAATTCTCGCTCACTTTGCGGCCATGCTACTACTATTATTGCTTGTAAAAAATGGCTGTGCTCCCTGTGGTAACAACCATGTCTGACAGAATATGCCTCTAAGCAAAGCTATATCAATACCGTGAAATAATGGAACAACTTTTTGGCTGTCTGCCTCTATCTATTATCGGAGCCAGCTACAACATGACACTTATTTACACATATGCAATCTGCGTGCAACCATCTTTTTATTGTGAAACGTGCCCATTCGACTGGCGAATGGATGTATGCCTTGCCAACATCCCAACAATCGCTCCTGATATCCAGCAGGTAATGGAGTATCTTAAAAACCATGAACTTGATTGTTCAGGCAGTGGAGAAATGGCGAATGCAACACAAAAAGGTATCTTGGCGGAATGGGATTTCTGCACAGCTGCGAAAGATCTCCTGCAACATGCGACATTTGACATCGCTGCTTGCCTGCCAATTCAAATTGCAGCTCCAACATTACTGTCCCTTCGAGGATATGAATTGGATCGCTTAGCTTTTCTCACACGATGGCAACAGTGACCTCTTGGAGCCGCTGAAGAACTTCTGGACTGCAATCTCCAATTCACATTATTCTTGGATTGATGTTTTCCAACATTTTGACTTTTTCCTTACATTTTTTTAATACACTTCAATTGAACTAGTTTCATGTAATAACTTTCTAAGTATGCTCAGGCATTTAAACTCTGTTTTCATTATTGGCCCTTAGGTCTCCAGTCTAACCAGGGATGCGTGATGTATGGCCTATACAAATGCGCCATTTACTTGCTAAATTAGACTAAACCCAAAATCCTTTTTGAAACCATGTCTATTCTCTGTGCACACGTCTCTCCGCCTGCCTATTATTCACAAAGCCGTTTCACACAAATGTACTCATCCTCAGCCTCTGCTCACAAGCTGGCGATCAAGATCAAAAAGCACAACATTGTTTAGTAACTGGTTGGCATAGTGTGGTATTCGTATCCTACTTTTATTTTTATGATAGAATTTAGTCATTCATATCTAGTAGGTATTGTTTATGTCACATGGAACTGTAACATGTAATGTGTAATTCACTGATGCAGGAGCTTATGTTTGAATACAGCAGAAGCGGTTGGAGTTAGCCTCAGCTGGATGTTTTAGCTCTTGCACCAGTAGGTCCATTAATGGCACTTAAATAAAGACACTTTTTATATAACTTTCAAACTCCATTGCTTTATTACACACAGTCACTTTCTTAGACACACCTGATTTCACCATTTGTCTTTTGCAACATTCTGCATTATATTCTTCACGATTATTACTTAATTCCTGTTTGCATTTGAGTCTTCAGACCGGTAGGGGTGAGTAGTTCGCTTCCCAGTCCCTGTATAGTATAAACGCACACTAAAACTACTTACACAGGTATGCTACAGTGGGAAGTATCCTACAGCGCCCACAGCACATCACTTTACAGCAATCAGCTCACAGCTTAGGCTCACGGTTTCATCCCCGAGTCTTCAGAACGGTACCAGTGAGTAGTTTGCTTCCCACTCCTGCTATACTCTAAACGCATACTAACACCACCTGCACAGCTATTCTACAGCAGCCAGTATGCTACAGCGCCCAGAGCGCATCAGTTTACAGCACTCAGCTCACGGTTTAGATGCATTCTTTATGCATTCTTTAATCCCCGAGTGTAAAGGCACCTCACCTCAGCACCATCTCACTCTGGACAAAACAACACTTTCACACCGGTAGGGGTAAATACTTCGCTTCACACTCCCTGTATTGCACACACTAACCACCCACAGAGCTCACAGTGCTCCTACCGTCCTCCTTCCTACTTTTTCCTACTTTTTCCCCCTTACTCAATTCAACAGAATCACAAAATGGATGCCAGCACTTCCTAGTTGCAACCTTTCGCAGCCAATAAGCAGCAAGCTCGTTCTCGTAACGCCTCAGCCAAACAGATGGCAGAATTCCCAAATATTGATATATGCAAATTTCTCCAAAACTACTGAACAGATTTACACCAAATAAACAAAAGCCTGCTTTCTATACCAAGACCCTTCTCCCTGCCAAATTTGGGGTAATTCTGTTCACCCGTTCGACCTGTAGCATTGTCTAAAGTTTCCTATAGGAATTGCATGGAGAAAACACGTTTTGGGACCCCCTTTTTTCATGGCCCCTCCTTGACGAATCACCCCCAAACAAAGAATTATTTTGGAAAATGTCATGAAGATTCATCAACAAGACCAAAGTTATAAGCAAAACAAAAAATGTAATTCCTATGGAAACTTGGTCCTAACTATAACTATCTACTGGCAACTGCCAGTAGGTAATATATGATAAAGGCAAGCCATCATATATCATAAGGACAGGGCGAGTCAGAGAGGTGTTCAATAGTCATATACAGAAACAAGGCAGGAGGCTGATTTCCTTTGCACGGTCATGGAAGTCCGAACTCACCACAAAATCCAGTAATCCCTCTCCTTCCACCAAACACAACCAGAGTAGATCAAGCCCCATCATTGTGGTCAGTTTTCACTACAGTAATGGACTAGTCTATCGGTTTCGTGGAATGGCATTACCTGGTTGAGTGGAACTGTGATACGACTTCATGCTTTTAGTATGAGGTACATATGATTTGAATTCTCAGAAGGTGTGATACTATCCTTTTCATTGTACCGTCTGTAGGTTACCAGCCACAAATGTAGGCTCTGAAAAGCAGGGCTTGACACCTTGAAACTGGGCAGACTCTCAGACATCATATTCCACACTATAGTAATCATTATCTTATTTAGCCATTCTGGATTATGCAAATTTATCAACTGCCAGCTTTCTAAAATGTTTTGCCCATCTCATTGCATGTTTGATTTCTCAAATGGACCAATCGGCGACAAGGTCCAAGATGTGGTCTGAGGCTTTTCATGACTTACACTTCTGATGCCATTCAGATATTTGTTGGCTGGATGGCATCCAGTTATTTACTTTCATTTTTCCTTGGTTCTTCTCCGCCACTTGAGGTATCCAGATTGTAACTCTTACTGAACCTGTTTGCTTCCTCATCCTCTGTTTATCTTTTTCAAGGTGAATTCCTGACTTGAATTATATTTTCTTGGAAGTCGTTGTTAAGAACTCGATGCATGAACAGAAGTAATGTAAAACGAGTTCTTTATTCAATGATATTCACCAACACAGGCTCCGAGGATGGAGCGTAAAGAATGTGCTGCGCGTCCAGTCATCAGCTGTCAACTGTCAAAGACAACTGACAGCTGCTGAGGGCACGAGCAATACCGTGTCTGCGCAGGGACATCAACTGGTGGAACAAATGCGGGTGGGGTCGCACACTACTCACACAAAGGTGGTGTCGCCCCTAAGAACTCTGGTCAATGTAGTAAAGTGTTCGCGATGCATCATCTTTCGATCTTCTGCTATCTTCGCTGTCTTCGCCATCCCTGGACACGTGTCTCGGGGCATCACCCCTCGCCAGCAGGGATAGGCCGTGTACTGGGGTTGCCGATGGCTGCCAATATCTGCCAGGTATAGTACCACTCAGGCGCGTAGGTGCGGGATCCCAGGCTCGTCACCCCACTGCTCACAGGAGCTTTAAAGTTACAAATGGGGGTGGGGTCGCACACTACTCACACACCGGCGGTGTCGCCCCTAAGGACTCTGGTCAATGTAGTAAAGTGTTCGCGATGCATCATCTTTCGATCTTCTGCTATCTTCGCTGTCTTCGCCATCCCTGGACACGTGTCTCGGGGCATCACCCCTTGCCAGCAGGGATAGGCTGTGTACTGGGGTTGCCGATGGCTGCCAATATCTGCCAGGTATAGTACCACTAAGGCGCGTAGGTGCGGGATCCCAGGCTCGTCAGCCCACTGCTCACAGGAGCTTTAAAGTTACAAATGGGGGTGGGGTCGCACACTACTCACACACCGGCGGTGTCGCCCCTAAGAACTCTGGTCAATGTAGTAAAGTGTTCGCGATGCATCATCTTTCGATCTTCTGCTATCTTCGCTGTCTTCGCCATCCCTGGACACGTGTCTCGGGCATCACCCCTCGCCAGCAGGGATAGGCCGTGTACTGGGGTTGCCGATGGCTGCCAATATCTGCCAGGTATAGTACCACTCAGGCGCGTAGGTGCGGGATCCCAGGCTCGTCAGCCCACTGCTCACGGGAGCTTTAAAGTTACAAATGGGGGTGGGGTCGCACACTACTCACACACCGGCGGTGTCGCCCCTAAGGACTCTGGTCAATGTAGTAAAGTGTTCGCGATGCATCATCTTTCGATCTTCTGCTATATTCGCTGTCTTCGCCATCCCTGGACACGTGTCTCGGGGCATCACCCCTCGCCAGCAGGGATAGGCCGTGTACTGGGGTTGCCGATGGCTGCCAATATCTGCCAGGTATAGTACCAATCAGGTGCGTAGGTGCGGGATCCCAGGCTCGTCAGCCCACTGCTCACGGGAGCTTTAAAGTTACAAATGGGGGTGGGGTCGCACACTACTCACACACCGGCGGTGTCGCCCCTAAGGACTCTGGTCAATGTAGTAAAGTGTTTGCGATGCATCATCTTTCGATCTTCTGCTATCTTCGCTGTCTTCGCCATCCCTGGACACGTGTCTCGGGGCATCACCCCTCGCCAGCAGGGATAGGCCGTGTACTGGGGTTGCCGATGGCTGCCAATATCTGCCAGGTATAGTACCACTCAGGCGTGTAGGTGCGGGATCCCAGGCTCATCAGCCCACTGCTCACGGGAGCTTTAAAGTTACAAATGGGGGTAGGGTCGCACACTACTCTCACACCGGCGGTGTCGCCTGCGCGCCTGAGTGGTACTAAACCTGGCAATTTTTGGCAGCCACCGGCAACCCCAGAACACGGCCTAATCCCTGCCGATGAGGGGTAAATACCTCAAAACACGTGTCCGGGGATGGCGAAGATAGCAGAAAATCGAAAGAAGATGCATCGCAGAACACAAACCACACTTACCACAGTCCTTAGGGGCGATCCCGCTGGTGTGTGAGTAGTGTGCGACCCCCACCCCCATTTGTAATGTTAAAGCTCCCTCGAGCAGTTGGCTGACGAGCCTGGGACCCCGCACCTGCGCGCCTGAGTGGTACTAAACCTGGCAATATTTGGCAGCCACCGGCAACCCCAGAACACGGCCTAATCCCTGCTGATGAGGGGTAAATACCTCGAAACACGTGTCCAGGGATGGCGAAGATAGCAGAGAATCGAAAGAAGATGCATCGCGGAACACAAACTACACTTACCACAGTCCTTAGGGGCGATCCCGCTGGTGTGTGAGTAGTGTGCGACCCCACCCCCATTTGTAATGTTAAAGCTCCCTCGAGCAGTTGGCTGACGAGCCTGGGACCCCGCACCTGCACGCCTGAGTGGTACTAAACCTGGCAATATTTGGCAGCCACCGGCAACCCCAGAACACGGCCTAATCCCTGCTGATGAGGGGTAAATACCTCGAAACACGTGTCCAGGGATGGCGAAGATAGCAGAGAATCAAAAGAAGATGCATCGCGGAACACGAACTACACTTACTACAGTCCTTAGGGGCGATCCCGCTGGTGTGTGAGTAGTGTGCGACCCCACCCCCATTTGTAATGTTAAAGCTCCCTCGAGCAGTTGGCTGATGAGCCTGGGACCCCGCACCTGCGCGCCAGAGTGGTACTAAACCTGGCAATATTTGGCAGCCACCGGCAACCCCAGAACACGGCCTAATCCCTGCTGATGAGGGGTAAATACCTCGAAACACGTGTCCAGGGATGGCGAAGATAGCAGAGAATCGAAAGAAGATGCATCGCGGAACACGAACTACACTTACCACAGTCCTTAGGGGCTATCCCGCTGGTGTGTGAGTAGTGTGTGACCCCACCCCCATTTGTAATGTTAAAGCTCCCTCGAGCAATTGGCTAACGAGCCTGGGACCCCGCACCTGCGCGTCTGAGTGGTACTAAACCTGGCAATATTTGGCAGCCACCGGCAACCCCAGAACACGGCCTAATCCCTGCTGATGAGGGGTAAATACCTCGAAACAGGTGTCCAGGGATGGGGAAGATAGCAGAGAATCGAAAGAAGATGCATCGCGGAACACGAACTACACTTACCACAGTCCTTAGGGGCGATCCCGCTGGTGTGTGAGTATTGTGCGACCCCACCCCCATTTGTAACGTTAAAGCTCCCTCGAACAGTTGGCTGACGAGCCTGGGACCCCGCACCTGCGCGCCTGAGTGGTACTAAACCTGGCAATATTTGGCAGCCACCGGCAACCCCAGAACACGGCCAAATCCCTGCTGATAGGGGTAAATACCTCGAAACACGTGTCCAGGGATGGCGAAGATAGCAGAGAATCGAAAGAAGATGCATCGCGGAACACGAAGTACACTTACTACAGTCCTTAGGGGTGATCCCGCTGGTGTGGGAGTAGTGTGCGACCCCACCCCCATTTGTAATGTTAAAGCTCCCTCGAGCAGTTGGCTGACGAGCCTGGGACCCCGCACCTGCGCGCCTGAGTGGTACTAAACCTGGCAATATTTGGCAGCCACCGGCAACCCCAGAACACGGCCTAATCCCTGCTGATGAGGGGTAAATACCTCGAAACACGTGTCCAGGGATGGCGAAGATAGCAGAGAATCGAAAGAAGATGCATCGCGGAACACGAACTACACTTACCACAGTCCTCAGGGGCGATGCCGCTGGTGTGTGAGTAGTGTGCGACCCCACCCCCATTTGTAATGTTAAAGCTCCCTCGAGCAGTTGGCTGACGAGCCTGGGACCCCGCACCTGCGCGCCAGAGTGGTACTAAACCTGGCAATATTTGGCAGCCACCGGCAACCCCAGAACACGGCCTAATCCCTGCTGATGAGGGGTAAATACCTAGAAACACGTGTCCAGGGATGGCGAAGATAGCATAGAATCGAAAGAAGATGCATAGCGGAACACGAACTACACTTACCACAGTCCTTAGGGGCGATCCCGCTGGTGTGTGAGTAGTGTGCGACCCCACCCCCATTTGTAATGTTAAAGCTCCCTCGAGCAGTTGGCTTACGAGCCTGGGACCCCGCACCTGCGCGTCTGAGTGGTACTAAACCTGGCAATATTTGGCAGCCACCGGCAACCCCAGAACACGGCCTAATCCCTGCTGATGAGGGGTAAATACCTCGAAACAGGTGTCCAGGGATGGCGAAGATAGCAGAGAATCGAAAGAAGATGGATCGCGGAACATGAACTACACTTACCACAGTCCTTAGGGGCGATCCCGCTGGTGTGTGAGTATTGTGCGACCCCACCCCCATTTGTAATGTTAAAGCTCCCTCGAACAGTTGGCTGACGAGCCTGGGACCCCGCACCTGCGTGCCTGAGTGGTACTAAACCTGGCAATATTTGGCAGCCACCGGCAACCCCAGAACACGGCCTAATCCCTGCTGATGAGGGGTAAATACCTCGAAACACGTGTCCAGGGATGGCGAAGATAGCAGAGAATCGAAAGAAGATGCATCGCAGAACACGAACTACACTTACCACAGTCCTTAGGAGCGATCACGCTGGTGTGTGAGTAGTGTGCGACCCCACCCCAATTTGTAATGTTAAAGCTCCCTCGAGCAGTTGGCTGACGAGCCTGGGACCCCGCACCTGCGCGCCTGAGTGGTACTAAACCTGGCAATATTTGGCAGCCACCTGCAACCCCAGAACACGGCCTAATCCCTGCTGATGAGGGGTAAATACCTCGAAACACGTGTCCAGGGATGGCGAAGATAGCAGAGAATCGAAAGAAGATGCATCGCGGAACACGAACTACACTTACCACAGTCCTCAGGGGCGATGCCGCTGGTGTGTGAGTAGTGTGCGACCCCACCCCCATTTGTAATGTTAAAGATCCCTCGAGCAGTTGGCTGACGAGCCTGGGACCCCGCACCTGCGCGCCAGAGTGGTACTAAACCTGGCAATATTTGGCAGCCACCGGCAACCCCAGAACACGGCCTAATCCCTGCTGATGAGGGGTAAATACCTAGAAACACGTGTCCAGGGATGGCGAAGATAGCATAGAATCGAAAGAAGATGCATAGCGGAACACGAACTACACTTACCACAGTCCTTAGGGGCGATCCCGCTGGTGTGTGAGTAGTGTGCGACCCCACCCCCATTTGTAATGTTAAAGCTCCCTCGAGCAGTTGGCTTACGAGCCTGGGACCCCGCACCTGCGCGTCTGAGTGGTACTAAACCTGGCAATATTTGGCAGCCACCGGCAACCCCAGAACACGGCCTAATCCCTGCTGATGAGGGGTAAATACCTCGAAACAGGTGTCCAGGGATGGCGAAGATAGCAGAGAATCGAAAGAAGATGGATCGCGGAACATGAACTACACTTACCACAGTCCTTAGGGGCGATCCCGCTGGTGTGTGAGTATTGTGCGACCCCACCCCCATTTGTAATGTTAAAGCTCCCTCGAACAGTTGGCTGACGAGCCTGGGACCCCGCACCTGCGTGCCTGAGTGGTACTAAACCTGGCAATATTTGGCAGCCACCGGCAACCCCAGAACACGGCCTAATCCCTGCTGATGAGGGGTAAATACCTCGAAACACGTGTCCAGGGATGGCGAAGATAGCAGAGAATCGAAAGAAGATGCATCGCAGAACACGAACTACACTTACCACAGTCCTTAGGAGCGATCCCGCTGGTGTGTGAGTAGTGTGCGACCCCATCCCAATTTGTAATGTTAAAGCTCCCTCGAGCAGTTGGCTGACGAGCCTGGGACCCCGCACCTGCGCGCCTGAGTGGTACTAAACCTGGCAATATTTGGCAGCCACCTGCAACCCCAGAACACGGCCTAATCCCTGCTGATGAGGGGTAAATACCTCGAAACACGTGTCCAGGGATGGCGAAGATAGCAGAGAATCGAAAGAAGATGCATCGCGGAACACGAACTACACTTACCACAGTCCTTAGGGGCGATCCCGCTGGTGTGTGAGTAGTGTGCGACCCCACCCCCATTTGTAATGTTAAAGCTCTCTCGAGCAGTTGGCTGAGGAGCCTGGGACCCCGCACCTGCACGTCTGAGTGGTACTAAACCTGGCAATATTTGGCAGCCACCGGCAACCCCAGAACACAGCCTAATCCCTGCTGATGAGGGGTAAATACCTCGAAACACGTGTCCAGGGATGGCAAAGATAGCAGAGAATCGAAAGAAGATGCATCGCGGAACACGACTACACTTACCACAGTCCTTCGGGGCGATCCCGCTGGTGTGTGAGTAGTGTGCGACCCCACCCCCATTTGTAATACTAAAGCTCCCTCGAGCAGTTGGCTGACGATCCTGGGACCCCGCACCTGCGCGCCTGAGTGGTACTAAACCTGGCAATATTTGGCAGCCACCGGCAACCCCAGAACACGGCCTAATCCCTGCTGATGAGGGGTAAATACCTCGAAACACGTGTCCAGGGATGGAGAAGATAGCAGCGAATCGAAAGAAGATGTATCGCGGAACACGAACTACACTTACCACAGTCCTTAGGGGCGATCCCGCTGGTGTGTGAGTAGTGTGAGACCCCACCCCCATTTGTAATGTTAAAGCTCCCTCGAGCAGTTGGCTGACGAGCCTGGGACCCCGCACCTGCGTGCCTGAGTGGTACTAAACCTGGCAATATTTGGCAGCCACCAGCAACCCCAGAACACGGCCTAATCCCTGCTGATGAGGGGTAAATACCTCGAAACACGTGTCCAGGGATGGCGAAGATAGCAGAGAATCGAAAGAAGATGCATCGCGGAACACGAACTACACTTACCACAGTCCTTAGGGGCGATCCCGCTGGTGTGTGAGTAGTGTGCGACCCCACCCCCATTTGTAATGTTAAAGCTCCCTCGAGCAGTTGGCTGACGAGCCTGGGACCCCGCACCTGCGCGCCTGAGTGGTACTAAACCTGGCAATATTTGGCAGCCACCGGCAACCCCAGAACACGGCCTAATCCCTGCTGATGAGGGGTAAATTCCTCGAAACACGTGTCCAGGGATGGCGAAGATAGCAGAGAATCGAAAGAAGATGCATCGCGGAACACGAACTACACTTACCACAGTCCTTAGGGGCGATCCCGCTGGTGTGTGAGTAGTGTGCGAACCCACCCCCATTTGTAATGTTAAAGCTCCCTCGAGCAGTTGGCTGACGAGCCTGGGACCCCGCACCTGCGCACCTGAGTGGTACTAAACCTGGCAATATTTGGCAGCCACCGGCAACCCCAGAACACGGCCTAATCCCTGCTGATGAGGGGTAAATACCTTGAAACACGTGTCCAGGGATGGCGAAGATAGCAGAGAATCGAAAGAAGATGCATCGCGGAACACGAACTACACTTACCACAGTCCTTAGGGGCGATCCCGCTGGTGTGTGAGTAGTGTGCGACCCCACCCCCATTTGTAATGTTAAAGCTCCCTCGAGAAGTTGGCTGACGAGCCTGGGACCCCGCACCTGCGCGCCTGAGTGGTACTAAACCTGGCAATATTTGGCAGCCACCGGCAACCCCAGAACACGGCCTAATCCCTGCTGATGAGGGGTAAATACCTCGAAACTCGTGTCCAGGGATGGCGAAGATAGCAGAGAATCAAAAGAAGATGCATCGCGGAACACGACTACACTTACCACAGTCCTTAGGGGCGATCCCGCTGGTGTGTGAGTAGTGTGCGACCCCACCCCCATTTGTAATACTAAAGCTCCCTCGAGCAGTTGGCTGACGAGCCTGGGACCCCGCACCTGCGCGCCTGAGTGGTACTAAACCTGGCAATATTTGGCAGCCACCGGCAACCCCAGAACACTGCCTAATCCCTGCTGATGAGGGGTAAATACCTCGAAACACATGTCCAGGGATGGAGAAGATAGCAGCGAATCGAAAGAAGATGCATCGCGGAACACGAACTACACTTACCACAGTCCTTAGGGGCGATCCCGCTGGTGTGTGAGTAGTGTGAGACCCCACCCCCATTTGTAATGTTAAAGCTCCCTCGAGCAGTTGGCTGACGAACCTGGGACCCCGCACCTGCGCGCCTGAGTGGTACTAAACCTGGCAATATTTGGCAGCCACCGGCAACCCCAGAACACGGCCTAATCCCTGCTGATGAGGGGTAAATACCTCGAAACACGTGTCCAGGGATGGCGAAGATAGCAGAGAATCGAAAGAAGATGCATCGCGGAACACGAACTACACTTAGCACAGTCCTTAGGGGCGATCCCGCTGGTGTGTGAGTAGTGTGCGACCCCACCCCCATTTGTAATGTTAAAGCTCCCTCGAGAAGTTGGCTGACGAGCCTGGGACCCCGCACCTGCGCGCCTGAGTGGTACTAAACCTGGCAATATTTGGCAGCCACCGGCAACCCCAGAACACGGCCTAATCCCTGCTGATGAGGGGTAAATACCTCGAAACACGTGTCCTGGGATGGCGAAGATAGCAGAGAATCGAAAGAAGATGCATCGCGGAACACAAACTACACTTACCACAGTCCTTAGGGGCGATCCCGCTAGTGTGTGAGTAGTGTGCGACCCCACCCCCATTTGTAATGTTAAAGCTCCCTCGAGCAGTTGGCGGACGATCCTGGGACCCCGCACATGCGCGCCTGAGTGGTACTAAACCTGGCAATATTTGGCAGCCACCAGCAACCCCAGAACACGGTCTAATCCCTGCTGATGAGGGGTAAATACCTCGAAACACGTGTCCAGGGATGGCGAAGATAGCAGAGAATCGAAAGAAGATGCATCGCGGAACACAAACTACACTTACCACAGTCCTTGGGGCGATCCCGCTGGTGTGTGAGTAGTGTGCGACCCCATCCCCATCCCCATTTGTAACTGGTGAAACACACGGTGTCCTCGCAGGGACACACAAATACACATATGTCGCAGGGACACACGATTAAACATAACAACCGTTTGCCAACAAAGTTTCTCTAAGTAGATATTTAGACGCCAAAACGTTAAAAATGGCTTCTGTAGGTTTAGACATTAAAATGTATGATGGCAGCCCCAGTTAACCAATTTCTGTATTTCTCTTCTTAATAAAACATTCTGAAAGTTTCCTAAAGATAGTCAATCCTCGCTAGGGAATTTGTCCTTGTTCCTAAGAGGTCAATGTGCGACAACTGACTCAAGATAAAATAGAGAGTGAAAAGTATCAGAACAGTACTTGATGAGTGAAATTGCACAGCAACATTATCCAAGGACCTCATAACCCTGTGGTAAATAGTAAAGATTAGAATGTATATTTTCATTGTATGTTTTCATTAGGGTAAAAGAACAATTAATATAGAATCAGCTTTGATTTTCCTTTATTTTTGAAGGTGGAGGTAATAAAAAAAGGATGAAGGGTAATTTGTTGCTCAATTAATTAGTTAGTATCAACATTCAATTCAATTCATTTTGGCTATTGAATCATTTAGCAGACCCCTGTCTGCCTTTTTCACTGTCTTTGCTGCCCATGTTCTCAGAGGTCATGAAGGCAGCATGAAACCATAAAGTGAACATTGCCCTTAGAGGCATGTTTTCTTTTTGTCCTTATCCTTGTTCAAACCTCTTGACAGCAGGGCTCATTTGGGGTCCCCACATCAGCAATGGTAAGTTTTTATACCATCCCCACATTATTCTAGGCTACCTGTAGCTGTGCATCCATGATGTGCTACACCACACCACACCAAATAATAGTACTTCATGTTACTGCTAACTCTAACTGGGATGTCTAGATTAGATTTGCTTTTAACAGTCTCAAATACTCAGCTGCCTTGCCTCTCTGTGTTCTCAGAGCATTATTTTCACATTCCGAAGTAGTCTGCTCAGTAATTTCTCTGGGTTGCTGGATCATTGTGTGCCTGTAATATGCAGCTCAGTTGCGAAAGTGTGCAGACTCAATTTGAGATGGAAATGAGCAGCTGCTGCCCTCCTCAAATAGGGTCAGCCACTGCCATGCACTACCAGCAGCAGTGGTGTTTACAAGCAGCTCACTATGGGGCATATTATCAAGGACCGGTGTTAAAATTATCGCCGTTTTATCGGCAGGAAACTGCCGATAAAAGGGCGATAACGGGCTTGATTATACGCCCTTGTTAATTCCCATAGAAGCCCATGTTAACATCAGAACATGGGTTTCTAGGGAGTATTATCAAGCCCAATATCGCAGTTTTATCGGCAGTTACCTGCTGATAAAACGGCGATAATTTTAACTCCAGTCCTTGATAATATGCCCCTATGTTTTTTCCAAAGCTCCTAAGAGTCATTAAGAGTGTAATTACTCTTCATCCCACTCTTCATCCCACTCCTTTACAATAGTGACACAATCCCGCTTCCCTTTGAAATGCTAGTCCATTTTTACTTTTAATTATATAAAACTCTCACACCATCTGCCATACCTGTTTTTTTCCTGTCTCTAGACAGAGCACGACATGAGTTGCATTCATATTGTAAGTACAATGATTGATTTACATTTGGTCTGTTTTGTACATTTTTTTTATTTACAGAGTTTTATATAGCAAAAACTTGACCCGAATCGGGTACCAGAGCGCTTTACATAGCACCAGTTGCATTACATGAGGACACATTCATTTTTGTTAGGCATGAGGAGATTAAGTGATTTGCCCACAATCACAGGATGTTCAGCGTCATTGCTGAGACTCTAACCCAGTTCCCCAGATTCGAGGTCGACCGCCCTAGCGGTCAGGCCAACTCCTCTCCCCAAAATTTCATTTGCGTACATTGCATCAGTTCTCTTCTCGCGTCTTGGCTTCCCTTGCTTGTTCTTGGCGGAGGCATGGATCATTCTAGATGGTCGTGGGCTGGCCATTCGGCTTTTGAGGTAGTCCCAGTAGCACCTGGCTCCCACAACCATGTCTTTGGTGTATGTGGCTGTGGGAGAGGTTGGAAAGGCTGTCTTTTGGCTTCCCAAGTCTTGTGGAACGGAGACTTGGGAAGCTAAGGGGTGGTATGTATAGGAAGCAGTTATTCCTACTTGATTCTTTTCAAAATAAGAGATAAAGTGTCAGTACATGTGTCTGGCAAGTCTAGCTCCGAGAGGAAACATGTGAAGGAGCTGCAAGAACACAGATCTGTTGCAGATCTCCAGGGCAGACTTGTAGTACCTAATTAACTCTGCGGTTCAGGCTGCATTGAATGAGCCGTCTGAATAAGCAAAATGAAGGGGGATAAGTATGAGGACTTGTACAATTCTCCTAAAGCCAAATATGTCAATGGTAAAGTTTTTGCGGACACGTTGGCCCATATTCGGGAGGTGGTGGAATTTTAATCGAAATCTTTGGTGGATGATGGCTTTTATTCCCAGTATAGTGCCTGCGTGGTGGACGATTTGCCCTTTCATGATGTCATTAAGGAAATTCCGGCAAAGGAATAGCACAATATCGAGAAGCAGGGGATGCCTTGCTTTCTGGGAAAAAGGTATCACTTGGCGCTCTTTGATGAACATTTTATGCAAGTTCCTAAAGTCAATCTCATTTTGCCCTCAATGGCTTCTAGCTCTTCTTGGTCGATTGAGGAGGTTTCCTTTCAGATCCTTTTAAAAGTAAGGTGGAGGCTGTCTTGAAGTAGGCATGCACCGCATCTCATTTTGGGATCAAGGTGAGAGCTTACTCCACATATGCCTCACAAGTCCTTACAAGTCCTTACTAAGGATTTCGAGAAGTTATTTGGCTGCGTTTAGGATCAAGGGGATCCCACTTGTATCTTGGTGCAGATGAGGGTGTTATCTCAATATCTGTCTGATTCCACATTTGGTCCCCTGTGGGCTCTCCCAGCAGGTGGGACAATGAGGCCTGGTAGATGGTCAATGTGGACAAATCCATGGCGTCTGATGCAGCACAGAATGACTTAATTCATATGCTGCCTTTTGAAGGTCCCAAATCTTTTGAGGATGATTTTAAAAAGAATGGTACAGCATTCTGTAGAGTAGAAAACATTGTTGAAGACTTTCCAGTCTGTGCAAAAGCAACTTTTCTTCCACAAGCTGAATTTCAAGGGAGTTCTCTCCTCTTCTCAACCTTTTCGTAGATGGACCCGTGGTTAGGGGGCTGCATTCACCAACAAGCCCTGGCCCCAGAATCAGCAGCCCCAGGGTGCTGGTCAATAGTGACTATGCTGGGAGGGGGGATCTCAGCTCCCTTTGTTCCAGGATCAATGGTCCAGCTGCTTGCTTTCTGACCAGTGGCTTCTGTCAGTCATCATTGAGGGGTATCAGATTCCATTTGGGGGTATCATTTCCGGATTACCCCTTTGTCGGTAGACACCATGAAGAGGACTGCTATGTTCGGGGTGGAAAAGTTGCTCTAAAAGGGTGCTATTATTAAGGTGCAAGAGAAGGAGTAGAGCCTAGGCTTCTACTCAGCTCTCTTCTTTGTCCCAAAACCTGAATGGTCTTCCTACCCAATTCTGAATCTCAAGGCTCTGAACAGAACAGCGAAGCTGGATCATTTTCGGATGAGCACATTGCAGACTGTCAACCCATTCATCCAACAGAGTGACTTTCTGGCTTCCCTGGACCTGGAGAATGCCTAATTTCCCTTGCCTGTCCATCAAGAAAGCCAACAGCTGCTGTGGTTTGCTGTGGATGGGGCTCATTACCAGTTTCGGGTCCTGCCTTTTGGACTCTCCACCGCTCACCAGACTTTTATCAAGGTATTAGCTCCAGCTGTGGGGGTTTTGCAGCTTTAGGATTTCTCTGCTTCTCTTTATAGATGATTGCTTGATTTCAGCATCCTCTCTTCCTAATGCTCTACTAGCAGTGGAAGCTACCATGAACATGTTCAAATGCCTGGGCTTCAAAATGAATCTAGAAAAGTCACAGCTAGTCCATGCTCAGAGGCTGCAGTTTATCTGCAGTATTTTTGACACTCATATTGGGATGATGTTCCTCCCAAATGCTCGCAATGCTACCCTGCAGCATCTTCTGTTCGATCTCTTGGTTCAGCAATTGGGTCAGGCTCAGACTTGTTTGGGGTCCCAGGGGTTGAAGGCTGCCACCATGGCTGTGGTTTCCTGGTCTCTCCTGCACCTCAAGCCTCTAGTGAATAATCTAATGTCTCACTGGAACCCCTCCAATGTGAATTATGATTTTCTAGTTCCTCTCACTCCTGTTCTTTTTCAGGAATTGCGCTGGTAGCTTCACACTACCAACTTGGAGAAGGGGATCAGTTTCCAGGTTCCTCCTCCTCTATTGCTAACAATTGAGACCACAATGTAGGGTTGGGGAGCCAGGTTGGGATCCTTGGAGGCCAAGGGACAGTGGACTCAGGCCGAAAGCAGTCGCTCCTTGAATTGGCGGAAGTTGGCAACCATTTGGCATTCTGTTCTTTCAGGTTTGCATGATTTGCATATGGCCATGTCTAAACTGGGGTGACATGGTGAGCAAAAGAATGCTGGATTTAACCCGGATCTTTTGACTGGGGTGAATGTTTTGATTTGTTCTGCTTTCTGTCCATCAATTGTGTGTCTTTTGCTTTCTCGCCCTAAGTGCACCATGTATGCCCAGACGTGGGTCCTGGGCTCACTTTGCCACTGGCATCAAGCTATCCTGGTTGAAGAGGGGTGACTGGGGGTGAATGTTTTGATTTGTTCTGCATTCCGTCCATCAATTGTGTGTCTTTTGCGTTCTTCCAGGTCCGGCTGCAGGGGGGCAAATCTATTGTTTCCCCTGCTCTGTTTATGTCCTGTGGGAGAGTGGCTAAGGGCAAGAAGGTGTCTATATTTGCTTTAAGTAGGTAGGTGTGCTTGGCAGTTTGCCACTCTAAATCTTTGAGGTTGTCTCCTTCTCCTCAGATTTAGGGGTGCTCTACTCAGTCTGTGACAGCTTCCTGTGCTGAGGCCGCAGGTGTCTCTATCCCAGAGAGCTGTAGGGTGGCTACCTACCAGTCACATCATTTTTTATGAAGCATTAGTGTCTTGATGTGTTGCATACTCCTATGGACAATTTTGCCGTTGGCGTTATGAACGCAGCTTTATCTTGTACCTTATTTTTGTATTAATCTTTGTATTTAGCATGTATGCTTGGTGTCATGTTTTTTCTTTGTGTTTTAACTTGTGAGATCCTCACTAATATAAGAATTGGGATGAGGAGGTCCTATGAAGGGGCAAGCAGGTTGGACTACGGAAACGCCCTCTACGCAGGAGCCTCGGCCAAACTCCTGAGATGGCTCCAACCCATCCAGAACGCCTCTGCACGTCTGATCCTCAACATCCCTTGCTGCAGCCACATCACACCCCACCTGAGAGACCTGCACTGGCACCTGGTCAATAAGAGGATAACCTTCAAGCTCCTCACCCACGCACACAAGGCACTCCACAACACCGGACCAACGTACCTCAGACGACTCAGCTTCTACATCCCCACCCGCCAGCTCCGCTCCACCGACCTTGCCCTCGCCACAGTCCCCTGCCTCTGAAGAGTGACCTCCGGCGGCATATCGTTCCCCCACCTCGCCGCCAAGACCTGGAACACCCTCCTCATCCACCTACGGCAGACCCAAGACCTGCTGACTTTCAGAAAACTCCTCAAGACCTGACTTTTCGAGCAGTAGCAGCATTCCCCACCCCAGCGCCTTGAGACCCTCACGGGTGCGTAGTGTGCTTTAATAATGATATGATTGATTGATTGAATGTGTCGTAACTTAATGATAATCTTCAATACCCCGATTACGCACCTCCTCTTCCCAGCCCTGTACCCCTCTCTCCTGCCGTGGTTATGTCTGGTCTTGTTAACAAAAGGCTAGGTGGAGAGTGAGGATGGGTTTATATAATAAAAAATGAAAATGGACTACAGTTTCAAAAGCCTATTGGGAGGCGGGATCACCTCACTAATGTTAGGACTCAGATAAGTAAGACCTTAATTGGATTAGCGAAGATAACCAGTAAGTAATTACACATTCTCTCCATTTGACCCATTAGAGGAAGACTCTTAACAAGACTGCCTCATCCTGCTTTTACAATTGTCAAACTTAACTGATGCATAAGCTTAAAACTTTTAAGAGCAGGACAGCTGTAGCTAACCCCAGTGGGAGCTGAAATCAGCCTCCAGTCACCCAGCCTTCGTGGAACTACTCTCCAGTAGTGTAAAGCAAAATGATGACCCCCTTGCAGAATGAGAAGCAAAGCCTCTGAGTCCATACTAATTAGGGTTTAGCTGAATGACCCCTCAAACGTCTACGGGGGCTCTGAATAGTTGGGATCCGACGTCGTCGTCAGGGCTGCTGGGCCTGCATTACACTCCAGCTTCTCTGCTGGTAAAATACTCCATCCAGTAGTGTTTGGCAGCAAAAAGTAATTTGCGGGGAGGTTCAAAGGTGGACAAAGTTGTCACTGTAGTGTTATGGGAGGGATGTCATAGATTAAAGGATGTTGCTTTGGCAACACCTCACATTTTTTGTGAATTAACAGCAGCATTCATGTCTCTAAAAGTTCACTACTATTCGGAAAACTGAACTTTTCAGGCTTGCCATCAACTAACAGGGGTGAGGTGGAGGAATATTGTACATGGTTTCTCAACTCACCTGCCTGCACTCTAGCTTCCTCTCTAACAAACTAGCAGAATTTATACTTTACAAAACTCCCAAATCAGTAACACTTGAATAAATGTAAGGGTAAACAAATAAAGAAACATAATAAAGTGACATATTTTATCAGTGTTTTATTGTCAGCAGGTAACATGGTGTTACACAAGAGAAATACAAACACACATTATCATCACCCGAAACATGAACAACCCTCTCCATGTCTGCCTGGCTGAGTAGATACCCCCAAGTTTTGATGATCTTAGCTCCCCTTCTCATGCCTAGAGCTTGGATGGACAGTGTCCCTTGTCAGTCACTGAGGGTTTCCCTTTGTGAAGGTTCTCTGCAAACAGAAGTACTAGGCAGAATTGTTTTTCCAGTGATTTCTTACTATCTTCTTGATGTCCATCTGTATAGAGCACACCACAAACCAAATAGTCCCCAGGTGTTGTAGCTAAACAATTGTTGCCCACTTCAACTGCACCTTGTTTTGACTTTTGAAAAATAAACTCTACATGCGCCTTCCTGGGACTCCGGTCCATCACATCGGGTCTTCTATCAAGAGAGGAAGCTACAATGGCATCTTAGCATCCTAGACCTCCAGCGGCTCAGAGTTTGGGTAAATACAACTCAAAGAACAATTCAAGGACATGGAGAACAAAAAAACTTGATGAATCTAGTTTATTACATGATAGTTTTGAGACATAAACAAACCTATCATGAAGACAATATGAGAGCGCTTTTTCTAGTTAATTCAAAAATATATATATTAAGTAGATTGCATGCAATATACAGGCCAATATGGCACCAAAGCAACATCTTTAAACAAATATTAGAAGTTATATGGACCAAAGTGAACAGCTGCAAACCTAACTAGAGGAATTTTTTTATTGCCTCTAATAATTACAATATTAAGGCCCTGATTACGAGGTTAGATGTTATTAATAGCATCTCATAAATAGCAACTCCACAGGCACATTTCTATAGGGTGCGATAAATAGCACCTATTATGAGTTTGTGAGGAATAATATGCCAATTTTGGTGCTTAATGCCATATGCTTTGCCCCGGAAAATCTTAGCAACTTTGACCAGCTCATACTTAATGAAGCTTGATGTATGTAACTCATGTGATAATTACTGGATGCGTTAAATACCTACCAACTCGTAAATCGGACAGGGGTTCACGAACGAGTGTGAATATAACGACCCACTCGTAATAAGGCCCTTAGAATTGTAGGAGGTCAAAATGTTTGACTGATAATCTCAATTTGTATAAATAGTAAAAAGAAAACTGATTTTAACATAATACACCACATCACAATAAATAAATGTTTTTTTTTTATCAATCAATCTGAAGATCTGTCTTCCTAAACTAACTTCACAATTCGTTGAAGCCTTGTTTCTAATAGGAATTATTACATCTACTTACAGATCTGCATCAATATTGTATACTTTGGATCATGATAAGACTGTTGATAAATGGGTTCTGGAAAAAAATTGGGGCCTAATTTAGAGTTTGACAGATGAGATACTCCATCACAAAGGCAATTGAGTATAATGGACTTGTAATATGGGTGACGGGATTACCATTATGTTTGTGAAGATTGTCCCATCTGCCAAAGTCTGAATCTGAATGTTGGTATGTAAAGGAAATAGAATCTTGTATTTGGATACATTTGTGGAAAGTAAGTTGTGTAAGATTTACAGAGGTGAAATTGGATGTTACGCTTAATCTCAGACACATCACAGTTTCTACTCTCCTGATTCATTTATTGTAATACTGTAAACAATCCAAATTTAGTGTTATGGACATCAAAATGTGCTCTTCTTCTAATTCATCTAATGTGGTTTCGGAGATATTAATAAGAGTAGCATATGGTGGTGCTGAGGGAGTTGACGAGAAGTTCTTCAGTGGCCTTGATCCAGCTACGACAGGGGGCAATGATGGTGGTTGTGTATGGTGGGAGTGGTGAAAGTGTGATGTATACAATGATGGTCGGTCCAGGAGATTTCTGTGGTGTGGCTATAGTTGAAGTTACCGCTGGCGGAGAAGGCAGGCTCGAGCGTGTGTCTGGTTACGTGGGTTGGTGCTGTGACTAGATGCTTCAGTCAGATGTTGGTGAGGTTCTCCAGGAGGGGGGTGGTGTTCTGATCATTGTCGGTCTTTTATGAAACAGTAAAATCTTTTTTAATAACATGTAAATTGCATACAACAATAGTAAATATCTATTAAATATTTTACATTTCAGAGTGCTTCCCTTTGACGATGAACTGTTTACTGGAAGGATAAATTATAATCTTTCTCGCCCACCACCATTATTGTATTTCATGTTGCAGATTAAGTTCACCTAGAACATGTGTGATTGAACAGTTTTTTTTTAAAGAGCTCAATGGGTTCTTAAAAAAGGCAAAATGATAGACAGGGATGATCGAGACAGCATCCAGGATCTTATCTCCAGCACCATAGGATCTATAGCCTTGAGAAAGCCTGTGCAAGGGAGAATGGAACGTGTTGGGTGTCCAGCTGTAATTACCTACTTGGCAACAATATTTTCAGCACTTATCAAGAAAATAATAATTGCCTATCTTTTGGGAGAGAAACATGTTATAATAAACTGTAAACTATGTCTAAATATGCTAAATCTTTTTTGAATTGTTTTCATTGCAGAGTGGTCCATTGAAAATAAATTGTTTGCATTTACACATGGAAGAATGAATTGTAACATTTGTTCACTGCCCCCAAAATGTGGTTGATTGGAGGGGCCTATTTCACATAGAATAATTGTGTTGTAATGTCTTTCTTTAAAGATCTCAATGATGCCATAGATGTTGTAAGTCAAGCAGTAGTGAGATTGCAAAAGCTAACAGGGTTCATGGACAGGTGTGAGCGGCACCGGTCATCCGTAGCCCACAACATTTTGTGGACCACTCAGGCTCCAAATGTGTGTTTTCAGCTTCATTAGGGTAAAAGAACATTTGGTATTGAACCAGTTCTGGTTTTCCTTTATTTTTGAAGGTGGAGGTAGTAATAAAAGAATGAAGGGGAATTTGGTGCACAGTTAATACATTAGCCTCAACAATAAATTACAATTTATTTTCGCTGTTGAATAATTTAGCAGACCTCTTGCTACCCTGTCACTGCCCTTGCTGCCCATGTTCTCAGAGGTCACGAAGGCAGCATGAAGCCATGAAATGAACATTGCCCTTAGAGGCATGTTTTCTTTCTGTACTTATCCTTTTTCAAACCTCTTGGTAGCAGGGCTAATGTGGGGTACCCACATCAGCTATGGTACGTTTTTATACCAGCCTCACATTGGTCTAGACTACCTGTAGCCGTGCATCAATCAGATGCTTCACCACACCTGCTAACTCTAACAGGGATGTCCAGATTTGCTTTTACCAGTCACAAATAGTCAGTTGCCTTGCCTCCCTATATCCTCTGAGCATTTAGTTTCACATTCTGAGGCGGTCTGGTCACTAATTTCTCTTGGTTGCTGAATCATTGTGTACCTATAATAGGAAGCTAAGTTGTGAAAGTGTGTAGATTCAACTTCAGATGGCGGTGAGCACCTGCTGCCCTCCTCAACTAGGGCCAGTCACTGCCATGCACTGCCAGCAGCAGTGCTGTTTACAAGCAGCTCACTATCAGCCTGATTCATCAAGCTAAATTGCACTCGCAAAGGGCAAGATTCTCAGAATCTTGCCTTTTGCGAGTGCAATTTTTGCATTTGGGATTCATCATCCCAAATGCAAAAATCGCTACTTAAGAATTCGCATATTTGCGAGGAATTGGATTTAAGGAATCTCTAATAGAGATTCCTTAAATGCAATTCATCAACCAATTAGAAATAGCGAAATCGCAATATTTGGTCTCAATTTACCACCAAGTCTGACTTGGTGGTAAATTGCGAAAATAGTGTAAAAAGCACTTTAGTGCATTTTTTTCTTTTGCATGTTACACACACACATGTCCTTTGGACATGTGTGTGCGCAACACCTGTTCAAATGTGCATTTAAGGGGTGCTACAGGGTGTCCTTTGGACACCCCTGGCACCCTTAAAATCGCTATCTTATTTGCGAGTAGCAAATTGCTACTCGCAAATAAGGGATACTCCCCATTCATTCCTATGGGCCTTTTGGCCCATAGGAATGAATGGAGAGTTATTCCTTATTTGCTAGTAGCAATTTGCTACTCGCAAATAAGGAATGTGTAGGAATCGCTATTTATTTAGCAATTCGTACATGAATACCGTTTTGCGAGTCCTCAATAGCGAATGGCTATGATTCGCTATTAGGGGCTCGCAAAACGGCCCCTTGATGAATCAGGCTGTATGTTTTTCCAAAGCTAGGGAGCCCGTTTCAAATGCTGTTGCTTCTAAGAGTCATCACCCCCTCATAGGACCTCCTCATATCAGTCCTTACAATAGTGAGGAGATCCCGCCTCCTGATAGGCTTTTGAAATGAAAGTCAACTTTTACTTTTATTATATAAACCCCTCCCACCCTCCACCATGCTTGTTTATTTTCCTGTCCCTAGACAGGGTGTCGGAGTACAACAAGAGTTGGATTCATTTTGCAAGTACATTTTGTTTGAATTCAGTCTGTTGTGTACATTTCATTTGTGTTCTTACTTTGTTTAATTGTGGATGTTAGCATGGATTCAGTAGGTCATGTCCTTGCTCAGCTCGCATCTGCGCTCCCCGCGCATTTGCTTGGCTGGGGCGGGAGCAGTCTAGTTGGTCGTGGTCAAGTGGTTTGAGTGCTGAGGTGGCCCCAGCAGCACCTGGCTCCCAAGGCCATGTCTTTTGTGTATGTGGCTGTGAAGAGGTGACAATGCGGTCTTTTGGTTTCTCAAGTCTTGTGGGATTGAGACTTGGTTGCTAGGACGCAGGAATAAATAGAATGTAGTTCTTGTGCACTTCAAACTTAACTCTTTCCTACATGGGATTGAAAAGTTGGTGCCTGCGTCTGGCAAGTCTAGCTCCAAGAGGAAACATGTGCATGAGCTGCAGGTAGATGATCTGTTGCAGATCTCCATGGCAGACTTACATGACTTAATTAACTCTGCTGTTCTGACTGCATTGAATGAGACTTCCGCAAAAAATCTGAAAGGAGATGAGGAATTATACAATTCTCCTAAAGGCAAATATGTCCACCGTAAGGTTTTTTCGGACATGTTGCCCCATATTCAGGAGGTGCTGGGATTAGAAGCTAAATCTTTGGTGGATGATAGCTTCTATTTCCAGTATGGTGCCTTGGTGGTGGATGATTTGTCCTTGTTTGATATCACTAAGGAAATACTGGCATAGGAATGGCACAATATCGAGGAGCAGGGGATTCCTTGCTTTCTAGGCACGATGTATCACTTGGCACAGTTTGATGAACATTTTCTGCAAGTTCCTAAAGTTAATTTAATTTTGTCATCAATGGCTTCTACCTCTTCCTTGTCTTCTGAGGTGGTTTCCTTTCTGGTCCTGTTGAAAGGAAGGTGGAGGCTACCTTGAAGCAGGCGTACACAGCGTCTCATTTTGGGATCAAGGTGAACACTTATGCGGCATATGCTTCACAAGTCCTTATTAAGGATTTTGAGAAGTTATTTGACTGTCTTCAGGATCAAGGGGATCCCACTCCTATCTTTGCACAAATGGAGGTGATGGCTCAATCTCTGTCAGCGCCTGTGGGCTTCCTCAGCTGTCAGGGAAATGGTGACTGGTAGAAGGTCACTGTGGACAAAGCCATGCCGTCTCGAAGCAGCAAAGAGGTCATAATTCATAAGCTGCTCTTTGAAGGTCCAAACGTTTTGGCGATGAATTGAACACGATGGCACAATGTTCTGCAGAGGGGAAAAAAACTCTGTAGCCTATCCAGTCTGTTATGTTATGTTATACAAGGGTTTTATATAGCGTGCGGCTACTCGAAGGAGTGTCCCGACGCTTTGAATTGCACACTAATCTCATAACACAACAGGGAAAGTAAATAAAAGAAAAACCAGAGAAAGAGAAAACCTGATAGGGGCCAGAACTAAGAAGTAAAAAGCCAGGTTTTTAGCCCTTTCCTAAAGGCCAACAAATTAGGAATGCTGCGCAGGGACACAGGCAGTTTATTCCACAACTGAGGCGCTAGTAGTTTAAAAGAGCGGCCACCGATGCGAGCTCTCTTCACACGAGGAACCGCCGCAAGAAACAGGGTTTCAGACCTGAGCGACCTGGCAGGTAGGTAAAAAGTCAACCTTTTCTGAAGGTATTTTGCTCCGGAGGCGTGCAAGGCTTTGTGTGCCAGGGTGAGAGTCTTAAAAATTATCCGCTTCCGGACAGGGAGCCAGTGCAGAGCCTCCAGGAGGCCCGAGGCTCTGGCACGGCGAGAAAGTCCAAAGATGGCACGTGCTGCCGAATTCTGGACAACCTGTAACCGTTGGAGCAGGTATTCTGGCAGGCCGAGATAGAGGACGTTGGAATAGTCAATTCTCGAGCCTATAATCGCCTGCACCGTGATCTTCCTATGTTCCTCCGATAGCAGGGGAAGGAACTTGCGTAGCATCCGGAGTAGGCCAAAGCAGGTGCCAGTGAGACCGATTACCTGTGAGCGTAGTGAGAGGCCATTGTCGATCTTAATCCCCAGGTTTTTAGCTACCTGGGACGAACTTGCTGGTGGAAACATGTTCTCAGGCCACCACACTTTCCAGTCCGGATCCGAACTGCACCCAAAAAAGAGGACCTCGGATTTATCCGAGTTGCACTTGAGACTGTTATGATGGAACCATTGAAACACAGCCTCAAGGCAACCCTGGATCCTACCTCCATCGAAGTCCGCACCCCTCTCACAGGTGAAGAGGAGCTGGGTGTCATCGGCGTAAGAAACGATCTGGGCCCCGAAAGACTCCGCCAGTGCCGCCAGAGGGGTCATGAAGATGTTAAATAAAGTTGGGCTCAGGACAGAGCCCTGAGGAACTCCGACCCCCAATGGCGACATCTCGGCGGAGCAAGCAGAAGCCCAGACCGTTTGTCGACGGCCTGCCAGGAATGATCGAAACCACTGGAGCACCGTCCCTCGGAGACCAATCTCTGAGAGTCTTGCAAGAAGACCCTCATGAGGGACGGTGTCAAAGGCCGCCGACAGATCTAACATCACCAGCATCACTCTCCCGCCCGAATCCAGCACCTCCTTTATCGCCTCCGAGACTTCCAGGAGAGCTGTTTCGGTGCTAAGATTGGCGCGGAAACCCGACTGGGTGGGGTGCAGTAGGTCATTTGACTCCAGGTAATTGGCAAGCACCTTATGGACATGCTTTTCAATGACCTTCGCAAAAGCCGGCAGAAGCGAAATAGGTCTATAATTCGCCAACACCTCCACATCCAGGCCAGGCTTTTTTAGCAGGGGAATAATCATTGCCTGCTTCCAGGACTGGGGAACCACACCCTGTGCAAGAGAACAGTTCAACAGGGGGTTCACGAGTGGATTAATGACAGCTGCCATTTTAGCCAGAAATTTTGCGGGGCAGGCGTCCCGGGGGGAACCTGATTTAAGCCCAACCATCAGGTCAAGTGAAGCGGTCAGCGAGAGAGGAGGGAAAGCTGCCAGGGCCACACCCGCGTTAGGTCGGGTAACAGCGGCATTCTCCGCCCGACCTGGCATCTCAGGCTCCAGCACATGGAAGGAGTCCTGGATCCGCTGGATCTTAGAGGTAAAAAAATCCGCAATCGCCCTGACCCAAGGCGCAGGAGGGGAGGTCTGGGTTGGTGCTGCGCGAGACGTTGTAAACTCCCGCACAATGGCGAAAAGCTCCTTACAGGAATTGGAGGCAGCTTCAATTTTTCTCGCGAAATAAGCCTTCTTCTCCGCGAGGATGTTCCGATGATAAGCTTTCGCCACAGACCTGTAGGCGAGTTTCGCCGTCGCGTCGTATTTCACGCGCCATGCTCTTTCCGCTACCTTGCATTGCCGCCGTGAGGCCGCCAATGCTTCCGTAAACCAAGGGGCAGATGCACCTTTTCCAGGTTTGCAGAGGGGTCTCAGAGGAGCAAGATCATTAAGTCTCTCTGAGAGCCAGACCTGCAATCGCTCCACATCCTCCTCTAAGTTCCCCGTTAACACACAGGGGTGGTCCACACAAGCCTGTGCCAACAATTCCGGAGTAATCCGGTGAAGTGCCCTGAAACCCACGGAAGTCTGCCGGGGGGCACCGGAAGGCTTCCTAACTTCCGAGAAATAAAATTTCACCAGCCTATGGTCAGACCAAAGCACCTGGATAGGAGCCAGCATCTCTATAGGGGTCGTAGAGAAGGTCAGATCTAGGGTATGTCCCTTCTCATGGGTCGGTCCAACATGATAGGGAACCAGGCCCAGAGGGGCTGTGACCTCCAGCATTTTGATTGCATCGGCATCCGTTGCCACGTCCATATGGACGTTAAAGTCCCCGGCAACAATACAATGCTCTGACGTGAGTAACAAAGAAGAAGTCACCGACTGGAACTCTTCAAAGAAAGAGCCCAAGGGCCCTGGCGGCCGATAGACTAGGAGACCCTTCATCGATTGGTGTGGTGAAAGGACAATGGCAAAGGCAAGGGATTCACAATCCTTGATAGCGTCCGAGGGGATGATGGTACAGGTGGCAGATTTATGTACTATTAGGGCAACCCCCCCTCCACGCCCCTTCAGCCTGTCCTGCCTGAAGATGTTATACTCAGGCGGGAGAGCAGTAGCGATATCTGGGTTGGACGCCTCGCCGAGCCACGTCTCGGTGAGCATCAGAAACAGGGGTTTTTCTGACTCCAGCAGATCAAGTATGTCCAAAGCATGCCGGCCCAAAGATCTAGTGTTGAGCAGCAGGCCCAGGTGTTTAGCGCTACTCGCCGCCTTCTGCGGTGCCCCGCCAAGATGTTTGTGCGGGCGCCAGCCACACTCAGGGCAGCGATGCTTGCCCTTGTGGCGAGCAGGAAACACCATACGGCAGGAGCCATTAATGTGTTGCCAAGAACGAAGTTCCGAACCCGAGTAGTGAAGCATAATGCTCACATACACAAGCTACATATGAAATAAAATCGCCCAGTCCTGCCCGTCGCCTCGTACGCCTCCGGGACGCTGACGGGTGCAGACGGGCAGGACTCTGGCACGACTCAGCGTCCCGGAGGCGTCCCGCTGCGCGATCCCGCTGCGCGGGAGAGGACGACTTTAAATAGGCGTCTCCCACATCCACTCGAGCGTCGGGACGCTCCAAGATGGCGCCCGCGCACACACACACTCAGCCCAACCAAAGATGGCGCCCACAAATGAAATCAACCCCGGAACCCGGACCCGCCAAATGGCGGTGTGTTTTCCAGAAATTAAATGCGGGTAAGGGGACAGAAGCCCAGTGGAGCGGCGATAAAATCAGGGGTATAAGGAACCTAAATAAACAAAGATAGGCAAAGGTCTGTGTGGAAGAAATCTTTCTTCCACAAGCAGAATTTCCAGGGAGTTCACTCCTCTTCTCAGCCTTTTCGTGGATGGGCCCGTGGTCAGGGGGTTGCATTTGCTAACAAGCCCTGGCCCCAGAATCAACGGCCCCAGGGGGATGTGCACAAGTGTCTATGATGTGATGGAAGCCCAGTTCAGTTTGTTCCAGAATCAATGGTACAGCTTGATATCTGACCAGTGGGTTCTGTCATACGTCATTCAGGGGTAGCGGGTTCCATTGCGGGGTCTTCCACCTCAGGCTCATTTCTGGGTTACACCGTTTTCAGGAGGCACATGGAGAAGACTGCTATGTTATCTGGGGTGGAAAAGTTGTTGGCAAAGGGTGCTATTACCAAGGTGCCACAGACGGAGAGGGACCTAGGCTTCTACTTGACTCTCTTCTTGGTCCCAAAACCAGATGGTTCTTCCTTCCCAATTTTAATTTTCTCAAGGCTCTGAACAGAACGGTGAAGCTGGATCATTTTTGGATAACCACATTGCTGTCATTTATTCCACTCATCCAACATGGTGACTTTCTGGTTACCCTGGGCTTGGAGGATGCATGTTTTCACATGCCTGTCCATCAAGAAAACCAACAGTTCCTGTGATTTGCTGTGGATGGGGCTCATTACCAATATCAGGTGTTGCTTTTCGGCCTCTCCACTGCTCCCCAGACTTTTACTAAGGTATTATATCTGGGTTTTGGGTTGTTGCAGCTTTAGGGTTTCTCTGTGTTTTCCTATATTGATGATTGTTTGATTTCTGCTTCCTGTCTTCCTAAGGCTCTCCCGGCAGTGAGTACTACCGTGAGCATGCTCCAATGCCTGGGCTTCAAGTTAAATCTAAAAAAGTCTCAGCTAGTCCCTGCTCAGAGGCTGCAGTTTATTGGCAGTCTTTTTGACACTCCGATAGGGGCAGTGTTCCTCCTACCTGCTCGCATTGCTACTGTGCAGCATCTTCTGTTGGATCTCTTGGCTCAGGAGTTGGCTCTGGTTTCGACTTGCTGGAGGGTACAGGGGTGGATGGCTGCCACCACAGCTGTGGTTCTCTGGGGCCTCCTGTACCTTAAGCCTCTGGTAAAAAATCTGCTGTCTCACTGGAACTCCGCCCATGTGAAATATGATTCTCTGTTTTTTTTACTCTTGTTCTGGCCCAGGAATGGGTTGGTTGCTCCACACTCCCAACCTGGAGAAGGGGATATGTTTCCAGTTTCCTCCTCCTCTGTTGCTAACAGCTGACACCAGTGTGTGGGGTTGCGGAACCGCATTGATGTCCTTGGAGGCAAAGGCTCAGTGGACTCAGGAGGACAGCACTTGTTACTCAAATTGGCTGGAGTTGGTAGCCTTTTGGTAGGTAATGATGTTCTTTTAGGTTCAACTGCAGGTGGGCAAATCTGTTGGTTCGCACTGAGACCCAGGTGGCTTGCTGTTACTTGAATCGCCAAGGGGGGAGAGGTGCGCGTCGCCAAATCATCTGGCTCCCCTAATTTGTTCCTGGACAAAATCACACCTCAGGGCCTTGAGAGCTGTTTACATTAAGGGTCAAAGGAACTTTCATGTGGGCAGCCTGAGACACAACCTTCCTTCTTCAGTTCTGTACCATCTGTCAGTACCCCTGTTCAGGGACATTTGTCTCCGGTTCGGAAAGTCTTTGGTGGACCTCTTTGCATCTGCTCTCAATGCCCTCCTTCCTCGGTTCTGGTCTGAAATAGTTTGTCCTCGGGCCTGGGCTGTGGATGCCCTGTTGTTTGCCTGGCCTTTGGGCCTTCTGTTGCCTTATCTCCGATTCTCCTCCTTCCGAGGGTGCAGCAGAAGATTCGGGTGGAGAAGCTTTCTGCTCTCCTGATTACTCCTTATTGGCCTCACTGTCTTGGGTTCCCGCTGTTGATGAGGTTGTCCAACAGCAGATTTGCCCGACTTCCAGTGATCCCTTACCTGATTCAGTTTCCCCTCCTGACATTGCCTCATCTCTGTCAATTGAAACTGACGGTGTTGCTCTTGAACATTTGACGTTAGAGTGTTTGTGCTGTTCCTCTCTGCGGGCAATGGATAGTCAACATTCCTGCAGGGCATCCACCCTTAAGTGTTACAGTAATTATTGGAACTCTTTTTTCAGGTTGTGTGCCTCTCATGGGGTGGATCCTATGGTTGGGGAACCAACTACAATTCTTGAGTTTCTCAGGGATAAAGAACCATTCCCCTTCTATGTTGACTGCTCAGTAGGCTGCTATCTGTGCAGCTGCACTGGAAGGTGTTGCTTCTTTGGTCATTCAGCAGCTACAGAGCTTTAGGCTTTGCCATCCACTCACTCCAGTGATTGTGAATTCTTAGGATCTACCGACCATCTTGCAGCGTCTCAATCTGTTTCATTTTAAATCTTTGTTTGAGACTGATTTGCTGTGGTTATCTGCTAAGTTGACCTTCCTGTTGGCCATCTCCTTGGCTTAGAGATTGGGGAATTGGGGGCCTTTCCTTTTTCTGTTCCGTATTTGCAGTTCCTGCCGGACAGGTGGTGTTGCGGTTGGATCTGGCCTTTCTCCTTAAAATGTCCACTAAATGGCATTTGCAGCAGGATATTGTTCTTCCTGATTTTTCAGGTGAGGAGGCTGCTCTGGTTCCTTCGGTATTAGATGTGAGGAGGGCCCTTCAGATTTAGCTACAATGTACCAACTAGGGATTTCGTCTTTCCCCTGCTCTGTTTGGATCCTGTGGGAGAGTGGCTAAAGACAAGAAGGTGACTACATCCACTATCAGTAGGTAGGTGCGCTTGGCAATTTGCCAGTCCTATATGTCTGTAGGACTGGCTCCTCCAACTCCGGTTTAGGGGCTCTCTACTGAATCTGTGCCCACTTCGTGGGCTGAGGCAGCGGATGTCTCCATCCCGGAGATTTGTAGGGCAGCTACATGGCAATTGCATCATACTTTTATCTAGCATTACCATCTCAATGTTTTGCATGCTTCTGTGGACAATTTTGCAGTTGGCATTATGAATGCAGCTTTATCTTGATCCTTGTTTTTGATTTGTAATTAGCGTGTATCCTTGCTGTCATGCTTTTTCTTTGTGTTTTGTCTTATGAGATCTCTTCACTATAAGGACTGGGATGAGAAGGTCCTATGAGGTGTAATGTCTTGTTACTTAGCTGTAATTTTCATTCCCTCAATTAAGGTTCTCCTCATCTCAGTCTTGTTCCCTCTCCCCTCTTGCTGTGGTTGTTTCTGGTCTTGTTAATAACAGGCATGGTGGAGGGAAGGAGGGGGGTTCTATAAAAAAATGGACAAGCGTTTCAAAGGCCTAACTGGAAGCGGGATCACTTCACTAATATGAGGACTGGGACAAGGAGAACCTTAAACGGGGTAGTGAGGATTACCAGTTAGTAATTACACATTCTATCCATGTAAACCATTAGCGGAAAGACCCTTATCAACACTGCCTCATCCTGCTTTTAAATTATTCAAACTTAACTAATGGTTGAGTTTAAAAAAATTGAGAGCAGGACAGCTGTAGCCAACCCCGGTGGGAGCTGAAACGAGCCTCCAGTCATCCAGTCCTCAGTGGAACTGCTCTGCAGTAGTGTAAAGCAAAATGATGACCCCCTTGCAGAATGTGGGGAGAGGACCTTGAGTCTATACTCAATAGTCTTGGGCTGAATGCTCCCCTAAAGGTCTGGGCAGCCCGGAATAGTTGGGGCCCCACTGTGCCGCAGGGGCTTCTAGGGCCTGCATTATGCCCCTGCTACTCTGCTGGTAAAATACCCAGTCCAGCAGTGCTCGGATGCAAAAAGTATACTCCGGGGAGGCTAAGGGGTGGACAAAGGGGTCACTGTTGTGTAATGGGAGGAGAGTCAAAGGTTCAATGATGCTGCTTTGGCTACACCTCACATGTTTTGTGAATTAACATCAATATTCATATTCATGTCTCTAAAAGTTGATTACTCTTTGGAAAACTGAACTTTTCAGACTTGCCATCAACTGACACAGGTCAGGCCGAGGAATATTGAACATTGTTGCTCGACTTACCTTCCTGTGCTCTAACTTCCCCTCTATGAACCAAGCAGTATTTTTACTTTACAAAACTTATAAATCAGTAACTATTGAATAAATGTGGAGGGAAATAAATAAACGTAATAAAGAGACATATTTAATCAGTGTTTTATTGTCAGCAGGTAACATGGCACCATATAAGATAAATACAAACATACATTATCATCACCTAAAACATAAAAAAACCCTATACATTTCTTCCTGGCTGAGTAGAGACCCTCAAGTGTATTTAGCTTCCCTTCTTATGCCTAGAGCTTGGAGGGACAATGTCCCTTGTCAGTCACTGAGGATTCCCCATTGTGAAGGTCCTCTGCAACCAGAAGTGCCAGACAGACTTTTCGCCCACTCTTTTTGCAGTGATTTCTTGCTATCTTCGTTATGTTCATCAGTATGCAGCACACCACAAACCGAATACTCTTCTGGTATTGAAGCAAAACTATTGTTGCCCACTTCAACTGCACCTTTTATTGACTTTTGAAAAATAAAGTCTACATGTACCTACCTAGGACTCAAGCCAGTCCTTAGGGTCTTCCATCAAGCGATGAAACCACAGAGCCATCCTGGCATCCTAGACCTCCACGGGCTCAGAGTTTGGGTAAATAACAACTCAAGGACACAGAGAATAACAGACTTCCTGACTCTAGTTCATTTAATGATAGTTTAGAGATAGACACGAAACTAACATAAAGTCAATATGAGAGTGACATTTTCTAGCTAATTAAAAAATATATATATATTATATAGATTGCATGCAATACACAGGCCAATAATGGCACAAAAGCAAGATCTTTAAAAGAATAACAGAATTTACATGCACCGAAGGGAACAGCTGCAAACCTGAATGGAGGAATTTCTATATTACCGCTAATAAATACACTATTAAGGCTCTGATTATGAGGTTAGGTGGTATTTATTGCACCTCAGCAATAGCAATACCACACATTATTTATAGGGTGAGATAAATAGCACCTATTATGAGTTTGTGAGGAATTATATATGGATTTTGATGTTTAACGCCTTATGGGGGAGCGCCTAAAATCATCACCGGGCTCCCGCAGCGTGGGATGCTCGTGGGTATGCTGGGGCCAAGGACGGGTCCGTCTGCACCCATCAGAGACTGGCAGACGATGGGCTGTGCCACCCCTCTGACAGGCTCCATCTACTAAGCTGTGCCGAGATACTCTACCTGCGGACTCTTCACCCCTTGAATCCCACCAGGTCGATGAAATTGACAGGAATTTGGGGGACATTTGCTGATTCGGAGGGGGGAGGAGAGGAGGCCCCCACTGCAGCCGCCACCGCCAGGAGTCACACTCTTGTTGCCTACAGCGCCGCCGCCCCGGGACTACATCTCCCGGCAGCCTCAGCGGCGGAGCTGCCTTTTGACACCGGGACAGCGCCAGGAGGCGCCTTAAAGCAGCGCTCCGCTCCGCGGGACGCCGGGCGAAGCCCGGGCAAAGGGCGGGCCCTCTGTGGCCCTCAGAGGACCCAAGGAGGACGGGACGGGCCACCCCACTTGATTCTACCACAGGAGGAGGTATTGTGATGCTTCACGTTTATTGTCTATATTGACTATACTGGCGATTTCATCATTAACATAGACACTATGTCCATCTGGGAGGAGCTCAACGCCCTGTGTGGCACAAAGTACGCACCTGATGTTATAACCTCCCCTACTGTGGGCACAAACTGTGTTACTTCTGATGGCTTTCCATGGGACTCAACATCACCTGTATTGAAAGACCAAAAACAAGTAAATGCCTCACCCCTGGATCACATTATTAGAGGGAAGCACGACAGCGAAATTGTCACTGGGAACTATGCAAGTACACAAAATCTGTGCAACGGCCCAACACTATCTCCCTTTAAATTAATAACATCAACGCAGGACACGGCCGCGGCCAAACTAGATGACCCTGTCTTGTCTCCCCAAATGACTTTATTAACTCAAATTGAGCGACTCTTGTTAGCTGTCATCTCACCTTTGGTCTCAAAAATCAACGACTTGGGGGATAGGCTGATTAGCATCGAGGAAGTAATCAGAAAGTATCCTCCTTCAAATAATAAAATGGATGTATCCGCCTGCCCAAACCCTCCCACCGTCCCTGAAAAGCATAAGTCTAGTATTTGTAAAAATGGTGACTCTCAATTACAGCCTCCCTGTATACCAACCCCGATAGGCCACAAAGTAACTTCAAAACCCCCTCATTAATTCCTTCAGTGGTTAGAACAGCTCCGGCAAGAATGCCATGTATCAACCTACCTCCAGAAGCCGCCCCATACGTATCGGTCCTCTCTGGGTTTCCTGCCATCAACAAGGGAACACACGAATCACAGCAGGACCTGCTAAATAAGGTCATTTTTTGGTTACAAAAAAATAGACCTCTGCCACCCGAGCTGGATGGTGGCATCTTGAATGTCAGGAGCGTGGGGTGGTTAGGCTCGCTGCCCAAGGACATCGCTGGGGACCTGGTGCTAATTAAATTCAAAAACAGAAACATCGTCCCTTATTTACGATTTCGCCCCCCTAAAGAGAGACATGGCACCATTCGAATTTGGGATTTGTATGATTTTTACCCGAGCCCCCGACATATTCAGTTACACCAATAGTCATTTAACCTTTTAGCCCCTAACGATTTACAACTTTTGTTTGAAAATTGTATTTTTAAAACCCCATCACTAAGAGGAAACGTAAACGTTTGAGTTAAGCAGACAGGGTAGGAAGTAACTGCGGATAAAGGCTTGTTTAATGCTCTTGCTTTAGAGCTGATCATTGAAAATGAAATCTATGCATATTGATTAGCTGATTCGATATACTTATTTAATCTTGTTTTATTAATTTTATAATGAAATGTTATGGTGTTTATGTAACTTTATGGTGTTTATTTATGTTTTGTTGACGCTTTTATGATTTTAAACAAAAAATCGAATAAAGCTAACTGAATACTGAATACTGAATACTGCCTTATGCTTCCCCCCCTTCAAATTTTAACCTGTTTGAACTGCTTGTATTTAACAGCTGAGGTATTTAATCTCATCTAATAATTATTGGATGCGTTGAATACCTAATAAACAAAAAAAAGAGTGCCGCCAACAAAAGAAGAGCCAGCAAGAGAAGTCACTCTTGTTTTTTAAAAGAACGCTCACTCACCAAACTGGTTGGTGACATACTTCCTCATTGGGTTCCCACTAAGGAGGCCGAGTGCCTCCCTGGAGTGCTACGGTGCCTGAGTACAGTGGAGCGGGTTTATTTGTGATGTGAGTGTACAAAAGGTGAGTGAAAAGTGGTTTAAAAATGCCTTGGTTTCATCCAAAAAGTTTTATTGGTGGAAAACTAGGCACAAGTAAAAGCAAGTGTGGTGGATGTTCAACAACTGGTTAAATTAGCCAGAAACATCCTAGTGTGAAAGAAAGTGTATGGTCAACATGTTTCTGCCTCCTTTCGCTCTTAGTGAGGCATTCGTCAGGACCAGAACCCCACGGTAGTATGCGCACGCTACGGCGCACCCTAACCTGTTGTGTTAAAAGACCGAATTACCTCACGGTTATAACTGTGCCTTCAGAATTTCTGAAAGCCGTATGAATTTTAAGTATATAGTAACATTACAACATGGGTCGTTGCACACCAGGGAGGCACTCCGCCTTTCTGGTGGGAACCCAATGATGAAGCATGTCACCAACCAAGTCTGGGGCTAACAGTGCTCTCTACAAACAGGAACTTGGGGCCTAATTTAGAGTTTAGTGGATGGGATAATTCATCACAAATGTACCCAATAGCTTGTTGGCCGTAGTACAAAGGCCATTGAGTATAATGGGCTGGTAATATGGCGGAAGGGATATCCGCCATGTTTGTGATGAGTTTCTAATCTGGCAAAGTCTAAATCTGGCTGTTGGTGTGTAGAGGACATAGGGGCATATTAGCAAGGGCATTATCGCCGCTTTAGCGGGACTTTTTCCTGCTAACGCAGCGATAATTGTATCGCCCTATTAGCAAGCTGTCGCTAACTGCTGTTAGCGACAGCTCTTAGACGATAGCTACAGGTTTGGGTCCCGCTTTGCATGTCAGCGATATTTATCACTAATGACATGCAAAGTGGGCGTACCCAACCTGTTAGCGACTGAAAACAGTTGCTAGCACAGCTATCGCGTATTAGCAAGGTAGCCCAAGCGATTAAAAAATTTGCGCTAAGCGCGAATATCGCCAGAACCTAACGCCTGCTTTGACCACTTCTTAAACTGTATATCCAATGGGAGGTGGATATTCAGGTTAAGTCCCTATTGGCGTTAATGCCTGAACATCGCTGGATTTCCAGCGATATTCACGCATTGAGCCTCTGTCGCCGGATATTTTATTGCATTAGAGATAAACGTTTGCTAATAGCATGTTATCTCTGCAATATTATCCGGCGATAGGCGGCGATAAATAAAAATGCGCTAAGCAGTTAGCGATAAATATCACTATTTGTTGATAATATGCCCCTAAGATTCCTATATTTTGATAAATGTATTGAAAGGATTTTGTGAAAGATTTGCAGAAGTGAAATTAGATCTTACTCTTAATCTCAGACCAAAAACAGAATCTAGTCTCCTTTATTGTAATTTTGAAACAAACCAGCTTCTATATATGGACAGCTAAAAACGCCATTCAAGTTCATCTTATGTGATTTTTCAGATGTTAGCTGGAGTAGCATATGGAAAATGATGCAAAATAGTATCGCTGTTTCTAGTTTATTTAATGTGGTTTTAGAGATACAAAAAGTTGTAAGATATGAACAATAAATGATCTCTGCTAATTCAATGTGGTTTTGGGATTAAAACAACTCTATAACGGGGCAATGCTGTTCATTCTGAGCAAGAAAGTTGGGAAGATTGCTTTGCTCCATCTGGTTCCTTTTCCACTAAGCTCCATGTCAAAATTGCTCTTAAATGAATCATTATTTTCTGGTAAACAATGTGTATACAAACTGTTGAAGATTCATGTTCATCTTCTATGTTCATTGAATTTGTCAAAAGCTAGAGTGGAGCAAACAAAGTTTTTTTGCTAATTCTTTCAATTTGGGATTACCAAATATGAGAATTAGGGAGTTAAGGGAGGGGTAGGAAACATTTATGAACATATAAAAATAGTATGTAGCCGACTCTATAAACCAGTTATCATCTTTTACTCCCAACATTGCAGCAAGGGTAAAACAGGAATAAAGGATTACCAAGGACAGGATGGTTTTTGCTGCCCTGGTGTGGGCTTCCATGCTGGGTCCACCAGTAAACCCGGTGGTGTTTTGCTGCATGTGTCTGGTGTGTCTGTAAAGTGAGGTTAGGATCAGCACACCAGTGATTACAATCACGATCTGTGGCAAAAATGAATCCTGTGATGGACATCAAGAGCTTGTGGGAAAGATTAATGCCATCACCTGTGCTGCTAAAGGTGGCATTTGTCGCAGTAGAATTATCGCTAAGCAGTCCTCCAAAGCTCCAGATACCTGAGATGTTGACAGCTAAGGATACAAGCACAGACTGGGAAGGACATGGCTTTTGTAGTTCGGACTGGACTGTTCCCATGGGGCACAGGGTCAGCGCTGATTTGCATATCGCCATTGTCTAACCCAGGGTGGTGTGGAGTGGAAAAACGATGGATTTGGGCCCAGATCTTTTGACTGGGGTGAATGTGTGACATTGATCCACATTCTGTCCATCATTGTTGTTTTTGCAGTAACCGCTCTAAGTGTACTGGGGATGCTCAGACATGAGTCCCAGGCACTCCACACCACTGGAAGCAAGCTAGCCAGGCTGATGAGAGGTGTTACCTCGAAACCGGGCCGGTCCTCGGATGCTTGTTTCCGTTCTGGGAAGGACATGGCTTTTGTAGTTCGGACTGGACTGTTCCCATGGGGCACAGGGTCAGCGCTGATTTGCATATCGCCATTGTCTAACCCAGGGTGGTGTGGAGTGGAAAAACGATGGATTTGGGCCCAGATCTTTTGACTGGGGTGAATGTGTGACATTGATCCACATTCTGTCCATCATTGTTGTTTTTGCAGTAACCGCTCTAAGTGTACTGGGGATGCTCAGACGTGAGTCCCAGGCACTCCACACCACTGGAAGCAAGCTAGCCGGGCTGATGAGAGGCGTTACCTCGAAACCGGGCCGGTCCTCGGATGCTTGTTTCCGTTCTGGGAAGGACATGGCTTTTGTAGTTCGGACTGGACTGTTCCCATGGGGCACAGGGTCAGCGCTGATTTGCATATCGCCATTGTCTAACCCAGGGTGGTGTGGAGTGGAAAAACGATTGATTTGGGCCCAGATCTTTTGACTGGGGTGAATGTGTGACATTGATCCACATTCTGTCCATCATTGTTGTTTTTGCAGTAACCGCTCTAAGTGTACTGGGGATGCTCAGACGTGAGTCCCAGGCACTCCACACCACTGGAAGCAAGCTAGCCGGGCTGATGAGAGGTGTTACCTCGAAACCGGGCCGGTCCTCGGATGCTTGTTTCCGTTCTGGGAAGGACATGGCTTTTGTAGTTCGGACTGGACTGTTCCCATGGGGCACAGGGTCAGCGCTGATTTGCATATCGCCATTGTCTAACCCAGGGTGGTGTGGAGTGGAAAAACGATGGATTTGGGCCCAGATCTTTTGACTGGGGTGAATGTGTGACATTGATCCACATTCTGTCCATCATTGTTGTTTTTGCAGTAACTGCTCTAAGTGTACTGGGGATGCTCAGACGTGAGTCCCAGGCACTCCACACCACTGGAAGCAAGCTAGCCGGGCTGATGAGAGGTGTTACCTCGAAACCGGGCCGGTCCTCGGATGCTTGTTTCCGTTCAGGGAAGGACATGGCTTTTGTAGTTCGGACTGGACTGTTCCCATGGGGCACAGGGTCAGCGCTGATTTGCATATCGCCATTGTCTAACCCAGGGTGGTGTGGAGTGGAAAAACGATGGATTTGGGCCCAGATCTTTTGACTGGGGTGAATGTGTGACATTGATCCACATTCTGTCCATCATTGTTGTTTTTGCAGTAACCGCTCTAAGTGTACTGGGGATGCTCAGACGTGAGTTCCAGGCACTCCACACCACTGGAAGCAAGCTAGCCGGGCTGATGAGAGGTGTTACCTCGAAACCGGGCCGGTCCTCGGATGCTTGTTTCCGTTCTGGGAAGGACATGGCTTTTGTAGTTCGGACTGGACTGTTCCCATGGGGCACAGGGTCAGCGCTGATTTGCATATCGCCATTGTCTAACCCAGGGTGGTGTGGAGTGGAAAAACGATGGATTTGGGCCCAGATCTTTTGACTGGGGTGAATGTGTGACATTGATCCACATTCTGTCCATCATTGTTGTTTTTGCAGTAACAGCTCTAAGTGTACTGGGGATGCTCAGACGTGAGTCCCAGGCACTCCACACCACTGGAAGCAAGCTGGACGGGCTGATGAGAGGTGTTACCTCGAAACCGGGCCGGTCCTCGGATGCTTGTTTCCGTTCTGGGAAGGACATGGCTTTTGTAGTTCGGACTGGACTGTTCCCATGGGGCACAGGGTCAGCGCTGATTTGCATATCGCCATTGTCTAACCCAGGGTGGTGTGGAGTGGAATAACGATGGATTTGGGCCCAGATCTTTTGACTGGGGTGAATGTGTGACATTGATCCACATTCTGTCCATCATTGTTGTTTTTGCAGTAACCGCTCTAAGTGTACTGGGGATGCTCAGACGTGAGTCCCAGGCACTCCACACCACTGGAAGCAAGCTAGCCGGGCTGATGAGAGGTGTTACCTCGAAACCGGGCCGGTCCTCGGATGCTTGCTTCCGTTCTGGGAAGGACATGGCTTTTGTAGTTCGGACTGGACTGTTCCCATGGGGCACAGGGTCAGCGCTGATTTGCATATCGCCATTGTCTAACCCAGGGTGGTGTGGAGTGGAATAACGATGGATTTGGGCCCAGATCTTTTGACTGGGGTGAATGTGTGACATTGATCCACATTCTGTCCATCATTGTTGTTTTTGCAGTAACCGCTCTAAGTGTACTGGGGATGCTCAGACGTGAGTCCCAGGCACTCCACACCACTGGAAGCAAGCTAGCCGGGCTGATGAGAGGTGTTACCTCGAAACCGGGCCGGTCCTCGGATGCTTGTTTCCGTTCTGGGAAGGACATGGCTTTTGTAGTTCGGACTGGACTGTTCCCATGGGGCACAGGGTCAGCGCTGATTTGCATATCGCCATTGTCTAACCCAGGGTGGTGTGGAGTGGAAAAACGATGGATTTGGGCCCAGATCTTTTGACTGGGGTGAATGTGTGACATTGATCCACATTCTGTCCATCATTGTTGTTTTTGCAGTAACCGCTCTAAGTGTACTGGGGATGCTCAGACGTGAGTCCCAGGCACTCCACACCACTGGAAGCAAGCTAGCCGGGCTGATGAGAGGTGTTACCTCGAAACCGGGCCGGTCCTCGGATGCTTGTTTCCGTTCTGGGAAGGACATGGCTTTTGTAGTTCGGACTGGACTGTTCCCATGGGGCACAGGGTCAGCGCTGATTTGCATATCGCCATTGTCTAACCCAGGGTGGTGTGGAGTGGAAAAACGATGGATTTGGGCCCAGATCTTTTGACTGGGGTGAATGTGTGACATTGATCCACATTCTGTCCATCATTGTTGTTTTTGCAGTAACCGCTCTAAGTGTACTGGGGATGCTCAGACGTGAGTCCCAGGCACTCCACACCACTGGAAGCAAGCTAGCCGGGCTGATGAGAGGTGTTACCTCGAAACCGGGCCGGTCCTCGGATGCTTGTTTCCGTTCTGGGAAGGACATGGCTTTTGTAGTTCGGACTGGACTGTTCCCATGGGGCACAGGGTCAGCGCTGATTTGCATATCGCCATTGTCTAACCCAGGGTGGTGTGGAGTGGAAAAACAATGGATTTGGGCCCAGATCTTTTGACTGGGGTGAATGTGTGACATTGATCCACATTCTGTCCATCATTGTTGTTTTTGCAGTAACCGCTCTAAGTGTACTGGGGATGCTCAGACGTGAGTCCCAGGCACTCCACACCACTGGAAGCAAGCTAGCCGGGCTGATGAGAGGTGTTACCTCGAAACCGGGCCGGTCCTCCGATGCTTGTTTCCGTTCTGGGAAGGACATGGCTTTTGTAGTTCGGACTGGACTGTTCCCATGGGGCACAGGGTCAGCGCTGATTTGCATATCGCCATTGTCTAACCCAGGGTGGTGTGGAGTGGAAAAACGATGGATTTGGGCCCAGATCTTTTGACTGGGGTGAATGTGTGACATTGATCCACATTCTGTCCATCATTGTTGTTTTTGCAGTAACCGCTCTAAGTGTACTGGGGATGCTCAGACGTGAGTCCCAGGCACTCCACACCACTGGAAGCAAGCTAGCCGGGCTGATGAGAGGTGTTACCTCGAAACCGGGCCGGTCCTCGGATGCTTGTTCCCGTTCTGGGAAGGACATGGCTTTTGTAGTTCGGACTGGACTGTTCCCATGGGGCACAGGGTCAGCGCTGATTTGCATATCGCCATTGTCTAACCCAGGGTGGTGTGGAGTGGAAAAACGATGGATTTGGACCCAGATCTTTTGACTGGGGTGAATGTGTGACATTGATCCACATTCTGTCCATCATTGTTGTTTTTGCAGTAACCGCTCTAAGTGTACTGGGGATGCTCAGACGTGAGTCCCAGGCACTCCACACCACTGGTAGCAAGCTAGCCGGGCTGATGAGAGGTGTTACCTCGAAACCGGGCCGGTCCTCGGATGCTTGTTTCCGTTCTGGGAAGGACATGGCTTTTGTAGTTCGGACTGGACTGTTCCCATGGGGCACAAGGTCAGCGCTGATTTGCATATCGCCATTGTCTAACCCAGGGTGGTGTGGAGTGGAAAAACGATGGATTTGGGCCCAGATCTTTTGACTGGGGTGAATGTGTGACATTGATCCACATTCTGTCCATCATTGTTGTTTTTGCAGTAACCGCTCTAAGTGTACTGGGGATGCTCAGACGTGAGTTCCAGGCACTCCACACCACTGGAAGCAAGCTAGCCGGGCTGATGAGAGGTGTTACCTCGAAACCGGGCCGGTCCTCGGATGCTTGTTTCCGTTCTGGGAAGGACATGGCTTTTGTAGTTCGGACTGGACTGTTCCCATGGGGCACAGGGTCAGCGCTGATTTGCATATCGCCATTGTCTAACCCAGGGTGGTGTGGAGTGGAAAAACGATGGATTTGGGCCCAGATCTTTTGACTGGGGTGAATGTGTGACATTGATCCACATTCTGTCCATCATTGTTGTTTTTGCAGTAACCGCTCTAAGTGTACTGGGGATGCTCAGACGTGAGTCCCAGGCACTCCACACCACTGGAAGCAAGCTAGCCGGGCTGATGAGAGGTGTTACCTCGAAACCGGGCCGGTCCTCGGATGCTTGTTTCCGTTCTGGGAAGGACATGGCTTTTGTAGTTCGGACTGGACTGTTTCCATGGGGCACAGGGTCAGCGCTGATTTGCATATCGCCATTGTCTAACCCAGGGTGGTGTGGAGTGGAATAACGATGGATTTGGGCCCAGATCTTTTGACTGGGGTGAATGTGTGACATTGACCCACATTCTGTCCATCATTGTTGTTTTTGCAGTAACCGCTCTAAGTGTACTGGGGATGCTCAGACGTGAGTCCCAGGCACTCCACACCACTGGAAGCAAGCTAGCCGGGCTGATGAGAGGTGTTACCTCGAAACCGGGCCGGTCCTCGGATGCTTGTTTCCGTTCTGGGAAGGACATGGCTTTTGTAGTTCGGACTGGACTGTTCCCATGGGGCACAGGGTCAGCGCTGATTTGCATATCGCCATTGTCTAACCCAGGGTGGTGTGGAGTGGAATAACGATGGATTTGGGCCCAGATCTTTTGACTGGGGTGAATGTGTGACATTGATCCACATTCTGTCCATCATTGTTGTTTTTGCAGTAACCGCTCTAAGTGTACTGGGGATGCTCAGACGTGAGTCCCAGGCACTCCACACCACTGGAAGCAAGCTAGCCGGGCTGATGAGAGGTGTTACCTCGAAACCGGGCCGGTCCTCGGATGCTTGTTTCCGTTCTGGGAAGGACATGGCTTTTGTAGTTCGGACTGGACTGTTCCCATGGGGCACAGGGTCAGCGCTGATTTGCATATCGCCATTGTCTAACCCAGGGTGGTGTGGAGTGGAAAAACGATGGATTTGGGCCCAGATCTTTTGACTGGGGTGAATGTGTGACATTGATCCACATTCTGTCCATCATTGTTGTTTTTGCAGTAACCGCTCTAAGTGTACTGGGGATGCTCAGACGTGAGTCCCAGGCACTCCACACCACTGGAAGCAAGCTAGCCGGGCTGATGAGAGGTGTTACCTCGAAACCGGGCCGGTCCTCGGATGCTTGTTTCCGTTCTGGGAAGGACATGGCTTTTGTAGTTCGGACTGGACTGTTCCCATGGGGCACAGGGTCAGCGCTGATTTGCATATCGCCATTGTCTAACCCAGGGTGGTGTGGAGTGGAAAAACGATGGATTTGGGCCCAGATCTTTTGACTGGGGTGAATGTGTGACATTGATCCACATTCTGTCCATCATTGTTGTTTTTGCAGTAACCGCTCTAAGTGTACTGGGGATGCTCAGACGTGAGTCCCAGGCACTCCACACCACTGGAAGCAAGCTAGCCGGGCTGATGAGAGGTGTTACCTCGAAACCGGGCCGGTCCTCGGATGCTTGTTTCCGTTCTGGGAAGGACATGGCTTTTGTAGTTCGGACTGGACTGTTCCCATGGGGCACAGGGTCAGCGCTGATTTGCATATCGCCATTGTCTAACCCAGGGTGGTGTGGAGTGGAAAAACGATGGATTTGGGCCCAGATCTTTTGACTGGGGTGAATGTGTGACATTGATCCACATTCTGTCCATCATTGTTGTTTTTGCAGTAACCGCTCTAAGTGTACTGGGGATGCTCAGACGTGAGTTCCAGGCACTCCACACCACTGGAAGCAAGCTAGCCGGGCTGATGAGAGGTGTTACCTCGAAACCGGGCCGGTCCTCGGATGCTTGTTTCCGTTCTGGGAAGGACATGGCTTTTGTAGTTCGGACTGGACTGTTCCCATGGGGCACAGGGTCAGCGCTGATTTGCATATCGCCATTGTCTAACCCAGGGTGGTGTGGAGTGGAAAAACGATGGATTTGGGCCCAGATCTTTTGACTGGGGTGAATGTGTGACATTGATCCACATTCTGTCCATCATTGTTGTTTTTGCAGTAACCGCTCTAAGTGTACTGGGGATGCTCAGACGTGAGTCCCAGGCACTCCACACCACTGGAAGCAAGCTAGCCGGGCTGATGAGAGGTGTTACCTCGAAACCGGGCCGGTCCTCGGATGCTTGTTTCCGTTCTGGAAGGACATGGCTTTTGTAGTTCGGACTGGACTGTTCCCATGGGGCACAGGGTCAGCGCTGATTTGCATATCGCCATTGTCTAACCCAGGGTGGTGTGGAGTGGAATAACGATGGATTTGGGCCCAGATCTTTTGACTGGGGTGAATGTGTGACATTGATCCACATTCTGTCCATCATTGTTGTTTTTGCAGTAACCGCTCTAAGTGTACTGGGGATGCTCAGACGTGAGTCCCAGGCACTCCACACCACTGGAAGCAAGCTAGCCGGGCTGATGAGAGGTGTTACCTCGAAACCGGGCCGGTCCTCGGATGCTTGTTTCCGTTCTGGGAAGGACATGGCTTTTGTAGTTCGGACTGGACTGTTCCCATGGGGCACAGGGTCAGCGCTGATTTGCATATCGCCATTGTCTAACCCAGGGTGGTGTGGAGTGGAAAAACGATGGATTTGGGCCCACATCTTTTGACTGGGGTGAATGTGTGACATTGATCCACATTCCTTCCATCATTGTTGTTTTTGCAGTAACCGCTCTAAGTGTACTGGGGATGCTCAGACGTGAGTCCCAGGCACTCCACACCACTGGAAGCAAGCTAGCCGGGCTGATGAGAGGTGTTACCTCGAAACCGGGCCGGTCCTCGGATGCTTGTTTCCGTTCTGGGAAGGACATGGCTTTTGTAGTTCGGACTGGACTGTTCCCATGGGGCACAGGGTCAGCGCTGATTTGCATATCGCCATTGTCTAAGCCAGGGTGGTGTGGAGTGGAAAAACGATGGATTTGGGCCCAGATCTTTTGACTGGGGTGAATGTGTGACATTGATCCACATTCTGTCCAACATTGTTGTTTTTGCAGTAACCGCTCTAAGTGTACTGGGGATGCTCAGACGTGAGTTCCAGGCACTCCACACCACTGGAAGCAAGCTAGCCGGGCTGATGAGAGGTGTTACCTCGAAACCGGGCCGGTCCTCGGATGCTTGTTTCCGTTCTGGGAAGGACATGGCTTTTGTAGTTCGGACTGGACTGTTCCCATGGGGCACAGGGTCAGCGCTGATTTGCATATCGCCATTGTCTAACCCAGGGTGGTGTGGAGTGGAAAAACGATGGATTTGGGCCCAGATCTTTTGACTGGGGTGAATGTGTGACATTGATCCACATTCTGTCCATCATTGTTGTTTTTGCAGTAACCGCTCTAAGTGTACTGGGGATGCTCAGACGTGAGTTCCAGGCACTCCACACCACTGGAAGCAAGCTAGCCGGGCTGATGAGAGGTGTTACCTCGAAACCGGGCCGGTCCTCGGATGCTTGTTTCCGTTCTGGGAAGGACATGGCTTTTGTAGTTCGGACTGGACTGTTCCCATGGGGCACAGGGTCAGCGCTGATTTGCATATCGCCATTGTCTAACCCAGGGTGGTGTGGAGTGGAAAAACGATGGATTTGGGCCCAGATCTTTTGACTGGGGTGAATGTGTGACATTGATCCACATTCTGTCCATCATTGTTGTTTTTGCAGTAACCGCTCTAAGTGTACTGGGGATGCTCAGACGTGAGTCCCAGGCACTCCACACCACTGGAAGCAAGCTAGCCGGGCTGATGAGAGGTGTTACCTCGAAACCGGGCCGGTCCTCGGATGCTTGTTTCCGTTCTGGGAAGGACATGGCTTTTGTAGTTCGGACTGGACTGTTTCCATGGGGCACAGGGTCAGCGCTGATTTGCATATCGCCATTGTCTAACCCAGGGTGGTGTGGAGTGGAAAAACGATGGATTTGGGCCCAGATCTTTTGACTGGGGTGAATGTGTGACATTGATCCACATTCTGTCCATCATTGTTGTTTTTGCAGTAACCGCTCTAAGTGTACTGGGGATGCTCAGACGTGAGTCCCAGGCACTCCACACCACTGGAAGCAAGCTAGCCGGGCTGATGAGAGGTGTTACCTCGAAACCGGGCCGGTCCTCGGATGCTTGTTTCCGTTCTGGGAAGGACATGGCTTTTGTAGTTCGGACTGGACTGTTCCCATGGGGCACAGGGTCAGCGCTGATTTGCATATCGCCATTGTCTAACCCAGGGTGGTGTGGAGTGGAATAACGATGGATTTGGGCCCAGATCTTTTGACTGGGGTGAATGTGTGACATTGATCCACATTCTGTCCATCATTGTTGTTTTTGCAGTAACCGCTCTAAGTGTACTGGGGATGCTCAGACGTGAGTCCCAGGCACTCCACACCACTGGAAGCAAGCTAGCCGGGCTGATGAGAGGTGTTACCTCGAAACCGGGCCGGTCCTCGGATGCTTGTTTCCGTTCTGGGAAGGACATGGCTTTTGTAGTTCGGACTGGACTGTTCCCATGGGGCACAGGGTCAGCGCTGATTTGCATATCGCCATTGTCTAACCCAGGGTGGTGTGGAGTGGAAAAACGATGGATTTGGGCCCAGATCTTTTGACTGGGGTGAATGTGTGACATTGATCCACATTCTGTCCATCATTGTTGTTTTTGCAGTAACCGCTCTAAGTGTACTGGGGATGCTCAGACGTGAGTCCCAGGCACTCCACACCACTGGAAGCAAGCTAGCCGGGCTGATGAGAGGTGTTACCTCGAAACCGGTCCGGTCCTCGGATGCTTGTTTCCGTTCTGGGAAGGACATGGCTTTTGTAGTTCGGACTGGACTGTTCCCATGGGGCACAGGGTCAGCGCTGATTTGCATATCGCCATTGTCTAACCCAGGGTGGTGTGGAGTGGAAAAACGATGGATTTGGGCCCAGATCTTTTGACTGGGGTGAATGTGTGACATTGATCCACATTCTGTCCATCATTGTTGTTTTTGCAGTAACCGCTCTAAGTGTACTGGGGATGCTCAGACGTGAGTTCCAGGCACTCCACACCACTGGAAGCAAGCTAGCCGGGCTGATGAGAGGTGTTACCTCGAAACCGGGCCGGTCCTCGGATGCTTGTTTCCGTTCTGGGAAGGACATGGCTTTTGTAGTTCGGACTGGACTGTTCCCATGGGGCACAGGGTCAGCGCTGATTTGCATATCGCCATTGTCTAACCCAGGGTGGTGTGGAGTGGAAAAACGATGGATTTGGGCCCAGATCTTTTGACTGGGGTGAATGTGTGACATTGATCCACATTCTGTCCATCATTGTTGTTTTTGCAGTAACCGCTCTAAGTGTACTGGGGATGCTCAGACGTGAGTCCCAGGCACTCCAGACCACTGGAAGCAAGCTAGCCGGGCTGATGAGAGGTGTTACCTCGAAACCGGGCCGGTCCTCGGATGCTTGTTTCCGTTCTGGAAGGACATGGCTTTTGTAGTTCGGACTGGACTGTTCCCATGGGGCACAGGGTCAGCGCTGATTTGCATATCGCCATTGTCTAACCCAGGGTGGTGTGGAGTGGAATAACGATGGATTTGGGCCCAGATCTTTTGACTGGGGTGAATGTGTGACATTGATCCACATTCTGTCCATCATTGTTGTTTTTGCAGTAACCGCTCTAAGTGTACTGGGGATGCTCAGACGTGAGTCCCAGGCACTCCACACCACTGGAAGCAAGCTAGCCGGGCTGATGAGAGGTGTTACCTCGAAACCGGGCCGGTCCTCGGATGCTTGTTTCCGTTCTGGGAAGGACATGGCTTTTGTAGTTCGGACTGGACTGTTCCCATGGGGCACAGGGTCAGCGCTGATTTGCATATCGCCATTGTCTAACCCAGGGTGGTGTGGAGTGGAAAAACGATGGATTTGGGCCCACATCTTTTGACTGGGGTGAATGTGTGACATTGATCCACATTCCTTCCATCATTGTTGTTTTTGCAGTAACCGCTCTAAGTGTACTGGGGATGCTCAGACGTGAGTCCCAGGCACTCCACACCACTGGAAGCAAGCTAGCCGGGCTGATGAGAGGTGTTACCTCGAAACCGGGCCGGTCCTCGGATGCTTGTTTCCGTTCTGGGAAGGACATGGCTTTTGTAGTTCGGACTGGACTGTTCCCATGGGGCACAGGGTCAGCGCTGATTTGCATATCGCCATTGTCTAAGCCAGGGTGGTGTGGAGTGGAAAAACAATGGATTTGGGCCCAGATCTTTTGACTGGGGTGAATGTGTGACATTGATCCACATTCTGTCCAACATTGTTGTTTTTGCAGTAACCGCTCTAAGTGTACTGGGGATGCTCAGACGTGAGTTCCAGGCACTCCACACCACTGGAAGCAAGCTAGCCGGGCTGATGAGAGGTGTTACCTCGAAACCGGGCCGGTCCTCGGATGCTTGTTTCCGTTCTGGGAAGGACATGGCTTTTGTAGTTCGGACTGGACTGTTCCCATGGGGCACAGGGTCAGCGCTGATTTGCATATCGCCATTGTCTAACCCAGGGTGGTGTGGAGTGGAAAAACGATGGATTTGGGCCCAGATCTTTTGACTGGGGTGAATGTGTGACATTGATCCACATTCTGTCCATCATTGTTGTTTTTGCAGTAACCGCTCTAAGTGTACTGGGGATGCTCAGACGTGAGTTCCAGGCACTCCACACCACTGGAAGCAAGCTAGCCGGGCTGATGAGAGGTGTTACCTCGAAACCGGGCCGGTCCTCGGATGCTTGTTTCCGTTCTGGGAAGGACATGGCTTTTGTAGTTCGGACTGGACTGTTCCCATGGGGCACAGGGTCAGCGCTGATTTGCATATCGCCATTGTCTAACCCAGGGTGGTGTGGAGTGGAAAAACGATGGATTTGGGCCCAGATCTTTTGACTGGGGTGAATGTGTGACATTGATCCACATTCTGTCCATCATTGTTGTTTTTGCAGTAACCGCTCTAAGTGTACTGGGGATGCTCAGACGTGAGTCCCAGGCACTCCACACCACTGGAAGCAAGCTAGCCGGGCTGATGAGAGGTGTTACCTCGAAACCGGGCCGGTCCTCGGATGCTTGTTTCCGTTCTGGGAAGGACATGGCTTTTGTAGTTCGGACTGGACTGTTTCCATGGGGCACAGGGTCAGCGCTGATTTGCATATCGCCATTGTCTAACCCAGGGTGGTGTGGAGTGGAATAACGATGGATTTGGGCCCAGATCTTTTGACTGGGGTGAATGTGTGACATTGATCCACATTCTGTCCATCATTGTTGTTTTTGCAGTAACCGCTCTAAGTGTACTGGGGATGCTCAGACGTGAGTCCCAGGCACTCCACACCACTGGAAGCAAGCTAGCCGGGCTGATGAGAGGTGTTACCTCGAAACCGGGCCGGTCCTCGGATGCTTGTTTCCGTTCTGGGAAGGACATGGCTTTTGTAGTTCGGACTGGACTGTTCCCATGGGGCACAGGGTCAGCGCTGATTTGCATATCGCCATTGTCTAACCCAGGGTGGTGTGGAGTGGAATAACGATGGATTTGGGCCCAGATCTTTTGACTGGGGTGAATGTGTGACATTGATCCACATTCTGTCCATCATTGTTGTTTTTGCAGTAACCGCTCTAAGTGTACTGGGGATGCTCAGACGTGAGTCCCAGGCACTCCACACCACTGGAAGCAAGCTAGCCGGGCTGATGAGAGGTGTTACCTCGAAACCGGGCCGGTCCTCGGATGCTTGTTTCCGTTCTGGGAAGGACATGGCTTTTGTAGTTCGGACTGGACTGTTCCCATGGGGCACAGGGTCAGCGCTGATTTGCATATCGCCATTGTCTAACCCAGGGTGGTGTGGAGTGGAAAAACGATGGATTTGGGCCCAGATCTTTTGACTGGGGTGAATGTGTGACATTGATCCACATTCTGTCCATCATTGTTGTTTTTGCAGTAACCGCTCTAAGTGTACTGGGGATGCTCAGACGTGAGTCCCAGGCACTCCACACCACTGGAAGCAAGCTAGCCGGGCTGATGAGAGGTGTTACCTCGAAACCGGGCCGGTCCTCGGATGCTTGTTTCCGTTCTGGGAAGGACATGGCTTTTGTAGTTCGGACTGGACTGTTCCCATGGGGCACAGGGTCAGCGCTGATTTGCATATCGCCATTGTCTAACCCAGGGTGGTGTGGAGTGGAAAAACGATGGATTTGGGCCCAGATCTTTTGACTGGGGTGAATGTGTGACATTGATCCACATTCTGTCCATCATTGTTGTTTTTGCAGTAACCGCTCTAAGTGTACTGGGGATGCTCAGACGTGAGTCCCAGGCACTCCACACCACTGGAAGCAAGCTAGCCGGGCTGATGAGAGGTGTTACCTCGAAACCGGGCCGGTCCTCGGATGCTTGTTTCCGTTCTGGGAAGGACATGGCTTTTGTAGTTCGGACTGGACTGTTCCCATGGGGCACAGGGTCAGCGCTGATTTGCATATCGCCATTGTCTAACCCAGGGTGGTGTGGAGTGGAAAAACGATGGATTTGGGCCCAGATCTTTTGACTGGGGTGAATGTGTGACATTGATCCACATTCTGTCCATCATTGTTGTTTTTGCAGTAACCGCTCTAAGTGTACTGGGGATGCTCAGACGTGAGTTCCAGGCACTCCACACCACTGGAAGCAAGCTAGCCGGGCTGATGAGAGGTGTTACCTCGAAACCGGGCCGGTCCTCGGATGCTTGTTTCCGTTCTGGGAAGGACATGGCTTTTGTAGTTCGGACTGGACTGTTCCCATGGGGCACAGGGTCAGCGCTGATTTGCATATCGCCATTGTCTAACCCAGGGTGGTGTGGAGTGGAAAAACGATGGATTTGGGCCCAGATCTTTTGACTGGGGTGAATGTGTGACATTGATCCACATTCTGTCCATCATTGTTGTTTTTGCAGTAACCGCTCTAAGTGTACTGGGGATGCTCAGACGTGAGTCCCAGGCACTCCACACCACTGGAAGCAAGCTAGCCGGGCTGATGAGAGGTGTTACCTCGAAACCGGGCCGGTCCTCGGATGCTTGTTTCCGTTCTGGGAAGGACATGGCTTTTGTAGTTCGGACTGGACTGTTCCCATGGGGCACAGGGTCAGCGCTGATTTGCATATCGCCATTGTCTAACCCAGGGTGGTGTGGAGTGGAATAACGATGGATTTGGGCCCAGATCTTTTGACTGGGGTGAATGTGTGACATTGATCCACATTCTGTCCATCATTGTTGTTTTTGCAGTAACCGCTCTAAGTGTACTGGGGATGCTCAGACGTGAGTCCCAGGCACTCCACACCACTGGAAGCAAGCTAGCCGGGCTGATGAGAGGTGTTACCTCGAAACCGGGCCGGTCCTCGGATGCTTGTTTCCGTTCTGGGAAGGACATGGCTTTTGTAGTTCGGACTGGACTGTTCCCATGGGGCACAGGGTCAGCGCTGATTTGCATATCGCCATTGTCTAACCCAGGGTGGTGTGGAGTGGAAAAACGATGGATTTGGGCCCAGATCTTTTGACTGGGGTGAATGTGTGACATTGATCCACATTCCTTCCATCATTGTTGTTTTTGCAGTAACCGCTCTAAGTGTACTGGGGATGCTCAGACGTGAGTCCCAGGCACTCCACACCACTGGAAGCAAGCTAGCCGGGCTGATGAGAGGTGTTACCTCGAAACCGGGCCGGTCCTCGGATGCTTGTTTCCGTTCTGGGAAGGACATGGCTTTTGTAGTTCGGACTGGACTGTTCCCATGGGGCACAGGGTCAGCGCTGATTTGCATATCGCCATTGTCTAACCCAGGGTGGTGTGGAGTGGAAAAACGATGGATTTGGGCCCAGATCTTTTGACTGGGGTGAATGTGTGACATTGATCCACATTCTGTCCAACATTGTTGTTTTTGCAGTAACCGCTCTAAGTGTACTGGGGATGCTCAGACGTGAGTTCCAGGCACTCCACACCACTGGAAGCAAGCTAGCCGGGCTGATGAGAGGTGTTACCTCGAAACCGGGCCGGTCCTCGGATGCTTGTTTCCGTTCTGGGAAGGACATGGCTTTTGTAGTTCGGACTGGACTGTTCCCATGGGGCACAGGGTCAGCGCTGATTTGCATATCGCCATTGTCTAACCCAGGGTGGTGTGGAGTGGAATAACGATGGATTTGGGCCCAGATCTTTTGACTGGGGTGAATGTGTGACATTGATCCACATTCTGTCCATCATTGTTGTTTTTGCAGTAACCGCTCTAAGTGTACTGGGGATGCTCAGACGTGAGTCCCAGGCACTCCACACCACTGGAAGCAAGCTAGCCGGGCTGATGAGAGGTGTTACCTCGAAACCGGGCCGGTCCTCGGATGCTTGTTTCCGTTCTGGGAAGGACATGGCTTTTGTAGTTCGGACTGGACTGTTTCCATGGGGCACAGGGTCAGCGCTGATTTGCATATCGCCATTGTCTAACCCAGGGTGGTGTGGAGTGGAATAACGATGGATTTGGGCCCAGATCTTTTGACTGGGGTGAATGTGTGACATTGACCCACATTCTGTCCATCATTGTTGTTTTTGCAGTAACCGCTCTAAGTGTACTGGGGATGCTCAGACGTGAGTCCCAGGCACTCCACACCACTGGAAGCAAGCTAGCCGGGCTGATGAGAGGTGTTACCTCGAAACCGGGCCGGTCCTCGGATGCTTGTTTCCGTTCTGGGAAGGACATGGCTTTTGTAGTTCGGACTGGACTGTTCCCATGGGGCACAGGGTCAGCGCTGATTTGCATATCGCCATTGTCTAACCCAGGGTGGTGTGGAGTGGAATAACGATGGATTTGGGCCCAGATCTTTTGACTGGGGTGAATGTGTGACATTGATCCACATTCTGTCCATCATTGTTGTTTTTGCAGTAACCGCTCTAAGTGTACTGGGGATGCTCAGACGTGAGTCCCAGGCACTCCACACCACTGGAAGCAAGCTAGCCGGGCTGATGAGAGGTGTTACCTCGAAACCGGGCCGGTCCTCGGATGCTTGTTTCCGTTCTGGGAAGGACATGGCTTTTGTAGTTCGGACTGGACTGTTCCCATGGGGCACAGGGTCAGCGCTGATTTGCATATCGCCATTGTCTAACCCAGGGTGGTGTGGAGTGGAAAAACGATGGATTTGGGCCCAGATCTTTTGACTGGGGTGAATGTGTGACATTGATCCACATTCTGTCCATCATTGTTGTTTTTGCAGTAACCGCTCTAAGTGTACTGGGGATGCTCAGACGTGAGTCCCAGGCACTCCACACCACTGGAAGCAAGCTAGCCGGGCTGATGAGAGGTGTTACCTCGAAACCGGGCCGGTCCTCGGATGCTTGTTTCCGTTCTGGGAAGGACATGGCTTTTGTAGTTCGGACTGGACTGTTCCCATGGGGCACAGGGTCAGCGCTGATTTGCATATCGCCATTGTCTAACCCAGGGTGGTGTGGAGTGGAAAAACGATGGATTTGGGCCCAGATCTTTTGACTGGGGTGAATGTGTGACATTGATCCACATTCTGTCCATCATTGTTGTTTTTGCAGTAACCGCTCTAAGTGTACTGGGGATGCTCAGACGTGAGTCCCAGGCACTCCACACCACTGGAAGCAAGCTAGCCGGGCTGATGAGAGGTGTTACCTCGAAACCGGGCCGGTCCTCGGATGCTTGTTTCCGTTCTGGGAAGGACATGGCTTTTGTAGTTCGGACTGGACTGTTCCCATGGGGCACAGGGTCAGCGCTGATTTGCATATCGCCATTGTCTAACCCAGGGTGGTGTGGAGTGGAAAAACGATGGATTTGGGCCCAGATCTTTTGACTGGGGTGAATGTGTGACATTGATCCACATTCTGTCCATCATTGTTGTTTTTGCAGTAACCGCTCTAAGTGTACTGGGGATGCTCAGACGTGAGTTCCAGGCACTCCACACCACTGGAAGCAAGCTAGCCGGGCTGATGAGAGGTGTTACCTCGAAACCGGGCCGGTCCTCGGATGCTTGTTTCCGTTCTGGGAAGGACATGGCTTTTGTAGTTCGGACTGGACTGTTCCCATGGGGCACAGGGTCAGCGCTGATTTGCATATCGCCATTGTCTAACCCAGGGTGGTGTGGAGTGGAAAAACGATGGATTTGGGCCCAGATCTTTTGACTGGGGTGAATGTGTGACATTGATCCACATTCTGTCCATCATTGTTGTTTTTGCAGTAACCGCTCTAAGTGTACTGGGGATGCTCAGACGTGAGTCCCAGGCACTCCACACCACTGGAAGCAAGCTAGCCGGGCTGATGAGAGGTGTTACCTCGAAACCGGGCCGGTCCTCGGATGCTTGTTTCCGTTCTGGAAGGACATGGCTTTTGTAGTTCGGACTGGACTGTTCCCATGGGGCACAGGGTCAGCGCTGATTTGCATATCGCCATTGTCTAACCCAGGGTGGTGTGGAGTGGAATAACGATGGATTTGGGCCCAGATCTTTTGACTGGGGTGAATGTGTGACATTGATCCACATTCTGTCCATCATTGTTGTTTTTGCAGTAACCGCTCTAAGTGTACTGGGGATGCTCAGACGTGAGTCCCAGGCACTCCACACCACTGGAAGCAAGCTAGCCGGGCTGATGAGAGGTGTTACCTCGAAACCGGGCCGGTCCTCGGATGCTTGTTTCCGTTCTGGGAAGGACATGGCTTTTGTAGTTCGGACTGGACTGTTCCCATGGGGCACAGGGTCAGCGCTGATTTGCATATCGCCATTGTCTAACCCAGGGTGGTGTGGAGTGGAAAAACGATGGATTTGGGCCCACATCTTTTGACTGGGGTGAATGTGTGACATTGATCCACATTCCTTCCATCATTGTTGTTTTTGCAGTAACCGCTCTAAGTGTACTGGGGATGCTCAGACGTGAGTCCCAGGCACTCCACACCACTGGAAGCAAGCTAGCCGGGCTGATGAGAGGTGTTACCTCGAAACCGGGCCGGTCCTCGGATGCTTGTTTCCGTTCTGGGAAGGACATGGCTTTTGTAGTTCGGACTGGACTGTTCCCATGGGGCACAGGGTCAGCGCTGATTTGCATATCGCCATTGTCTAAGCCAGGGTGGTGTGGAGTGGAAAAACGATGGATTTGGGCCCAGATCTTTTGACTGGGGTGAATGTGTGACATTGATCCACATTCTGTCCAACATTGTTGTTTTTGCAGTAACCGCTCTAAGTGTACTGGGGATGCTCAGACGTGAGTTCCAGGCACTCCACACCACTGGAAGCAAGCTAGCCGGGCTGATGAGAGGTGTTACCTCGAAACCGGGCCGGTCCTCGGATGCTTGTTTCCGTTCTGGGAAGGACATGGCTTTTGTAGTTCGGACTGGACTGTTCCCATGGGGCACAGGGTCAGCGCTGATTTGCATATCGCCATTGTCTAACCCAGGGTGGTGTGGAGTGGAAAAACGATGGATTTGGGCCCAGATCTTTTGAGTGGGGTGAATGTGTGACATTGATCCACATTCTGTCCATCATTGTTGTTTTTGCAGTAACCGCTCTAAGTGTACTGGGGATGCTCAGACGTGAGTTCCAGGCACTCCACACCACTGGAAGCAAGCTAGCCGGGCTGATGAGAGGTGTTACCTCGAAACCGGGCCGGTCCTCGGATGCTTGTTTCCGTTCTGGGAAGGACATGGCTTTTGTAGTTCGGACTGGACTGTTCCCATGGGGCACAGGGTCAGCGCTGATTTGCATATCGCCATTGTCTAACCCAGGGTGGTGTGGAGTGGAAAAACGATGGATTTGGGCCCAGATCTTTTGACTGGGGTGAATGTGTGACATTGATCCACATTCTGTCCATCATTGTTGTTTTTGCAGTAACCGCTCTAAGTGTACTGGGGATGCTCAGACGTGAGTCCCAGGCACTCCACACCACTGGAAGCAAGCTAGCCGGGCTGATGAGAGGTGTTACCTCGAAACCGGGCCGGTCCTCGGATGCTTGTTTCCGTTCTGGGAAGGACATGGCTTTTGTAGTTCGGACTGGACTGTTTCCATGGGGCACAGGGTCAGCGCTGATTTGCATATCGCCATTGTCTAACCCAGGGTGGTGTGGAGTGGAAAAACGATGGATTTGGGCCCAGATCTTTTGACTGGGGTGAATGTGTGACATTGATCCACATTCTGTCCATCATTGTTGTTTTTGCAGTAACCGCTCTAAGTGTACTGGGGATGCTCAGACGTGAGTCCCAGGCACTCCACACCACTGGAAGCAAGCTAGCCGGGCTGATGAGAGGTGTTACCTCGAAACCGGGCCGGTCCTCGGATGCTTGTTTCCGTTCTGGGAAGGACATGGCTTTTGTAGTTCGGACTGGACTGTTCCCATGGGGCACAGGGTCAGCGCTGATTTGCATATCGCCATTGTCTAACCCAGGGTGGTGTGGAGTGGAATAACGATGGATTTGGGCCCAGATCTTTTGACTGGGGTGAATGTGTGACATTGATCCACATTCTGTCCATCATTGTTGTTTTTGCAGTAACCGCTCTAAGTGTACTGGGGATGCTCAGACGTGAGTCCCAGGCACTCCACACCACTGGAAGCAAGCTAGCCGGGCTGATGAGAGGTGTTACCTCGAAACCGGGCCGGTCCTCGGATGCTTGTTTCCGTTCTGGGAAGGACATGGCTTTTGTAGTTCGGACTGGACTGTTCCCATGGGGCACAGGGTCAGCGCTGATTTGCATATCGCCATTGTCTAACCCAGGGTGGTGTGGAGTGGAAAAACGATGGATTTGGGCCCAGATCTTTTGACTGGGGTGAATGTGTGACATTGATCCACATTCTGTCCATCATTGTTGTTTTTGCAGTAACCGCTCTAAGTGTACTGGGGATGCTCAGACGTGAGTCCCAGGCACTCCACACCACTGGAAGCAAGCTAGCCGGGCTGATGAGAGGTGTTACCTCGAAACCGGTCCGGTCCTCGGATGCTTGTTTCCGTTCTGGGAAGGACATGGCTTTTGTAGTTCGGACTGGACTGTTCCCATGGGGCACAGGGTCAGCGCTGATTTGCATATCGCCATTGTCTAACCCAGGGTGGTGTGGAGTGGAAAAACGATGGATTTGGGCCCAGATCTTTTGACTGGGGTGAATGTGTGACATTGATCCACATTCTGTCCATCATTGTTGTTTTTGCAGTAACCGCTCTAAGTGTACTGGGGATGCTCAGACGTGAGTTCCAGGCACTCCACACCACTGGAAGCAAGCTAGCCGGGCTGATGAGAGGTGTTACCTCGAAACCGGGCCGGTCCTCGGATGCTTGTTTCCGTTCTGGGAAGGACATGGCTTTTGTAGTTCGGACTGGACTGTTCCCATGGGGCACAGGGTCAGCGCTGATTTGCATATCGCCATTGTCTAACCCAGGGTGGTGTGGAGTGGAAAAACGATGGATTTGGGCCCAGATCTTTTGACTGGGGTGAATGTGTGACATTGATCCACATTCTGTCCATCATTGTTGTTTTTGCAGTAACCGCTCTAAGTGTACTGGGGATGCTCAGACGTGAGTCCCAGGCACTCCACACCACTGGAAGCAAGCTAGCCGGGCTGATGAGAGGTGTTACCTCGAAACCGGGCCGGTCCTCGGATGCTTGTTTCCGTTCTGGAAGGACATGGCTTTTGTAGTTCGGACTGGACTGTTCCCATGGGGCACAGGGTCAGCGCTGATTTGCATATCGCCATTGTCTAACCCAGGGTGGTGTGGAGTGGAATAACGATGGATTTGGGCCCAGATCTTTTGACTGGGGTGAATGTGTGACATTGATCCACATTCTGTCCATCATTGTTGTTTTTGCAGTAACCGCTCTAAGTGTACTGGGGATGCTCAGACGTGAGTCCCAGGCACTCCACACCACTGGAAGCAAGCTAGCCGGGCTGATGAGAGGTGTTACCTCGAAACCGGGCCGGTCCTCGGATGCTTGTTTCCGTTCTGGGAAGGACATGGCTTTTGTAGTTCGGACTGGACTGTTCCCATGGGGCACAGGGTCAGCGCTGATTTGCATATCGCCATTGTCTAACCCAGGGTGGTGTGGAGTGGAAAAACGATGGATTTGGGCCCACATCTTTTGACTGGGGTGAATGTGTGACATTGATCCACATTCCTTCCATCATTGTTGTTTTTGCAGTAACCGCTCTAAGTGTACTGGGGATGCTCAGACGTGAGTCCCAGGCACTCCACACCACTGGAAGCAAGCTAGCCGGGCTGATGAGAGGTGTTACCTCGAAACCGGGCCGGTCCTCGGATGCTTGTTTCCGTTCTGGGAAGGACATGGCTTTTGTAGTTCGGACTGGACTGTTCCCATGGGGCACAGGGTCAGCGCTGATTTGCATATCGCCATTGTCTAAGCCAGGGTGGTGTGGAGTGGAAAAACAATGGATTTGGGCCCAGATCTTTTGACTGGGGTGAATGTGTGACATTGATCCACATTCTGTCCAACATTGTTGTTTTTGCAGTAACCGCTCTAAGTGTACTGGGGATGCTCAGACGTGAGTTCCAGGCACTCCACACCACTGGAAGCAAGCTAGCCGGGCTGATGAGAGGTGTTACCTCGAAACCGGGCCGGTCCTCGGATGCTTGTTTCCGTTCTGGGAAGGACATGGCTTTTGTAGTTCGGACTGGACTGTTCCCATGGGGCACAGGGTCAGCGCTGATTTGCATATCGCCATTGTCTAACCCAGGGTGGTGTGGAGTGGAAAAACGATGGATTTGGGCCCAGATCTTTTGACTGGGGTGAATGTGTGACATTGATCCACATTCTGTCCATCATTGTTGTTTTTGCAGTAACCGCTCTAAGTGTACTGGGGATGCTCAGACGTGAGTTCCAGGCACTCCACACCACTGGAAGCAAGCTAGCCGGGCTGATGAGAGGTGTTACCTCGAAACCGGGCCGGTCCTCGGATGCTTGTTTCCGTTCTGGGAAGGACATGGCTTTTGTAGTTCGGACTGGACTGTTCCCATGGGGCACAGGGTCAGCGCTGATTTGCATATCGCCATTGTCTAACCCAGGGTGGTGTGGAGTGGAAAAACGATGGATTTGGGCCCAGATCTTTTGACTGGGGTGAATGTGTGACATTGATCCACATTCTGTCCATCATTGTTGTTTTTGCAGTAACCGCTCTAAGTGTACTGGGGATGCTCAGACGTGAGTCCCAGGCACTCCACACCACTGGAAGCAAGCTAGCCGGGCTGATGAGAGGTGTTACCTCGAAACCGGGCCGGTCCTCGGATGCTTGTTTCCGTTCTGGGAAGGACATGGCTTTTGTAGTTCGGACTGGACTGTTTCCATGGGGCACAGGGTCAGCGCTGATTTGCATATCGCCATTGTCTAACCCAGGGTGGTGTGGAGTGGAATAACGATGGATTTGGGCCCAGATCTTTTGACTGGGGTGAATGTGTGACATTGATCCACATTCTGTCCATCATTGTTGTTTTTGCAGTAACCGCTCTAAGTGTACTGGGGATGCTCAGACGTGAGTCCCAGGCACTCCACACCACTGGAAGCAAGCTAGCCGGGCTGATGAGAGGTGTTACCTCGAAACCGGGCCGGTCCTCGGATGCTTGTTTCCGTTCTGGGAAGGACATGGCTTTTGTAGTTCGGACTGGACTGTTCCCATGGGGCACAGGGTCAGCGCTGATTTGCATATCGCCATTGTCTAACCCAGGGTGGTGTGGAGTGGAATAACGATGGATTTGGGCCCAGATCTTTTGACTGGGGTGAATGTGTGACATTGATCCACATTCTGTCCATCATTGTTGTTTTTGCAGTAACCGCTCTAAGTGTACTGGGGATGCTCAGACGTGAGTCCCAGGCACTCCACACCACTGGAAGCAAGCTAGCCGGGCTGATGAGAGGTGTTACCTCGAAACCGGGCCGGTCCTCGGATGCTTGTTTCCGTTCTGGGAAGGACATGGCTTTTGTAGTTCGGACTGGACTGTTCCCATGGGGCACAGGGTCAGCGCTGATTTGCATATCGCCATTGTCTAACCCAGGGTGGTGTGGAGTGGAAAAACGATGGATTTGGGCCCAGATCTTTTGACTGGGGTGAATGTGTGACATTGATCCACATTCTGTCCATCATTGTTGTTTTTGCAGTAACCGCTCTAAGTGTACTGGGGATGCTCAGACGTGAGTCCCAGGCACTCCACACCACTGGAAGCAAGCTAGCCGGGCTGATGAGAGGTGTTACCTCGAAACCGGGCCGGTCCTCGGATGCTTGTTTCCGTTCTGGGAAGGACATGGCTTTTGTAGTTCGGACTGGACTGTTCCCATGGGGCACAGGGTCAGCGCTGATTTGCATATCGCCATTGTCTAACCCAGGGTGGTGTGGAGTGGAAAAACGATGGATTTGGGCCCAGATCTTTTGACTGGGGTGAATGTGTGACATTGATCCACATTCTGTCCATCATTGTTGTTTTTGCAGTAACCGCTCTAAGTGTACTGGGGATGCTCAGACGTGAGTCCCAGGCACTCCACACCACTGGAAGCAAGCTAGCCGGGCTGATGAGAGGTGTTACCTCGAAACCGGGCCGGTCCTCGGATGCTTGTTTCCGTTCTGGGAAGGACATGGCTTTTGTAGTTCGGACTGGACTGTTCCCATGGGGCACAGGGTCAGCGCTGATTTGCATATCGCCATTGTCTAACCCAGGGTGGTGTGGAGTGGAAAAACGATGGATTTGGGCCCAGATCTTTTGACTGGGGTGAATGTGTGACATTGATCCACATTCTGTCCATCATTGTTGTTTTTGCAGTAACCGCTCTAAGTGTACTGGGGATGCTCAGACGTGAGTTCCAGGCACTCCACACCACTGGAAGCAAGCTAGCCGGGCTGATGAGAGGTGTTACCTCGAAACCGGGCCGGTCCTCGGATGCTTGTTTCCGTTCTGGGAAGGACATGGCTTTTGTAGTTCGGACTGGACTGTTCCCATGGGGCACAGGGTCAGCGCTGATTTGCATATCGCCATTGTCTAACCCAGGGTGGTGTGGAGTGGAAAAACGATGGATTTGGGCCCAGATCTTTTGACTGGGGTGAATGTGTGACATTGATCCACATTCTGTCCATCATTGTTGTTTTTGCAGTAACCGCTCTAAGTGTACTGGGGATGCTCAGACGTGAGTCCCAGGCACTCCACACCACTGGAAGCAAGCTAGCCGGGCTGATGAGAGGTGTTACCTCGAAACCGGGCCGGTCCTCGGATGCTTGTTTCCGTTCTGGGAAGGACATGGCTTTTGTAGTTCGGACTGGACTGTTCCCATGGGGCACAGGGTCAGCGCTGATTTGCATATCGCCATTGTCTAACCCAGGGTGGTGTGGAGTGGAATAACGATGGATTTGGGCCCAGATCTTTTGACTGGGGTGAATGTGTGACATTGATCCACATTCTGTCCATCATTGTTGTTTTTGCAGTAACCGCTCTAAGTGTACTGGGGATGCTCAGACGTGAGTCCCAGGCACTCCACACCACTGGAAGCAAGCTAGCCGGGCTGATGAGAGGTGTTACCTCGAAACCGGGCCGGTCCTCGGATGCTTGTTTCCGTTCTGGGAAGGACATGGCTTTTGTAGTTCGGACTGGACTGTTCCCATGGGGCACAGGGTCAGCGCTGATTTGCATATCGCCATTGTCTAACCCAGGGTGGTGTGGAGTGGAAAAACGATGGATTTGGGCCCAGATCTTTTGACTGGGGTGAATGTGTGACATTGATCCACATTCTGTCCAACATTGTTGTTTTTGCAGTAACCGCTCTAAGTGTACTGGGGATGCTCAGACGTGAGTTCCAGGCACTCCACACCACTGGAAGCAAGCTAGCCGGGCTGATGAGAGGTGTTACCTCGAAACCGGGCCGGTCCTCGGATGCTTGTTTCCGTTCTGGGAAGGACATGGCTTTTGTAGTTCGGACTGGACTGTTCCCATGGGGCACAGGGTCAGCGCTGATTTGCATATCGCCATTGTCTAACCCAGGGTGGTGTGGAGTGGAATAACGATGGATTTGGGCCCAGATCTTTTGACTGGGGTGAATGTGTGACATTGATCCACATTCTGTCCATCATTGTTGTTTTTGCAGTAACCGCTCTAAGTGTACTGGGGATGCTCAGACCTGAGTCCCAGGCACTCCACACCACTGGAACCAAGCTAGCCGGGCTGATGAGAGGTGTTACCTCGAAACCGGGCCGGTCCTCGGATGCTTGTTTCCGTTCTGGGAAGGACATGGCTTTTGTAGTTCGGACTGGACTGTTCCCATGGGGCACAGGGTCAGCGCTGATTTGCATATCGCCATTGTCTAACCCAGGGTGGTGTGGAGTGGAAAAACGATGGATTTGGGCCCAGATCTTTTGACTGGGGTGAATGTGTGACATTGATCCACATTCTGTCCAACATTGTTGTTTTTGCAGTAACCGCTCTAAGTGTACTGGGGATGCTCAGACGTGAGTCCCAGGCACTCCACACCACTGGAAGCAAGCTAGCCGGGCTGATGAGAGGTGTTACCTCGAAACCGGGCCGGTCCTCGGATGCTTGTTTCCGTTCTGGGAAGGACATGGCTTTTGTAGTTCGGACTGGACTGTTCCCATGGGGCACAGGGTCAGCGCTGATTTGCATATCGCCATTGTCTAACCCAGGGTGGTGTGGAGTGGAAAAACGATGGATTTGGACCCAGATCTTTTGACTGGGGTGAATGTGTGACATTGATCCACATTCTGTCCATCATTGTTGTTTTTGCAGTAACAAGCACAGACACCAGCACAAGCCACGGAAGCATGACAGAGATCCCCATTTTTAGACGAAGGCTCAGGGGATGGGAGAAGTTCACGATCTTGGCGCAATAGAAGACACAGATCCAGGCATTGATCCAGAAACTTGAGAAATACAAAAATGGAGTGAGGATAAAGAAGGTTTTCCAAACACTGTCTCTGTTGTGCACCTCTCTCTGGAGCAAAAAGAGAAGGTAATCAGATGATGTGAAACCTTGCACAAATACATTGGTCAGCCCAAGGAACAGTAGGAAGAGATCACTTGTTGGTGGCCGGTGTCTGCTTCCAGCCCACTGGATAGCGATCGCAGCTACTATGAAGGTGTTAGAGGTGATGCCCATTAGCAGAATAATTAGAACAATGACCACTAATAAAAGAATAAGTGGAGACATTTTGTTCATTGCAGTTGACTACTAGAGTTCCTTTTCTCTGTTGTTCTCAGAAATGTCCACACTTGAGCCTAATATTTATATCTTCTGCATGTCTGCTGGTCCTGACGCACAGATATTTTCCTAATGGCCTTCTTTTTCCAGCATTTCCCTCTTTAACCAAAACACCTGTTGTATGGAAATGCTGTGGCATATATTTAAACACCATCTCACCATTTCCTTTCCTTTCCTTTCCTTTCCTTTCCTTTCCTTTCCTTTCCTTTCCTTTCCTTTCCTTTCCTTTCCTTTCCTTTCCTTTCCTTTCCTTTCCATTCCTTTCCTTTCCTTCCCTTTCCTTTCCTCTCTTCTGTGTCCCCTTCCCTTCCCTTCCCTCCACTTTTCTGAGTTTCCTTGAGTCTAACTCTTTATCCTCTTCTCTTGCATTCCAAACCATTGTTTTATCTGTCTTCAGCTCATATCACCAGGGAACATGGACCTAAATAGGGGTAATCAGAAATAAGAGGTGCTGTCCTGGCTTGCCCTTAAGAGACCCTTACTCTGCCCTTGCTGCCTCCATTCAAGGGGCGATAAAGAACAGAATAATCATCTTTTTCACCATGTACCACCATGCCCCTCCGCATTTCTTCGATTAAAAGAGATATATTGAAGGGCAGGCATTGACCAACAAATTAGTCCACTGAAAAAAACACTCGACATTGCCCAGGGACACCTTATGGATACTTTTAAGTAATGATTGATTTAATGCCTTAATGTTGTGCACTAGATAACACTTTGCAATCTCCCATTAATAAATGTTTGGACACCGATAGGTTTTCCAATGCCAGTAATTATTTCCCTTCATGCTATCAATTGAGTTGGTAATGATAGTGTATTCAACTGAAGTGCCTGCTGACATTTATGTTTTTCTTTCTGTGTGCTCTCACCTTTTGTGTGTGACCAGCTGGGTCCAGTCCGGTGCAGATGGATGAATGATGCTGTTTACCACTGTGAGGGAGCAAGGCAAAGAGCAGCGGCCTACTGACCTGCTGTCCTGTCTCAGGAAGGTCTATCTACCGCCTCAATACCACTCACAGTTTCTCCTCCTCCATAAGGAGTGTCACCACCAATCCTCTACAGTTATTTCTGGTGGATGGTCGAAGCAGTATCCACAGCAAGTTCTTCATAATATGACTGACAACTCTGGACTGCAGCACATTGGTAATTTACTCTGTGGCTTAATTGAAGATGCATGGTGATTAATAAATACTCTGCTAGTACAATACTAACTTTTCCATTTTTAAATATTTAGATAATGCCTTGTGCTGTTACTTACTCTTTCTCCCCAATAATCACACTTACATCGAACTATGTATATAGTTCCTCAAAGTAATACAATTATTCTCTGTGTGATTACCTATGGCGTCTTCCATTGATTATTATTGTTGTAAATGTGTGTATTCAATCCTAACACACTTTAAACAAAGAGGACTCAGAGAAATTTCAGGCCTTTATACACTCTCCCAATTAATATCACTGTTAATAAAGTATACCTTTCCGCTGAGGATCCTAGTTACTGTATTAGGTTTCTAGACCAGGATATGTCAATAATAGTCTTAGCTATATGGAGCACAAGCCCTTACCCACCCAAAAGTGAAATGCATCATCATCGGACTGTGGTCACCGTTGGGCCAGGGATGCAATGCCCAATGTGCTCCTCAAGGGGGGTCTTTGCCGAAGATCTATTTTAGCCTTAAGGGTTGCAGATGTGCAATTCAGATGCCTCCAATTGTTGTTGGAATACAAAGTCTAGGAAGATTGGTTAGAAATTGTGCATATTAAAATTAACTGTAGAATCTCTTTTCCTTTTATCTGTTTATTCTTGATGTCTACGTTAAAGATTAAAAGCAAAGTAAAAACTATGTAGGATTGTAATGTCCCCTGTATTCTCACTTATTGTTTTGTAGTTGGTCAACATGTCAGGAAGAATCTGTTTTCCACAAAACCGAAGGGATCCTCATTTCAAGAAAGCAGTGTCAATTGCTAAATGACTACTCTCCTAAGCAAGGGCTGTAAATTTAGAGAACAGCAACTTCTGTTGTTTAATCTTTTTGATTTTCACAAGTATGGGGGTTCAACATTCTATCGGACGGTTGTGTGCAACTGAGTTGATATCAAAGCGGTTTCATGGTAGCTGCTAAGGGGGGTGTTCAGGAGGGACTATTCAATGTTACTCGACAAACTTGTGGAGTGAATCCAAGCTTGGTGCCGAAGCACCACGCTAGTCCTGACAGCTCTACCCAAGCAGTCAGTAGTATATAGGTTTGATCAGAGAGAGAACTTTGCTGCATTATGGCCATGTTGGATAAGGCCCTGAGGATTGGGCCTAATATCAACTGGGATGGGAGGTAAGATGTCTATCAATTAAGACAATGCTTGTGAATATCTCCCAAGTAGGCAGGAGGTGATCACAGATCAAAGGGAAAGACTGGCCAAGGAGAACAACAATTCCACAAATGCCTCAAAGCATTTGGACTCTGTCAGGCAGACTGGTAGGAAATGCATTTAGGTTACTCTACTGGTCCCTCCTGCTGTATTTATAGCAGCATCTTTAAGCATAGGATTAGCAAGTGCTAGCCACTCCAAACTGAATAATGACAACCTCCTTTTACCATTCCATGCACAGCAGTATTGCTTTAGATTTCACTCTTATTAGAGCTTGTTAGAGAGGTATAGCTTTGTCCAGACAAAAAGGATCAACCCGTATAAGTCAAAATAAAGCACTTTCAGGCTTAGAGTGCAGAGTAATGTAACAAAGTCAAAAGGCCTCTTAAATGGTAAGTTGAGAGATGAGCTTTATTTAACAACCAAACAAAAGAGGGGACTACCGGTCAATATGTACAGAGACAGAAAAACCTGAATAGAAAACCGTGGAAACTTAGAGCAATACAAATTCAGCCTCACTGTATTGAGATGAATCCCATAAATCCACCACACTGGCGGAGCATCGTCATCTGGGAATAGTAACACAAACTAAGTGCATTCCACACCTTACTAGGGGGAACTCAACTGCACTTGATTCAAAACCGAAGATCGGTCCAACCAAGGTGTGATCTCAGGCAGTGGCGCTGATGATTTACAGTGCAAAAATAAAAATAAATGTGAAGATTAAAAATGACTACTAGGACACACAATTTTTTTTAAATTAAGGTTTTCGTAGTGTCAAGATTACAAACATGAGCTGATAGTTTGAACACATAACTATCTTATTAGCAATAGGACAAAGGTTGCCATGTTTTAGCCATAGAGGTGACAATAACCCAGCTTTTGTCAGGACCAAGAATGATATACGCTACTGCAAAGGTGCTATAAAAATTATGTGAATAACAAAAAACATTTAACATTCAGTCAGAAACTTGTATAATCGTGGTTACATTACACCCTACCAGAACCTGATTAGCACAGATGTGCAAAGGTTTCCAATTTACTGGAGGTGCAGTTTCTTTCCTACATTAACAAATATTAAAGTGGTTAGTGTTATGCTCTGGTACACTTTAATCATCCAAATCTCTGCCTCATTATGTAGGTGCCGTAAATGAATGCATGACAGAGGTATAAGCCCAATCCGTGGCTACACATATAGTATGCTGAAAAACTGTATTATATTAATTTAGAATGTACTCACCCATCTTTAAGTGGGAGTACACCTCACCTCACCCGGCAACTGCTCGGTAAATGAGTCCCCGCTCTGTCAATCAATCAATCAATCAATCACAGCATTCATATAGCGCGCTACTCACCCGGAGGGTCTCAAGGCGCTTGGGGAGGGGGGGGTCCGCTACTGCTCGAACAGCCAGGTCTTGAGCTGCTTCCTGAAGGCGAGGAGGTCGTGGGTCAGGCGGAGGTGGGTCGGGAGGGAGTTCCACGTCTTGGCGGCGAGGTAGGAGAAGGATCTTCCTCCTGTGGTGGCTCTTCGGATGCGGGGGACGGCGGCGAGGGCGTGGTTCATTGATCAAAGCTGGCGCGTGGGAGTGTAGAAGTTGAGGCGGCTGTTGAGGTATCTTGGGCCTTGGTTGTGTAGGGCTTTGTGTGCGTGGGTGAGGAGTCGGAACATGATTCTCTTGTTGACCGGGAGCCAGTGCAGGTCTCTCAGGTGTCCGGAGATGTGACTGTGTCGGGGGATGTCCAGAATGAGTCTTGCTGAGGCGTTCTGGATTCGCTGGAGTCTCTTCTGGAGTCTGGCAGTGGTTCCGGCGTAGAGGGAGTTGCCATAGTCCAGTCGGCTGGTGACGAGGGCCTGGGTGACCGTTTTCCTGGTTTCGGTGGGGATCCACCGGAAGATCTTACGTAGCATGCGCAGGATGTTGAAGCACGATGAGGAGACGGCATTGACTTGTCTGGTCATGGAGAGGGAGGAGTCCAGGATGAAGCCCAGGTTGCGTGCGTGGTCTGTTGGTTTGGGTGCGCTGCCCAGGGCAGGGGGCCACCAGGAGTCGTCCCAGGCGGAGGGCGAAGATCCCAGGATGAGGACTTCCGTCTTGTCTGAGTTCCGTTTCAGGCGGCTGTTCTTCATCCACTCGGCTACGTCTTTCATCCCCTCCTGTAGGCTGGCTCTGGCGGTGGCGGGGTCGTTGGTGAGGGAGAGGATCAGCTGGGTGTCGTCGGCATAAGAGATGATGTTGAGGTTGTGTTGGCGTGCGATGGCCGCAAGGGGGCTCATGTAGACATTGAAGAGGGTGGGGCTGAGCGAGGAGCCTTGAGGAACGCCGCAGATGACTTCGGTGGCTTCAGATCTAAAGGGGGGGAGGCGGACTCTCTGAGCCCTTCCGGCGAGGAAGGAGGTGATCCACTCTAGTGCCTTCTCTTGGATTCCGGTGTTGCTGAGGCGCTTTGTCGAGGGCTCGGATGTCATCGGTGGCGGCGATGAGGGCAGTCTCGGTGCTGTGGTTGGTCCGGAAGCCGGACTGCGAGTGGTCGAGGGATCCATTCGTCTCGAGGAAGGCGGCCAGCTGCTTGTTGACGGTCTTCTCGATGACTTTGGCTGGAAACGGTAGGAGCGAGATGGGGCGGTAGTTTTTGAGTTCGGTGGGGTCCACTGATGGTTTCTTCAGTAGAGCGCTGAGTTCGGCATGCTTCCAGCTCTCCGGGAAGGTCGCTGTGTCAAAGGAGGTGTTGATGATGTCCCGCAGGTGGGGTGCGATGACGGAGTCGGCCTTGTTGAAGACGTGGTGAGGGCAGGGGTACAAGAGAACACGCAAGAAAGAAATCCTTTTGTGCCCCTCTCCCTAATGTATAGACTATATAAACCTTGATGTTGACAAAACTGAAAACAGACCATTGACCCCTAATGCAGGCCCAAATTTATGATGAAGAACTCAGTTAAAAACAAAGACATTGCTATGCAAGTTCCAATAGAAGGAGCATTTTACATTGCCCCAAATATTGAAGTGCCACTTGCTGTATCACAAAAGACAGTTTTTTTATATATATAATTGAGTGAAGAAAATGCAATCCTCATTACTCAGCTATAGAAACCTGCAAGGTAAATAGCAGCACAAGAAAGAGCCAAAAATCACTCACCAGAAGGACATATAGACTCACCTGTGCGTCGGTACCCCGGGCATGAACCAAGCCGAAGGGGAGGTACCTGAACGGTAGGAAGAGTCTCCTTAAATAGGCCTTCTGATTGGATAACACGCATCACCTGGCTCAATTGCGTGCAAATGCGCACATTGCGCGCATGCGCCTGTACATGAAACAGGAAATACTACTTCTTGTTACTGTGCATGCTCAAAGCTTAAATGCTGTGATGGAATAGTGGGAAATGTAGTTTTATGCCGCCTCCATTCTACAATCTTCTAACTGCACCAAGGCCCTCTTTGACATTGTTAAGAAACTTTCTAATCCGAAATGCATGAGTAATAAGGTGACTGCCTCGCAGAAGGTCTGCGATGAGATAACGGCATTTTTTGAAGAGAAAATTGCTACAATCATAGGTAACCTCCAAAAGTCAACTACTGTTAATGTGGAGACTGTGCCACTGGAGCATAAGGAAGAGCCGGGGTTGAAACCTTCCCTTAGCCAATTTACCGAATTGACGAAGGAAGTGTTTCGCAGTCTAGTATGTAATGTTTCTTCTGTCTCCCCCCTTGACCCCTGTCCCCCGAGGTTATGGAAGGAAGTGGGACAAGCAACCGTACCTTGGCTACATCAGTTATGCAACCAATCATTGGAGGCAGGGGTGGTGCCGGATGCTTGGAAACATGCAATGGTCAACCCCCTGCTCAAAAAGCCTTCGCTGGACCCTAGTGCCCCTGCTAATTTTAGACCTATATCTCTTTTACCCTTCCCAGTAAAGGTCTTGGAAAAATTAGTAAGCAGGGATCTTTCAGACTTCTTGGAAAAAAATTACCTGTTGGATGAGGACCAGTTTGGCTTCCGTGCAAAACATGGCACGGAGTCAGCATTATTAACGGTCATGGACAGTCTTCGAAGGCGTGCGGACAATGGAGAGCCCACTGTATTGATATTGTTGGATATGTCAACCGCTTTTGATACTGTGAACCACTGTATCTTGTTGGAGAGGCTAACAGAGACCGGGGTGAACGGGATGGCTTTTCAATGGTTACAGTCTTATCTGTCGGACAGACAACAGACAGTATCCTTAACACCATTTACATCAAATAAGTTACCAGTCCCCTACGGAGTGGCTCAGGGCTCGTCCATTAGTCCTATCCTTTTTAATATTTATCTGCGTCCTCTACTCCCCCTGATTAGATCTTTTGGGATTGAGTTGGTTAACTATGCCGACGACACCCAATTTGTGTTTTCCCTGGAGGGGGAGTAAGCGGTGCCGCTGAGTACCCTTCAGGACTGTATGCGTCATACCTCCGTTTGGCTTAGGAAAAACTACCTTCAATTTAATGGTGGTAAAACGGAGGTAATGTTCTGCCCGGGTAACACCCTGCCTTGCCAGCTACCACTGGAGTTCAGACTTACCTCGGAAGAAGAACCCCTGACTCCGGTTAAGGTGGTACGGAACCTAGGGGTTATGGTGGAGGATAACCTTCAGATAGAGGCCCAAGCCAACAAGACAATCAGTGTTTGTATGGTCCTCCTACGAATGTTGCGACAGGTGCTACCTTTTCTCCCGAGTGAGACTCGCCCCTGGAGGTCAGAAGTCTGATACTTTGTAGACTGGACTATTGTAATGCTCTGTATTTGGGAGCCCCACAGTATATCATTCAGAGTTTACAAAGAGTCCAGTCTACAGCGGCTAAATTAGCCTTGAACTGGGAGCGTCGCTCTTCTACTTCGTTGGCTCTGAAAGAGCTACACTGGGTGCCAATTTGTGAAAGAATTCGCTTTAAATCTATGTGTATAGTGTTTAATGGACTACACAATTCAGGCCCAAGGCCGCTTTCTAACAGGTTTAACTGGTACCAGCCTAAGAGGACGCTTCGCTCCTCTTCACTAAACCTACCGGCGACGTCCAGATTTAAGCGATCAAGGATGGGAGGCCGGGCTTTTAGTGTGTCAGCAGCTCGACTCTGGAACGAGCTACAGCTCCAGAATAGACAGTCTAACACGCTGACCTCGTTTAGGAAAAGCTTAAAAACCTGGCTGTTTCCTAGAGGCAGCTAAGTCCAGTTCCTTTCTTTCTCTCTGACCATGTTACTGTCATGGGGGCTTTGTGCGACAATCTGAGCGCCAAGATACCCGTAGGGTGAAAGGTTTGCGCTATATAAGAAATATATACATACATACATACATACATACATACATACATACAGTTGACATGGCAGAGCCCTTCCGAGTTCTACTCGAAATAGCGCACAGCGAGCCCGCGCATATGCACAAAAAGGAACACCGCTCCTCTCTACTGAGCATGCTCGGATCTAAAGCACTACACCGGCCTGATGGAGAACACGATTCACCAACTTCCAGTGTGTATGTGGAGGAAACCACACCGCAACATATTCACCCCTAGATGCGCATGCGCAAATTAACACAGACGCCGCCATCCAATGAACCAAACCTTGGAAAACGATCATTGATTGTTTTGCGTTGTGTAAACATACGCACAACAGCGGATCATACACTGATCAAAAGCGCATGCGTCCGAGGTGGCTCTCAGAATGCCAGAAAGATAATGTATGGCAGTTTTTAAAAATTCGAAGAATTATCCATCAATGCAAATGCATACGTGGAGAATGGCAATGTAAGTGGTGCATGCGTGGACAGTAGCCCTCCTACAACTAATGTGCCGAAAATGAAGGGACAACTATGAAATCAAGGTCACACCAGTCAGTAACGACTGGAATAGGTTGATAAATTTGCCAAGCAAATCCCTTAAAAATTGATGATCAATGCTTTGGAAACCACTGTCAAACTACAGTACCACAATACCACAGACCAAAAGACAAAAAGGGGGAAATTAGCAAAGAACATGGCCAAACGTGGACAATCAATGTGCCACGTGGTGGCAAGCAGGGCCGTTTCGGGGTTTTGAGGGGTCTAGTGAGGGCTTCTTAATAATAGGGGACACCCAGGCCTCTTTCCAGGCAACCGGCACCATAGCCATGGAGAAAGACAGGTTCAGTATTTGACATAACGGCTGGCGAAGAGACGGAAGTGATTCATTAAATTGGGGCGGTCTCATGGGGTCAGAAGGGGAGCTGGATTTGATTCTCCTGGCCAGTCTAGTGAATTCCTTCTCGGACATTGCTGGAATAGCTGAAAGCGTGGGACTAGACACATCCCTAGCAGGTAACACGAAGGTATCTGGGGCCACAAGTGGGAAGGATTGATAGATCCTTTGCACTTTCTCAACGAAAAAGGTCGCAAGCTCCTCACAATGTTGTGTGGATGTAACACTAGGTAGGGCCTCTTTCCTACTCTTAAGCTCTTCAAAAATTTTAAATATACATTTAGTTGGATAAGAGCTTGATTTTATTTCCTTCTCATAAAACGCCGCCCGTGCAGCGCAGATCGCTCTATGATACAGCTTAATTTTGGACAGATAAGTTTCTTTATCTCCCTCAGTGTAGTCCCTCCTCCAAGCGCGTTCCGCTTTCTTGCAGGCTTTCCTGAGGACTCTTAAGGACTCATCGTACCAAGGACTCGAGTTGGAGGTGCGCCCCTTGGGCCACTTTGCGGGGCTAAAGGTATCTAACCCCTTTAATATCCAGTCGCAAAACGCTGTGTAGGCCTCAGCAGGGTTTGTCATCTCTCCCAAGGGATGGGTCATAAGGAAGCCATGGAAATCTTCAAGTTTAAATTTATGAAATGGGTGTCTAAAGACCAGATTGTCAGTACCTAGTGTAAAGGGATCTGAAATAGGAAGCCTTATTTCTATCAGAAAATGGTCGGTCCATCCTATGGGCTTAGGCATAGCTATGCTACAGGCTGGGATGTCGGGGAAAACCGGATCCAATATGTGTCCGGCCGTGTGTAGCATCACACACTAGCTGGTCCAGCTGCAGTGCACCCAGGTCTGCTAACAGACTACAGATAACACTATCCTGAAGCTGGTCAAAGTGAATGTTAAGGTCGCCCAAGATCGTAAAATTGGCAGAACCCACTACCAAATCACTTGCCGTACCTAAGAGTGCCTCTATAAACTTAGTAGCCGGTCCTGGGGGGCGGTAGATATACAGTCCCAAAAGGTGAAATGCAGACTTATGTTTAACCTAAAACGGGCACATTCACATTCCCTGATATTCTCCTTGGTGAAAAAACAAGGATACTGGGATTTAAAGATAATGCAATGCCCCCACCTCTAGCATCTCTATTTATAGTGGTAATAGAGTAGCCCACGGTAAGGGTAAGATTAGGCATAGCTGTCATGTCATCCCTAAGCCAGGTTTCACATACAAATAAGATATCAGGGGACTCCTCAAAAATGAGATCAGGAATTCCCATATGGTGCTTGACAAGTGATCTGACATTTAGTTGGTATATTTTAAGCTGGACTAGATGTGTTCTATCCGCTACTACTCGAACAAGCCCAGGGGTGGGTGTACTAAAGTTACAGCTAGGGCACTTCAGGTTTGTTTCCCCCATATGAGAAGCGTGTATTCTGCATTTGCCAATCCCTGGATTCAATGTTAAAAGAGCTGAGAGTCTCGTTCAAATTTTGCTCAGCGGTTTTGGCGAGAGGCGACGTCCAGGCGCGGACGGGCGCAGACGGGCTTGCCTTCGGCGGGCCCGCTGCGCCCGCCCGCTGCGCGAACGAATTATATTAGACATTTAAAGGGGCGGGAAAGGGGTGGAATTGTCGCAACAACTAGTCGCAACCCAATACTCCTCCCAAAATGGCGACTTACCCCTGACTCAGTCCCGCTACAGCGCCTACTCTGCTGCGAGGGCTCAAGGGTGAGGAAATAGTAAGTTGCAAAAGCGGAGAGTGCAAGTTTAAAAAACAATCTTATTAAAATAGTAGCAGTCTCTATCTTTCCCGGCTGAGCCTCAGGAAAGTGTGCAAGTTCTAATTAAGCGCGCAAGATTTCCAGCGCGATTTTATGCCAGAGGGGGCGGGATTGTCGCAACAAGTAGTCCGCAAGATTATACCTCTGTCGTCAATTCTTTTACGACAGTTATGTAATGAGACAGAGATTTGGATGATTAAAGTGTACCAGAGCATAACACTAACCACTTTAATATTTGTTATTGTAGGAAAGAAACTGCACCTCCAGTAAATTGGAAACCTTTGCACATCTGTGCTAATCAGGTTCTGGTAGGGTGTAATGAAACCACGATTATACAAGTTTCTGACTGAATGGTAAATGTTTTTTGTTATTCACATAATTTTTGTAGCACCTTTGCAGTAGCTTATATCATTCTTGGTCCTGACGAAAGCCGGTTATTGTCACCTATAGGGCTGAAACATGTAAACCTCTGTCTTATTGCTATAAGATAGTTATTTGTTCAAACTATCAGCTCATGTTTTTAATCTTGACACTAGGATAACCTTCATTAAACCTTCATTAAAAAAAAAATGTGTGTCCTAGTAGACATTTTTAATCTTCACATTTACTTTTCTTTTTGCACTGCAAATCATCTGCACCACTGCCTGAGATCACACCTCGGTTGGACCGATCTTCGGTTTTGATTCAAGTGGAGTTGAGTTCCCCCTAGTAAGGTGTGGACTGCACTTAGTTTTTGTTACTATTCCCTGATGACGATGCTCCTCCAGTGTGGTGTGCTGATGGGATTCATCGCAATACAGTGAGGCTGAATTTGTATTGCTCTAAGTTTCACGATTTTTTATCTAGGTTTTTCTGTCTCTGTACATATTGACCGGTAGTCTCCTCTTTTGTTGTTTGGATGATAATTGGAGATTGGAGACTACAGGGTCGTTAAAAACTATTTCCCCAGGACCCCCTTTTGTAAATATGTGTTTTGGCTTTATTTAACAACCCCATCCATCGAAGACCCAGGCTAACTGCCACACCTTAGAACAATACTAGAAGTATATTCCAAGCTAGAATGTGGAATATAGAACCAAGCCATATTACACTTCTTCCCCTTTACATTTGAAACACATTTTACAAGAACATACAGCAAGAAACTAAATCCCAAAGCTTCTTTCTTTTAACCCAAAGCAAAAAAACAAACAAAAAAAACGAACAGCATATCAGTTACCCACGGTAAATATGAAATTAATTTCTCACAAAATCATTAAGTTAACTCGGGCCTCTGCAGGCTCTAACACTCCAAACGAGAAGAGACTCCAGCAAAAGACTCAGAATCACCAGCACTGTCATTGCTCGACCGAACATGAACTACACAACTGTGATTCCAGATGCAACCATCGTTGGTTTTGACAGCGTTCTTGAATAATTTTACCACTCTCTTTACACAAGTGAATTTTGACAAGTTTTGACATCCAACTGGAGCCTTGACCTTGACTTTGTCACCAACTTTGAACTTAATTACCTTACCAGACCTGCAAGTGTCAACATATGTCTTCCTTTTTTTGTTGTAATACTAATTCCTTTTCTCTCCATTCACCAATACCATTGTCCTTGAGGCCTTTATCCAGAAACATCCACCCTGGACACATGATGGTGTTTGGAGATCTTCCTTTGAATAACTCAAAAGGTGTCTTACCAGTTGAAGAGTGTGGTGTAAATCTGTAAGCAGAAATACGACTTTGTAACTCATCCCTACAATTTAAAAAATTGACTCTCTCGAGTTGAAAGCTTTCTTTCAACGTTTTGTTCAAAATCTCAATGGCACCATTAGTCTCGGGATGATAAAGAGAGGTTTTCTTGTGTTCAATTCAACACTTTACCAAGAATTCCTCCTTTTCACATGAACAAAATTGTCGGATAGCAAAGAACAAGGAATACTCTCACGCTTGAAGATAGAAATCAAAAACGTAATTACACATTGTGTCGTGATATCTCTCACAGAACTCACTGCAATCCACCGAGATTACAAATCCAACAAGACAATCAATTAGGGGTTTTGGTGTTCAGTATGAAGAGGACCAACAATATCAATTGTTACTTCATCCCAAAGACACATGGGTATTCTCCTACACACCATGGGTGGTTGTCCCTGCTTGAGAATTTTGTTGCTCAAAGAACAATGAACACAATCATGCACCACCCTTTCCACCATGAGATCCAATCCTGCCCACCAAAAATCTTGTCTTATACGTTCTTTGGTTTTTGAAATTCCCATGTGTCCTTCATGTGCCATCTGAATAATGTTGTTCCTCAAACTCTCTGGAAGAACTAGTTTTGTGCCTCTAGTTAAGATGCCATCAATGATGGCTAACTCATTACACACCAACAACCATGGTTTCTCAAACTTGTTTCCCTTATCCTGTGACAACAATTCCATCACCCTCAACATTCCTGTCCCTTTCTTCAATTCCTATTTCCATTCATCCTCTTTAATCACACCTAAGGTGATATCACACACTCTTACATTAAACCCATCCTCAAGTCCTTCCTCACAACACAGATCTGAAGAGTCAATGGTGTCCACTAGACACGAAAGACAGTCAGCAGACACATATGAAGTCCCAGCAATGTATTCAAAATCAAAATCAAACTCCTGCAAGGAGATAACCCACCTCCTGATTCTTGAGGAAATTGAGTTAAGACTCTTCCTTTTCAAACACCTCTTTAAGTGGCTTGTGATCTGACCTGACAATAAAAGAGGTACCCCAAACAAATTTCTTAAATTTGTTAAGAGCCCAAAAAATGTCCACAGCTTCTTTTTCAATGACTAAGTAGTTAAGCTCAGCACCCTTAAAACATCTCAAAGGACAGGCAACCAACTGTTCATGACCATTTCTTGACTGAATACGTAGAGCACCCAGACCTTTTTTGCTCTCATCAGTAACAATGTATGTCACATCACATGGTTTGTAAGCCTGTAATTCAGGAGCACTCTTGAGATCCATCTTGACTCCAGAGAATTTTTCCTTGCACACCTCATCCCACACAAACTCTGTTTTCTTGCACAACAAACTTCTGAGATGGCTTGTTTTAGCCGCAAAATTTGGTATAAACTTACTGTAAAACTCAGCCATGCCCAAAAAAGAAGAGAGTTCCTCCGTCGAACACGGCCCTTTCTAATTTGCTATGGTGTCTACCAACTCTTTTTTAGGTCTGATGCCACTCCCAGATATATGGTGACCAAGATAATTAACTTCATTTACCCCAAATCTACACTTGTCACGATGTAAAGTCAAACCAGCTTTAAGTAATCTTTCTAACACCTTTACTACTCTACAAACATGTTCTTCAATGGTTTTGCCATATATCAATACCTCATCCTGGTAACATCTGACACCAGGGACCCCCTTCACCACATCATTCATGATCCTCTGAAAAACCGATGCGGATGACACTACTCCGAAAGGCATCTTCAAAATCGTAAATGCCCCCATGGGGGTTATGAACGCAGTCTGCTCCTGTGAGTTCTTATTAAGTGAGACCTGGTGATACGCTGATGCTAAATCTAGGGTACTGAAATAACAAGCACCTTCCAAGGTTGAAACCATTTTGTCAATATTAGGGAGGGGAAACTTGTCCACTACAACCTCTCTGTTGAGATCGCGAAGATGCACCCAAAGACGAAACTCATTATTACTTTTTCTGGCTTCAACTATGGGAGCTAACCACTCTGTAGCCTCTACAGGCTCTATCACACCTGCAACAAGCAACTTGTCAATCTCTGGTTCAACAGCCTCTTGCACACCAAGGGGAATCCTCCTCACCTTGGCAGCGATAGGCCTGACACCAAGCTTCAGTTTAATCTGGTAATTATACCCTTTTAAACAACCCAATGTGTCTTTAAATAAGCCCTCAAACTTCTTTACAAACTTGCTGTCAACATTTTCAACTGACTGCACTTGCACAGAGGGATTACCAATAGGATTCCGGATGATACCCAGAAGCGCTTGGTGAGTCCAACTGAGTAAATTGTCCCCTTTCTCTGCCACATAAACCTTTGCATCAGTAAGTCTTCCATTGCACTCCACATAACTCTGAAAATATCCTACCATTTTAATAGGTGTTCCACCATAACATGTAGGCCTAACATCAGATTTCAATAATTTAACTTTAGATGAAAAATCTCTCTCAAAGGTTTTGTTTGAGATAAACGTCAGGTGAGAGCATAAGTTAAACTTCATCTTAATTTTAACATCACCCACCTTGAACCACTCAGAGGGATGTTCCCCACCACACTCATACACCTGAAAACATACTTCTCTCACCTCATTCTTACTGTCACTTCAGTTTCGAAAATGACAGTTCTTTGTGAAATGACCCCTTATTCCAGAAGAGCTACAAACAACCTTGAGAGCAGGGCATTCTCTTGTATTAGCCTTGTGACCAAATTTGCCACAACAATAACATGTTCCCTGAAACACCATTACACCTCTTTTTTCATGAACCGCACTTGAAGCCCTATTTTCTTTATCTCTACTCTTATTATTAGCAGTGTCAGACTTGTGTACCACATGACACTCAATCTCTTCTACTTTCTCAGCAGTAGTAGAAGATTGTCCCACTTTGCTCAACTCATTTACACATTTAAGCATGTGTTCTACACGTTTAGCAATAATCATTACTTCATCCAAAGCATGCTCATCCTTTAGCCAAAGCTCTTCTCTTACTTTATCACTGCTGCACCTTCAAACAAATTGATCACGTATTCTCTCTTCCCCAAGCTCACCAAATTACAACTGGAAGCTAACTTTCTGAGTGCGGTCACAAATTCCCCAACTGTTTCCTCTTTCCCTTGTTCTCTTAAACCAAAGTAATATCGCTCCATAATGGTGCTTACCTTAGGCAAATAATGTATATCTAATTGCGTAATACATATTTCATATTCATGTAACCCCTTTTGAACTGCAGGGCTCAATTGTGGCAAATTCTATAACACCTCTTGTCTCTCATCACCTAGACAGTGAAGTAATAGTGCTTGCTTTCTCTCTTGCATAATTCTCAAATATTTTCCTCCATTTTTTCCACTTCACTGGAGGTTCTCCAGGACTTAACAGAAAGAAAGGGGGTGCTGTTACATTTTGCACATTCACTGTACTTTTACGTGAACTTTTAAACAAACAGGAATTTTTCTTAAAACGACAAATAATACTTTTCCCTTTTTTTTAAAATCTATCTCATAAATTTTAAGATGAAATAAAAAGAAGATTTAAAAAAAAAATGAAACACAGAATTAATTCTACACCTTCTAGTAAACTTCCTTTCGTCTTCTAAATTAAGACTTCCAAACTTTCACAATAAAGATGTGCCTGTCACCGTGGTAACAAGCCTGCAGTGTCACCTAATAAACGTCCTTATGAGCACAGACACATTTATAATAGGTGTGCTTGTCACCGTGATGTCAAGCCTGAAGAAATAATCTATACGATGTTCCTAACCCCTTTTAAAGTGTCAGCATGAAAACACATGATAAATATTGAATCCTCAAAAATGGCAGCCGACGTCTTCACGCAAACATTAGGCTCTCATTCATTTGTAGATTGAGCTTGTTTTCTTGTTCCACGTAAGATCAGCTTGTGGTCTTGTTTCTTTGGGAGGTCGAGAGTAGGTAACACGGGCGTCACCACGGAGAACCGCAGACGACCTCTGTGTTCCAAGTGACAGCACTTCGCCTCTGCTATACTCTCTTTCACTTCCCGTGACAAATATTCAAAATGCTCTGCTCCGCTCAATGTCCGCTGTCCTCCACTGCCAGATGGAGATGTCACCACCTTTGCTCCACGCCGGACCTGACTCCGTTCGTCATCAGGTCGATGCGAGCATGACCTCCACTTCCTTCACAATTCCTCGTGATATTGGGGTTGCCTCTGCCTTTTCCACGCAATCGTCGCCAGTGTAACAAAGTCACAAGGCCTCGGAAATGGTAAGTTGAGAGATAAGCTTTATTTAACAACCCCATACATCGAAGACCCAGGCTAACTGCCAAACCTTAGAACAATACTGTAAGCATATTCCACGCTAGAATGTGGAATATAGAACCAAGTCACATTACAAGTCAATTATGCAAAAGAGAACATGGAACCTGGGTAGTTCACACATTTTAGACAGAGAGCCGTTCCTGTATATAGAACACAATACAACACAACTGACTGCTCTCTTTATCATAATTTATGCAGCACTCAAAGTCTGAAAGAACATTATTTTCATAATGTGGATTCTGTTGGACCTGGCTCTCTCAGCAGGGTCACCTCCAAACATTTTTGCCTTCACCCCTCCTGCTCGCTGAACTCGTTTTAGTTGTCATCAGACTCAATCCATTTTACCACAGCAAACCTGTGCTAAAGTGCTTGTGATTTCTTCCTAAATTTTTTGGCCTGCATGCAATATGGCACAATTAGTTCACTTGTAAGTTCCCAGTATATAGTATTACATGTACCCAGGGCTTGTAAATTAAATGGTACTAGTGGGCATGCCGCACTAATTGTGCCCCATACTCAAGTAGCACTTCAAACATGTCTCACGCCTGCCAGACCTAAACCTTCCATTTTAACCCCTTGCATGCTGATGACTACAGTGCTTGTGTGCTGATGACGGCTGGGGGCCGTCAGGACCGCACCCGCGCTGAAATCTTCAGCACAGGAGCAGAATCGCGGCAGCATGGAAGGGGTTAATGCATATACGTCACCACTAAGGCAGGCCCTAAAGGGCATTGTACTTAAAAAGTAGGACAGGTAGGTTTAAATTGTACATGTTCCGGTAGTGAAAAACCTCTAGCGTTGTTTTACTCTTCAGGAAGGACTATCTCTCCAATTGACTAACACTGGGTTACCTTATTATATATAATAAGTGCTAAATTTGGATTGGCAACAGTTAGAGATGTCATGCTATGACTCTAATGAATTGTAATTTGAAATCCTCTTTGTTGGCAAATTTGGATTTTTAGTCACAAATCTGACAATGACACTTTTCGAAAGATGGCAGTTTCTTGCCCTAACCATTTGTGCCTTCTACAAGCGTGTTGGGTTAAATGCATGTGAATGGCTCTGCTTTGGGCTTTGAGTATTCCTCTCAGACAGTGAGACAAAGGAGGAATAGGTGTTGGCAGGATGGGTCACCCTGTCAGGATAACTGTGGCAGAGTGTTCCTTGCCCTACTTACACTTCAAATGGTGTGATCCAGCACACAGGCAGGGACCTGAGACTAACCTGTTGTTACCTCAGACATCTTGGAGTTTTGGCTGGGGAAGAGAAGACTTTTTCAGAACCAGTTTTTGGCTTGTAAAAGGAATCACCCAACTTCAAAACTGGCATTAGGTAGAAATATTGGACTTCAAGCGCACCACTATTGGTGGTTGAGTGCTGCCATGTCCCACCAGAGGACCTCCCTGTTTACCAGGTGACTTCCCTGCTACTTGAGGACTAACTTGTTCTATGAGGAGGAAGCCTGGACCTGCTCCCTTCAGGCTGACCTCATGTTTAAGCTGCAAGGACAGAATAAGCTCCAGAGGCTTCCCTACAATTGCCTAGCTGACCTGCTACAACTGGACTTGCTTGGACCTGCAATAGTACCTGCCTGGGCCCTGCTGGCCACTTTTGGATAAAGTTCTTGATTCCCAACACGTACCTCCCCACGTCCTGGGCCCTTGGCTGGCAATAGTTGACATTCTCCAGTGAAAAAAGGTGACATTTATAAAGTGTGGGCCGTTCATAGCTTCAAACATGGCAATTTGCACTGAGTCTCTGCCGCTTGTGATGAGCGCAAGTACAAAGCTCTGCTGAAAATCTGCCCTTCACCCTACAGCCACTGCAGCGACTACTAAGAACATGAGATCTGCACTTCACACTATGGCAATGACAGCGTGCCGTGCACCCAAATGCACATCTTCAAATTTCTTGTGCTTCCTCTCCATTACTCTGCTTCAAATATTTTGATTCTTTCATCGATTGTTGTCGGTGTTTTTTTAGCCTCAATTTTATCAGTTTCCTTCTCTATCTCATCCAGGGGAGATTGGATGTGTAGCATCAGCTCACTGTGTTCTTCCCACGTGTTCTTTACCAGCATTATTAGAATATTGCTAGAGCATTTGTTTGTCTTGGACATCCAGTCTTTTAGAAGATGTGGTTTTGGACTATTTCCCGTTGGTCCCCTAGGAATACCGTTCACCTCAAGGTAATTTTGGAGGGACTACGCTTCCCACCACCTGCTCACTTCTTTTCATCTCAGTCGTTTCCTTTTTGCCGGATATCAGGTGTTGCGTGCGTTGCGTGCAAATCGTGCTTCCCCTAAAAGGGCTTCTCCCATCGTCTGTTCCCTGCCGGCCTTTCAAGAACTCAGATGCCATCTGTGTTTAAAGTTTTTGCCATGATCCGTAGACTGCTGCTGGGCGTACCCTGATGTGACCTCCATCTGCGGACGTGATACAATGTAACCTCTCACGTAGTCCGCTGTCAGGAGACAGGCACTCACCCATTGTAGTATGCCAGCTCCTTCTCGCTCGGTGTTGGTTTGGTATGTATATATATATCGGAAGTAGGTAGTTATAGTTAGGGCCTACTTTCCACAGGAAAACCATTTTTTGACTTGCCTATAACTTTGGCGTTGTTTGATAAATCCTCATGAAGTGTCCCCAAAAAGTATCAAGGTAGGTTCTGGTTGTCATGGAAAGTTTGGGGCACAATTGAAGGGTGCATTTGTAATGTTAATTCCAATAGGAAACTATAGCCACACCTGCAGCCCAAATCGCTGAACGGACGTACACCAAATTTGGCTGGGAGTTAGAGGTTGTTTCAAGGAAGTGCTTTTTGCTTATTTGGTGCAAATCTGTTCAGTAGTTTTTGAGAAATGTAAGCTGAAAATTATAGTTATATCTCTGGCCACTGATATTTTGTGGTGGTTTCGCAATTAATCGTGAATGCACATGCCAATGTGAATGCTCTGATTGGCTGAATACAACGTGAACAGAAAGTTGGTGCCACCATTTTATCTATCAGGCATGGTTTTGGAGGCTGAAAATTTGTGTTAAAGCCCACATAAGACGTCAGGGTGAAGATACTCTGACCCCATGGTTAAGAAATGGGGGAGTTTGTGACACAAGTTATGTGTTCAAAATAGGTTTTTAAATAATGTATGATATTCGCAACGACATGGCGACTGTCAGCACAGCCTACAATGTACTGTTGTGGGGCCATCCAGAGATAAAACAATATATCAGTCAATCATTTATACACATTGTATTATATTGAGATTCTGATAAATGTTTTTATCAAGATATTTAGATAGTGATATATCTAGTTTGATGGTTAGAATTATTTATATAGTTATACTTTTTTATTATGGTGGTGGCTCTTAAATTCCATTTGCTTTCCGCTTTTGTGCTGTATCTGATGGGATCGCTATTACAGACTTATTCGCGGTCTCCAGAATCACCTCAAAAAGATAAAGTAGGTTTTAGAGATGGTTTTTAGAGAAACTCTCTACAGAAACATGGCTTTAGAGAATATTGTAAGAAACCTCTAGCATGTAAAATAATGTAGTATGTGTGGATATATCTGTTTTGGACTTTATGGAAAAGGTGTGATAGTCGCGGTTAACAACGTCATCGCAATGTTGTAAATAACCACAAAATGGGAAATAGGCCTGAAAGATGGGTTTTAAAGAAACTTAGTACAAAAATATGAGTTTAAACATACTTTGAAAGAAGTATGTATATAGTAATATGTGTAGTGGAATGTTCAGAAGGGATATTTTTGGATGTGTTGGTGGTCATTAAATGTCTGCTTTTGTTTTATGCTTTTGTGTTGTGTCCACTGGGATTGCAACATCATCACAAGAACTTTCAAAAACAAAAAAAACCTTCAGTAATACCTTTACAATATTTCAGGTACTAGGGTGGCTCTGACAAGATCTATTGCATTGACACCCCAGACCTTTTCAAGTCCAGAGACAAGGACAATGAGGTGCCTTCATGATATCTGAATCCTCAAGAGATTCAGAATGATCCTGGTGACACGTCGTGGAATTGGACTGTGGATACTGTGCCTCCCCGATAACTACATCTATCTGGGGTGCTCTAGGTGCAATGGTGGGGCGAGGGAGGGGATCTTTTGGCATGTCATAACAAGAAAAATTAAGATTGCTATTAGGCATCTGTTAGAAATGGGTTTCTGGTTGGCTAGGGCCTGCGCCTAAACCAGGCAGAAACCACCACTCTAGTCAGGGCAAGAGAGTTAGTTACACACTGAAGATAACCCCTGCTCACCCCCTTGGTAGCTAGGCACGAGCAGTCAGGCTTATCCCAGAGGCAATGTGTAAAGCGTTTGTGCAACACACACACAACAGCAACACACTAGGCACACCACAAAAGAAACTCCACACAAGTTTATATATAAAAATAGCCTTTATGTTATCCAAAACACATTAGAATAGCAATCCCAAAATATACACCGTGCCAACTGGCACTAGGCAATATTTACAGGGGATTATATACACATGACACGGCCAATTGGGCCACTGTCGGAACCATCACAAAGCACAACTAGCAAATGTAGAACACAACCAGTAACTACTGGCAAAACACTGTACTCAGCATTGTCCTGCAACATAAATCACATTATACAATCAGCATCACATTAGGCATAAAACACATTATGCGCCGACCTCATAAGGCTAAACAAATTAGACAATTACCTCACACGCATAAACCACATTATGCACTAACCTCAGAGGAATACATCACATTAGAGGCATAAATCAGGGTGCATAATTCACGTTTATCATAGGCACCACATAAATTACATTAGGTCCTGGCACCTAACACTGACCCCCTGGCCAACTAGCCTTCTCAGAGGGGTCAAATGCCCTATGTCCCAAATGTCAGGGCTGGCTCCCGCTGCAGCAGAACCCAAAGTGCGCAACTGCGCAGGCCTAAATGTTGCAGCTTCCACTAATTGCGGTGCAGCTGTCCAGATAACTGTGGGCACTGGCACTCACTGTCCCTCTGAGTCCCCACTGGTGATCTCAAAACAAACATGGCCAAAATGTGGAGGCTGATGCTAAATGCGTGCAGTTGTGACAATAAAAAGAGGCACTGGCACTCACTGTGCCCATTGGGCCCCCACTGGGGCTCTCAAAACAAATATGGACAACCGTTGCAGCTGCCCTCGCTGGTGCGGCACAGCTAGAGAAAAATGGCTTTAGCCCCACTCTTGGATACTTAAAGACAAAAGTGCCCCGACTTTGCAGGTTCCTACTGTCAGGCGGGGCAGCTGTGACAATAGTCCAAAAGGGACCCGGGCACCACTGTGCCCTCTGGACCCCAATGGGGGCCCTAAAAACAATGAGCCTTACGTTGGAGTGGCCCGCTCTCCTGCGGGTCCGCTCGGAATAAAACGGCACCGGCACTATGCCTTGAAAGGCACCAACAGGTTGCAACACTGAGCCTTCCTTACCTGGGATCTGCTTCTCCGGTCTTGGGCAGCATGCGTCTGGAGAGCCCCCACTCCTCGGGATCTCTCTCTCCTTCTGGCGATGTAAGCAGGGCTTCCCTCAGCTCACGCGAGCCACGCCCACCCACAGGCTCCCACTGGACCGTTCCTCCGGCCGGCCCCACTGCTATTGGCAGCCCTGGCTGCCTCGTCCTGTGTTGGGCCCCACCCAGAGTCAACAAGGCCGCCTGGCTTCCTGGTCACCGCACAAACGCGGCGGCTGCTTATCCTCCTTTCCGGCACAATGCTGGGTGGGCTCCCGCTTTTGATATCATCACTTAAGCAAGATGGGCACCCGCCAGCAACACCAAACACGGGGTGGGCACCCGCTATTTAAATATGCACAAAGCAGGGTAGGCTCCCGCTCGGTTGGGCAGAACTCGGGGTGGGCACCCGCTCCACAACGCAGCACGGGGGATTCCTTATGGTGGGGATTCCCTCTTAAACATGGGCAGTTCAGCGCTATGAAGCCCACACGCTCCTCTTCTTGTGCTAGGGGCCTGGGCTTAAATGGAAAGGTGCAAAGGAAAGTTTCTAGGGGCACAGTTGGAACCAAGCAGGTCAGCACACAGGGCTCTCTAGCAGGGAGGCAAGCCCGTGTGGCGGTTCCTCCTGGGACACCAGCAGCAACAAGCCCCCAGCAAATACAGGAACAACACAACCTTTCAAGGGGTCATAGCTCCAGTACTTATACACATATTCCCCTTTGTCTGCAGTACAGGGCTTGGGGGAACCAGCAAAAACTGGATATGGGGGGAATTGGAGCGCTCTGTTTACCAGGTTCCTCTTCCCCTTTGTCAGGTGGCGGCACATTGATCAGACACACCACAGGGGGAGGAGCCAGCATTGTACAGGGTGGGCACAATCCTATTCAGGGTCAGGGGGCTACTCCTTCGGCTACTCCAAATGTAGATGTCCCATTCAGCCTAATACTGACTCCTCCTGCCCATCCTGGAGCCATACACACCTCACCAGCCCCTGTCACTCAAACGCCAGACATGCAATTCACATCAGGCAGGCAGACACATAGCACACAGAAATGCCAACTTCTAAAAGTTGCATTTCTAAAAAAGTTATAATAAATCTGCGCACATCATTGCACAGCATTTATTATTACCATTACAAATATACTAAACTTGACGGCGCAGCTCCTCTCATATCAGAAATTACCACTGAAACACTTATCAGGGAATCCCCAATGCATTCCTATGGGAGGGCAGCCCCACAGCAGTGAAAAACCAAAATGGCTATTTGTCACTACCAGCACATGTCACACACTTAAGGTACATGTCCTATCTTCTACCTACAAATGCACCCTGCCCATAGGGATAACTAGGGCCTACCTTAGGGGTGACTGACATGCAGTAAAAGGGGGGTCACAGACATGAGACACACTTTTGGTGTCACGTCATAGCAGCAGTGACACTGCGCGCACAGGCCCTGCAATGGCAGTGGCCTGAGATAGGTTTGCAAAGCTACTTAGGTGGGTGGCGCAATCAGCGCTGCAAGCCCACCAGTAGCATTTAATTTAGCAGCCCTGGGTATATGAGATACCACTTTACAAGGGGCTGACAGGTAAATTAAATAGGCCAAACAGGTGTAGACCAATCTTACCATATGTAACACAGAGAGCACATGAACGTTACATTGGGCAGCAGGGCTAAAGTTCCCAGAGTCCTAAAACCACCAACACCATGTCAGAGAAAAGGCTAGGAAAAAGGCAAAAAGTTTAGGGATAACCCTGAAAAAAGGGCCTAGTCCAACAGCATCATTATCCTTTTGAGGGGCAACCAGGGACCTTAGGACAGCCCCATGCCCTACTTGACCATTGACTTGTTTTGGGTTGGAGTGAAAGGTACTTCAGAAGTGGTGGGAAGTTGGGGGGAGAGATTGTTTTTTTGGTGGATTACTTTGTTTACACACACAGCTACCACAATCCTTGTACATAAGATGCACATGCTGCGATATGCAGCTTCTTTGGGTCAAGCCATAACCGCCTTACACTATATATATATATATATTACCTACTGGCGATAGCCAGTAGGTATATATAGTTAGGATTGTTTTCCATAGGGAAATCACAACATTCTATTGGGAATAACTTTGGCGCCGGTTGAGGAATCTTCCTGAAATTTTCCTTAACTTTGCCTCGCGGCGCTCCAGTCCTTCCCTGAAAGTTTGGCGGGGATTCGTCAAGCGGGGGCCGAGATAAAAGGGGGGTCCCAAAACGTGTTTTCCCCATGTTAATTTCCATAGGGCGGTTGGACTCACTTTTAGCCCGAACGGCTGAATGGTTTTCCACCAAACTTGGCAAAATTGTAGGGACTGGTAGCCCGATGTGCCTATGCTATGTCTCAAGATATGTGCTCCAGTGGTTTGTACGAAAATTAACTTTGAAAAAATATATATTGGGCTACATTGGGCTATATATATGTTAGAGCCCAAATGTAGCCCAATGTAGCCCAATGTAGCCCAATGTAGCCCAAAGATGGCCACCAGAGACAAAAAAAAACCAAATGTAGCCCAAATATCAGCCAGATGTAGCCCAACTATAGCCCAATGACAGAATGTCCCAGAGTGTACTAAAGAACAACTAGAGCGCTAACAGTCTTACTTATGACAAAAGTATGGCACACCTGAAGTCATCTTGATTGGAATAAAGTGTTAACACTTAAAACATTTAATTTGCAAAGGAACAAAATGAGGGGGTTCATTTTGCCATAGAAATTATGATTAGTGCTGAAGAAAGAAACATTAGGGTACATTTTGAGTGACTTCTCAAATCCTCTTATATTTCATAAAAAAAACTGATATGCAGTCTCCCAACATGGCCACCAGAGACAAAAGAGCCTGTGCTTAAAAACTCTGTTAGCAAAGCAGGCATTTGAGATTTAAAAAACGTTTTAATATATAAAAACGTTATCTGCTAATAGAATTAGCATTTAAAAAACCTTGCGAATTCAATGAAAAATCCATAGGTTTCAGGCCTTATATAGTTAGGAATTATATAGTTAGGAATTAGTATTTAAAAAACCTTGCGAATTCACTGAAAAAAACATAGGTTTCAGGCCTTATATAGTTAGGAATTAGCATTTAAAAAACCTTTGAAATTCACTGAAAAAACCATAGGTTTCAGGCCATATATAGTTAGGAATTAGCATTTAAAAAAACCTTGCAAATTCACTGAAAAAACCATAGGTTTCAGGCCTTATATAGTTAGGAATTAGCATTTGAAAAACCTTTGACATTCACTGAAAAAACCATAGGTTTCAGGCCTTATATAGTTAGGAATTAGCATTTAAAAAACCTTGCAAATTCACTGAAAAAAACATAGGTTTCAGGCCTTATATAGTTAGGAATTAGCATTTAAAAAACCTTTGAAATTCACTGGAAAAACCATAGGTTTCAGGAGTTATATAGTTAGGAATTAGCTTTTAAAAAACCTTTGAAATTCACTCAAAAAACTATAAGTTTTAGTGGTGTTATAGTTAGCTGGACATTTTACTCATACAAAACCATTGAAATTGCTCCTATATAGTTAGTTGTACTAACTATATTTCGCGCACCCGCAATCCACTGCTGATGATGTCACATATTAGATCATTCATGACATGGTCAGTGACATCACTGATGACATCTCAAATGACATCACTGATGACATCACTGATGACATCATCCACGTGACAATCACATACACCTTTTCATACACTATTAAAATTTTTCATCACTCTTTGTAAAATACAGAGTATCATATTTAAATCCATTGTCACAGCAATACAAGTATCTAAAAATCCACTCAGTGATTCATAGATGTATACACATATCTAATCACTTACCTATGGATTCACTCATACATGCTGTCAATGAACAATAGAACACTATCAAAAATACTTATACATCTATATCGACATTAAACAACAGCACGCATCCTATTCACATATGAAGTCATCCTACTCAACAATGGATCATACTTACATATTTACTTAGCAAAACACTTATACAAACACCACTTATTCTATTCATTTAGATAGTAAGTCATACTTAGTGAATTATAAAATCATTATTACAAGTATACAGTTATCCATACAGTCACTCACACAATCATTGTGTCTTATGTATACTTATTCATATACAACAACTGACACATACACTGCCTTTTATTTTTCTAGTTTGTTGGACCTGTACCATTGAGAAATATATTTGCTCATCACCACACCCATAAAGATATTCACTCACCCAAACAACTGTTAGAACATGTAGTTTTAACTTCATATATCTACTGAATCAACTATTCACACATCTTTGGACAGTCACACACCCCCCACCGAACCACACACACTTTCACACTCCCATACAAATACTCAGTTAACTAATCAATAACTAATATAGACTTTCACATAGCTAGTAACCAACTGTAGAATCAGTTTACACAACAACTGACAAAGTGATACAGATATTCACACAGTTTAGTCACTATCCACTATATTTAGTGAGACATTATAAATTGGTCAAGTAAACAGGCAATTACACTGCTACTAAATCCTCCATCCAAATATTTATTTATATATATCCACTTATTCTTCAATGCAAATTGCTATATATATAATGCATATTTAAATAACGAAGCAAACCACATTCACTGGATGATTTCATCAGTGATGTCATCAGTGATGTCATTTGAGATGTCATCAGTGATGTCACTGACCATGTCATGAATGATCTAATATGTGACATCATCAGCAGTGGATTGCGGGTGCGCGAAATATAGTTAGTACAACTAACTATATAGGAGCAATTTCAATGGTTTTGTATGAGTAAAATGTCCAGCTAACTATAACACCATTAAAACTTATAGTTTTTTGAGTGAATTTCAAAGGTTTTTTAAAAGCTAATTCCTAACTATAAAACTCCTGAAACCTATGTTTTTTTCCAGTGAATATATATATATATATATATATTCACTGAAAAAACCATAGGTTATAGACCATATATAGTTAGGAATTAGCATTTAGAAAACCTTATTTTACTCACACAAAACCATTGAAATTCCATATATAGTTAGTTGCACTAACTATATATCGCGCACAAGCAATCCACTGCTGATGATGTCACATATTACATCATTCATGACATGGTCAGTGACATCACTGATGACATCACTGATGACATCTCAAATGACATCACTGATGACATCTCATTTGACATCAATGATCACATCACTGATGATATCATTCATGTGACAATACAATGCATCTCCTCACACTTTAATATAACCTGTGTTACACCCAGTGTTAAATACAGAGTATAATTTTTGAAACCTTTGACACACCAATACTAGTTACTACATACACACTCACTGATTCCTACGTCTACACACACATTCACTCATTCACCCATACAATCACTCATCTTTACAACACTATCATATGCACTCATACACCTATACAGACACTCACACTCTGCCACTCATCCATGGAGTTACTCACACACCTAGTCAGTCCTGTAAAGAATCAATCACACTTCTATTTTCTAATCTATACAGTTAAACATAGAGCACCTTACATTTTCAAACATATACTAACACATACTTACTCTCTTATACAATCATTGATACAAGTACACATTGATCTGCACAGAGTCACACACTTCCCAGCCAGCCACACACACACTCAGTCTCCCATACAAATACTTGGGCAATCAATCAATAACCCATATAGTTACTCATATAGCTACTGATCAACACATGCAGCAGTTTACAGAACAACAGACATAATGATGCACAAATTAAGACAGTTTAGTCACTAACCTATGAACTCAGTGAGACATATTTAATCACTCACTCATACAGTCAGTCATGCACCTACTAAATCCTTCATCCAGACACTTATACATCCACTCATTCTTCAATATGTAAGACATATTTAAACTTTACAGAAACATAAAATTACTGGATGTTGTTTTCAGTGATGTCATCAGTGATGTCATTTGAGATGTCATCAGTGATGTCATCAGTGATGTCACTGACCATGTCATGAATGATGTAATATGTGACATCATCAGCAGTGGATTGCTTGTGCGCGATATATAGTTAGTGCAACTAACTATATATGGAATTTCAATGGTTTTGTGTGAGTAAAATAAGGTTTTCTAAATGCTAATTCCTAACTATATATGGTCTATAACCTATGTTTTTTTCAGTGAATTTTCAAGGTTTTGTAAATGCTAATTCCTAACTATATATGGTCTATAACCTATGGTTTTTTCAGTGAATTTCATTGGTTTTTTAACAGCTAATATCTGTAGCTGTAAAATGTATTCTTCTTTAAATCCAAAAATATATTTTATATGTTTATTAATAACTTTTTTTTTTTATTTTTTTTTTCTTCGTTCCCGCTTTGCGAATCGGGAAGCTTCCCGTTAGCTGACCTTGATGCCGCGAAATAGACCGCGAGCCGGTAAACGTTTCTTTACCGCAACTGCCGCGTTAGAAAACAACATCGTGACGCCTCCCGTCCGCATGACGTTTCGCGTTGTCGCGTGATACGTCATATGACGTGCTACGTTAGCGAACTGGTACGCTTACCGAGTCGCAAAGCACAGGTTTCTGGAAGCAAACCGGGAGGCCCTGCAAAGCGCGTAACGTAAACACAGCAGGTCATGTGACTTGGTAATAACACTTTTCATTGGTTCATTTCACTTTTGGTTTCCTAATGATGTAAGACTAGGTCATATAATCTAAAATGAACACTTTTCATTGGTTGAGAACTATTGTTTTTCCCAAATGATGAAAATCCCTCCTTCTTTCCTCACTCTGACTTTCATCATTGTGAGAGAAAGACCCTTTGTTACCAGTGAGCAATGGCTTCTTTAGTAGCTTCAGCTGGTGCTTCCCCACCACCTCCACCACATCCAAGGAAGAGTGGACCACCTGCTAAAGTTATAATTCAGCAAGAAGAGGAAGAAGAGGAACAGGACGACCTAGATAATCTCCCTATTATGGCCAGAAGATCTGTTGTACCGGAAGTAACGGGACCAGAGGGCAGGGAGATGGTGCCAAATATACAAACGAGATTTCGTGAAGTAAAACAAGTCTGCGTACATTGCAGTGGATTCATTTGCTACGGAGAAAGTAGCATCACTCTGATCAACAGAGCTATTGACAATCATGCTCATGTTTGTCCGAAACGCCCCAAACAATAAATTCTTTTTTTTTGTTTTGTTGCTCCTGTTGAGCCCTTTACAATTAATCGTTTTCGTTGCCCCCTCCGAAAAAAAAAAATATATATATATAAAACTGTTCAGAAAAATTCAAAAAAAGTAAAAAAATGTTCAGAAAAATAATAAAAAAAATATAAAACAACAAAAACAATTTAAAAAAAAGTTCTTTTCAGAACTACCTCCCCGTTATTAAAAAATTGGTACAATATTTGGAACTGTGCCAACCTCTATTTCTCTTAGTTCGCTTCCCAGTTCGCTCCCCGGTACGCGAACCGGAAGCGAACCAAAAATTTTTTTTTTTTAAAAAGAACAGTAAGTATAAGGGAAGGAAACAGACAGTTATGTTAAAAGAAAGACAGCTATAGGGGAGTAAACTAGAGATACTATTACCCGTGATCCACTGCTGATGATGTCACATATTACATCATTCATGACATGCTCAGTGACATCATCAGCAGAGGATTGCGGGTAACAGTATCCCTAGTTTATTCCCTATAGCTGTGTTTCTTTTAACATAACTGTCTGTTTCCTTCCCTTATACTTACTGTTCTTTTAAAAAAAAATGTTTTAGATCAGTCAGAAACAGTGAAAGTAATGAAATATAAAAGACTACGTAGAATATGAGCACTGTATGCAACAACTTTGACACTTACAGAAGCCTCACCTCCTCCATGCCTCCTACACAGTTCTACATGTACATCATAAATGCAAACAGAACAGAATTAATTATACATGTTAAATGGTTTATTTTTGCTGTTCTCAGAATGTATCAAATTTCACTAAAACAGTGACTTGAAGGTATTCATCATATAACAGCGGGGAAAAAAAAACACAATCAAAATGATTGTGTTTAAAAAACCCATACAACATAACAAATCAGAATTCAGAACTCCTTAAAGTTAACTTACTTTCCATGACGGCCAAGGATGTCCTATGAACAGCTTACACTCTGTTGTGCTGTTATTACTTTCAACCCGCCACTTTCTGAAAGAAAACCTCCATCGTTTTCAAAAACATGTTACATACAATAAACGACTTCTCGCTCTCTACCACACGTTTCCACAAGGCCAAATCGTGTCTGAGCCATTTATAACTCTTAGAATTCTTTTAAGCCAATCCCGTCATGTTGTATTTCCGCAACTTTCACAATTAAAATGTTGAAGATCATTTTCACAATCCTGGACTAGTAATATCTTCCCCTTCTTGCTCAGTCATGTTCTACATTTCCTATCACACTGATACTGCTTACTATGAAGCAGACTTACACTACCTTTATGACTAGTACAATTATTTAATTCTCTACATCACTTTTAATGACAAAGCAATGTAAAACAGTAGACAGCATTGCAGACTTACATTCCCTCTACTCCATGTTTTGATTGGCTGCTTCAATTAGCTTATAAAAAGAAACAGTTTTTCTGAACTCATTCAAAGTGCACGTATTTCTCCATGACGTCCAGTGTTATGGTAAGAAGTTATGTCTCTGTACTACACTTATCCTCAAGGCCAAATCGTGTACGAGCCATTAGAACTTCTTGAAATTCCTCAGAGCACATCCCGAGATTCTTTCCCTAAAATTTTGGTTTTAAAAACACCAGGTAAGAGTTTTTAAGGTCATACGGCAATTTTTTTGTGAAAATTAAAACAGAATCATTGCAGAATGACCAGCCATTTCTACACTTTAAATAAGCTGTATAATGTCCTGATGTTATTGAAGGACCATCATGATATATAATTGCTTCAGTTACAAAAGTCCTTCCTGATATTGACAACTGTGAAGCCACAAAATTTTTAATTAAAGTTGTCAATTTTGTTCCATCAGGCCTACATCGTTGGAACATTAAAATGACATACTGGCCATATGTTCGTATAAATAATGTGGACATCATTTCAGATTTACATTGGCTACACTCCATGTTGTGATCAGCTGCTTTTACTAGCTTATTAAAAGAGACTGATTTACTGTCTGGCAAAGTTAAATATATAAATCTTTCTGAGTCTACACTAGTAGTACTTGATACCCTACAGTTCTCGCAGTCATGCTGCCATTGATAAGAAAGCCCAAACAGGTGATCTACATCTACACCTTCATCATGCAATACATCAAGCATATACATTAAAAACTCCTGACAATCTTGCTGACTATTTTGAGAGAATTGTGTTTGGCCTGAACATCTGTCTAACAGATTTCGAATTTCAGACGCACTTTCTATGTTTGTTCTATCAGTGCTACATTTCTCTAACACAGAATGTAACAAACTGCAAAATCTTTGATCAGAATTGACCACAATCTCTTCTTTTACATTTTCTAGAGAAAACAAAACATTAACCACTACATTAGCATAGCAGTTGACACCAGAACTGTTTTCAAATTGAAAACCAACAACATCTTCAACAGAATCCTTTTTGTTTCTGCTTATAATTTCAGGTTCATCGACTTTTCGTCTTTTTGCTACAACCTCCCCAGTATTGGTCACATTTCTTCGTTTCCGGCCTACCACACGTTTCTCAAACAAAGGATACTGAGGCAAATGTGGCGCATACTCTCTTCTTAACCTATTGTATTCCTTAATACAATCTAGATCCGCACAAATGTTTGTGACATCACACTCAATCAAGTACAATCCCGATAAAGTTCTAACTCGTGACAATGCCACATATGCCATACCCTCCTTGAACACAGAACTGCCAATATTCACCAATGCACAGTCTACACTTAAACCTTGCGATTTATGGATTGTCACCGCATATGCCAAGCAAACAGGAAACTGCTTACGACGAACATATAAGTCTTTTACAAGCAAAAATCTAGCAGAACAACGAGCAATTAGCTGTACTTCCTCAATGCCATCAAATTTAATTTTTAAAAATTCAATTCCATCTCTATTTCTGTATTTCACAAAATCAACAACATTACCCATTGATCCATTTACCAGACCTCTTTCAACATGTAAATTCCTTCTTAAAATTATACGGCAGTTCAAGCACACATTCAGAGTCTTTTCAAAACCCGCAGTTTTAGATATACTCTTCTCTAATGAATCCAATTTTGTTTTCAGATTCTCAGACAAAATAATTGTTGATCCCATATGCTCTACTCTACCAATAGCTTCCAGTTTCACAATCTCTTGCTTTTCTAAATGCAACATTTTGTTGTTGAATTTGGCACATTCTGCAAGAGTTGGCATCAAACATATTCCAGATTTTTTCTCAGTAACTTTCTGAAAAATATTCTCAGGCACAACATCTTCGTCTGGATATAAATTTGTCAGTAATCGTGCATGTAAAGCTTCTTTCCCATGCTCGGTCACTTTTCCAATTCTAACATCTTGTAGAATAGTCTTGTAAACTTCATCCTTTGCCTGACGCATATTTTCATGCAGTTCAGCATAATTGAAGTTTAACCATATATTGACGTTGCCAATGCTCCCTAAGCACTTCCTGGTATCTTCATGCGTGAGCATTTTGAACACAGGTTGCCCTTTCACTGGTGTCAGCTGCAGAAGATCTCCAAAAACAATGATGTGTTTGCCACCAAATAACACATCATACTCTGTTTTGAGAACTTCTTGCATTCTCAAATGCACAAAGGCAAGCATGACATTGGAAACCATGCTTACTTCGTCAATGATAAGAAGTTTCATTTTCCTCAAGACTCTTGAAACTTCAAAACAAGGATCTCCAGATAGCTTGTGATATTCTAATTTGTTGTCATGCTCCACTGGCAGCATCAGTAAACGATGTAAAGTAATCCCTTTAATGTTATGTGCTGCCAGTCCAGTTGGAGCGGTGACAACACAAGACAGCGATGACTCTGTCCTTTCCTGCAAATAACATGAAATTGCTTTAATAAGGAAACTTTTTCCAGTTCCTGCTTCTCCACTCACATACAGTCGGACAGGCTTCAACGACGTACATGAGCACTCTTTCTTGTCATGACTTAATCCATGATCAATTTGCATGGTAAGTTCGTCATATATTTTCCTCTGCTCAACGTTGAGTTGTCTTTCCAACTCTTCTAAGTTAACCGCATCCTCCTGAGCATGTGCCATGGCTCTTTCCACTTCATTCATAGCAGTGGCAGCTTCATTTTCGATAAGAGGTCCTCCTAGTGGATCCTGACTCAATGAAGCAGAACTCTGACTGTCCTGAGAACTGTCTCTGGCAATCTCGGCTGCAATCGTTGCTTCCTGCTCAATTTCCACATTCAACATTTCTACATATTTGGGAAAAGCAGGACATTCTATGGTCTCCTTGGCAGCATTGAATGAGTCTTCGTAACAAAGGAAATCTCCAAGCAGTTCCTCTTCTGCACGCCATGGCTTAAAAAGTTGCAAAAGTGCTAAATAGAAAAACTCCTTTTTTTCAGGAGATTCGCCACTCAATTTTCGATGGTTTATCAAGTGGCATTTTCTTTGCTTGACCAGACATCCCTCACTTCCTATTACAGCATACACTCCTTTCTCAGTATCTTCTTTGATGTTCCTCTTGAATATGTAATTTTGCAGAACCTCATACAGACAAACATTCTCGAGTTGACTGCTTCGATTTGGATAATATGTATCCAACATGTTGCTCTTCAAAATGTCGGTACTGTTTGGCTCCTTTTCCACCAAATACTCAATTTCCCGCACAGGTTTCAGAACTCGATTACGCGTTGCAGCAAGACCAACACTCGCCCAAACGATACTCCTGGACTTGGCATAGAGACTTGCTGAAGACAACCGGTCAGAACATTCGTAAGCTCCGATTTCTCGATGCGACAACATCTTCAGACTGAAACTGTACAACTTCTTGCTGAGGCTCTTTTCATGGGAAATGTCCTCCCACATATCCTTCAATTCTGTCTTCTCTTTTTTGGTGATGTAAGATGTCACATACCGAGCCACAGCCATACAGTTATCAGCCACAAACTCTATATCCATGTTAGCATTCCACATGGACAAAATCACCGGGTTGTAGTCGTTGATGAACTTGGACTCTTCGTTCCTCTTCAAATTGTATGTGTTTTTAGGTGATTTCTTCATCACATTATGTCGCAGCGAAGACATCAAACTGTTTACTCTTCCTTTAGAAATCACCGGTCGTGGAAAACCGAAACGACATTTGGTGTAGAACTTGTCCTTGTTTCGGAATTTATGACGGCAGTACTTTCCACATCGATGGCTTTGGAAACGCAGAACTTTTTCTCTTAGGCTTTTCTTCTCCTTTGCGTTTGGAACAGCACACGTAGAATACTGTTGGATGAAACTCATCACTGAGTCTTCTGGATCCGTTCCAAATTTAGGTGCATCCTTGATCCACAACAACATATGTATATGAGGAGCACCTCTTGCTTGGTACTCCTTTCTCCAGAAGAAATCCAACACCTCTCCAAGAGGTGGATTCTTCTTATTCATGATGAAAGACATCATAGCTTCAAATCTATGATTGAAGTACCTACATACATTGACTGGATCCAAAGAGCACAGTTCTCCGGGTGTCTTGAATTCGATGTTATCTACGTTAGCATTTGCCTCTCGTAGAAATTCAAGTAAGTCTTCCCAGCCATACTCGGCACAGCTCAGAGTGAGGAACCATGTGGGAGTACCTAAGTTCCTCAGCATACATTTTAAATCACCATGACGACGGTACCAGTACTCATTAGTACCACGCTGACACGCCATGAGATTAATCAGGTGAGAATCCAAAATACTGTCTTGGACATTGACTTTATCCATAAAGTCACTTGCCGAGATGTTTTGCATGTGTATACCACTTTTCAAGATGTGGTTCACTGCATATGACAGTCCAGACAGATCGCTTTCAAACAGGAGATGAAACAAATAAGGAATGCATTGTCGAAACCTAGCATCTCCTGCATACAATCGCAAAGTCCGGTATTCAGAAGCAGGAATTTGATGAGGTCGCTCATCATATCTTCCTCCCTGACCTGTTGGAAAAAGCTGTGGGAAACACCGAGCTTCCAAACTTTCCTCCCAAACACTAATGGGACTCCCTTTGGCTTGTTTCATTTGAAACAACTCAATAGCATTCCCCATGACTTCCTTGGAATGCAAAGGATGAACACTATAATGTTCATATATTTCTTCACTAGTAGAGGGTTCTACTTTCTCAATTTGACCAGCACACAAATCGCTATCCTCTTCCTCACTTACTTCCTCTTCTGCAACATATACATTCTTATAGAATGTATTATTTTTTTTCAAATACAATGTTGCCTTTTTAACTTTCCTAACATCTACTAAATCTTGCCATATTTTCTTATTCTTTGTCGGAACCCCATTAACTAAGATAACCAGAGGTTCCTCGTCCACTTTTTCTACTCCAATTGTGTTAATGTTTTTCTTCAAATCTAGAGGCAAATAAACAACTCTTCCCTTTAATCCTCTCTGTAAATCTGATGGAGGCAATTTCCCTTTCTTTGGCTCCATTCTTACAATAGCCTGAAAGGGATGGATACTTTGAATCAAAATAGATTCATAAGTATTTAAATCCTTCAATTCAGAAGGAATCTCAATCAATTCCAGATTATTATGAACTGCTCTAGCAGGCATCTGGTTTTGATTTAATTTGTTACAACAATAAGTACACACACGTTGATCCAATCCCAAATCAAAACAATGTTCTACCATCAAGTATGTTGTAAAATCCTTCCATTCACTATTATTTTCCCTTTCACTTTTTGCATATAAATCCACTAACTTAGTCTGATTCTTATAATAAGTGCGTCGACAACACACACAAGTGAAATTTGGCCTCTCACTTGATTTGACCTGAAACGTCGCAATTTCCCTCTGGAAATTATCTGTACTGGAAACCTGTACACTATCTTCCACATTACCCGCTTCTTCTTGGTCAATTTCAACATTCTCCTCTTTACTTCCAAAGTAACAAAACTCAATTTCTTCACATATATTCTTCACATCTATTTCAGAACCATGCAAAAGAGCAGCGCATAATTGTTTAAGCATAATTGCTGGACTCTTAGCATAATACAACATTCTAACTAATTTCCTCACTTTATTATGATGCACTGCTAGCATCCTGAAATGATGAAAAACACTCTGGCATACTCTCCTGGAAAGACAAGCCAGTGAATGACCATGCAAACCTGTCACTTCTCTCACTCTGCAAGGATCTAATTCTTGCAACAACATCATTTTCTGCTTCAAACTTTTCCTATTAAATGACCGTACAAAATCACAAAGCAAATTGATGGAATCCTGTCGCACACTACAAATACTACTACACTTCCAGGTGTACACAGGACCCTTAGCACGTCTTCCTAAAACCTCATTTGCCTAACACCTCTTCTGCCTCTGTTGTCATAAGTTTTTCTTTTTCAACTGGACAACCATCTTTCACTTCATAAGCACGACCACTGGTGTCAACTGCATGCACCAAATCATTATCCTGGAAATAACTCTCCTCATTAAAAAATGCCTCAGAGCTTGAACTATGCATCCATTCTCCAGAAAAAACTTCACAAAAATTACTACGATTAACTATTCTCTTCCATCTACTATTTCTTTTGAAATCATAAATTGCCTTCTTTAGCTTCCTAATTCTATTGATTATCAAAATAAATAACTTACGTTTAACTTCAAATGCCTGATCAATAACTTTCTCAACTTTTTTTTTTCTCTTATAAAAAACCACTTTCTGTTGACCTTTCTTAATATTTTTTAACAAATTGCCAATTATCCTGTTGCGGAACATTCGTTTACGAATGTCCCTAAACTGTTGTTTCCTTCTACTATCATGCACAGAGTTATCTCTTGCTCTAGCAGTAACATTTTTGATTGGCCTTTCCTTTTCATTTGAATTGCTTCTCTTTTTATGGACTGAAACATTTTCTGTAGTAATATTTTTTTTACTACACATATTTCTTATGAATGTTTTTGTACTCTTACCCGGTGCTTTCTTCGTGACTTGACAAATCTTTTTGTTAGAGGACTGCTGCTTCTTTTGATTGGCCTGCTGTCTTTGACGTTTTGCAGCCTTTCTCTCTCTTTCTTTCGTTGGCATGGTGAAATGTTGAAATGATCTGCAGTTGAATCTGTGGTAAAATATATTAAAAAATGTTATTAACCACTATTACCAAACAGTAAATCAATAACAGTGATCAAAAACTTAACACACTACTTGACATTTTAAATAGAAGATTTTTTAGTCCTTGGCAAATTTACAATACAGAAATAGCAGAAAAGAAATGGAATTTATATTCATGTTACCTGTGCTATTTTATATGTGAATCTGATCTAATTTTATGAGCATATTTTAATATTTTATTGAAGACACTACACATAACCTGTTTTTGAAGGTGTCTTTATTTTTAAATTAAACGGTTTACACTTTTACTTTTTATTTATTATAAATTTTAAAAATAAATGTTTATAGTTCCATAGGCTCAAGCAGGTCAGCTTCCCACCCTATGTCATATAATTCGGACAAATCTGCATCCTCATCACGCTCTTCTTCATCCTCAGGATTTAAATCATCCAAGGGATCAACATCCACTGATGTTTCAATTACAAGTTCAATGATGAGGTCAAAATCAACTGATTGCAGATTGTCGCTCATGTTGATGTTGTCTTTATCTTTAAAGAAAGATAACAACAATGAGATGTTGCAGAGTAAGAGACAAATCTCAGAGATTATAATAGTAAAATTGTTTAACAAGAGTAACATTTTGCAGCTATTATTTAGCCATGTCCAGCGATGCTGAGCAGGTGAAGCCTATGTCTAATTTTTCAGTGAACAGGACTCATCTCTTCTTAACCTTGGATAAGCCTCACCAACTCTGTGTCCCCTGCACATACTTAAATGTAAAGGGGCAGATTTATGTAAAATGGCACATCCCCAGGCATGCACCAGTTAACGTGCACCGCTGCTCTGCCACCCATGGTGTGCCGTATTTACAATCAGATAGGAGAAAGCTGCGTCAAAACCCTGCGCCTGCTTTAAGCAGGCATAGGTCTTGACGCAACATTGTGGAGATGGTGCACCCCTGAGCCTTGCTTGAGCTGCATCGCACTTGCGATACAATTCCAGCAATGCGCCACCTTTACAGCACAGATACGTCACGCATCTGTGCCATTTTTGCCCCATGGGTGGCGGAACAGCGGCGCAAGATGACTGGCACATCCCTGGTGATGCGCCAGTCATCATAAATCTATCCCTAAGCTTCTTATCTTGTTACAGATGAACCGCCATATGTACCATCAAACTATTTTGCATTTCCTAAATAGCGAATTTTAAGGAATAAATAGCAATTCTTTACCATTCCTAATTTGCAATGAGCAAATTGCTAATTGCAAATTACCCATTCATTTCCATGGGCTAGGAGGCTCATAGGAATGAAGGTGCAATTTGCGATTAGCAATTAGCTCATCGCAAATTAGGAATTTTTCCAAGGGTGCATGGGTGTCTCAAGAACACCCTGCTGCACCCCTGAAAAAGAAATTTGGGGGCATATGGCGCACATACATGCCCTAAGGGCATGTATTGGCGTCATGTGGCACCTTTTGTTTTTAAAAAAAAAATTATTTTTGAAAAGAATTCGCAAATTACCACAAACTAGAAGTTGGTGGTAGTTTCCAAATCCTTAATGTCATTTTTTACATATTTTTTGTTTGATACATTGCATTTAAGAAATCGCAAAATTTGCAAATCCTTCAGTGCAATCGCAAAATAAGGAATAGCAAATTTTGAATTAAGGACATTTTAAGTCATTTCCACATGTGCAGTGTTTTGAAATTATGATTTGAAAATCGTTTTTGGGGAAAAGGAATGGTTTGCAAATTTATGACAAGGACATAATGGTGTATGCTTCTCTATAAGGCATTTCACTGTCTCTGATGTCATTTTTCCCATATTACATTATAAGACCTTTCCCCATGGAGCACATTCCTTGTAAATATGCTCCCACCTGTGCATGGTGAATTTAGATTTTGACTGTTTGAGTCACATAGCCATGTTAAAAGTGACCCCAAAAAATTGCAAACGCTTTAAAAAAACACATTCATGTGTCTTAAGCACATTTTAAGTCATTTCCCCGTGGACAGTGTTTTGTAAGTGGCGCAAAAGAGGCATACACCTATCATAAATCTGTCCCTAGCATTTTAAATGATTAATTCATGATGACGATAAGGTGTGGCCTATCCAGAGGTTTGTTTAAGGTGAGGCCTACTCAGGATTGCAGATTAAAGTTACGCTTGATGAAGAATACAGAGGACATAATACATGTAAAGCTCTACCAATGAAGTAAGTTATGTCCACTTCATTGCGCCAGTCATCATAAATGTATCCCTAAGCTTCTTATCTTGTTAGACATCAACCGGCATATGTATCATATAACTATTTTGCATTTCCAAAATAGCAAATTTTAAGGAATAAATAGCAATTCTTTACCATTCCTAATTTGCAATGAGCAAATTGCTAATTGCAAATTACCCATTCATTTCCATGGGCTAGGAGGCTCATAGGAATGAAGGTGCAATTTGCGATTAGCAATTAGCTCATCGCAAATTAGGAATTTTTCCAAGGGTGCATGTGTGTCTCAAGAACACCCTGCTGCACCCCTGAAAAAGAAATTTGGGGGCATATGGCGCACATAAATTTTAACAACATTCCATTACCTCAAAAACGATTTTCAATTCATAATTTGAAAACACTGCCCACAGGGAAATTACTTAAAATGTTCTTAAGACACATGAAAGTGTTTTTTGAAAGCCTTTGCAATTTTTTTGGGTCACTTTTAACATGGTTATGTAACTCAAACAGTAAAAACCAAAATTAACATGCACAAGTGTGACCATATTTACAATGAATGTGGCCCACGGAGAAAGGTCTTTTAATATAATATGGGAAAAATGACATCAGAGACACAGAAATGCCTTATAAAGAAGCATACACCATTATATCCTTGTCATAAATTTACAAACCATTCCTTTTCCCCAAAAACGATTTTCAAATCATAATTTGAAAACACTGCACATGAGGAAATGACTTAAAATGTCCTTAAGACACATGAAAGTGTTTTTTGATTGCCTTTCCAGCATGGTTGGGTCACTTTTAACATGGCTATTTAACACAAACATTCAAAATCTAAATTTGCCATGCACAGGTGGGAGCATATTTACAAGCAATTTGCGCCACAGAGAAAGGTCTTACATTAAAATGGGAAAAATAACATCAGAGACAGTCAATTGCCTTATAAAAAAGCATACACCATTATGTCCTTGTTATTAATTTTAAAAACAATTCCTTTTCCCCAAAAACGATTTTCAAATCATAATTTCAAAACACTGCACATGGGAAAATTACTTTAAATGTCCTTAAGACACATAAAAGCGTTTTTTGATTGCCTTTGCAGCATGTTTGTATCACTTTTAACATGGCTATGTAACACAAACATTCAAAATCTAAATTTACCATGCACAGGTGGGAGCATATTTACAAGCAATTTGCGCCACAGAGAAAGGTCTTACATTAAAATGGGAAAAATAACATCAGAGACAGTCAATTGCCTTATAAAGAAGCATACACCATTATGTCCTTGTCAGAAATATTATAACCATTCATCTTCCTCAAAAACGATTCTCAAGTCATAATTTGAAAAGACTCCACAGCTCCTATGCAGAAAAACACCCTGTCAGTACTAATACTTCACATTTTCTCCAATTACATTTTCTCAAAGAAACAAAATCTATTTGTAAAACACTTGAGACAAAGCAACATTTGAAAAACACAACTTTCTTCATAATTTTCTCCTTAAAGCACACTATTCTCTATCTAAATTAAAGAAATATTTTCTCACCTTAGCAAATACTTTGAGTTTGAAAACAGTCTCAGAAACACACCAATTTGTCTTCAGCAGAGCAAAAGGTATGCACTCCAGAGTCTGCAGCTATCAAAAGCACAGAAATGCTGTAATTCTTCACACATATCTCTCAAAACTCTTCCCTCACTTTTTTTCAAATGAAAACCCTTCCCCCCTCTGCCATTTCATGCCTTTTCTGCATAGCAACCACCTCTTGCAAGACCTCTGGTGTTTGCAAGTTCACACAACAATGTTGCAATTGAACTCTGAACTCTCAGTGCACCTGCGTATCCACTGCAATCTTTCATTTAATGATTATTTATTGACCATTCAAAATACATCTTTCAAAGAACTCACCCATGCACCCTAACTTTCTGTTTTCAGCAATCAAAATCCACCAATCACTGTTACTGCTTCATTAACACAGAAACTCCACAGTTTTTTTCATTTTAAACTCTTATTTTTTCAACTGCCATTTCATTGCCACACTTCATCTGACTGCAGCAGAACCTTCTCTCACCATGTTTTCTGTCTGGATTGTTGGACATAGTTATATCCACTGGGCTCACAGGTATGCTGAGAACAGAAAATTACCTAACCTCAATTTACAAGATGTGGAAATTAAGTGGTTTGGCCACAGAGGATTAAAATGTCACCAATTGATACCATTGGTGAAAACCTTTATGCATTTACCCAAACCTGACCTGTTAATTGTGCACTGTGGAGGTAATGATTTGGGCACTTTGACTGGGGTAGGTCTGGAAATGCTTTTAAAGGACACCTTTGAGCAATTGATGGCACTTTTTCCTCAGACTGCCTTGGTATATTCAAATATATGCCAAAGACAGAAATGGAGGTGGTCAAACCAATTTTGTCCACAAATTGAGAAGTCGAGGAAGCATGTAAACAAATCTGTTTCAGCTTACATGAGAGACCATGGAATGGGCTCCCTGTACAACAATAACTTGCGTTACTACATGCAAGATATCTACAGAGGAGATGGAGTTCACTTCTCAGATGAGGGCAACAGAATTTTCATTCTGAATTTAAGAATGTGCATTGGTACCTACTTATAAGTACCTAAATGTACCATAAACCCAAAAGCTCTTCTCAGAGCTACCCTACATCTGATCACTCACAATTATTATTTTACTCTAACTTTTTTCACTAATTTTCAACAAAGTACGCTCCCCGGGGCGCTACCCGGTACGCGAACCGGGAGCTAACCTCGCGAAATGTTTTAAAAAAATGTTTTTTTTCGCACATATAAGCCTCCTCAGCCATCCTCACAAAACCTAGGGGGTCAAGATAAGTCTACCGTGCCCCCTTCTACCCATTCTGAACATTATTTGCCCTCCATTTTGTATCTTAATTCGACTGAAACACAAAATGGTGGACTCCCGTAACGCTTAAGGTTCGCGGACCGGGCGCTACCCACGCAAAAAAAAACAAAAAAAAAATTATTTTTTTTTGCCCCGCGGGGCCCTTTTAAAACCTCCACCTTAAACCTAGGGGGTCAGGGAGGATCTACTATGCCCCCTTATGGTTATTTCCCCCTTTGTTTTGGCCTCCTCTTGTCTCTCAATCCTACCGAGAGACAAGATGGCGGCCGCTACGGACTGTTTGGAATGTTGACAGACTCCCGTAACGCTTAAGGTTCGCGGACCGGGCGCTACCCACGCAAAAAAAACAAACAAATTTTTTATTTTTTTTGCCCCGCGGGGCCCTTTTAAAACCTCCACATTAAACCTAGGGGGTCAGGGAGGATCTACTATGCCCCCTTATGGTTATTTCCCCCTTTGTTTTGGCCTCCTCTTGTCTCTCAATCCTACCGAGAGACAAGATGGCGGCCGCTACGGACTGTTTGGAATGTTGACAGACCCTGGAGAACCAATCAGCTTCGCTTCACAAAGCACCGTTGCGCGAAAAGTCCGCGAACCGGAGCGCTGCCCAGTCCGCTGTTACAGATATATATCTTTTTTTAAACGTTAATTTCTCAAAATCCACTGGAGCACATATATTGAGACCTACAAAAGGCACATCGGGCTACCAGTCCCTACAATTTTGCCAAGTTTCGTGCAAATCCATTCAGCCGTTCGGGCTAAAAGTGGGGCCAACCGCCCTATAGAAAACTCAATGTTAGAAACACGTTTTGGGACCCCCCTTTTTTCTCGGCCCCCCCTTGACGAACCCCCTTCAAATTTTTAGGGGCTGCTCGGAAACAAAATGTTCAATTTTCCTGAAAATTTCAGCCAATTCCGTCCACAAACGCCAAAGTTATTAGACATAGAATTTTCAAAAATCCCATAGAGAAAAAATCCTAACTATATATACCTACTGGCGACCACCAGTAGGTAATATATATATATATATATATATATATATATATATATATATATATATATATATATATATATATATATATATATATATATATATTCACTGAAAAAACCATAGGTTATAGACCATATATAGTTAGGAATTAGCATTTACAAAACCTTGAAAATTCACTGAAAAAACCATAGGTTATAGACCATATATAGTTAGGAATTAGCATTTAGAAAACCTTATTTTACTCACACAAAACCATTGAAATTCCATATATAGTTAGTTGCACTAACTATATATCGCGCACCCGCAATCCACTGCTGATGATGTCACATATTACATCATTCATGACATGGTCAGTGACATCACTGATGACATCACTGATGACATCTCAAATGACATCACTGATGACATCACTGATGACATCATCCAGTGACTGTGTGTTTCTGTAAAGTTTAAATATGTTTTACATATTGAAGAATGAGTAGATGTATAAGTGTCTGGACGAAGGATTTAGTAGGTGCGTGACTGAATGTATGAGTGAGTGATTAAATGTGTCTCACTGAGTGCATGGGTTAGTGACTAAACTGTCTTAATTTGTGCATCATTATGTCTGTTGTTCTGTAAACTGCTGCATGTGTTGATCTTTTAGTAAATATTGGGGTTGAACCCATATAGTCAATGGGACCTGGGTATTTATTCGGTATAGGAAGAAGGGGGTCCCAGACACAACACAACAAATTCCACAATTCGAAGTAAAATACGTGGGAATATTTCACAAAAGGTCGAGTCAAGGTGCAAAGTGTTTTAATTTTCACAGCACCGGTGCTAAACATTCATTAGCTCATTACTCACAACATGAATACACACATATTAAACACAATTACAATAAGCCCAGAAAGGGGGAAGAGAGGGAGAGGGAAGTGCAAGGGGGAAAAAAAGAATTAACATTTCATGCTAGTTAGACATCACTATTTCAAAAAACATATTTACAAATACATGTGACCATATTTGGAAATTCACAAGAGAGAATATACACAGATCCCCAAGCGTGGGGTCTACAACTGCGTGTGAGAAAACAGCATCATGTTTTGTTTTGTTATTGTGTCTTTTTTATACAGAATCTCCTATATGGCTGTGTACATTAAACCATTCCGTGGGAGTTCAAAAACAGTAGAGAAGTCTACGTTTCGACCCTAGATTGTAGGACAGTGTATCCTTACTAGGCGGGTCTTCGTCAGGACGTGAGGGAAGGGGAGGAGTGTAGGGCTGTTCCTAAAGGTGAAAATAGAAAAGACTTTAAAAAAAGGTCTCCGAAGGGAGTCCCTATATGATACATCAAAAGCGACAGAATTAAAGACAAAACGTTTCTCAGAGAGTTTGTGATTGACAAGGAGGTATGAAAAGCGTGTTACCTGCTCAGGAGTCATATAAATTCCTGTTAACACATAGTTCTGGCCAAAGCCGGGCGGAGTGGTGGATCGTTAGAAAATCAGCGGTATCTGGGGGCCAAATAATGAGGAAAGGGGACCATCATTGAATGTGCTAATCACCCAAGGTTGTCAGAAAACATTACAAATATTAGAAAAACACTTGAAAAACACTAGGCCGGTAGTCCTACCTCCAAAGCGTTGCTGGGTAGGATCAAGGTGCGTGTATCATTAAAATGAAGTATGGTCCATACCAATCATAGTTCAGCATTCGATCTGTGAGGTATGGGGGAGCCCAATTAGTATACACGTCTTAAAAAAATGTTTCCAGTTGCCTGTAACACAGGCGTCTAAGCACAAAAGGCAATTAAGACACTTAATTAATAACTCACCCGCGATGACCTGGTAACGCTGAAATGCGAGTCAGCGTCTGTGGTGTTCCGGGTCCGATATTACAATGCAAAGTCTAAGGGCCAAACACAATTGGGAGTGGCATTCAGTAAATATGCGCCAGAATATGGACGATTGTACATCAAAATATATTGGCCTTAAATCGTACCTCTGGATTAGAGGGAACCTTACAGCAAATAATCAATTGAGGTCGGAGGATTTTCTTAAAGGGCGGCGGTGTGCTCGAGTCGAGATTCCACCATTGAATCTGTGGAATTAAAATAAGCGGACTTATTGAAAGCGTTTCACTAACACGTGGATTTTAAGGCGCTGCAAAAATCGGGACAGACATTATTTGGCCCCCAGATACCGCTGATTTTCTAACGATCCACCACTCCGCCCGGCTTTGGCCAGAACTATGTGTTAACAGGAATTTATATGACTCCTGAGCAGGTAACACGCTTTTCATACCTCCTTGTCAATCACAAACTCTCTGAGAAACGCTTTGTCTTTAATTCTGTCGCTTTTGATGTATCATATAGGGACTCCCTTCGGAGACCTTTTTTTAAAGTCTTTTCTATTTTCACCTTTAGGAACAGCCCTACACTCCTCCCCTTCCCTCACGTCCTGACGAAGACCCGCCTAGTAAGGATACACTGTCCTACAATCTAGGGTCGAAACGTAGACTTCTCTACTGTTTTTGAACTCCCACGGAATGGTTTAATGTACACAGCCATATAGGAGATTCTGTATAAAAAAGACACAATAACAAAACAAAACATGATGCTGTTTTCTCACACGCAGTTGTAGACCCCACGCTTGGGGATCTGTGTATATTCTCTCTTGTGAATTTCCAAATATGGTCACATGTATTTGTAAATATGTTTTTTGAAATAGTGATGTCTAACTAGCATGAAATGTTAATTCTTTTTTTCCCCCTTGCACTTCCCTCTCCCTCTCTTCCCCCTTTCTGGGCTTATTGTAATTGTGTTTAATATGTGTGTATTCATGTTGTGAGTAATGAGCTAATGAATGTTTAGCACCGGTGCTGTGAAAATTAAAACACTTTGCACCTTGACTCGACCTTTTGTGAAATATTCCCACGTATTTTACTTCGAATTGTGGAATTTGTTGTGTTGTGTCTGGGACCCCCTTCTTCCTATACCGAATAAATACCCAGGTCCCATTGACTATATGGGTTCAACCCCAATATTTACTAAATACTTCGTGCAGACGCTGGTCTGCGAGGTTTCTCCTTGTGTGATTCTTCTTATAATTTTTGTAATTTTTGTTAGTTTACTCAACCACTATGGTTATCAAGGAGGTCCTTTCCTATACCGATGATTACATTAAACAACTTCTCCTAGACCCTGCTAATAATTTTTTTTTTTTTTTTTGTCACCAACCACACCTGTCTTGGACTTCTCTCTTAATGACAAAATAAACAACCTGGAACGTCTGGAAAAGAAGTTGGTTAGAACCAAACTCCATGGTCATTTTCTGGCCCAGTGTTTGCAATCGAACATTATCCCTGTAGGCCTACAGGTCAAGGTAGAACCAGCAATTTTTATAGACGTGCCCAAATTCCGTGAAGGCTTCAGTTTTGTCGCGAACAATTGTTCGCGACATTGTATGGTCTTAGGAATTGAAACTGCCAATGAGCAAATTGCCATCTTAACAAAGCAGATATCGGACCTCAAGGCCGAAATAAGTGGAGACGCTACCCTCACAAATTCAAAAGAAGCTTTGACTAAACTTGTGGCCACTCTACAAGACTTTGAAACTAATACGATAAAGAGGAAACTTGAGAAATTGGCACGTGATGTGAAATTGTATGATAAAAAAAGAACATATCCCTACCTCCAGGACGAATATTACAGGCAAGATAGCCAGGGAAGATTCACTAACCGCGGCCGCGGTTCCTTCAGAGGTAGACGCAATTACACCACTTTCTCTGATTCGTCGTATAGCTCGGGAGAAGATTCTGAACGGGCTGGCCCAAGTGGTACATACGGCTATCAAGACCCCTACGGACCTACATACCAACCCACACCTTTTTTAGGTCAGGCCGGATGGAGACCCCCACGTGGCAGATCAAACAACTGGAACAGAGGCAACAGCAGGGGCCAATCCAATGCTGGTCAGGAGTGGGACCCCGTGAGAGGGAGGGGTACGAAACAAGTGAGCTTCCCCCAGGAGGAACACGGGGAACGATCCACCCGCAGGAAGAACTACAGGTGGTAAAAAGGATTTCCCCCATTATCAATATCTCCAAATACACTCTACTTGATGACGAAATCAAGATACTCAGTCGAGGTCTATCATTTGTTCCAACCGCCAAGCCTGATACCTTCAACACCATAGTAGAACTTCACAAGTTCTTTCGTAAGGTACGACTGCGATATTTTTTCAAAGATAAACCCTCCTTTCAGCCTCTCTCGGCGACCCATTTTAGGCCACCTTCTACCTTTGTTCCTTCCACTCACGCTATGACTCAGCGTATCCTGGCCTTTGAGAGCCTCGTCCTACGGGATGTGAATAAAATCTTGGGAGAACACAAATTTGTCAAGTTCAATACCAGCAAAGCAGAGAAAGTGGCGCTCAGATCTCTCAAGGACAACACCGATGTGGTAGTTAAACCTGCCGATAAGGGTGGTGCAATTGTGGTACAGGACCTGGACAATTACACTAGTGAGATAATGAGACAATTAAATGATGGGGTGAGTTACAAACGATTGGATGGGGATCCATCCGGAGATCTAAAAGCCGAAATCCTGAGAGTGACCCAGGAAGGCCTCCAACAAGGCTTCTTGTCGGACCATGAATTTCAATACCTAAACCAAAAGAACCCACGCCTTCCCACCATCTACACACTGCCGAAGGTGCACAAGGACCTACACCATCCACCTGGTCGACCAATTGTATCGGGCTGCGGCTCCCTTCTGGAACCACTATGCAGGTACATTGACTTTTTTCTGAAGCCCCTAGCAGAAGCAACTACAACGTATCTGCGAGACACTACACAGGTCATTAATTTGATTGACGGACGTCCATATAACTCGCATGAAGAAATCTTGGTAACCTGCGACATCGTGTCACTGTACACCAGCATACCCCAAGATGAGGCCCTTCAAGCCATGACCATTGCACTTGACAAACGGGAGGCACCGGCTCGTGTCCCTACATCTTTTATCATCTTGCTATTAAAAATCGCAATGATGAGGAATTTCTTCATTTTTTGCAATTCATTCTACCTGCAGACCAAGGGCGTGGCGATGGGGGCGGCATTTGCTCCCGATTTGGCCATCATTTTCATGTCCATGTATGAAGAGGTGTTCATACTGAATGATACCAATCCCTTCAGACCCAAAATAAACATGTGGATGAGGTACATAGACGATATCATCTGTATCTGGACTGGGAATGAACAGGAGATCATAACATTCCTCAATTGGTTAAATGGACGCACGGCGGACATTCAGTTCACGATTCAGTATGACAAGAAATCCATAGACTTCTTGGATCTTACCATCTTTGAGGAGAATGAGACTTTGCACACCACCCTCTTTAGAAAACCTGCGGAGAGGAACTCCTTGCTTCTGTATTCGAGCCATCATCCACGGGGACTACGCGATAACCTTCCCTTCGGGCAATTTTTACGGATTCGCCGTAACTGTAGCAAAAAGGATGACTATGATGAGCAAGCTGCCATTCTGATGGAACGGTTGTCTGAACGTGGGTACCCGAGACGTCTGGTCAAAAAAGCCAAAAAGAGAGCTTGGCATAACCCAAGGGACATTCTACTGCAACAGGGAGCTCAACGGGAAAACAATGTTGATCAACGCATCGTATGTGTAACCACTTTCTCGACAAAAAGCAATTCGATAAAGAAAACTGTAAACAAGTACTGGCATTTGATCGCCGAGGACCTAAATTGCAGCCACCCACCACTTCACGCCTTCAAGAAAGCGAAGAATGTTCGAGATCACGTGGTGTCCTCTTTCTTGAATACGGCAAAGGAACAATCCCTAACATCAATGTGGATTCTACCTCCCGTCGTGGGTCATTATCGCTGTGGATCCTGTAAAGCCTGCCCAGCTACAATCCAGACTAAAGTCTTTGTTCATGGACAACATCAAGTGACACTAAAGTCACACACCAACTGCAACTCATCCAACGTTATTTATTGCATAGTGTGCCCCTGTAATTTAATATACATTGGCCAGACCCAGCAACGTGCAAAAGTACGTTTCTTACAACACTGCAGCCGTGTTAGGTGCAAGGTTGAGGGAGCACCGTTGGTAGACCATTGCAAGAACTTTGCTCACCCCCCGGAAAGTCTTAAATGGACCATTTTGGAACAAGTTAGACTGGGCCCCAGGGGTGGGAACCTTGAGCCAATCCTGAACATCAGAGAGATAAAATGGATCAGGTTTTTTGATTCAGTACGGCTGGGGCTGAATGAATCAGAAAGCAGTTTCTCTCAAATGGCTACTCTGTAAATCTTGCGTCTTAACCACCATGTGGTAGGTTCACGCATTACTCTGGTGAGTGTGTCGGTAATGACCCATGCGGTGAATAACTGCGATTTGATGTGTGATTTCTCTATCGACTAGTGTGTCAATAATAATTTTTGCTTCACTGTATGGAGTATCTGTGTTTTGACCACCTTGTTAGGTAGGTCCATACAGTACTATATCCAAAATGATACACGCTTGTAAATATCTGGTTTGTAAACGGTTTCTGCGAGATGAGTGCATCAATGTCCAGTATCTGTGTGAATATTGTGGTATTTACCGTTTGAGAGCTTAAAATGCTGCGCTTAGACTACCATGTTAAGGGCAGGTCCGCTCAGCTAGCTTAATTAATTATTTACATTTTTTCATTTGCAATATTTTATTTAACTTTCATTTTAATGTTAGTTTATCATCATTTCCCACGAAATGCAGCACTGGGGCGTTATAATTTATAACCCTTGAAAGGTTGCCAACTGTATTTTGATTACATCTACCACGAAAGTCTTCGTCAAGCCCTGTGTTCCCCTCTAACTCCGTTGACGCTGGCCGTGTCGGTGACTGGCGTCCTGGGTTACCTCGGTAACACCAGTCTCGCCGCATGCGAGGTTACAAAATGACCCCCGTATCCTAGGCAGCACTTCCTGATTCTTCTTGACTGAGATGAGACGCTGCTGCATGCACGCGCGCATGGAGACAAACACTTCGGGTGAGTCCAGTTGCGCTATCTGTCTGTCCCGATTTTTGCAGCGCCTTAAAATCCACGTGTTAGTGAAACGCTTTCACTAAGTCCGCTTATTTTAATTCCACAGATTCAATGGTGGAATCTCGACTCGAGCACACCGCCGCCCTTTAAGAAAATCCTCCGACCTCAATTGATTATTTGCTGTAAGGTTCCCTCTAATCCAGAGGTACGATTTAAGGCCAATATATTTTGATGTACAATCGTCCATATTCTGGCGCATATTTACTGAATGCCACTCCCAATTGTGTTTGGCCCTTAGACTTTGCATTGTAATATCGGACCCGGAACACCACAGACGCTGACTCGCATTTCAGCGTTACCAGGTCATCGCGGGTGAGTTATTAATTAAGTGTCTTAATTGCCTTTTGTGCTTAGACGCCTGTGTTACAGGCAACTGGAAACATTTTTTTAAGACGTGTATACTAATTGGGCTCCCCCATACCTCACAGATCGAATGCTGAACTATGATTGGTATGGACCATACTTCATTTTAATGATACACGCACCTTGATCCTACCCAGCAACGCTTTGGAGGTAGGACTACCGGCCTAGTGTTTTTCAAGTGTTTTTCTAATATTTGTAATGTTTTCTGACAACCTTGGGTGATTAGCACATTCAATGATGGTCCCCTTTCCTCATTATTTGGCCCCCAGATACCGCTGATTTTCTAACGATCCACCACTCCGCCCGGCTTTGGCCAGAACTATGTGTTAACAGGAATTTATATGACTCCTGAGCAGGTAACACGCTTTTCATACCTCCTTGTCAATCACAAACTCTCTGAGAAACGTTTTGTCTTTAATTCTGTCGCTTTTGATGTATCATATAGGGACTCCCTTCGGAGACCTTTTTTTAAAGTCTTTTCTATTTTCACCTTTAGGAACAGCCCTACACTCCTCCCCTTCCTTCACGTCCTGACGAAGACCCGCCTAGTAAGGATACACTGTCCTACAATCTAGGGTCGAAACGTAGACTTCTCTACTGTTTTTGAACTCCCACGGAATGGTTTAATGTACACAGCCATATAGGAGATTCTGTATAAAAAAGACACAATAACAAAACAAAACATGATGCTGTTTTCTCACACGCAGTTGTAGACCCCACGCTTGGGGATCTGTGTATATTCTCTCTTGTGAATTTCCAAATATGGTCACATGTATTTGTAAATATGTTTTTTGAATTAGTGATGTCTAACTAGCATGAAATGTTAATTCTTTTTTTCCCCCTTGCACTTCCCTCTCCCTCTCTTCCCCCTTTCTGGGCTTATTGTAATTGTGTTTAATATGTGTGTATTCATGTTGTGAGTAATGAGCTAATGAATGTTTAGCACCGGTGCTGTGAAAATTAAAACACTTTGCACCTTGACTCGACCTTTTGTGAAATATTCCCACGTATTTTACTTCGAATTGTGGAATTTGTTGTGTTGTGTCTGGGACCCCCTTCTTCCTATACCGCATGTGTTGATCAGTAGCTATATGATTAACTATATGGGTTATTGATTGATTGTCCAAGTATTTGTATGGGAGACTGAGTGTGTGTGTGGCTGGCTGGGAGGTGTGTGACTCTGTGCAGATCAATGTATACTTGTATCAATGATTGTATAAGAAAGTAAGTATGTGTTAGTATATGTTTGAAAATGTAAGGTGCTCTATGTTTAACTGTTTAGACAAGAAAATGGAAGTGTGATTGATTCTTTACAGGACTGACTAAGTGTGTGAGTAACTCCATGGATGAGTGGCAGAGTGTGAGTGTCTGTATAGGTTTATGAGTGCATATGATAGTGTTGTAAAGATGAGTGATTGTATGTATGAATGATTGTATGGGTGAATGAGTGAATGTGTGTGTAGACGTAGGAATCAGTGAGTGCGTATGTAGTAACTAGTATTGGTGTGTCAATGGTTTCAAAAATTATACTCTGTATTTAACACTGGGTGAAACAGAGGTTATATTAAAATGTGAGGAGATGCATTGTATTGTCACATGAATGATATCATCAGTGATGTGGTCATTGATGTCAAATGAGATGTCATCAGTGATGTCATCAGTGATGTCATTTGAGATGTCATCAGTGATGTCATCAGTGATGTCACTGACCATGTCATGAATGATGTAATATGTGACATCATCAGCAGTGGATTGCGGGTGCGCGATATATAGTTAGTGCAACTAACTATGTATGGAATTTCAATGGTTTTGTGTGAGTAAAATAAGGTTTTCTAAATGCTAATTCCTAACTATATATGGTCTATAACCTATGGTTTTTTCAGTGAATTTTCAAGGTTTTGTAAATGCTAATTCCTAACTATATATGGTCTATAACCTATGGTTTTTTCAGTGAATTTCATTGGTTTTTTAACAGCTAATATCTGTAGCTGTAAAATGTATTCTTCTTTAAATCCAAAAATATATTTTATATGTTTATTAATAATTTTTTTTTTTTATATTTTTTTTTCTTCGTTCCCGCTTTGCGAATCGGGAAGCTTCCCGTTAGCTGACCTTGATGCCGCAAAATAGACCGCGAGCCGGTAAACGTTCCTTTACCGCAACTGCCGCGTTAGAAAACAACATCGTGACGCCTCCCGTCCGCATGACGTTTCGCGTTGTCGCGTGATACGTCATATGACGTGCTACGTTAGCGAACTGGTACGCTTACCGAGGCGCAAAGCGCAGGTTTCTGGAAGCAAACCGGGAGGCGGTGCAAAGCGCGTAACGTAAACACAGCAGGTCATGTGACTTGGTAATAACACTTTTCATTGGTTCATTTCACTTTTGGTTTCCTAATGATGTAAGACTAGGTCATATAATCTAAAATGAACACTTTTCATTGGTTGAGAACTATTGTTTTTCCCAAATGATGAAAATCCCTCCTTCTTTCCTCACTCTGACTTTCATCATTGTGAGAGAAAGACCCTTTGTTACCAGTGAGCAATGGCTTCTTTATTAGCTTCAGCTGGTGCTTCCCCACCACCTCCACCACATCCAAGGAAGAGTGGACCACCTGCTGAAGTTATAATTCAGCAAGAAGAGGAAGAAGAGGAACAGGAGGAAGAGCACGAAGAGAGGCAGTTTTTGCCTGAGGAGCCCAGGACGTCTCACCGGAAAGAAAACTTCATTTGGCAATTTTTTAAAATTCCCAAAGGTCAGAAAAAAGTAAATGCAAGATACGTAACTTGCCTTATATGTCAAGATAGACTGTCCAGAGGGACCGACAAAAAATACAGTTTCGGAAACTACACAATGCATCGCCATATGACTAGGTGGCATCCTAACAACTACAGTGCTGCACAGTTTCGTAACGAACTAGATAATCTCCCTATTATGGCCAGAAGATCTGTTGTACCGGAAGTAACGGGACCAGAGGGCAGGGAGATGGTGCCAAATATACAAATGAGATTTGGTGAAGTAAAACAAGTCTGCGTACATTGCAGTGGATTCATTTGCTACAGAGAAAGTAGCATCACTCTGATCAACAGAGCTATTGACTATCATATGCAAGTTTGTACGAAACGCCCCAAATAATAAATTCTTTTTTTTTGTTGTTGCTCCTGTTGAGCCCTTTACAATGAATCGTTTTCGTTGCCCCCTCTGAAAAAAAACCCAAAAAAATATAAAACTGTTCAGAAAAATTCAAAAAAAGTAAAAAAATGTTCAGAAAAGTAATAAAAAAAATATAAGACAACAAAAACAATTAAAAAAAAAGTTCTTTTCAGAACTACCTCCCCGTTATTAAAAAATTGGTACAATATTTGGAACTGTGCCAACCTCTATTTCTCTTAGTTCGCTTCCCAGTTCGCTCGCCGGTACGCGAACCGGAAGCGAACCCAAAACATTTTTTTTTAAAAAAGAACAGTAAGTATAAGGGAAGGAAACAGACAGTTATGTTAAAAGAAAGACAGCTATAGGGGAGTAAACTAGAGATACTATTACCCGTAATCCACTGCTGATGATGTCACATATTACATCATTCATGACATGCTCAGTGACATCATCAGCAGAGGATTGCGGGTAACAGTATCCCTAGTTTATTCCCTATAGCTGTCTTTCTTTTAACATAACTGTCTGTTTCCTTCCCTTATACTTACTGTTCTTTTTAAAAAAAAATTTTTAGATCAGTCAGAAACAGTGAAAGTAATGAAATATAAAAGACTACGTAGAATATGAGCACTGTATGCAACAACTTTGACACTTACAGAAGCCTCACCTTCTCCATGCCTCCTACACAGTTCTACATGTACATCATAAATGCAAACAGAACAGAATTAATTATACATGTTAAATGGTTTATTTTTGCTGTTCTCAGAATGTTTCAAATTTCACTAAAACAGTGACTTGAAGGTATTCATCATATAACAGCGGGGAAAAAAAAACACAATCAAAATGATTGTGTTTAAAAAACCCATACAACATAACAAATCAGAGTTCAGAACTCCTTAAAGTTAACTTACTTTCCATGACGGCCAAGGATGTCCTATAAACAGCTTACACTCTGTTGTGCTGTTATTACTTTCAACCCGCCACTTTCTGAAAGAAAACCTCCATCGTTTTCAAAAACATGTTACATACAATAAACGACTTCTCGCTCTCTACCACACGTTTCCACAAGGCCAAATCGTGTCTGAGCCATTTATAACTCTTAGAATTCTTTTAAGCCAATCCCGTCATGTTGTATTTCCGCAACTTTCACAATTAAAATGTTGAACATCATTTTCACAATCCTGGACTAGTAATATCTTCCCCTTCTTGCTCAATCATGTTCTACATTTCCTATCACACTGATACTGCTTACTATGAAGCAGACTTACACTACCTTTATGACTAGTACAATTATTTAATTCTCTACATCACTTTTAATCACAAAGCAATGTAAAACAGTAGACAGCATTGCAGACTTACATTCCCTCTACTCCATGTTTTGATTGGCTGCTTCAATTAGCTTATAAAAAGAAACAGTTTTTCTGAACTCATTCAAAGTGCACGTATTTCTCCATGACGTCCAGTGTTATGGTAAGAAGTTATGTCTCTGTACTACACTTATCCTCAAGGCCAAATCGTGTAGGAGCCATTAGAACTTCTTCAAATTCCTCAGAGCACATCCCGAGATTCTTTCCCTAAAATTTTGGTTTTAAAAACACCAGGTAAGAGTTGTTAAGGTCATACGGCAATTTTTTTTTGAAAATTAAAACAGAATCATTGCAGAATGACCAGCCATTTCTACACTTTAAATAAGCTGTGTAATGTCCTGATGTTATTGAAGGACCATCATGATATATAATTGCTACAGTTACAAAAGTCCTTCCTGATATTGACAACTGTGAAGCCACAAAATTTTTAATTAAAGTTGTCAATTTTGTTCCATCAGGCCTACATCGTTGGAACATTAAAATGACATACTGGCCATATGTTCGTATAAATAATGTGGACATCATTTCAGATTTACATTGGCTACACTCCATGTTGTGATCAGCTGCTTTTACTAGCTTATTAAAAGAGACTGATTTACTGTCTGGCAAAGTTAAATATATAAATCTTTCTGAGTCTACACTAGTAGTACTTGATACCCTACATTTCTCGCAGTCATGCTGCCATTGATAAGAAAGCCCAAACAGGTGATCTACATCTACACCTTCATCATGCAATACATCAAGCATATACATTAAAAACTCCTGACAATCTTGCTGACTATTTTGAGAGAATTGTGTTTGGCCTGAACATCTGTCTAACAGATTTCGAATTTCAGACACACTTTCTATGTTTGTTCTATCAGTGCTACATTTCTCTAACACAGAATTTAACAAACTGCAAAATCTTTGATCAGAATTGACCACAATCTCTTCTTTTACATTTTCTAGAGAAAACAAAACATTAACCACTACATTAGCATAGCAGTTGACACCAGAACTGTTTTCAAATTGAAAACCAACAACATCTTCAACAGAATCCTTTTTGTTTCTGCTTATAATTTCAGGTTCATCGACTTTTCGTCTTTTTGCTACAACCTCCCCAGTATTGGTCACATTTCTTCGTTTCCGGCCTACCACACGTTTCTCAAACAAAGGATACTGAGGCAAATGTGGCGCATACTCTCTTCTTAACCTATTGTATTCCTTAACACAATCTAGATCCGCACAAATGTTTGTGACATCACACTCAATCAAGTACAATCCCGATAAAGTTCTAACTCGTGGCAATGCCACATATGCCATACCCTCCTTGAACACAGAACTGCCAATATTCACCAATGCACAGTCTACACTTAAACCTTGCGATTTATGGATTGTCACCGCATATGCCAAGCAAACAGGAAACTGCTTACGACGAACATATAAGTCTTTTACAAGCAAAAATCTAGCAGAACAATGACCAATTAGCTGTACTTCCTCAATGCCATCAAATTTAATTTTTAAAAATTCAATTCCATCTCTATTTCTGTATTTCACAAAATCAACAACATTACCCATTGATCCATTTACCAGACCTCTTTCAACATGTAAATTCCTTCTTAAAATTATACGGCAGTTCAAGCACACATTCAGAGTCTTTTCAAAACCCGCAGTTTTAGATATACTCTTCTCTAATGAATCCAATTTTGTTTTCAGATTCTCAGACAAAATAATTGTTGATCCCATATGCTCTACTCTGTCAATAGCTTCCAGTTTCACAATCTCTTGCTTTTCTAAATGCAACATTTTGTTGTTGAATTTGGCACATTCTGCAAGAGTTGGCATCAAACATATTCCAGATTTTTTCTCAGTAATTTTCTGAAAAATATTCTCAGGCACAACATATTCGTCTGGATATAAATTTGTCAGTAATCGTGCATGTAAAGCTTCTTTCCCATGCTCGGTCACTTTTCCAATTCTAACATCTTGTAGAATAGTCTTGTAAACTTCATCCTTTGCCTGACGCATATTTTCATGCAGTTCAGCATAATTGAAGTTTAACCATATATTGACGTTGCCAATGCTCCCTAAGCACTTCCTGGTATCTTCATGCGTGAGCATTTTGAACACAGGTTGCCCTTTCACTGGTGTCAGCTGCAGAAGATCTCCGAAAACAATGATGTGTTTGCCACCAAATAACACATCATACTCTGTTTTGAGAACTTCTTGCATTCTCAAATGCACAAAGGCAAGCATGACATTGGAAACCATGCTTACTTCGTCAATGATAAGAAGTTTCATTTTCCTCAAGACTCTTGAAACTTCAAAACAAGCATCTCCAGATAGCTTGTGATATTCTAATTTGTTGTCATGCTCCACTGGCAGCATCAGTAAACGATGTAAAGTAATCCCTTTAATGTTATGTGCTGCCAGTCCAGTTGGAGCGGTGACAACACAAGACAGCGATGACTGTGTCCTTTCCTGCAAATAACATGAAATTGCTTTAATAAGGAAACTTTTTCCAGTTCCCGCTTCTCCACTCACGTACAGTCGGACAGGCTTCAACGACGTACATGAGCACTCTTTCTTGTCATGACTTAATCCATGATCAATTTGCATGGTAAGTTCGTCATATATTTTCCTCTGCTCAACGTTGAGTTGTCTTTCCAACTCTTCTAAGTTAACCGCATCCTCCTGAGCATGTGCCATGGCTCTTTCCACTTCATTCATAGCAGTGGCAGCTTCATTTTCGATAAGAGGTCCTCCTAGTGGATCCTGACTCAATGAAGCAGAACTCTGACTGTCCTGAGAACTGTCTCTGGCAATCTCGGCTGCAATCGTTGCTTCCTGCTCAATTTCCACATTCAACATTTCTACATATTTGGGAAAAGCAGGACATTCTATGGTCTCCTTGGCAGCATTGAAAGAGTCTTCGTAACAAAGGAAATCTCCAAGCAGTTCCTCTTCTGCACGCCAAGGCTTAAAAAGTTGCAAAAGTGCTAAATAGAAAAACTCCTTTTTTTCAGGAGATTCGCCACTCAATTTTCGATGGTTTATCAAGTGGCATTTTCTTTGCTTGACCAGACATCCCTCACTTCCTATTACAGCATACACTCCTTTCTCAGTATCTTCTTTGATGTTCCTCTTGAATATGTAATTTTGCAGAACCTCATACAGACAAACATTCTCGAGGTGACTGATTCGATTTGGATAATATGTATCCAACATGTTGGTCTTCAAAATGTCGGTACTGTTTGGCTCCTTTTCCGCCAAATACTCAATTTCCCGCACAGGTTTGAGAACTCGATTACGCGTTGCAGCAAGACCAACACTCGCCCAAACGATACTCCTGGACTTGGCATAGAGACTTGCTGAAGACAACCGGTCAGAACATTCGTAAGCTCCGATTTCTCGATGCGACAACATCTTCAGACTGAAACTGTACAACTTCTTGCTGAGGCTCTTTTCATGGGAAATGTCCTCCCACATATCCTTCAATTCTGTCTTCTCTTTTTTGGTGATGTAAGATGTCACATACCGAGCCACAGCCATACAGTTATCAGCCACAAACTGTATATCCATGTTAGCATTCCACATGGACAAAATCACCGGGTTGTAGTCGTTGATGTACTTAGACTCTTCGTTCCTCTTCAAATTGTATGTGTTTTTAGGTGATTTCTTCATCACATTATGTCGCAGCGAAGACATCAAACTGTTCACTCTTCCTTTAGAAATCACCGGTCGTGGAAAGCCGAAACGACATTTGGTGTAGAACTTGTGTTTGTTCCGGAATTTACGACGACAGTACTTTCCACATCGATGGCTTTGGAAACGTAGAACTTTTTCTCTTAGGCTTTTTTTCTCCTTTGCGTTTGGAACAGCACACGTAGAATACTGTTCTATGAAACTCATCACTGAGTCTTCTGCATCCGTTCCAAATTTAGGTGCATCCTTGATCCACAGCAACATATGTATATGAGGAGCACCTCTTGCTTGCTACTCCTTCCTCCAGAAGAAATCCAACACCTCTCCAAGAGGTGGATTCTTCTTATTCATGATGAAAGACATCATACCTTCAAATCTATGATTGAAGTACCTACATACATTGACTGGATCCAAAGAGCACAGTTCTCCGGGTGTCTTGAATTCGATGTTTTCTACGTTAGCATTTGCCTCTCGTAGAAATTCAAGTAAGTCTTCCCAGCCATACTCAGCACAGCTCAAAGTGAGGAACCATGTGGGAGTTCCTAAGTTTCTCAGCATACATTTTAAATCACCATGACGACGGTACCAGTACTCATTAGTACCACGCTGACACGCCATGAGATTAATCAGGTGAGAATCCAAAATACTGTCTTGGACATTGACTTTATCCATAAAGTCACTTGCCGAGATGTTTTGCATGTGTATACCACTTTTCAAGATGTGGTTCACTGCATATGACAGTCCAGACAGATCGCTTTCAAACAGGAGATGAAACAAATAAGGAATGCATTGTCGAAACCTAGGATCTCCTGCATACAATCGCAAAGTCCGGTATTCAGAAGCAGGAATTTGATGAGGTCGCTCATCATATCTTCCTCCCTGACCTGTTGGAAAAAGCTGTGGGAAACACAGAGCTTCCAAACTTTCCTCCCAAACACTAATGGGACTCCCTTTCGCTTGTTTCATTTGAAACAACTCAATAGCATTCCCCATGACTTCCTTGGAATGCAAAGGATGAACACTATAATGTTCATATATTTCTTCACTAGTACAGGGTTCTACTTTCTCAATTTGACCAGCACACAAATCGCTATCCTCTTCCTCACTTACTTCCTCTTCTGCAACATATACATTTTTATAGTATTTATTATATTTTTTCAAATACAATGTTGCCCTTTTGACTTTCCTAACATCTACTAAATCTTGCCATATTTTCTTATTCTTTGTCGGAACCCCATTAACTAAGATAACAAGAGGTTCCTCTTCCACTTTTTCTACTCCAATTGTGTTAATGTTTTTCTTCAAATCTAGAGGCAAATAAACAACTCTTCCCTTTAATCCTCTCTGTAAATCTGATGGAGGCAATTTCCCTGTCTTTGGCTCCATTCTTACAATAGCCTGAAAGGGATGGATACTTTGAATCAAAATAGATTCATAAGTATTTAAATCCTTCAATTCAGAAGGAATCTCAACCAATTCCAGATTATTATGAACTGCTCTAGCAGGCATCTGGTTTTGATTTAATTTGTTACAACAATAAGTACACACACGTTGATCCAATCCCAAATCAAAACAATTTTCTACCATCAAGTATGTTGTAAAATCCTTCCATTCACTATTATTTTCCCTTTCACTTTTTCCATATAAATCCACTAACTTAGTCTGATTCTTATAATAAGTGCGTCGACAACACACACAAGTGAAATTTGGCCTCTCACTTGATTTCACCTCAAACGTAGCAATTTCCCTCTGGAAATTATCTGTACTGGAAACCTGTACACTATCTTCCACATTACTCTCTTCTTCTTGGTCAATTTCAACATTCTCCTCTTTACTTCCAAAGTAACAAAACTCAATTTCTTCACATATATTCTTCACATCTATTTCAGAACCATGCAAAAGAGCAGCGCATAATTGTTTAAGCATAATTGCTGGACTCTTAGCATAATACAACATTGTAACTAATTTCCTCACTTTATTATGATGCACTGCTAGCATCCTGAAATGATGAAAAACACTCTGGCATACTCTCCTGGAAAGACAAGCCAGTGAATGACCATGCAAACCTATCACTTCTCTCACTCTGCAAGGATCTAATTCTTGCAACAACTTCATTTTCTGCTTCAAACTTTTCTTATTAAATGACCGTATAAAATCACAAAGCAAATTGATGGAATCCTGTCGTACACTGCAAATACTACTACACTTCCAGGTGTACACAGGACCCTTAGGACGTCTCCCTAAAACCTCATTACCTAACACCTCTTCTATCTCTGTTGTCACAAGTTTTTCTTTTTCAACTGGACAACCATCTTTCACTTCATAAGCTCGACCACTGGTGTCAACTGCATGCACCAAATCATTATCCTGGAAATAACTCTCCTCATTAAAAAATGCCTCAGAGCTTGAACTATGCATCCATTCTCCAGAAAAAACTTCACAAAAATTACTACGATTAACTATTCTCTTCCATCTACTATTTCTTTTGAAATCATAAATTGCCTTGTTTAGCTTCCTAATTCTATTGATTGTCAAAATAAATAACTTACGTTTAATTTCAAATGCCTGATCAATAACTTTCTCAACTATTTTTTTTCTCTGATAAAAAACCACTTTCTGTTGACCTTTCTTAATATTTTTTAACAAATTGCCAATTATCCTGTTGCGGAACATTCGTTTACGAATGTCCCTAAACTGTTGTTTCCTTCTACTTTCATGCATAGAGTTATCTCTTACTCTAGCAGTAACATTTTTCATTGGCCTTTCCTTACCGTTTGAATTGCTTCTCCTTTTCTGGACTGAAACATTTTCTGTAGTAATATTTTTTTTACTACAGATATTTCTTATGAATGTTTTTGTACTCTTACCCGGTGCTTTCTTGGTGACTTGACAAATCTTTTTGTTAGAGGACTGCTGCTTTTTTTCATTCACCTGCTGTCTTTGACGTTTTGCAGCCTTTCTCACTCTTTCTTTGGTTGGCATGCTGAAATCTTGAAATGATCTGCAGTTGAATCTGTAGTAAAATATAATAAAAAATGTTATTAACCACTATTACCGAACAGTAAATTAATAACAGTCATCAAAAACTTAACACATTACTTAACATTTTTACATAGAACATTTTTTTGTACATGGCAAATTTAGAATACAGAAATAGCAGAAAAGAAATGGAATTTATATTCATTTTACCTGTGCTGTTTTATATATGAATCTGATCTAATTTTATGACCATATTTTAATATTTTATTGAAGACACTACACATAACCTGTTTTTGAAGGTGTCTTTATTTTTAAATTAAACGGTTTAAATATTTACTTTTTATTTATTATAAATTTATAAAATAAATGTTTATAGTTCCATAGGCTCAAGCACGTCAGCTTCCCATCCTATGTCATACAATTCTGACAAATCTGCATCCTCATCACGTTCTTCTTCATCCTCAGGATTGAAATCATCCAAGGGATCAACATCCACTGATGTTTCAATTACGAGTTCAATGATGAGGTCGAAATCAGCTGATTGCTGATTGTCGCTCATGTTGATGTTGTCTTTATCTTTAAAGAAAGATAACAACAATGAGATGTTGCAGAGTAAGAGACAAATCTCAGAGATTATAATAGTAAAATTGTTTAACAAGAGTAACATTTTGCAGCTATTATTTAACCATGTCCAACGATGCTGAGGAGGCAGCCGCGGGCTGTGGAGGGAGAACCCTGCGCCTGCTTGAAGCAGGCATAGATCTTGACGCAAGTAGGCTGAAAGCTAAAGCAACAACTAAGTGTCGTGTGCAGAAGTTGCAAAAAAGGAAAAATGGCGTTTAAACCAGTAATGAGCCCATGCTAACTTAACACAGTGTAAAGATATCCAGGATCTACATCAGTTTGGGGTTCACGAACCTGGCAGGTACAAGGCACTGAGGCTTTGCACCGTGCATGTCTCATCCCAAATCATATGTTGTTTGTGAATGAAACAATTTCCCAGACCAAATGCTTTGGATTGGCTACTTCTAAAAAATTAAACACCCCTACTATCCCGGAGTTAGAGGAATATGATGGTTGGAGTAATTTTACTCGGTTGTCCATTAAAGATTTACAGGCCCTACTCCGTAATTCTTCCTTTAACATTTCCAGTATAAATCCAAAAGGTTGGCTGCTTTGGCAACGTGCCTTATCCACGGTTTAATAACGCTGCCTTTTGCTTTATATAAGTTTTCAAATTGTATGAAATATATACCAATAGGTCGTTATGAACCTTTAGGTAGTGGTTTTCTTCATGAGGTCTGGTCGCTTCCATACACATACAGATGTTTCAAAGATGATCAAGAAGTTTATCTGAATGGAGAGGAATGCACTGAGACGCCAGATCATTCACTAATGTGTAGGCACATACAGTTACACGGTTCATGCAACAAACACCGACCAAATATGGCTTGCGTGTTGCAAGGCACGCCAGTTCCTGCTATCATCCCCACGTTCAAGTTGTTGGAAAATGGTAGTTATTTGATGCTCAATAATGAAGATTGTTCTGGATTAATTAAAAGTATTCCTTTTATCGTAACAGTAGGTGAACGGGTTATTTGCTGCAGAAATGTTCTATTTCCTCCCACACATGAACATAGGGAGTTTTCAATCTGGCCACAAATACCAACCTTGGGAGCAGATTTCAACGGCATGGCAAGAATAAGAGCTCTTTTGTCTCAGAGAGAGGTGGCCTTGAGTTCGGCCCGTGAAACTTTCGTGCTTCACATAGCGAACACCCGTACAGAGGTGCAGACCCTTTTAAATACTGATTCGCCTTTCCATTTCAGCAAGATGGTTCGGACTATCTTTAACGCGTCCTCCACAAAGGGCCTGGCGCACTTTTTTAAAGTTGTTACCAGTGGTCTCCTGACTTCATTTGAGAAAATCTTTGGAGTCATCCCTGCTTTCTTTCATTCTATTTTTTCCACTGTGCTTGGTGGATTCCCATTTTTACTTGCATTAGCAGCGGACGCTCTTGTGCTTTTTTACATTTTTAAATAAGGATGTCCCTCCTGTGCAAGCTCCCGCCCTGCAGCTGCTGACGCTGTTCCGCAATCGCATGCTTGAATATTATGGCACAATGCCGTTGGCGATATTAAGCACGGCATATGGATTATCTTTTCGATTCTCCTACTTCACCTGTGTCCAGCCTGTATTTCACTGCCTGACCTGTGATTTCGATTGGGCCATTGATTTGTGTCTCTGCGGACCGGTTTCTCCTGACGTCGACTTTAATCAGCTGATGAGTCCTATCATTACTCACGAGTTGGTTTGTCCTGGCGAAAGGATTATGGCTGTGGCATTGATGCATGGACTAATTGGTCCCTTGAATTTACTGGCGGCAACACAGTCTTTCTTGGAACAGAGCTTTCTTGAAAACCCACCGAGCTGTCCTCTGATGGTGATAGAGGATCCGGTGCTGGGAGACCACGTATGTTCTTTTCCGCTTTTAAATTGGATGGCTGAACTCTTTTCGGATGAAGACGGTGACTTCCTATTGGAGGCTGTTGCAGCTTATTTTGCATACACAGTTATGTCATAGACCTTTTTCATGTTTGATATGCTGAGTACTAGCATTTCATTGACAATTCATTGACTTATTTGTCAAGTTTTTATTATTTAGCTTGCCTATTGGCTTAAGCCTCGATAAAGTAGTTGGCTGTTTTATTTTTCTTTAGCATTAAATTTTCCTAGTTTTTAATGTTTTACCTTGCGGACCGTCCACATATAAAGTTGCAATCTGCTCTCATGAGATGGCACTTCTATTATCTTATTCAGTTCGTTTCCGGATCATGGGGAGGTGTCATCTAGATCCTGGATATCTTTACACCGTGTTAAGTTAGCATGGGCTCATTACCGGTTTAAACGCCATTTTTCCTTTTTTGCAACTTCTGCACACGACACTTAGTTGTTGCTTTAGCTTTCAACCTAGTAGTTCATCGTGGTTTACATGAGAATAATATGTTATTGCTCTACTATCTGCTTTGCTTGTTAAACTATATCTGTACAGCGAGTGCTGAAGTTTCAAGAACAACACGATACAGAATTGTTATGAGGTCTGATCTCCACGACTTCATACTCATAACATAAGTGCAGCTTCTGCCAATTCTGGGCATGAGGCGGGTTTTATATTGCTTTGCCGAACACACATACACAACACTTGATGCGGTTCACATGAAGAGAGAGCTGGTGTATGCTGATGTGATTCCTTCAAATCTAAGACACTAAAGTATGGGCACGCCCTAAACCAACACAAAGAGACCTTCTTAGCAAATAATATAATATGTGTATTAGGGAGGGTGAGATATAAGCAGCCGCGGGCCGTGGAGGGAGTTACGGTGGGGCAGGGAGGCGGGGAGGGGGAGGGGCAGGGTAGAGCCCTCTCCACCCTGCCCCTCCCCTCCCCACCTCCCTGCCCCACCGTAACTCCCTCCACGGCCCGCGGCTGCTTATAAGTGTTGCTAACTCTTATTCATTTACAGCATGTTAACATACTGTCACCATTCGCTTTTTATGTACTAGTAACTATGCTGGTAATTTTGCTACTGATAATATGTGTACTTGTATTATCTAAGATACTACGCCTGAGAAGACGGCATTAGTAAATAAACATTTCAAATACACATGTGTTCTTCTTAACTCCATGTTCTGGTTTCTAAGAAATATATAACGACCGAGTGTTCATGAGTTCCACGTATCCTGAGGTACTATAAGTTCATATTCTGGATTGTCTAAACATTGAGAGTTTGTTATATCCAATGTGACACTGTACCTAGCTTGCTAAGGGGTTTTTGATTACTAAGGTGAGTTTTGGAACACCCTAATTCGCCGAGGTTCCAATCCTCTGTGCACAGTTCTGTGTGAGAACAGAAACCCTGCGACAGGGGCACCCCTGAGCCTTGCTGGAGCTTCATCACACTTGCGATACAACTCCAGCAATGCGCCACCTTTACGGCACAGATACGTCACGCATCTGTGCTGTTTTTGCCCCATGATGCGCCGCATTGTAAATGCAGCACACCATAGGTGGCGGAACAGCGGCACAGGATGACTAACACATCCCTGGTGATGCGCCAGTCATCATAAATCTATCCCTATGCTTCTTATCTTGTTAGAGATGAACCGCCATATGTATCATCAAAATTTTTTGCATTTCCTAAATAGCGAACTTTAAGGAATAAATAGCGATTCTTTACCATTCCTAGTTTGCGATGAGCTATTTGCTAATTACAAATTACCCATTCATTTCCATGGAGCAGGAGGCCCATACGAATGAAGGTGCAATTTGCGATTAGCAATTACCTCATCGCAAATTACGAATTTTTCCGAGGGTGCAGGGGTGTCTCAAGAACACCCTGCTGCACCCCTGAAAAAGAAATTTGGGGGCATATGGCACACATAAATTTTGAAAACATTCCTTTACCTCAAAAACGATTTTCAACTCATAATTTGAAAACACTCCACATGGGGAAATGACTTAAAATGTCCTTAAGACACATGAAAGCGTTTTTTGATTGCCTTTGCAGCATGTTTCGGTCACCTTTAACATGCCTATGTAACGCAAACATTCAAAATCTAAATTTGCCATGCACAGGTGGGAGCATATTTACAAGCAATTTGCTCCACAGGGAAACGTCTTACATTAAAATGGGAAAAATAACATCAGAGACACTCAATTGCCTTATAAAGAAGCATACACCATTATGTCCTTGTCATAAGTATTAAAACCATTCCTTTTCCTCAAAAACGATTTACAAATCATAATTTGAAAACACTCCACAGCTCCTATGCACATAAAAACCCTGTCAGTACTAATACTTCACATTTTCTCCAATTACAATTTCTCAAAGAAACAAAATCTATTTGTAAAACACTTGAGACAAAGCAACATTTGAAAAACACAACTTTCTTCATAATTTTCTCCTTAAAGCACACTATTTTCTATCTAAATTAAAGAAATCTTTTCTCACCTTAGCAAATACTTTGAGTTTCAAAACAGTCTCAGAAACACACCAATTTGTCTTCAGCAGAGCAAAAGGTATGCACTCCAGAGTCTGCAGCTATCAAAAGCACAGAAATGCTGTAATTCTTCACACATATCTCTCATGTCACCCAATCAAAACTCTTCCCTCACTTTTTTTCAAATCAAAACCCTTCCCCCCTCTGCCCTCTCTGCTTTTTTGCATAGCAACCACCTCTTGCAAGACCTCTGGTGTTTGCAAGTTCACACAACAATGTTGCAATTGAACTCTGAACTCTCAGTGCACCTGCATATCCAGTGCATTCTTCCATTTAATGATTTTTTCTTCGCCACTCAAAATACATCTTTCAACTAACTCATCCATGCACCCTAACTTTCTGTTTTCAGCAATCAAAATCCACCAATCACTGTTACTGCTTCATTAACACAGAAACTCCACAGTTTTTTTCATTTTAAACTCTTATTTTTTCAACTGCCATTTCATTGCCACACTTCATCTGACTGCAGTAGAACCTTCTCTCGCCATGTTTTCTGTCTGGATTGTTGGACATAGTTACATCTATTGGGCTCAGAGGTACGCTGAAAACAGGAATTTACCTAACCTCAATTTACAAGATGTGGAAATTAAGTGGTTTGGCCACAGAGGATTAAAATGTCACCAATTGATACCATTGGTGAAAACCTTTATGCATTTGCCAAAACCTGACCTGTTAATTGTGCACTGTGGAGGTAATGACTTGGGCACTTTGACTGGGGTAGGTCTGGAAATGCTTTTAAAGGACACCTTTGAGCAATTGATGGCACTTTTTCCTCAGACTGCCTTGGTATATTCAAATATATGCCAAAGACAGAAATGGAGGTGGTCGAACCAATTTTGTCCACAAATTGAGAAGTCGAGGAAGCATGTAAACACATCTGTTTCAGCTTACATGAGAGACAATGGAATGGGCTCCTTGTACAACAATAACTTGCGTTACTACATGCAAGATATCTACAGAGGAGATGGAGTTCACTTCTCAGATGAGGGCAACAGAATTTTCATTCTGAATTTAAGACTGTGCATTGGTACCTACTTATAAGTACCTAAATGTACCATAAACCCAAAAGCTCTTCTCAGAGCTACCCTACATCTGATCACTCACAATTATTATTTTACTCTAACTTTTTTCACTAATTTTCAAGAAAGTACGCTCCCCAGAACGCTTCCCGGACCGGGCACTCCCCACGCAAAAGAACTAAAAAAACGTTTTTTTTTTTTTGCCCTGCGAGGCCCTTTTAAAGCCTCCACATCAAACCTAGGGGGTCAGGGAGGATCTACTATGCCCCCTTATGGTCATTTGCCCCTTCGCTTTGGCCTCCTCTGGTCTCTCGATCCTACCGAGAGACAAGATGGCGGCCGCTACGGACTGTTTGGAATGTTTACAGACGCCGGAGAACCAATCAGCTTCGCTTCACAAAGCTCCGTAACGCGAAAAGTCCGCGAACCGGAGCGCTGTTACAGATATATATCTTTTTTTGAACGTTAATTTCTCAAAATCCACTGGAGCACATATATTGAGACCTAGCAAAGGCACATCGGGCTACCAGTACCTACAATTTCCCCAAGTTTCGTGCAAATCCATTCAGCCGTTCGATTATTATTATTTTTATTATTTTTTGCCCCGCGGGGTCCTTTTAAAACCTCCATATCAAACCTAGGGGGTCAGGGAGGATCTACTATGCCCCCTTATGGTCATTTGCCCCTTCGCTTTGGCCTCCTCTTGTCTCTCGATCCTACCGAGAGACAAGATGGCGGCCGCTACGGACTGTTTGGAATGTTTACAGACGCCGGAGAACCAATCAGCTTCGCTTCACAAAGCTCCGTAACGCGAAAAGTACGCGAACTGGAGCGCTGCCCGGTCCGCTGTTACAGATATATATCTTTTTTTGAACGTTAATTTCTCAAAATCCACTGGAGCACATATATTGAGACCTACAAAAGGCACATCGGGCTACCAGTCCCTACAATTTTGCCAAGTTTCGTGCAAATCCATTCAGCCGTTCGGGCTAAAAGTGAGGCCAACCGCCCTATGGAAAACTCAATGTTAAAAACACATTTTGGGACCCCCCTTTTTTCTCGGCCCCCCCTTGACGAACCCCCCCCCAAATTTTCAAGGGCTGCTCAGAAACAAAATGTGCCATTTTCCTGAAAATTTCAGCCAATTCCGTCCACAAACGCCAAAGTTATTAGACATAGAATTTTCAAAAATCCCACAGAGAAAAAATCCTAACTATATATACCTACTGGCGACCGCCAGTAGGTAATATATATATACTCAGGCGGCCTAATTATCTGGATCAATGTTGCATTGGACTTTAGAGCAAAAGTAAGAAACACCCAGACACCTGATCTCCAGTGGTTAACAATAACCCACAAAGGGGGAAGAAGTTTGGAACTCTTCAATATCTATCTGAGGGGTGCCAAAGGTGGCGTATCCCATCTACCCTCTATAGGCCTAGACTACAATTTGGCAGCCTGCAGTGTGGACTCTTATGTAATGCTTGCAGGCGACTTCAATTGTTGCTTCGAACCCCTGGCCAGAGAAGACATCTTGGACACTTTTGAGGAGGATTCTAGGAGAGGCATCCCTATTCTTAGCCTTGACCCGATCCCTAAATGGTCGCAAAATGCCATCGAGATTAATGCTCTTTGCTTGGAGCACAACTTGCGTGCAGTAAATGGGCGCTCCAAATCCGACCACTCAGGTGCCCACACCTACAACAGACCAGGCCACACTTCAAGGATTGATTTTGTGATGCTTAACTATAACCTCTGGCAACATCACCAAGACATGGAGGTTATAGCATCAAGCGATAGTGATCATAATCCCTTATCAATAACTATTTTATCTCCTTGGCTGGGTGGAAACCAAGGCCCTTCGGGCCATAACTGGAAATCTACCCACGAACTAGCCCCCACAAACTGTAGTAGGCGACTGAAGTGGGCAAAAGTTTCAGCAGATGAAACAAGGATGACCCAAGCCGGGACTATCTTGGAAAGAGTAGAGTCTTGGATGGACACTTCCGAACGAACTGATACTAAGATTCTACCCCTATACACCGAGACTGTTTTGGCATTGAGTAATTTATTCATTGTTCCCCAATCTACCCGTAGGGGCCCCGTGAAACAATCAGCTAAGTGGTTTACAGGCAAATGTCGCGTAGCTAAGAGGGAACTCGTGGCCACATTAAAATCCAAAAATGCAGCTGATATTAGGGCCGCTAGGAAAACTTATAAAAAAACCTTATCTGTAGCCAAGCAGGAATACGATTCTAATTTTTGGGGAGAGCTAGTAGAGGCAAGTATCAGGAAGGACGCCAAGGGGTTCTGGGACCTTCTAAGATCCAGGGAAAAGCCGATTGACCAACAGCTCACTTGTAACATTCCAGGGGGCATATGGTTTGACCATTTTTTGAAATTATATTCTGCACCATCTCCAGGTCCTTTCCAGTCAGGGGTCCCACCCATGGTTTCACTGCCTAAATCTATTTTTGCTCCCTTGTGCCAGGCCGAGCTTTTTACTAGCTTGGATGTTGAAAGAGCAATTCAATCCATCGTTCCAAACAAAGCGGCAGGTCCTGATGGGATCCCAGGAGATCTAATCAGGAATTACCCGTCTTCCTGGAGCAGATTAATTTCCTCCCTTTTGAATGAGGTTTTTTACTGGGCGGTGCTTTTCCAGACTCCTGGAGGGGCGCTGAAGTCGTACCCATTTTAAAAAAAGGTTCTAGGGACGATCCAGCGAACTACCGGCCAATCAGCTTATTGGATTCTTCCCAAAAGGTGGCAGGAAAAGTGGTACTGGGTAGAATTAGTCAGTGGGCCGATGAAAATAATATCCTGTCAGATCTTCAAGCGGGTTTCAGAGCAGGAACAGGCACAATCGAGCAGACGTTCCGCCTTCTGATGATTTATTGGAAAGTGGTGGTGCTGGGAGGGGGCAGTCTGTACTTGGTCTTTATTGACTTGCGGACTGCGTTCGACCTAGTGCCACGAGCACTTTTATGGAACGTCCTCGATGGGTTAGGCCTTCCCCCATACCTGCTCTCGCTCCTTGTAAAATTCCATGACAGGAATTTTGCACAAATTAGATGGGGTACACAGGGAGAGAAAACATCTCGTATACCTGTGGACAGGGGCGTTAGGCAAGGGTGTGTGCTTGCCCCCACTCTGTTCTCCCTTTATATCAACGGAGTGGTGGAGCACTTACTTCAGCAGCCATCAGATGCACCCACCCTTGCTGGTAGGAAAATTCCAACGCTCCTGTTCGCGGACGATACCCTCCTTATTTCGAAATCCCCAATGGGCATCCAATCCCTGCTCTCTAGCTTTAAGGCCTTTTGTGATGAAAGGGGTTTGGCCATAAATATAGGGAAAACTAAATTTTTGATTCTTAATCCACCCAAAAAATTTGTCTCTCCTCCGCTCCTAGATTCTGTTCCACTTGACCGCGTTAAAGAATTTGATTACCTGGGAATACGCATCAGTGACACTATGAGCTGGAAGGCACATCACCACAAAGTATTCTTGACGCACAAAAGGGTGGCAGGTGCCTTGCTCAAGGAGCAGCGAGCCTCATCATTAAAACCTATTGGGGCGCCCCTGGTGTGTGACCCACTTGTGGGACACCCCCGCGCCGCACGGCCACCAGCTGCTGTGTGTGCCCCTGCCCGCCCTCTGCCTCGCTACTGCCTCGTTTTGCCGGCTGCCGGCTGCCCCCGCAGTAGGGTTGTTTTGACGAACAGTTGTGCCTGTTTCTCTCCGTAAAAACTCCTTGCATCTCGTTTTTCTTCCTCATTTGCCGCTTTTTGTCTAACAGTTGTGCTTGTACAGTTTTTCTCTGTGTTCCTGATTTCTTTCCCCCCCATACCCCTTGTTTTGTTGAAGATTTGTGCCTGTTTTATTCTTTCTTCGTGTTTTCCGCCGCCCTCCACCCTCCCTTCCCGCCACCGCCGCTTGGCCCCGCCCCTTTCTTCTCTTCTGTATCCCTCCCCGCTCCCGCCTCCCAGCTGCCCCGCCCACCCGCGCACTTGGCCTTAAATGGCGACCGTGCGACGCAGGTGAGTGTGACCCACTTGTGGGACACCCCCGCGCCGCACGGCCACCAGCTGCTGTGTGTGCCCCTGCCCGCCCTCTGCCTCGCTACTGCCTCGTTTTGCCGGCTGCCGGCTGCCCCCGCAGTAGGGTTGTTTTGACGAACAGTTGTGCCTGTTTCTCTCCGTAAAAACTCCTTGCATCTCGTTTTTCTTCCTCATTTGCCGCTTTTTGTCTAACAGTTGTGCTTGTACAGTTTTTCTCTGTGTTCCTGATTTCTTTCCCCCCCATACCCCTTGTTTTGTTGAAGATTTGTGCCTGTTTTATTCTTTCTTCGTGTTTTCCGCCGCCCTCCACCCTCCCTTCCCGCCACCGCCGCTTGGCCCCGCCCCTTTCTTCTCTTCTGTATCCCTCCCCGCTCCCGCCTCCCAGCTGCCCCGCCCACCCGCGCACTTGGCCTTAAATGGCGACCGTGCGACGCAGGTGAGTGTGACCCACTTGTGGGACACCCCCGCGCCGCACGGCCACCAGCTGCTGTGTGTGCCCCTGCCCGCCCTCTGCCTCGCTACTGCCTCGTTTTGCCGGCTGCCGGCTGCCCCCGCAGTAGGGTTGTTTTGACGAACAGTTGTGCCTGTTTCTCTCCGTAAAAACTCCTTGCATCTCGTTTTTCTTCCTCATTTGCCGCTTTTTGTCTAACAGTTGTGCTTGTACAGTTTTTCTCTGTGTTCCTGATTTCTTTCCCCCCCATACCCCTTGTTTTGTTGAAGATTTGTGCCTGTTTTATTCTTTCTTCGTGTTTTCCGCCGCCCTCCACCCTCCCTTCCCGCCACCGCCGCTTGGCCCCGCCCCTTTCTTCTCTTCTGTATCCCTCCCCGCTCCCGCCTCCCAGCTGCCCCGCCCACCCGCGCACTTCGCCTTAAATGGCGACCGTGCGAACGCGCAGCGTTGACGCGCAGCGGGCGCGCCGATTGTGCGCCGAAGGCGCGCCAAAGGTAAGCCCGTCTGCGCCCGTCAGGTAAGCCCGTCTGCGCCCGTCCGCGCCTGGACCGCGCCAAGGGCCAGGACCCCTGGCCCCCACCGACGGAAGCCGAGCCGACGAACCTACAGCGCCGCCGACCTCAACGCACTCAACACCGGCCGCATCCCGGGATGTCACCGAGCCGCCCCGAAGCACACCCACGGACCCTTCAGCTGCCTCGCCTGCAAATTCACCTGCATCCGGACCTTCCCTGCACCCGCCAAGCCGAACTCCAGCAGCACCCACCTCAAGTGCATCCTGCTCAACACCCGCTCCGTCCACAGACACGCCGTAGAACTCTGGAACCTGCTCGACACCACCGCCCCCGACGTTGCCTTCATCACCGAGACCTGGATGAACGCCTCCTCAGCCCCAGACATCGCCATCGCCATCCCGGAGGGCTACAAGATCACCCGGAGGGACCGCGACAACCAGACCGGAGGAGGCATCGCCATCATCCACAGAGACACCATCCGCATCACGACCAACACCGACGACACCCTCACCACCGCTGAACACCTGCACTTCCAGATCCACACCAACCCAAAGACCACCCTCAGAGGCACCCTGATCTACCGACCCCCGGGACCGCGCACACGATTCAGCGAGGACATCGCCGACTTCGTCAGCCCGCACGCTCTCCCCTCCGCCGACTACATCCTCCTGGGGGACCTCAACTTCCACCTGGAGAACAACAACGACCGCAACACCATCACCCTGCTCGACAACCTCGACAACCTCGGACTCAAGCAACTAGTGACCACCCCCACCCACCTCGCCGGACACACACTCGACGCCGTCTTCTCATCCAGCAAAGACGTCACCTTCAGCCACGCAACAGGACTCCACTGGACGGACCACAGCTGCGTCCACTTCACCTTCAGAAGAACGACGATCCACCACCTCCAGCAACAGGTTGCTCGAAGAAGCTGGAACAAGATCACAGCCGACCAGCTCACCGCCTCCCTGAGCCAGCACCCGCCCGCCAACTCAGCGAACCCCAGCCAGGCCGCCGACAACCTCACGAAGTGGATCAGCAACTGCGCGGACGAACTCGCCCCTCTGAGGACCCCGCCCAGCAGATCCTGCAGCAGAAAAACACCATGGTTCACCGACGAACTCAAGTGCTCCAAGAAGAACTGTCGAGCCCTCGAGAAAGCCTGGAGAAGGGAACCTACGACGGACAACATGGCCACCCTCAAGCTCGCCACCCGGAGACACCACCAACTGATCCGCGCCACCAAGAAAAATGCATACAAGGACCGGCTGGACAACAACGCACACAACTGCAAGGAACTCTTCAACATCGTGAAAGAGCTCTCCAACCCCAACGCCGGAAACAACGACATCACCCCGTCGCAAGACCTCTGCAACTCCCTCGCGTCCTACTTCCACAACAAGATCACGGACATACACAACAGCTTCAACAACCAACCAACGCAAGCCACAACCGCAACGACGCCACCATCCACCACCCTCCGCACCTGGACCCCGATCAGCACCGAAGACACCATCCGCACCATGAACTCCATCCATTCCGGATCTCCGACTGACCCCTGCCCTCACCACGTCTTCAACAAGGCCGACGCTGTCCTCGCACCCCACCTGCGGGACATCATCAACACCTCCTTCGACTCCGCCACCTTCCCCGAGAGCTGGAAGCACGCCGAACTCAGCGCTCTCCTCAAGAAACCCACAGCAGACCCCACCGACCTCAAGAACTACCGTCCCATCTCGCTCCTCCCGTTCCCGGCCAAAGTCATCGAGAAGACCGTCAACAAGCAGCTGGCCGCCTTCCTCGAGACGAATGGATCCCTCGACCCCTCACAGTCCGGCTTCCGAGCGAACCACAGCACCGAGACCGCCCTCATCGCCGCCACCGACGACCTTCGAACTCTGATGGACAACGGAGAAACAGCGGCCCTCATCCTCCTGGACCTCTCCGCGGCTTTCGACACTGTCTGCCACCGCACCCTAGTACAGCGCCTCAGCAACATCGGAATCCAGGAGAAGGCACTGGAATGGATCACCTCCTTCCTCGACGGAAGAACACAAAGAGTCCGCCTACCACCGTACAAGTCAGAGGCCACCAAAGTCATCTGCGGCGTACCCCAAGGATCCTCGCTGAGCCCAACCCTCTTCAACGTCTACATGAGCCCCCTCGCGGCCATCGCACGCCAACACAACCTGAACATCATCTCCTACGCCGACGACACCCAGCTGATCCTCTCCCTGACCAACGACCCCGCCACCGCCAGAGCCAACCTGCACGAAGGGATGAGAGACGTAGCCGAATGGATGACGACCAGCCGCCTGAAACTGAACTCAGACAAGACGGAGGTCCTCATCCTGGGCTCCACGCCCTCCGCCTGGGACGACTCCTGGTGGCCCCCCGCCCTGGGCACCGCACCCACACCGACGGACCACGCACGCAACCTGGGATTCATCCTGGACTCCTCCCTCTCCATGACCAGACAAGTCAACGCCGTCTCCTCGTCATGCTTCAACATCCTGCGCATGCTACGTAAGATCTTCCGGTGGATCCCCACCGAGACGAGGAAGACGGTCACCCAAGCCCTCGTCACCAGCCGACTGGACTACGGCAACGCCCTCTACGCCGGAACCACTGCCAAACTCCAGAAGAGACTCCAGCGGATCCAGAACGCCTCGGCGAGACTCATCCTCGACATCCCCCGACGCAGCCACATCTCCGGACACCTGAGAGATCTACACTGGCTCCCGGTCAACAAGAGAATCACCTTCCGGCTCCTCACCCACGCGCACAAAGCCCTACACGACCAAGGCCCGAGCTACCTCAACAACCGGATCAACTTCTACACTCCCAAGCGCCTCCTCAGATCAACCAACCACGCCCTCGCCGCCGTCCCCCGCATCCGAAGAGCGACAACAGGAGGAAGATCCTTCTCCTACCTGGCCGCCAAGACCTGGAACTCACTTCCGACCAATCTGCGCCTGACCCAAGACCACCTCTCCTTCAGGAAGAAGCTCAAGACCTGGCTGTTCGAGCAGTAGCGGCACCCCCCCCCCTCCCAGCGCCTTGAGACCCTACGGGTGAGTAGTGCGCTTTACAAATGACCTGATTGATTGATTGATTGATTGACATCTATAGGGCAAGGGTTGTGAGCGCGGCACTTTACGGTGCCGAACTGTGGGGCACTCATAAAGTTGACACTCTGGCTCGTCTTGAGAATAACTTTCACAAAGACCTTATGGGGTTGCCCCACAGTACACCAACCATCCCATTGCTGCTAGATGCAGGTACCCGGGCTTTTTGTGATCAAGCGAAACTACGTCCACTACTGTTATGGTCCAGAATCTGGAACGTGCTTGAGCTTCGAAGTTATGCAGAAGCCCTGAATGACATTATGTCGCTGCCGGGCTCGCATAAAATCATCTGGCTCAGAGAAGTCAAGAAGTTGTTGCACAAATTAGGATTAGGAGAGGCTTGGGCTAATAAATCTGCACCTCTGAAACAACAGCTCAAAAAGGTCTATTGGGCATGGGTAGACAGTGAGAGGGTTTGCAGTACAATCCATTGCAAATCTGTATCACTGTTCTTGTTGATTAAAGAGTTACCGTCCAGGGAACCTTATTTGGATATTATCCAGAGCTCATGGGACAGATCATTGTACATCAAGTTTAGGGTGGGGGTGCTCCCATTATGTGAGTTTACGTCCACTTGGAAACCGCCGGCCCAAACTGTACCCTACTGCCCTTTTTGTGACCTAAGGATAGAGTCTGTGTCTCACATGCTGTTTGAGTGCAATGTTTATGCAGCCCCGAGACGTAGGTGGTTGAAGCCCCTCTGCAGGTGTTTGGGAACTCGTTCTTATCTAGAAGCACTGCGTATTTTACGTACAGATGCTAGACCCTTTTTTTCTACCTGTATGGCAAAAATTTTGGGCTGGGCCTGGCGTCTTAGGACTGCAAGGAAACTGTTAATCCAATGACTGAGCCTTCACATCTAATATGCTGCTATGAAATGTTCATATGTTGATGATTGCTATTTTAATGTTTTCAAAAAAAATGTGTATGAAATGCTTTTATGATATGATTTTTTTATCGAATAAAGCTTACTTACTTACTTACTTACTATATATATATATTCACTGAAAAAAACATAGGTTTCACACCAGTTATAGTTAGGAATTAGCATTTAAAAAACCGATTAAATTCACTGAAAAAACCATAGGTTTCACACCAGTTATAGTTAGCTGGAAATTTTACTCGCATAAAACCATTGAAATGCCCACATTATAGTTAGTTGGACTCACTATAACTTGCGCGTGCAATGCACTGCTGATGACGTCACATATTACATCACTCATGACATGGTCAGTGACATCACTCATGACATCACTGATGACACCATCCTTGTGACAGAGTGACAGACCTAGAGGGGGAGACAGATTAATGAAATTGAGAAGGCTAGAATCCAGACATATTATAGACATTGGCACTAAGAACCCCGGGGGCCTAAATAGCCATGAGGAGATGACAGTACACTTGGGATAGGGAGCTCCAAAGAATTTTGTACAGTAAGAATGGACCCGTAGAATGTACAAATAATATGAATATGAAAATGAAAAGTAATGTTTTGGAATTTTATAATTTAAATTTTGATTTTGTTTATGGTTTAGGGTATTATGATTTGCACTGTATGTTTGTAGAAATAAGTCAAGGGAGAGAGAGTATTAGATGAATGGTTGAGCAGTGAAAGGTTGACCTTGTTGTACAAGCCCATCCAGGGCGAAATGGTATTATGCGGATTTAAACGGAATTGCTTAGAATAATGTAAATAGAAAGTCTGTTAGCGATTTTGAACTGAAATATAAGGTCATAGCATGGAGCCCATCCAGGGCGTAATGAACTTGGATAATTACGATATGCTGTATTTTAACCGTTCCAACATGTCACATATGTATGTTGTACAAGTCTGCTCTCTACCTCTATGACAAAATATGACAGGTGAGGGGTATTTAAATAAAGAAAAAATGGCGCGTCAGTGTACCACTGACAAAGGCAGTAGCCGAAACGCGTCTGGTGCTCTGAGGGTCTAAAATAAAACCTTTGATCCTCCTCCCGTGAGTGCTGTTTCTTCTTTGGGGAAGTCAAGAAGGAAGTAGCGACGATATATATATATATATATATATATATATATACACATTACCTACTGAGGTTCGCCAGTATGTAGTTATAGTTAGGACCTATTATCCATAGGAAAACCGCAACATTCTATTACCAATAACTTTGGCATCAATTTTGGCCAGCTCAGTTCCGCTCCTTCCCTAAAAGTTTGGGGGTGATTGGTCAAGCGGAGGCCGAGAACAAAGGGGGTCCCAAAACGTGTTTTCCCCATGCAATTTCCCATAGGACCTTTAGCCACGGCTACAGCCCGAACGGCTGAACGGAATTACACCAAATTTGGCAAAGAGGTAGTCCTCAGTTCAGACTTGTGCTTTTCACTTATTTGGTGTAAATCCGTTCAGTAGTTCCTGAGAAAATGACAGTTAAAGTCATTTATATATCTATGGGCACGGTGGATATGCAGACCTATCCGCGTACCCTAAGCACAGCCTGCAAGCACCCTGCCGTGCATGAGCTGCATGTTGATTGGCTGTCAACAGTCAAAATCAGAAAGTGTTGAAAGCCATCTTGTGCCTCGGTAGAACAGAGACACAAAAAAACCAAAACAAACGCCGCAAAACGTGAAAAGGGGGCAGTTCGGTCTGGACTGTGTACCCATGAGGCACAGGGTCAAGACTGATTTGCATATGGCCATGTCTGAACTGGGGTGGCGTGGTGAGCAAAATAATTATGGATTAAACCCAGATATGTGACTGGGGGTGAATGTTTTGCCATTGTGCAACATTCCGTCCATCACCTTGTGTGTTTTGCTGTTCACCCTATGTGGGAAGGGTATGCCCAGACGTGGGTCCCGTGCTAATTGCGCCACTGGTCCTAGCATGCGTGATACCGGTCCAGGGAAGACATGGCTTGGCAGTTCGGTCTGGACTGTTCCCATGAGGCACAGGGTCAAGACTGATTTGCATGTGGCCATGTCTGAAGTGGGGTGGCGTGGTGAGCAATATAACGATGGATTAAACCCATATCTGTGACTGAGGGTGAATGTTTTGCCATTGTGCAACATTCCGTCCATCACCTTGTGTGTATTGCTGTTCACCCTATGTGGGAAGGGTATGCCCAGACGTGGGTCCCGTCCTCCCTGCGCCCCTGGAGTCAAGCTATCCTGGCTGAAGACGGCTGATAGCCAGAAACCGGTCCAAGGATGCTTGATTCCGGTCCAGGGAAGACATGGCTTGGCAGTTCGGTCTGGACTGTTCCCATGAGGCACAGGGTCAAGACTGATGTGCATAGGCCATGTCTGAACTGGGGTGGCGTGGGGGTGAATGTTTTGCTATTGTGTAACATTCCGTCCATCACCTTGTGTGTTTGGCAGGGTAGACACACCCTAGGCCTGCCAAGGGGGTCCCACAAGGACCCCCCCAAAAATTCATTTTTTTTTAAATCGCGGGATGTGTGTAGGATCCGCACAGCCCAGCGATATTAAAAAAAAAAGAATAAATATGTTAATTTGCACCAAGGGGGCAAATCCCGGGGGTATTATTGAAAAAATAGTGTGGGGGGTCCCATTCCCCCCACACTGCCCAAGGGACCGGTAACCCTGGGCTCTAATTTAATATATGCGGGGGCTCACGGGCCCCCCCATACCCTGGGACTGCCACCCCCTGGGGCTTCTTCAAAATGGCTGGGGGGGCTCTCAGGCCCCTCCAGCCCCGGGGACCGCCACCCCCCTGGGCTTAAAAATGTTAACTGAGGAGGCTCTGAGGGCCTCCAGCCGCGGGGACCGCCACCCCCCAGGGCTCGATTATAATGTATGCAGGGGGTTCACGGGGTCCCCCTGCAGCCCTGGGTACCACCACCCCCCGGGGCTATTTTGAAATGGGTGGGGGGCTCTCAGGCCCCCCAGCCCCGGGGACCACCACCCCCAGGGCAAGAATTTAATATATGTGGGGGGGCTCACCGGGTCCCCTGCAGCACCAGGGACCGCTACCCCCCAGGGCTTTAAACAAATGGGTGGGGGGGCTCTCAGGCCCCCCCTGCCTCAGGGACCACCACCCCCTGGGGCTTAATAAAATTGGGTGGGGGGCTCTGAGGCCCCCCCAGCCCCGGGGCCCGCCCCCCCTGGGGCGTCTCAAAAATGTGGGAGGGGGCGGCCCCCCCTCCTGGAGCCCTCGATGGCCCTGGGGACCGCCACCCCCGAGGGCTGGCTCCTACAGTGTCCCGGGGTGCCCACCCCGGGACACTGCTGTTTGCAATGGCAGGGCAAGAGTCTCGCGGCTCCCACCCTACCATTGCAAACTGCTTTCCTATTTGGAAGAGAGAGCAAATAGGAAAGCAGATTGCTTTTCCATATGGGGAGCAGCATGTTAGCTGCTCCCCATATGGAAAAGCAATGCCGGCTCCCGCAGGATGCAGGGAGCTGACTGGGACCGAGCAGGGATTTTTACCCCCCCCATGGTTTTGAAAAAGGCCCATGCCCCGGGGGATGGGGTCCCTGGGCAGACTATGGCCTCAGGAGGGGGGCCACAGGGCCCCCTTCCAAATAGTTTAATTAAAAAGAAAAACAATTGGGGGCAGGACCTGGGGGACGGGGTCCCCAGGGCCAAAAAATTAGCTACACAGCCACCACCCTGCAAAAAGAAATTGTTTCAAAAAGGGATCGCGGCCAGGAGGCCAGGCCCCCTTATTGCACCACTCTGCAGGGAAAAAAATTCCCTTGAATACTGGGGGTCCCTGAGGGCCAACTAGCCCACCAGGTACCTCCAGAATGCCCCAGGGAGCTCCGTTGCAGGGAGGTGTTCTGAGGCCACACCCCTTTTTACACCTCTCCGCAATGCAGCTCTGTGGCACCTACTGGAGGTAGCTGGTGGGCTAGTGGCACCCCAGGGACCCTAAGTATTCAAGGGGAGTTAATCCCCCAACTTAAAACGCGCAACGGGGCGCGTTTGCACAGTGGTGAAGGGAGGGGGCAGGGCCTGAGTACACATGTGTGCAAACACGCCCTGTGGCACGGTTTAAGTTGGGGAATTAATTCATCTTCAATCCTGTGGGTACCTGAGGGCAAACTAGCCCACCAGGTACCTCCAGTAAGCGCCATGGAGCTGCGTTGCAGAGTGTTGTAATAAGGGGCATGGCCCCTGAACATCTCTCTGCAATGCAGCCTCCTGGCGCATACTGGAGGGACCTGCTGGGCTAGTTGGCCCGCAGGGACCCACAGGATTGAGGAGGAATTAATTCTCTCACTTGAAACGCGCCACAGGGTGTGCTTGCAGACATATCACCTTAGGCCATGCCTCCTTCCTACAACCCTGTGCAAACGCGCCCTGTGGCGCATTTTAGGTTGAGGAATTAATTCTCTTTCAATACTGAGGGTCCCTGAGGGACAGATAGGCCAACAGGTATCTCCAGTATGCGCCAGGGAACTGCGTTGTAGACAGGTGTTCACAGGAAACGCCCCTTTTTACACTTCGTTGCAACACAGCTCTGTGGCGCTTACTGGAGGTACCTTGTGGGCTAGTTTGACCCTAGGGACCCTTAGGATTGAAGGGGCCCTAATCTCTCAACTTAGAATTGTGACAGGGCGCATTTACACAGTGGTGAAGGGAGTGGAGAGCCTGACGTGATGTGTCACGGGAGGCGACAAGGTTAAATAGAAAACCGTGTCTGCCTGTGCCCAACGCTGCCAGATCTCCTTTAGTTGTAACTCTGGCGGCTTCTTCACTGGTGGCGGCCCGGACCCTGAGGCGCGAAATGGGACGTAGCGATGCCAGACAGTCTAAGATACCGTTTGAGTCCAAAAAACCTGCCAGGGGGTCGTCAGAAGTGGAGGGAAGCCCCCCCGCACAGTCCCCCCCGGACGAAGATTGGAAAACGCTCCTGCTTGGAATGCGGCAAAGCTTGTCGACCATTGATGCCAAGATTGACACCATTAACACGCGAATGGATAGTGTTGTGACGAGACTGGAACAACATGACGCCCGTATCAAAGAAACCGAAGACAGGATCTCTGTGCTGGAGGACGGGGCGACGACGACCACCAAGCAAGTTACGCAAATGGACAAACTGCTCAAAATAATTGCGGATAAAAATGAAGATTTAGAAGCGAGGTCCAGGCGCAACAACATCCGCGTCCTGGGCCTGGCGGAGTCCACAAACACTGGAAAGATGGAAATTTTCATGGAAAAGCTGGTGGTGGAACTGTTTGGGATGGAATCCTTCTCCCCCCATCTAATAGTGGAAAGGGCACATAGATCTCTTGCTGCACCTCCTCCTCCTGGGGCGCCCCCTCGTCCCATCATCGCCCGCTTTCTGAATTACAGGGACAGAGATGCTGTACTTCGTCGCGCAAGAGAGCTTGGCACTGTGACATATGGCAACGCAACACTTTCCTTCTTTCCTGATTTTACCCCCTCAGTACAAGACGCAAGACGCAAATTCGCTGTTGTGAAAAAGAAACTCCAAACCCAAGAAATCCCCTATGCCATGCTTTATCCTGCGAAGCTAAAGGTCACTCACCGTGGCACACATCATTTCTTTACCAACCCACAACAGGTGGAGGATTTTCTTAAACAGCAAAGGAAGGAACGGCTCCGAGATGAGAGGGAGGAGCGAAGGTCCAGATCGCAATCTCCGTTATCCCAACAGGACTAAACAGAGCGACCAATATTCCCAATGGTAAAAGTTACTGTAATGGTCATCACCAGGTCTCGATGTACCACTTCCTGGTGAGGTATCACTCCTGATTTCTGCTCTCATCAATCTACAACACTAACGAGTGCCGGATCACCCACCTCCGTCCCACGCTGCAGTCTGGACCTTGGTCCCGGGTGCTAGTGGGTGCAAGTAAGGAGGTGGAGGGCAGGTCTGGCGCCCCTTAGGCTACGCCTCCAATGGGCGATCTCCAAAACACCTCCCCCCCTTCTGGGGTTAGGGTGACTGTAGTTACTGTGTTGATTTTGGTTACACTTGGGTTGAGGGAAGGAGGGTGGGTCTCGTATGCCCGGCAAGTTGGGGATGCCGGTGTGGGTGGGTGGACTGTATACACTGCCTCTGCGAGCATTAATATGCTGGTTACAAAGGCTTGGGAGGGGCATTCAGGGGTTGCAGGATGGAGTGCGCTCCGGGTGGTTGAAGGGATCGGGGTGGGGGTGGGGGGGAGTTGGTACGTGCATCGCACTGTTTTCTATTTGTTGGAGTTGAGTCCCGGGAGGGGTGGGACCTATAGTGGGAGGCTGGGGGATGTCCTCATCTGTACATATGTTATGGCTTGTCAGCTGTTCACTGCTACACCTGCATGTCTTATTCCTTTTGCATTGCGGGGATGGGTGACGTAACAAATTCACCGCCAGAACTCCAAGTCCAGGTGATGTCATGGAATGTGCGAGGGCTTAATGACCCTAGAAAGAAGCGACAAATATTGGGATACCTCGACAGACATGGAGTGTCTATAGCTCTCCTACAGGAGACTCATTTACCACCGACTGGGTCCCCTCTTTTCGCATCCAAATGGGCTTTGTGCAAGGTCTTTTCATCTTACTCCAGTTATGCTAGAGGGGTCACGGTCCTCGTACGTAGAGGGGTGGGTTTTACCCCAGCGGGCACGGACGTTGATAAGGGGGGGAGATATTGCATGGTCTGGGGGAGACTATACTCTCACACGGTACTTATTGCATGCTACTACGGCCCAAATACAGATGACCCGTCTGCACTTCTCACTATGTGGGGCAAAATCCAGACGTTAGGCATAGCTGAGGTGATACTTGGGGGACACTTCAATACAGCGGTACAACCAGTTCTTGACAGGTCGCACCCACAATCACTACACTATACGCATACACAACGCTCCTTACTCAGCATCATGGAGGACCACCGTTTGACAGACGCATGGAGATTCTCACACCCTACCTTGCGGCAAGGTACCCACTACTCGGCAGTTCACTCCACCTGGGCTCGCATAGACTACATATTCCTTACGGCAGGCATTGCTCCCTGGGTAGTTAACACTATGCATCTAGCTCGTACTTTTTCGGATCACTCTCCTGTTCTACTATCCCTGCGCGTCCCCCACGCTGTCTCCCCTTATTTAAGCTGGCGCCTCAACCCCGCGCATTTTACAGACTCTGCCTTCAAGACGGAGCTGGAACAGGACATACAGGACTTCTTTGCTCGCAACATTAACTCAGTTGACAGCCTTACCACCGTATGGGAGGCCTTCAAAGTCACCGTGCGAGGCTGGTGTATCTCCAGGGGAGGGGGAGTACTCAAATCCCTTCGGGGGGAGCTGCGTAAGTTAGAAGCCGACATACGCGTGCTTGAGAGAGATGCTATGCGTGGTACACAAGAACACGAAGCGCGAGCACGGCTCAGAGAAAAGATCAATGAGTACTCAGAGGCAGCAGATAGGGAGTGCCGATTCCTAGGGAAGCCCTATGTGGCGCGTATATATGGTGAGGGAGACAGGCCAGGGAGGGCTCTGGCCTCGGCTGTGAGGCCCCCTAGCCATAACAATTACGTCACCACTCTGCTGGACGGTCATCAGGTGCCGCAGAGAGACCTGCCTGGACAGCTTCGCATCCTCACAGACCACTACAAGTCGCTGTACACCTCTCAGAGGCAGGTGCCTCTAGATCTTAATGCATATCTTAACGACACAGCGGTTGCGTGGTTGGGCCCGACACAACAGAAGTTCTTACACCATGAGCTGGAACTAGATGAAATCAAAGCCGCCATTATGTCCATTGCAAACACAACAGTGATGGACAGAATGTGGATCAATGTCACACATTCACCCCAGTCCAAAGATCTGGGCCCAAATCCATCGTTTTTCCACTCCACACCACCCTGGGTTAGACAATGGCGATATGCAAATCAGCGCTGACCCTGTGCCCCATGGGAACAGTCCAGTCCGAACTACAAAAGCCATGTCCTTCCCAGAACGGAAACAAGCATCCGAGGACCGGCCCGGTTTCGAGGTAACACCTCTCATCAGCCCGGCTAGCTTGATTCCAGTGGTGTGGAGTGCCTGGGACTCACGTCTGAGCATCCCCAGTACACTTAGAGCGGTAATTGCAAACACAACAGTGATGGACAGAATGTGGATCAATGTCACACATTCACCCCAGTCCAAAGATCTGGGCCCAAATCCATCGTTTTTCCACTCCACACCACCCTGGGTTAGACAATGGCGATATGCAAATCAGCGCTGACCCTGTGCCCCATGGGAACAGTCCAGTCCGAACTACAAAAGCCATGTCCTTCCCAGAACGGAAACAAGCATCCGAGGACCGGCCCGGTTTCGAGGTAACACCTCTCATCAGCCCGGCTAGCTTGATTCCAGTGGTGTGGAGTGCCTGGGACTCACGTCTGAGCATCCCCAGTACACTTAGAGCGGTAATTGCAAACACAACAGTGATGGACAGAATGTGGATCAATGTCACACATTCACCCCAGTCCAAAGATCTGGGCCCAAATCCATCGTTTTTCCACTCCACACCACCCTGGGTTAGACAATGGCGATATGCAAATCAGCGCTGACCCTGTGCCCCATGGGAACAGTCCAGTCCGAACTACAAAAGCCATGTCCTTCCCAGAACGGAAACAAGCATCCGAGGACCGGCCCGGTTTCGAGGTAACACCTCTCATCAGCCCGGCTAGCTTGATTCCAGTGGTGTGGAGTGCCTGGGACTCACGTCTGAGCATCCCCAGTACACTTAGAGCGGTAATTGCAAACACAACAGTGATGGACAGAATGTGGATCAATGTCACACATTCACCCCAGTCCAAAGATCTGGGCCCAAATCCATCGTTTTTCCACTCCACACCACCCTGGGTTAGACAATGGCGATGTGCAAATCAGCGCTGACCCTGTGCCCCATGGGAACAGTCCAGTCCGAACTACAAAAGCCATGTCCTTCCCAGAACGGAAACAAGCATCCGAGGACCGGCCCGGTTTCGAGGTAACACCTCTCATCAGCCCGGCTAGCTTGATTCCAGTGGTGTGGAGTGCCTGGGACTCACGTCTGAGCATCCCCAGTACACTTAGAGCGGTAATTGCAAACACAACAGTGATGGACAGAATGTGGATCAATGTCACACATTCACCCCAGTCCAAAGATCTGGGCCCAAATCCATTGTTTTTCCACTCCACACCACCCTGGGTTAGACAATGGCGATATGCAAAACAGCGCTGACCCTGTGCCCCATGGGAACAGTCCAGTCCGAACTACAAAAGCCATGTCCTTCCCAGAACGGAAACAAGCATCCGAGGACCGGCCCGGTTTCGAGGTAACATCTCTCATCAGCCCGGCTAGCTTGATTCCAGTGGTGTGGAGTGCCTGGGACTCACGTCTGAGCATCCCCAGTACACTTAGAGCGGTAATTGCAAACACAACAGTGATGGACAGAATGTGGATCAATGTCACACATTCACCCCAGTCCAAAGATCTGGGCCCAAATCCATCGTTTTTCCACTCCACACCACCCTGGGTTAGACAATGGCGATATGCAAATCAGCGCTGACCCTGTGCCCCATGGGAACAGTCCAGTTCGAACTACAAAAGCCATGTCCTTCCCAGAACGGAAACAAGCATGCGAGGACCGGCCCGGTTTCGAGGTAACACCTCTCATCAGCCCGGCTAGCTTGATTCCAGTGGTGTGGAGTGCCTGGGACTCACGTCTGAGCATCCCCAGTACACTTAGAGCGGTAATTGCAAACACAACAGTGATGGACAGAATGTGGATCAATGTCACACATTCACCCCAGTCCAAAGATCTGGGCCCAAATCCATCGTTTTTCCACTCCACACCACCCTGGGTTAGACAATGGCGATATGCAAATCAGCGCTGACCCTGTGCCCCATGGGAACAGTCCAGTCCGAACTACAAAAGCCATGTCCTTCCCAGAACGGAAACAAGCATCCGAGGACCGGCCCGGTTTCGAGGTAACACCTCTCATCAGCCCGGCTAGCTTGATTCCAGTGGTGTGGAGTGCCTGGGACTCACGTCTGAGCATCCCCAGTACACTTAGAGCGGTAATTGCAAACACAACAGTGATGGACAGAATGTGGATCAATGTCACACATTCACCCCAGTCCAAAGATCTGGGCCCAAATCCATTGTTTTTCCACTCCACACCACCCTGGGTTAGACAATGGCGATATGCAAATCAGCGCTGACCCTGTGCCCCATGGGAACAGTCCAGTCCGAACTACAAAAGCCATGTCCTTCCCAGAACGGAAACAAGCATCCGAGGACCGGCCCGGTTTCGAGGTAACACCTCTCATCAGCCCGGCTAGCTTGATTCCAGTGGTGTGGAGTGCCTGGGACTCACGTCTGAGCATCCCCAGTACACTTAGAGCGGTAATTGCAAACACAACAGTGATGGACAGAATGTGGATCAATGTCACACATTCACCCCAGTCCAAAGATCTGGGCCCAAATCCATCGTTTTTCCACTCCACACCACCCTGGGTTAGACAATGGCGATATGCAAATCAGCGCTGACCCTGTGCCCCATGGGAACAGTCCAGTCCGAACTACAAAAGCCATGTCCTTCCCAGAACGGAAACAAGCATCCGAGGACCGGCCCGGTTTCGAGGTAACACCTCTCATCAGCCCGGCTAGCTTGATTCCAGTGGTGTGGAGTGCCTGGGACTCACGTCTGAGCATCCCCAGTACACTTAGAGCGGTAATTGCAAACACAACAGTGATGGACAGAATGTGGATCAATGTCACACATTCACCCCAGTCCAAAGATCTGGGCCCAAATCCATCGTTTTTCCACTCCACACCACCCTGGGTTAGACAATGGCGATATGCAAATCAGCGCTGACCCTGTGCCCCATGGGAACAGTCCAGTCCGAACTACAAAAGCCATGTCCTTCCCAGAACGGAAACAAGCATCCGAGGACCGGCCCGGTTTCGAGGTAACACCTCTCATCAGCCCGGCTAGCTTGATTCCAGTGGTGTGGAGTGCCTGGGACTCACGTCTGAGCATCCCCAGTACACTTAGAGCGGTAATTGCAAACACAACAGTGATGGACAGAATGTGGATCAATGTCACACATTCACCCCAGTCCAAAGATCTGGGCCCAAATCCATCGTTTTTCCACTCCACACCACCCTGGGTTAGACAATGGCGATATGCAAATCAGCGCTGACCCTGTGCCCCATGGGAACAGTCCAGTCCGAACTACAAAAGCCATGTCCTTCCCAGAACGGAAACAAGCATCCGAGGACCGGCCCGGTTTCGAGGTAACACCTCTCATCAGCCCGGCTAGCTTGATTCCAGTGGTGTGGAGTGCCTGGGACTCACGTCTGAGCATCCCCAGTACACTTAGAGCGGTAATTGCAAACACAACAGTGATGGACAGAATGTGGATCAATGTCACACATTCACCCCAGTCCAAAGATCTGGGCCCAAATCCATCGTTTTTCCACTCCACACCACCCTGGGTTAGACAATGGCGATATGCAAATCAGCGCTGACCCTGTGCCCCATGGGAACAGTCCAGTCCGAACTACAAAAGCCATGTCCTTCCCAGAACGGAAACAAGCATCCGAGGACCGGCCCGGTTTCGAGGTAACACCTCTCATCAGCCCGGCTAGCTTGATTCCAGTGGTGTGGAGTGCCTGGGACTCACGTCTGAGCATCCCCAGTACACTTAGAGCGGTAATTGCAAACACAACAGTGATGGACAGAATGTGGATCAATGTCACACATTCACCCCAGTCCAAAGATCTGGGCCCAAATCCATCGTTTTTCCACTCCACACCACCCTGCGTTAGACAATGGCGATATGCAAATCAGCGCTGACCCTGTGCCCCATGGGAACAGTCCAGTCCGAACTACAAAAGCCATGTCCTTCCCAGAACGGAAACAAGCATCCGAGGACCGGCCCGGTTTCGAGGTAACACCTCTCATCAGCCCGGCTAGCTTGATTCCAGTGTGTGACATTGATCCACATTCAGTCCATCACTTGTTGTTTTTGCAATTGCCGCCCTAAGTGCGCTGGGGATGCCCAGACGTGGGTCCCAGGCACTCCACACCACTTGGAGTCAAGCTAGCCGGGCTGAAGAGAGGTGTTACCTCGAAACCGGTCCGGTCCTCGGATGCTTGATTCCGTTCTGGGAAGGACATGGCTTTTGTAGTTCGGACTGGACTGTTCCCATGGGGCAACAGGGTCAGAGCTGATTTGCATATCGCCATTGTCTAACCCAGGGTGGTGTGGAGTGCAAAAAAACGATGGATTTGGGCCCAGATCTTTTGACTGGGGGAGTGTGTGACATTGATCCACATTCAGTCCATCACTTGTTGTTTTTGCCATTATGTCCATGGCATCTGGCAAATCTCCTGGGTCGGATGGTTTGCCGATAGACTTTTATAAGACGTACATTCATCTACTCGCCCCCATCCTAAAGATGGTGTACTACTCAGCTCTCGAGGAAGGCTCATTGCCATCCAGTATGAGAGAGGCGCTGATTGCGTCGCTGCTCAAGCCGGGTAAGCCTCCTGAGCTCTGTGACTCCTACCGACCCCTGTCATTATTAAATACTGACGTTAAAATACTGGCAAAAGTACTGGCGACGCGTCTGAATCTTTTGATGGAGAGGCTGGTCCTTCCGGATCAGGCGGGCTTTGTCCCGAACCGTGCGACTTCACACAACCTCCGCACCTTGCAGGCGGTCATGCAAGATATTGATCCTAAATGCGAAGCGGCGGCGGTCTTTCTCGATGCTACCAAAGCATTTGACTCCCTGGAATGGGACTACCTTCTGTCGCTGCTGGAACGGATGGGTTTTCCGTTTAGTTTCATGGATTGGATCAAGCTTCTGTACACTGAGCCAAGGGCCTCGGTCCTACTAAATGGGTCCCGCTCGGCCCCCTTTGAGATACGTAGAGGGACCCGACAGGGTTGCCCGTTATCCCCGGTTTTATTTGCCATTGCTATCGAAACCCTTGCAGCCAAGCTTCGTCAGCATCACAACCACAGGTCCCTGATTTACCCGGAACGGCAGCTACTTATTTCGTTATATGCTGACGATATGACTTTATATGTTCATAAACCGCGGGAAAACCTCAATCCCCTACTACGTGAGATTACCAAATTTGGAGCAATAGCAGGGGTACAGATCAACTGGTCCGAATCGGCCCTGTTCCCCCTCAAGGATAACACCCCCCAGTTTCCCCTGGACTACCCACTATTATGGGAAAGTGATGAGATAAAGTACTTAGGAATAACCGTGACCAGGAACCGTGAAGCTCTAATCAGGGCAAATTATGGTACGGTCCTCGATAAACTGTCGGACAGCATAACGAAATGGATTCATCTTCCACTGTCCATGGCAGGACGCATATCCATGATTAAAATGGTCATTCTTCCTCAGATGCTATACCTTTTCACCAACATTCCCTACAGTCCAGGATCGCCCTTTTTTCGTGCACTAGAATCCCAGCTCTCCCGCCTTATATGGGGGGGAAGCAAGCGCGGTTAAAACTTGCAACGCTCATGTTGCCCTACCACCAGGGTGGATTTGAAGTGCCGAACTTTCGGCTGTATTACAATTGCGCACAAGGCCACTTTGCTTCCTACTGGCTTCACCCTCCTCCCTTTATGGCTCATCTTGCTGTGGAGGATGGGTATATGAGACCAGAAAAACCGTCGGGGTATCTTTACACGGAAGTCAGTGCGACGGATCGTGACCCCTCCACGGTGGATTGCACCGTACGAGCCTGGCGTCGAATCGCGGATCGTATGGGAGCGACCCTTATGTATTCCCCACGCATGACCCTAGCGAATGACCCTAGAGTAAGTATTACACGGGAGGAAATAGGCCGTCGACTTCTCTCCAAACTAGCTCTTCGCACATGGGGAGATTTATATGTGTAAGGTCAGTTCCGCACTAGGGACCAATTCTTCGGGGAGCACTCACCATCAGTTATGGACACATTCCTCTACGCGCGTCTACGACAAAATATCAAAACTGTAACACCAGAGTTCCCGGGTGAACCGGAAGTTTTTGCACCTTTACATGCACTGCTTCAACAGGACACCCCGAAACACGTGGTTTCCATGCTCTACAAGCACGCGTATGTTTCCTCCGCCTCCCCAGTGCTGCGAGCTAAGCTAGAGTGGGACTTGGACTTAGACCCTCCCCTCTCAGAAGAACAATGGGAGGACAGCTGCTCCCACGCGGTCTCAGTGACGGGAAATGCTCGCCTTAGACTGATCCACTATAAGTTCTTACACCGCCTCTATTACACTCCCGCCAAATTGTGCCGCTTTGGCCTTCGCGAAGATGCCCGTTGCGCTAGATGTAAACAAGAAGGGGCGGACTTTATGCACTTAGCGTGGTCGTGCCCAGCTGTTGCGTTATACTGGGCGCAGGTACATGAGGCCATATCCATGATGTTAGGGGTGGAAATAGAATTATGTCCCAAAATTGCATTATTAGGGCTCCCCACCCCTGCGAACAATAAATACCGGAAACTCACTGCCCTGGCCTTCCTGCTTGCGAAACGCCATGTGGCGTGCAGATGGGGCCGGGGACGAGCCCCCAAATTTAAAATATGGCTGGCAACAATGTCAACCTGGCAGGACCAACTGCATAACTATGCCGACTTGCTACCTCATAAATCACGACCCAAAGACATGTGGGGCCCGTTTTCTGCCTACCTACTCCGAGCCCAGTCTACGACTGACGCGGATGCTGAAGACCGGGGGGATGATGGGTTGGTTGGGCATCCCTCTGAACTGCAAGATACTTCCCCTCAAACGCCACGCGCCGCTACAACACCCCTATCGTCCACCCGCGAGTGACGCCCCGAGCTGAGCAGTAGTGGCATTACTGCTTCTTCTAGCGTGGGCATCTCTTGGTGTCGGAGTCGAACTCTGCTATCCTCCTACCCCTACCCCCCCATTCCCCCTCCACCCTTTTCTCCCCACCCCCCCTAGTTTCCCTGACATATTGCATACATCATGACACAGCACGAGGGGTTATCTCCTTATCTCCCCCATACCCGGATACTGGCGTAGGATCTGCGCGGGGCCTCTCCCACCCCCCCTCCCCTAGGGGGCATACGCAACTGTCCCTTACACCAGACAGTGTGCAAGCACTCGCACATTTAATCCAAGGCTTATTGACATACTCCGCTGGACTTGACGTTGACGGACCCTACCTACCGCGACCCCCCCCGACTATGGACTTCACTTGAGAGGAGGACTGACTACCTCAGCTCTGTACTATGTTATTGTTAACTGTTTAGAGTTCTACGAAAAGTTAAAAAGAGACCTCAAGTATTTAAGACTTTCCATTGCCTGATCAACTGCCTGCGGAAGTGTGCCTCCTTTTCACAGCTTCAAATAGCACGAAACGCGGCCGGCCCAAATGGGTTGTAGGCGACATGCTGTGTACACCTTAGGCTCCCTACCCAGAGTTACGGAGCATGATTGATCTATATGTTAACGCTGCCGGCCTGCTCCATCAGGTTGTAGGCACAAGGCGGTGTTCTAACTCTGCAACTGTAATAAAGGTCTTCAAAAAAAAAAAAAAAAAAAAGCTTCTTACTTGTAGAAATTTAAAGAAGTGTCTCGGTTCTATTCCATACTTTGTCTGCAACTCCGCAAATTGTAATACCCCTTGTGTATTCCTAATATCACCAATCATCCTTATCCCCTTCCTCCCCCATTCACCAAGACCAAGCCCGTGAATATATCTACAGGGAGAGCAGGGAGAGCACACATCCTAGTATAAGCATTATATTTCCCTAATCCAAAGCTTTTTACAAATGTTTTCCAGATGGTATAGGCTGCCAAAATCGTCTTAAATCGTGTCCCTTTATAATAACTAAAATCTGTAAACTTCAAAAACAAGTTCGCCACATCTGTTCCCATAACTAAACCATATATTGCTAATGTGCCGAACTCGTCCTGCCCTTCTGGTTCTGCCCCTCCTAAGAGACATGCCATGTTTTGTAGCGCCACTGCCCAATAATAAAGTTTTAAATCCGGCAAAGACCATCCTTCCCTATCTCGGGGCAGTGCCATATATTTGGCCGGGATGGCGGCAGTGGTGAATCCCCTGGTCAACCCGATCCTCAATGCCTCCTTGAGTACGGGGAGTGTCCCACGCGCCTGGAAAAGGGCGATGGTGATCCCCCTCCTGAAAAAGCCTGGTCTTGATGCCGAGGCTTTGGCCAATTATAGGCCAATTTCACTTCTCCCGGCTCTGGCCAAGATCACCGAGAAACATGTTCATGGCGTCTTGTCGAACTTCCTTGAGGTTAACAATCTGCTCCATCCATCCCAATCCGGTTTCCGTCCGAATTTCAGTACGGAAACAGCGTTGGTGGAGGTCTCTGAGATCATCAGGGAGACCTTGGATGGGGGTGGCAAGGCCATGCTAGTCATGTTGGACCTGTCGGCGGCTTTCGACACCGTTCCCCATAAGGCGCTGCTCGCCAGGCTTTATGACATCGGCCTAAGGGGGACGGTGCTCAGATGGTTTACATCTTTCCTGGAGGGCCGCCGCCAGACGGTCTGGGTTTCCCAGAGCTCCGCCGAGATGCCGCCATTGGGTGTTGGGGTTCCACAGGGCTCGGTGTTGAGCCCGACATTATTTAACATCTTTATGTCCCCTCTGGCGGCTGCGGTTGAGGCTTACGGAGCCCAGATCGTGTCCTACGCCGATGACACACAACTCCTCTTCACATGTGAAAAAGATCAGACATTTGATGGGGAGAGAATCCGGGACTGCCTGGGCAGGGTCTTTAGCTGGTTCCAGCAAAACTGTCTGAAGGCCAACTCCAGCAAGTCGGAGGTTCTTTTCTTCGGCTGTGCCTTCGATCCCGAGTGGCGACAGTGGTGGCCGGCCGCCATGTGTCCTCCGGCTCAATCGTCCTTGATTGCCAAGAACTTGGGTGTTAAGCTTGATAACAAACTTTCTCTGAAAGCGCACATCCTTGGCCTATCCGGCACCTGTTTCGGCATCCTCAGAATGCTCCGCAAGTTTCTACCCTTATTGTCTGCGGAGCACAGACGGATCACGGTGCAGGCGCTTATCGGATCCAGGCTAGACTACGCTAACGCCCTTTTCCTAGGCCTCCCGGATTATTTGGTTCAGCGCCTGCAGGTGGCACAGAACTCGGCAGCCCGGGCAATCTTTGGTCTGCATAGACGAGCACGGGCTTCGGAGTTGCTGCAGACGCTCCATTGGCTTCCAATCCGGAAGCGGATTGTTTTTAAATCTCTAACGCTGGTGCACAAGGCTCTGTTTGGCTCAGGCGCAGGATACCTGAAGAAAAGACTAGCCTTCTATCGCCCAGCTCGCTCATTGCGCTCAGAATCCCTGTTCACTGCTGTGGTCCCACGCGTGCGGAAGGCCCGTATTGGGGGGCGCTCTTTCAGCCTTAAGGCCTCCCAGCTGTGGAATGCGCTTCCATTGGCACTCCGTAGCACTCCTAACCTGCTTCAATTCAGGAAGAATTTGAAGACTTGGCTTTTTAATCATTCTGTTTAGGTGGCTTTTTCTCTTTTTGGGTTCTGTTTTACCTGTTATGTTGATTTAACACTGTAAGTTGCCTGTGGAAAGCGCCGGGACACTCTTTTAGAGTAGCCGCGCGCTATAAAAATGCACTCTAACATAACATAACATAACATAACATATACCTAAGTGCTCTCCTTGTCCTTCCTTTAGCCCAAATAAATCTATTAATCATGTGCTCACATCCCTTAAACCATTTAAGATCAAACAAAAGTGGAATCGCTCTGAAAATATATACAAATTTAGGTAAAACCATCATCTTTACAATATTGGTACATCCTACAATTGAAAGATGCAAATTCTCTAGCCTATCCAAGTCTTTCCTAACTTTAGTCAAGATTGGTGTTATATTTTTCTCCACTAGGGTATCTAAGTCAGATGAGATGGTTACTCCTAGGTATACCCCTGCCTGCACCACTCGGTGATCAGAGCATTCCACAAAATAGTTTTTAATTATTTGCATTTTGCTGGTATTCAGAGCATATCCTGAGACTTGACCAAATCTCTTAGCCTCGATCTCAACCTGTATTATAGCCTCTGTGGGATTAGGTGTTATTACTGCCACTTCATCGGTATATGCCAGCACCTTGCATTGTCTCATACGCGTGTATAATGGGGGTATATTCTCACAGTTCTCTATTCTGCGGATCAATGGGTCCATGTACATCGCAAATAAAAGCGGAGAGCACGGACAGCCTTGTCTAGTGCCTCTCCTTATTGTAAGGGTGCGGGTTGAACCTGCATTTACCCTAATAGCTGCACTCGGGTCTCTATATAATGCCTGAATCGCTTTAATATAAACATCACCAAAGCCTGCCCTTCTTAAAATATGCCACAGAAAGTCCCAGGAGACCCGATCGTAAGCTTTTTCTGCATCTAATAACAGTACCGCCATCGGGTCTCCTGCTACCTCCATGGCATCAAATAATGTGATGACCTTGCGTGTATGGTGCGTTTTACCCCTGCCCGGAATAAACCCGTGCTGGTTACTGCTCACGAGGGAGCTTATTACTATAGCAAATCTTGTTGCCAGAACCTTAGAGAATATTTTAGTATCAGAGTTCATAAGCGTGATCGGCCTATACGATCCGGGTTCGACGGCTGGCGTTCCCTTTTTTAGAATTATCACGATATCGGCACCACCCCATGAGCCCGGTATAGAATCCCCAGCCTGGGCCTTCTGCATCGTTAGTACCATGTCCTCCCAAGGAACATCCCAGAATACCTTGTAGAATTCTAATGTGATTTGGTCAGGGCCTGACGCTTTTCCAGAAGGAAGATTTGATAGAGCAATTTTAATCTCTTCTGCATCTAACAGTTTTTCCAATCCTTCCGATTGTACCTCCGTCAAGCGGGTCACTGGGATGTCTTCTAAATATCTCCCAGTTTCCTCTGGACTTCGTCTTTGCTGATCGTCATACAATGTGGCATAAAATTTCCTAAAAACCTCTCTAATTTCATCTGTATCTGTATGTAACCTACCTACAGAATCTTTGATTTCCCTTACTTCTCCCGACACAGCCTTTTGCCTTGTACGTACGGCTAAGGTCCGCCCCACTGTTTCGCTAAACTCGTGGCATCTCTCCTTTCTGGTCAAGAAAATCTTAGCTGCTTTATTTGCAATGTCTTCTTCAGCTTCCATTTTTGCCTTTACTATTTTTATGAGGGCCTGATCTAACAGAACCCCTGATGCGACGCAAAGATGTAATTCTTCCTCTGCATCCAGCACTGCCTTCGCCATATCCCTATTCCTAGTCTGTTCCAAGTTTCTTTTATAGGTGTTAAAGCTTAAAGTTTCCCCACGTGCTCCCGCCTTAAAGGCATCCCAAACTATCCCTGCAGCCATACTACCCCTGTTGATTTAAAAAAACTCTTTAATCCACAGAGTCATGTACAATATATACTTTTGATCCTGCAGGAGACCTAATTCAAAAGTCCAGAGTCTCTCCTTGCTAACCCTAATAGTTATATCTAGCCTTAGAACCAGCGGATTATGATCACTCAATATTCAAGGTAGTCTCTCAATCTTAGCCCTAGAGATCAATGAGGTAGAGGCAAAGAAGTAATTGAGACTCACACACACCTGATGGGGGGCAGAGTGTATGTAAACCCTTTCTCCCCAAATCTTACTTTACCCCATACATCTGTAAGCATATTATTTATTACTAGCTGTCCTAGTGCTCGATGCACTCTCTTTTTCCTCCCCTGATATCCCCCAAATGACCCTACACCCAACCCATCTGCTCCATTAATATTAAAGTCCCCCCCCAGTATTACCCGAGGGGCCCAAGTGGCTAATTCCACGTCTAAAAACTCAAGGATCTCCGGGTCGTCATCCGTGGAACCATAAATTACCCCTAGGGTATACCACTCTCCCTCCAAGAGACATTCGATTAGTGCCCATCTACCCCATTGATTTTCGAGTTTCTTTCTTGTAATCAGATTCCTATTCCTAATTATTATAGCAACCCCTCTGTGTTTTGAGCCTTGTTTTGAATACGCTAATACCTTGAAGCCCAGTTGATCTAAGAGATATCCATGTGTAGCCATAATATGAGTTTCCTGTAGCAACATAAGATCGACACTCATCCGCTTTAATAAAACTGCAACCTTTTGTCTTTTCTGACAATCGTTCAGGCCACTAACATTCCAAGTTACTATACTAACTACCATTAAGTAATATTAGACATATTGCCATCAGTATAATCTGGATACCACATGTATAGCTTTTTCCCTACCCTTTCCCCTTCACAAATAACATTTACATCTTTTTTCAACTTCTATTCAGTTATTATTGTAATTTTAATCTTTTTCTGTGTGCAAAACATGATAAGCCATTCCCAAATCAAATCCGTATCACTCGTGCTTATTCTTGTCTGTCGTGCCCTGTCCCCTTTCGTCCCTCCCTCCCCCACCCCAAACACCCCACCCCTATGATCCCCCCTCTTACTGGCAAACAGGTCAATCCTGACCTATATTTGACAGCCGGGGCCCCAGGACGTCTTCTCCCCCTCCTCCCCCTTTCCTTAACTGTCTATTTCCCATGTTCTGATCCTGAATTTTATATCTTTTATCATCCTTTTAAATACTAGTATTTATCTAGACATCTAGAGATCTCTTATTTATGAGCCTTACGACTGACTTGTACTAAAGCCATTGACTGGTTTTTCTGGGCCCTGCTCCCCTTCAGTAATGAGAGGTACTCCTGAGCCATTATCTCTGGGTAGAACACCCTAAACTGCCCATTACTTCCTACTTTGAGGCGAGATGAGAACATCAGATATGCTTCACACCCAACATTTCGAAAAGGAGTTATTAATTGTCTCATCCGCCACCTTCTCTCAATGGTGGTGTGGCAGAAATCCCGTCGGGCAAAAAATGTGACATCCTTGTAAACTCCCTTAGCCCCTGGCTTTGCTTTGCTCATTATTTCCTCTCTTGCCAAAAAGTTCCCAATGTACACCAGTATTGCCCTTGGTTTACCGGTTGAGCTCCCATTTTTCTGAGTCAGGGTAAACCGATGGGCCCGCTGTACCTCTTTTTCCCAATCCCATTTAGTGTTTTCAGAGAATGCTCCTCTGAACAGCTCCACCACAAATGCTCGAGCTTCCCTTCCCTTCATCAATTCCAAGCACTCCTATGTTATTTCGTCTTTGCCTATTCTCAAAGTCTTCAAGTTTCCACAGGACATCTGATGTTGTTTTTTCCTGCTCTTGTTTGTCCACCTGGAGCTTTGCAACCACATCCTTCAACTTCCCGGTTCTATCCTCAACTTCTGCAACTCTACCAGCCATGTCTGCATATAGTTTATTGACCTTTCGCAGTGACCCCTGTATCTTTTTGTTAGCATGTCTTGCCCTTCTTCCCTCAGCTCTTGCTTCACTCTGCATTTGTTTTAAAGTTGTAAGTAACAAATCAAAGTTAGCGCTAGAGTTAGGGTTAGAATTGGGGTTAGAGTTAGAATTAGGATCAGGGTTAGAGCTATGACCAGATGATTGTTCGGGCTGGTGATGATGTAGCACCGGGGCACAGCCCTCCGGGTAGACCTGTGATGTGGCGGAGTAGTCCCAGTCTAGTTTCTTAGCTACTGCCCTCTTCGTTCGGCTTAACGTAGTATGTACTCTTAAGTGTGATCTCCTCCTGGCGCTATTCGACTTGCGACGCCCTGGTGCGCCCTTTACCGTTGCTTGCTCTGGTTCTGATGTTTCTGTCCCTGAGCTTCCAGTGTGATGCTCTAATGAGAGGGACCCCTCTTCTGAGTCTGATTCAGTATTACCGCTTTCGCTTAATCCCGAACCCTCATCCGTGTCAGAGGCGCCTTCTTCATCATTAACTGAATAAAAACATTCATCATTAGGTGAACCTGGCAAAGCTACTTCTTGAGCATAGGAGGCTTCAGTAGTATGTCCCTCTCCATTATCTGCCTTGTCTCCCCCTAAACCCCCTAGGTCAGAAAGACTCTTCACAATGGGCACAGCACCAATGTCCTGTCTTGGCAGCTCACCGCCCGTAATCATAATTGCCTCTGCAGGATTACCTCTTGTCCCTGGCTCAGTAGGTGTGATTGCGTTAAATCCACTCAATGTCACTGTCTCTGCACGCAATGGTACTGCCTCAGATGCAGTCTCAGATGCAGTCTCAATCAGTGCTATGGATAACAGCTCTTGTTCTTGGATTTGAATATCACCCTGAGTCACCCCTTTTTTAGGGAGTTCATGTCCTGATGATATACTTGCAGCTTCTCCATCCTCCCACGCTTGCCCCTGTACCTGGGTTTTTTCTGCTTGTGGCCCCCGGTCATTGCCTTGTTGAACGCGTTGTTCCACCGTAGGAGTGGGGACTGCAACTCCTTCTGCCGGCTCATCCTGACTTCTCGCGCTCTGGGCTCCTGAGGTTGAGGCCATAGCCTGCGTCTCCGTTGCTGCCGCTGCCGGTCGCTCGCTCTCAGCCAGGACGCTGCTGCTGCCTGGTGCCTCCGATCTCATGCCACAGGTGAGGGGTAGCGGTAACGATGGGGGGGATGTCTGGTCTCGGGTGGTTCTAAGAGGAAGTGCCATTCCTGCAGAGAAAGCTTCAATCAGGGTCGGTTGGCGGAGTACCGTCTCCTTCTGCATTTCAGTCACTGTTACTGACTCTGTATCAGTAAGCCGATCCTTAGCGCCTTTCTTAGTCAGTAGCGCTTTTGCTTCCTCTTCTTTTCTTTCTCCTTTTTGGTCATACTTTCTGGATTTCTGTTGCTTTTCTCTGCGGCTGGTATACCGTTCCGTTTCAGCATCTTTAGCCTCGATTTTGCTCTTAAGTTTTCCGCAGGGGCGCCGGGATCACTTTGTACAGCAGTGTCATTTTCGTTCTCCTTTTCCCCCATCAGGTCTCTCAGCTCCTTCAACGCTCGCTGAGGTTTCGGGGCCATTTTCGATTTCGTATGCTGCCAAAGAGAGCTATAATAGTACAAAGTCCCAATAACTTCGAATGCGCCACTTATACACCGGGTCATTTCTCCTTGAACTCTCAGGTTTAATTTACGCAGCTGAGGCCGTCGCATCGCTTTTTTTCCCGTCACAGTTGAACTCTAGTAGCATTCCTTCTCCTTAACCATTATTCTTAGTCAATCAGTTAAGAAATGCAGGATACAGCACCAACAAGTATTACAGCCACAGGAGAGGAGGAAGAGTGCGACTATCCCTTACGGCCTGCCGGCGGCCATCTTGCCCTAACAGCCTAAAAAGCAGTGGGGGGATGCTCCTCCGCCTTAGAATTTCCTCCCATAGGATAACATTGTTGATTCTATGTGAAAAAGTTTCTGTCAACTTTTAAAATACAATAATATTCCTTAAAAATCACTACCGTAACCAAAACGCTTTTACTCAACTGTTTACAGGAGATGTCCAAGGACTGAATCTAGGATCCAGTCCTGTGGTTAGAAAAGTAATCCATAAAGTAACTAATTGCATTTAACTTGAAATTGAAATTGAGCTCAATGTTGCATAGTGTTTGAAATTGTGTTGTCCGTTGCAACTACTGTAACTACTGTATTTAAATGTCTATTGCGTATTTCCAAAGTATTTAAACTTAAGTAATTCATTCTGAGAAAGTATATTTTGTAATGTAATGTATAATGTAATTATAATGTAATTTAAAAAACAATATATCTAAAAATAAATAGTTTAAAAAAATGTAGTAAATCAGTATCAAAAATAAATATAACAATTAATACATTTAAAAATTATCATTTACAAAACCTTTGAAATTCACTGAAAAAACCATAAGTTTCAGACATGTTATAGTTAGGAATTAGCATTGAAAAAGCCTTTGAAATTCACTTAAGAAACCGTAGGTTTCAGACATGTTATAGTTAGGAATTAGCATTTAAAAAACTTTAGAAATTCACTGAAAAAAACATAGGGGCAGATTTATGAGGCCCTTGCGCCACGTTTACGCCGCTGTTGCGTCACGCAAGGCGGCGTAAACGTGGCGCATCCCTACGAACGATTTACAACGTGACGCATCTAGGCAGATGCGTCCCGTTGTAAAGCCCTGCGCCGCTTGTGGGCGTTCCGGCGCAGGGGGGGCGTTCCGGGGCAGGTGCGCCTCGCAAAAGTGGCTGAGTGAAATCTATGAGATTTCACTCAGTCACTGTCAGGTCAATGCTGCGTCAAAAGCCTGCGCCTGCTTGAAGCAGGCGTAGGTCTTGACGCAGCATTGTTAAGATGGGCACCCCCGAGCCTTGCTGGAGCTGCGTCGCACTTGCGACGCAAATCCAGCAATGCGCCACCTTTACGGCACAGATGCGTTAAGCATCTGTGCCGTTTTTGCCCCATGGTGCGCCGCATCATAAATGCGGCGCACCATGGGTGGCGGAGCAGTGGCGCACTGTGGCGCATGTTAACTGGCGCATCCCTGGGGATGCGCCAGTTAACATAAATCTGCCCCATAGATTTTAGGGGTGTTATAGGTAGCTGGACATTTCACTTGTACAAACCCATTGAAATTCCTCCATTATAGTTAGTTGTACTAAGTATAACTCGCACGCCCTCAAACCACTGCTTATGATGTCACATATTAAATCATTCATGACATGGTCAGTGACATCGCTGATGACATCACTGATGCTAATTCCTTACTATAACACCCCTAAAACCTATGGTTTTTTAAGTGAATTTCAAAGGTTTTTTAAATGCTAATTCCTAACTATAACATGTCTGAAACCTATGGTTTTTTAAGTGAATATATATCTGTGGATTGCCCCTGCCTTCAACATTGCCTGTAATTCCTCAAACTTTTCTGAAAAGTTATGAAAAAATAAAAATCCTCATCTGACAAACATCTTTATTAAATAGAATATATCTATAGCACTGTATTATAACATTCTTACATGGGCACCTGCCACACATCCACTAGTGAACAGAAGCTTTGGCTTTTCTTACAGATTTACAGGCTTTAGATTTAAGGCATAGCACTTTGAGACCCGCCTCTCTGTAAGCCAAATCAAGTGCACTCGGCCTTCCAAATGTTTAACACGGAGTACTAGTTGCACTCCAGTCTTTACTGGTATGTAAGCTGTGGACCTTATCACTTTCATGCACAACCTTTCTAGAGATGTCATCAGCAGTGTCATCAATGACATCAGTTAACATCTCAGGAGTGATGTAATATGCATATTCACATGTAGTGCATGACACGGATGCAAGTTAATGTTAGTTCACTCAACTATTAGTACCCAATTTCAGTGTTTTTCTGTCTTTAACCCTAATCTTTCTTGGTTTCTTTTCACCTAAGCTAAGATTGTATTATTATACCTAGCTATAATATCACGGTTACTTTTGTTTTTCATTGAATTTCTGTGGTTTTTCAATCATATTCAAAGATGAAAATGTGCCCAAACTATGCCCAACCCTGGGTTGTGGGAGGTTGCCTCCTTTATTCGGGTGTAGATGTTTGAGTATCTGGAATGCTCAAAGGTTTCCATGAGAACATTAGGGAAACTCAAAGCTTCACAGGTGTACTCCTGGAAAACACTTGAGAATTCCCATTTACCCCAGTGCAACAGTATATCTGTGCACAGAGAACAATTCCAATCCCCATTGCTTCCGCCTTTGATAGGATCACAGAGGAAAACCAAAGGAAATGATGGACGGAGCGTTGACAATACAAGCACTCACCCCCAGTCAACTGATCTGGGTTTAATCCATCACCGTTCTTTAGCCCACTCTGCCACCCCAGTTCAGACATGGCCATATGCAAATCAGTCTGACCCTGTGCCTCATGGGAACAGTCCAGCCCGAACTGCCAAGCCATGCCTTCCCTGGACCGGAAACAAGCTACCGAGGACCGGTTTCTGGCATTTCAGCTGTCTTCAGCCCGGCTTGCTTGAATCCAGTGGCAAAGTGAGCATGGGACTCACGTCTGAGCATACCCTGTCAACTTATGGCGAACAAAGAAAAACCAAAGGAAATGATGGACGGAGCGTTGACAATACAAGCACTCACCCCCAGTCAACTGATCTTAGTTTAATCCATCACCATTCTTTAGCTCACTCTGCCACCCCAGTTCAGACATGGCCATATGCAAATCAGTCTGACCCTGTGCCTCATGGGAACAGTCCAGCCCGAATGCCAAGCCATGCCTTCCATGGACCGGAAACAAGCTACCGAGGACCGGTTTCTGGCATTTCAGCCGTCTTCAGCCCAGCTTGCTTGAATCCAGTGGCAAAGTGAGCAAGGGATTCACGTCTGAGCATAACCTGCCAACTTATGGCGACAAAGAAAAACCAGGATCACGTCATCACCATATTCCAAGTTTGAAAAGGTTTTTCAATAACAAAACAAAAGTTTGTGGGAGTTCACAAATGTTCAGCCCCCAACCACCAAAGCTTGGTGTTAGCCATTAAAGCAACAGTTTACCATGATGCGGTGTAGTGATTGTATGTTTCTTTAATTACTTATGGAACTGTACTATGTAATAGAACCTTACGTTATGTGTTATGCAGATGGTAGAATGTTGTAAGATCTATTGCTGTTACCTACCTGATCTGCTGCATTCACTTTTCTTCATGTGAACTCAACTTCAAATAAATACTTATGGACTTCTTCATGGGATGTTATCTTTCTAAGGAGGTCACAACAGATTTGACGACGAGCATGGGCACAGTTTTCATTCTCCAGTACTAGTATAGTACATATCTTTGAAATCATCACCAGATTTTCAATCGTGAGTACCTGACTACTTTGGACTTGCCTAAGTGATGATTCACGTGTTAGATAGTGTACCCGTCTTATTCTGGATAAATGCTGTGGCCCAAATACTGAAACCTTCGTGTGCATATCTTAGGGAATGACTGCAAGAAACCGTCGTTTGTTTTCAAATGTTTAATTATAGCGTTGCTGTTAACTTCACCTTTCACTGACTGTAGCGTTTGTGAAAACTACACCTTTCTACTTGATCGTCAGTGGAAACGGCACATTTTAATTCAATATTCAAGCATAATTTGTTTTTGAAAACCCTGCAGCAACGCTTACTGGATTTCCTTGGTATCGCGCTCATCATTTCAAATCACGCATCGGCGAAGCTTCTACAGATCCGACTCCAAGCGCGTTCACAGAATCCTGACGACAATGCGCTTACGTCATTACGCTCACCTATTGCGGCCATTTTGAAGTTGTCTTGGCAACGCAATCACGGACACGAAGAGCGTCTCCACGGCATTAATTTTCTGGTATTTATATTTCACCAATTTCGAGCGCATTGTGCAAGAAGTATAAACTATTTAACAGCACCAATAGATTTGATAATTCCTCAAATTGTTTCCATTTACAAGTGCATGCAGCACAGAATCCATTTTTGAAGCTTAACAACGAAGTATCTACTAGTATCTCGTTTTTTTTCTTGAAGACAGTTTCCATTATTTTAAGCACTTCACTTAGTTGACTTTGACTATTAGTGTTCGGTATTTGAACTATTATTTTATTTTTCTTTCTTCTTTGGAGCATATTCAATTGTAAAGATGTCAATTGAAGCGACAGCTTTGAGATCCAACCCTACAGGAGATGCCAATTCAACAAGAGACACTCACCTTCAGAATTTACAAATTAATTCTCCAAAAGAATTGTTATCTATTCCAGGAGAACCAGTTGTAGCATGGTTGGACTGGAAGGAGTATTTTTTTAATTATATAGCTAATCTGGAAGATGTAAATGGCATATTCTCTCCTGAAAGAAAAAAAGAATGTTATTATACTCTTTAGGACCTGAGGGTTTACGCATTTTCAATGAAATGCATAAACATCAAACTGCTGATGGAGATTTAGATGTATTTAAGGCGGCAATTGTAGACCTTGATGATCATTTTTCCCCTGCAGTTTGTATTGCTGTTACCAGACATTCTTTTTTCCACAGGAAACAACAGAAACACGAGTCTATCGAGGAATTTGTCTCTAGTTTGAAGAAATTGGCTGCAAAATGTAAATTTGCACAGTTGCACGATGATTTGATTCGAGATCAAATAGTGATGTATACTAAGAATAGAACTCTCCAAGAGAAATTGTGGGTGGAAGGTGAAGGTTGTCTTAAAGACATCATAGCTTTAGTAAAAAAGGCAGAACTTTCGGAACGTTGCGCTAAAGTCACTCTTTCGCAAGATAAGAAGAGTAGAGATGAGGTGATTGGGAAAGTTGTAGAAAAGAAAAGTTTCTATAACAATCAAAATAAATTCGAGAAAAAGAAACCTATTAGCTTTGAGAGGAAAAAGTATGAGGGTAGGGAACAGAAATCATTCAGCAATGTAGTGTGTTACAGATGTGGCAGTTATGCACATTCTGCCACTTATGAAAGGTGCCCAGCCAAGTCTGCAAAATGTTTGGAATGTGGACTAATTGGTCATTTTTCAAGAGTTTGCAATCGCAAGTCTAAACAAAAACCTAAAGGGAAAGTAGCATGTGTGCATGAAGAGAATGAGAATAATTCTTCGTCGTCAGAGAGTGAGCCACAAGTTAACTTTATTAAAAGGAAAAATGTAGTTGTGAATATTACAGGTTCTTCCTCTTCTAAACCGTTGTGTTTGGTTTCAATTGGTGGCATTATCATTCAGTTGGCTGCGGATTCTGGGTCCCCTTTTACTATTATTTCGCAAGATGTGTGAAAGAGTCAATTTATTAACAAAATAGGACCTTGGTCAGAAACCAATGACGTGTCCGCTGAGAGCTACACAGGGAATGATATTGATTTTTTGGGTTTTAGAACCTTAATCTTCCGTTTTAAAGAAAGGAAAGCCATTGGTAAATTGTACGTAGCCAGAGTTGGTCCATCTGTGTTAGGGTGGAAGGACCAGAAATTATTAGATATCATTCTTAATCCTTTAGTTTCCTGTGAATCTGAGGATACCAAGAATTAGGTACTAAAAGAATTTCCTGAGGTATTTACAAGTCATATGGGAAAGTTGAAAGGTTTTACTCATCAGATTCATTTAAAAGAATGTGCAGTCCCGAAAATTCACAAAGCGAGGAACATACCTTTCATAATACGAGATGAGGTTAAGGGAGAACTTAATAAAATGCTATCAAATAAGGTCATAGAGCCTGTTGAAGCAGCTGAATGGGTTTCGCCATTGGTCGTAGCCCGAAAATCCAATGGCAAGGCCCGCTTATGTGTTGACTTAAGGTATTGGAATGAAAACATTCTGGTGGACCAATTTCCTCTTCCTAGGATTGATGAAATTCTTTCTTTAACACGTAATGCAAAATGGTTCTCCACACTTGACCTTTCAGCCGCCTATCATCAGGTGGTTTTGGATAAGAACAGTAGACATCTTACATCATTCTGTACACCCTTTGGCTGTTTCAGGTTTAAGCGAATGCCATTTGGTTTGGCATCGGCCGCTGCGGTGTTTCAACGGTTGATGTCTAACTTGTTCAGTCATATTCCTGAAGTTTTAATTTTAATTTAATTTAAAGCCATTTGTAAAGCGCCTGGTTACTCAAAAAACAGAGTGTCCCCGCGCTGAATACTGCAATGAAGCTTAGAGGAAGGAGCGCGGGAGTGCCAACTCAAGGAGGAAGGAAGGGAAGGGGATTAAGTGCGTGGGAATAGAAAAGTTTTAAGTTTTCCCCGAAACCTGGTTTCAGAGGGTTCCATACGGATCTCAAGTGGGAGCTCGTTCCAGCACTTAGAAGCCAGATATCTAAACGAACGACCACCCATCTTGGCTCTGGTGACTTTAGGGATTTTGAACAACATTGCTCCAGAAGATCTTAGATTTCTGGTGGGGCGGTGTGTTGTAAGAAGGCATTTTTGATAATCTGGCCCCGTTTCCTGGGCGATGCGATGGGCAAAGCATAAGGACTTAAATTTAATTCGCTCCTCAATGGGGAGCCAGTGGAGTTTGGACAGGGCAGATTTCCCTGAGGCTCTGCGAGGAAGCTTGAGCACCAGACGTGCAGCGGCATTCTGAACACACTGGAGTTGGTGAAGTCCTTTTTCCTCAAACCTAGTAGCAGGGCGTTCCCATAGTCCAGATGGGGGGTTACTAGGGCGTGAACAATGGTCTTCCTGGAGTCTATGGGGAGGAGGTCTAATACCTTCCGGAGGACCTTCAATACGCTGAAGCATCTGGCCGTGACTGCTGACATGAGGCATGTATGGGAGATTAGAATCAAGTGTTATGCCTAAGTTACGTACCGAGACCGCAGGACAGGGCAGGTTGCCTAATTCCGCAGGCCACCACATGTGGGACCATGCGGAAGAAGATTTTCCTACCACCAACAGCTCGGTTTTATCGCCATTAAGGCGTAGGCAGTTCTTATTCATCCAAGCTGCCACAGAAGAGAGACAGTTGGAAAAATTAGTAGCATCCTCTCTGTGGTCGGGTGTGAGCTTGAACATCAATTGGGTGTCATCAGCGTAGCTGACAATGCCCACCCTGTAAGTCTCCACTATGCGAGCCAGGGGTTCCATGTAGATATTAAATAACGTTGGGCTCAAACTAGAGCCCTGAGGAACCCCTTGGCTTGCCTTCCTGAGAGAAGACTTAAAGGGGGGACAGTGCATCTGAAAGTTCCTGTTGACCAGAAAGGACTCCATCCACGCAAGGGCATGACCCTTTACTCCCATGTCAGATAGCCGAGACAGCAGCGTTGAGTGCAGCACGGTGTCGAAGGCTGCACTAAGATCTAAAAGTACCAACGCTGCTGTCTCTCCATCATCCACTATAGTTTTTCCAAGACGATATTCTAATCATGGGCAGAGACAAAACACACCATGATACCATTCTTAGAGAGGTTTTAGAGATTCTCAATAGTAATGGGTTGGTGGCGGAAAGTACTAAGTGTAAGTTCTCAGAGAAGTCTGTCACATACTTAGGACATGAGATTGGGACGTTTGGCATTAAACCCAAGACAGAGTTAGTTGAGGCCATTCTTAAAGCAACTGCACCGAAATCTAAGGACGATCTACGATCTTTCTTGGGGTTAGCGGAGTTTTACTCAAAATTTGTTAATAATTTTTCGCAAAAGACATATGAAATGCGTCTTTTGATGAAAAATAAGGTGACATTTGAATGGAGTGAAGCTTGTCAACAGGCGTATGAGAACATAAAAAGGGATATTGCACAGGCACCTTCGTTACAAGGTTTTGATCCTCATGCTGCCTCTATCATTACAACAGATGCGAGTGCCACTGGTATTGGGGGTGTTCTTACACAAGTGTCCAGTGAAGGAAATTAAGTAATTATAGCTTTTGCCTCTCGTTCTTTGTCTCCTGCAGAGGAAAAGTATTCTGTTATAGAACGAGAGGCATTGGCGTGTGTATGGGCCATGGAGTACTTTAGGAAATTTGTATGGGGGAAGAAACCTTTGACAAAACTTCTCACCACTGAAGGTCTTTCTAGAGCTTCCGCTAGAATTGCTAGATTGTCAATGAGGTTACAAGATTTTGTTTATAATGTTCAATATGTTCCAGGTGCTAAAAATGTAATAGCAGACTTTCTGAGTAGATTTTCACTACCATTAAAAGAAATAGACAATGATCCATGGAAGGATTACTGTGTAGCTGGGGTGTTTGATGACATTCCTGGTCTTTCTAAGCAAACCTGGGAGGAGGAATACGAGAAAGATGAAACTTTGCACTTAATAAAAGATAAAATCGCTAATGGATGGTCCAATGAAGCGAAATCCGATCCAAAACTGAGACCATTTTGGGAGGTGCGGGATGAATTGAGTTTGGAAATGGATTGGGTTTGCAGGGGAGGAAGAATTGTACCACCTTCTGGCATTAGAGATAGAATTATTGACATAGGCCACGAAGGACATCCAGGTATCTCTTGCAAAAAAAGAAACATAAAGGTTTTGTATTGGTGGCCAAGGATTGATGTGGATATTGAAAGAAAGGTACGTACATGTATCAGTTGTGAGAGTGCAGACAAAACGCAAAAGACTCTAAACCCTCCTTTATCTTCTCTAGGTTGCCCGAATTTGCCTTGGGAATGTGTTGCATTGGATATTCTAGGACCTGTAAGTTGGCAGGATGGTTCTTGTAAGTACATTTTAGTACGTGTTGATCTGTTTTCAAGATGGTTAGAAATTGAAATAGTTATGACAGTGAGCACTAAGGTTGTGATTTGTTTTCTGGAAAAGTGTTTTTTGAGAGAAGGTTTTCCAGCCTCAATTTTGACAGATAATGGTGTTCAGTTAAAATCTGAAGTAATGAAAACATTTTTGAACAATATTGGAATTGAACAAAAATTTACAGCACTTTACCACCCTAGGGGTAATTCTGTTGTTGAGAGAGTAAATAGAGTTATAAAGGGAGTTTTGCAATTAGCAAAGAGAGCTAATAAGAATTTTGAGGATGAACTCAACAAATTAATTTGGTCTTATAGGATAACTTTGCATGAAACGGTTGGTGAAAGTCCTTTTGGTTTAATGCGAGGAAGAATTCCTCATTGTAAGATCAATCCCGGCTGGTTGAGTAGAAGCAGAAGGTACGAATGGGATGTAGATCAGGTTAAACAGTCCATTAATGTTTCCCAGGCGAAAAATAAGGAATTCTTTGATAGCAAACATGGCACTAAAGAAGTTTCAGTGAGAGTTGGACAATGGGCCAGGATCAAACTAGGAAAGAAATCAGGAAAGTTGGAACCTAGATTTTCAAATCCTAAGCTGATCACCAAAGTGATGAAGAATACAGTTCAATTCGAGGATGGTAGCATACATCACATGACTCGTATAGCTTTATCAAAAACAAGTGTTGTTTCAGAAAACATGAAAGATGGCTGTAGAGATTATTGGTGGTTGAATGCTTTTTCAAATTTGGAAGAAGGGGATGTGCAGGGTATTGCAGAGGCTTCTCAATGTGCAGATATGCCTGGTGTCAGTTCTTCAAATCGTGAAATGGCCACTGGTATTCCTGTACCTGGTGTCAGAGCTTCAGATCGTGAAATGGCCACTGGTATTCCTAATTTATCTGTTCCTGACATTAGCGCATTGGGTAGTACTATCTCTGTTCCTGTTACCTCTGCTTTTAGTTCCACACAAGTACAAGAAACTCCTGCAACAGAAGTTTCTCCTAATCCAGCTGCAATTGAGTTACAGAATGCTAAAGTAATTAAGTCTAGCAGCTTTGGAAGATCTATTCGTATTCCAAGTAAATTTAATGATTTTGTGCGTTTGTAACTTTGTAATTATTTGTTCTTTTTATTTTTTATAAAGAAGGGGGATGTGTAGTGATTGTATGTTTCTTTAATTACTTATGGAACCGTACTATGTAATAGAACCTTACGTTATGTGTTATGCAGATGGTAGAATGTTGTAAGATCATTTGCTGTTACCTACCTGATCTGCTGCATGCACTTTTCTATGTGAACTCAACTTCAAATAAATACTTATGAACTATGTCATGGGATGTTATCTTTCTAAGGAGGTCACAACATGCGGCAACATATATTGTAATATAATGTGTGATTCCGGAGATTTATGAGTGAAACTGAATTTGCACTTGTAAAACTAGCTTGTACTATTGTAGGTTACACTTGCTTGTGTAAATGGGTTTGTAAATCAGTGATATTGACTTAGTGAGCTGCGCATCCTCTCAAGACTGACCTGGACATTGGAACAATGGGTCATTTTCCTTTGTAGGTCTGTCAGGTTCGTTAGTAAAGATTTGTGACGCGTGGCAATGTTCATGACGAATACTTTTTACAGCCCGAGACAGACACAGAGCACGCCCTGGGAACTTCCTGCAGACAACTCCCAGGGATACTAGGATATTTGAAGAGTTGGACGGGACGAAAAGTCACGCAGCTATTTGTGCATGAAAGTTTCGATTTAGATATGTGTGCGTGCTGCTGGAAATGTGCATATGTTTTCTGGGAGCACGTTGGGAAACATGCAACTGTTGCCTTTTCCAAATGCAATCCTGGAAGACGTTTGTGCATTCACAAAACGAATAACGAGGTGCTGCTGTCCCACTGTAGACATACTCAGGACTTTAGGAACCCCCCTCAGTATCTAAGACTCGCTGCTGGGCGAAAGAGGCCAGTCGGTGACACACACATCAGTGCTTCGGTCGAACAAACAGATGCTTGTGTATTCTAGCCAGCTTACAGAAACAAGCTCATATGCAAATACAGGTGAAGGGTGTAACTAAATATTACATTTATATTTGCCTGCAGTCAAAGAAGTGTATTCCTTTTGGAGAAAGACTCATTCTCGAAACTTCTGTGGCTCTGTCTGTGATCACGTGGTCCGACTTGGCAGCAAGGCTTTCAAAATTGTGATTTTTAAATGTTTTCTCCCATGCAACGTTTTGCTACTGCTAGATACACCAACAACTACTGATCGAAGTGACACAAACATAGGGTGTGCACTAAAGGGGAGTCAGAATAAATAATCTGCCCACACGTTCATTCTTCCACATATATATGATGTGTGTTAGATCTGTCATCCATGGGTTGGTCTTCCCCCAAATATTTTGCCTTCACCCCTCCTATTTTCGCTAATCTCGTTTTTATTGGCTTTAGGACTCTGTGCATTACAGCTGCTAACCAGAGCTAAAGTGATTGTGCTTCCTCCCCTAAACATGGTAGAATTGGCTTATGGACAATTGACATATTACATTTGCACGTAAGACCCCTGTAAAATGGTACCAAATGTACCACAGGGCCTGTAATTACATGCAACTAGTGAACATAGAGCACTGACTGTGCAACCCACTTTAGCAGCCTTTCTAAGCTTGTCTCAGGCCTGCCATTGCAACCTGTCTGTAAAGGATGAAGCAGTCATTTCAACATAAACCTCTTGCCTTGCCCACACCTTCCTTTTCAATATACATAAGGCACCTTTAACATAGGCCCTACACAGCCCAGACAGCAGGGTGCAATCTATTTAAAAAGGCGGGACATTTACTTTTAAGTTTTGCATGCCCTGGTAGTGAAAAACTCCTAAATTTTTTTTTCACTACCTTTTAAATTTAATAAATGATAAGTTTCAATTGGGAGAAAATGGACAGATCGTGTTTGGTGTCTGAAGAATTGTAATGAAGCCCCTTTAATAATGACACTGGATTTTAGGTCTTGAGTCCGAAAGTGACACTTTTAGAAAGCTGAAATGTTCTTGTCCCAGCCATTTGGTGTCTGTTGCCTGTATCCTGGGTCGCATGACTAGGGGCCTGATTTAGATCTTGGCAGATGGGATACTCCATCACAAATGTGACAGATATTCTGTACACTGTATTACAAGTGTTATAGGGTGTAATGCACTTGTAAAACAGAGGACGGGATGTCTGTCATGTTTGTGACGGAGTATTCAAGCGGGCAAGATCTAAATCAGGCCCTAGGTGTAGATGGCAGTCTGTCTTTGTGTATTGCCCTCAGACAAGAGGACAAAGAGAAACTAGGTGTTGTCAGGATGAGCCAGTCTTAGTTAATGAGGGGGAGGAGTTGTTACCTACCACACTTGCACATTAAAAAGATCCTGTCTGGGTGCTATCACAAAGGGATTACCACTAGTCTAGTGTGACCCCAGACAATCTGGGTCCAGGACAGGAAGGCAGAGATTTACAAGCACCTTTGGGGTGTGGAAAATTTTAGAAGTTGCTGCTACTTTAAGGGGGCAGCAGGTGTAAATATTGGCCTGTATACCCCCAACTCTTCAGTACACATCTTCACCTGTTGAAAACACAGAAGAAGGACTGCTGTGCTGCTCTGCTACAAGAAGGACTGCCAATCTGCTGCCCTGCTGTGTTGCCCTGCTGCCTTCCCACTTGAGTGAAGGACTGGATTTGCATTTTGAAGCCGGGGCCCGCAAGTGACGCCAAGGGCTAGTTCTCTGGCCTCCTGATCAGAAGCCTCAGGGGTAGAACATGCTTCCTCCATCTTCCAACCTGGACTCTGTCAGCTGTGAGTCCTATTCTCTCAAGGCTTGGCATCCCAGTCCTGGAGCCTTTGATGTGGGCCTGAAGGTGCATTGTGCAAACACAAGGAGATGATGGACAGAGCGCTGAAACTTTTCAGACACTCACCCCCAGTCACAGATCTGGGTTGAATCCATATTCGTTCTTTAGTTCGCTTCGCCATTCCACTTCATACCCAGCCATACACAAATCAGTCTTGACCCTTTGCCTCATGGGAACAGTCCAGTCCGAACTGCCAAGCCAGGTCTTCCCTGAACCGGAAACAAGCATCCTTGGACCGGTTTCGGGTTAACACCCCTCATCAGCCAGGCTAGCTTGAATCCAGTTGCAAAGTAAGCAAGGGACCCATGTCTGGGCATTTCCTGCCAAGCTAGTGCGAACACAGCAAACACAAGGAGATGATGATCAGAGAGCTGAAACTTTTCAGACACTCACCTGAAGGTACACTACCAGCCTCAGCTGTGGTCCCAGCAGAACGAACGCAATGGAGCCACAGCATGACACATCACCTCACCATCTGGAATGCTGCTTAGTTCGTCTCAGCGCAGGACTTTGTGTCACTAACTGCAGCCTTCCAGTACCCGCCGCTGAGCAAATCATTCTCGACACTGGCTTTTGCATTTCAGGTCTCTCATCAATGGCATCCTTGTTCCCAGGAATCACCCCTGAGTGAGGCATGTGCAACGCTGCATCCCGCACCACTCCACAATAAGGATTTAAGGTACTTTTGTTCAGTGTGCCTAACTAGGTCCTTGTAGCAGGCCCACTCTATGGCAGTCGGCCTGAAATTGTGGCCTTATCCTGATCCTTTGCAACCAGATATCCACAGTTGTGCTTTTTAGCTCTATTTTTACTTAAATCTTTTAACCCCTTCGGGGCTGATGACAAGCTGGGCTCGTCATGGAGCAGGGCGCTCGCATGCTGATGACGAGCCCAGCTCGTCATGAGCCCCACCCTCGGGGGAAGCGCCAGCGCTCCCCCCGAGTCTGCCCGATTTTCTTCTTTTCTGCGGGGATGGCAGGGGAAGACCTTCCCCTGCCTCCCCCCGCCCTCCCCGCCCGCGTCATCAATGACGTCAGCGCGCGAGGCGCGCTGACGTCACTGGAGGTTCCCATTGTTTACCGACGCGCAGGGAAGCCATTTGCTTCCTGCGCGTCGGTACAGAAAGAGGTTCGTTTCGCGTCTGGGGCGGGGGGGATTACTTTGAAACTTTTATCGAGGGAAAGGAAAGGCTTTTCCTTTCCCTCGATTCAACTTTAGAGCATTCCTGCTGCACGATCGTGCGATCGTGCAGCTGGAATGCTAGGGATTTAAATATTTTTTTTTTCCAATTTCGTTGTTCGGGGAGCGGCCCCTTGGGGAAGGGTCGCTCCCCTTTTTGGGGGAACAGTTTCTTTGAAGTGTTTTCGTGCCTCTTAGGTTTGCAAATGGCCGTTTAAAAAAAAAAAAGCTGATGGGGGTCATTTTGAAAATGAAATTATAGTGCTCATTTTAATCAAGGGTGCAAGTGCCTCTGTCCTTCATTACTTTTACTTTGTGTTTATCTGAAGTGGCTAAAAAACACACCTGTCCTGCCTAGGCAAAGCTCACTAGTGTTTTTGGGCTGATGAATGTTTTTTTGTATTTGTGCTGCAATTCGAACACATGCTTTGTCTCCAGTGACCATGTGTGTGTTACTATGCCATCGCAGCGATGTGCGAAGGGGTCCCTTGAGTGAGCTGTCCATCATAGTGGGAAGCTCACAAATGTTTTTGGGCTGATGATAGTTTTCCTGAATTTGTGCTGCAACTCGAGCGCCATCTTTGTCTCCAGTGACCATGTGTGCGTTACTATGCAATCGCACAGATGTGCGCAGGGGTCCCTTGTGTGTGCTGTCCATCATAGTGGAAAGGTCACAAATGTTTTTGGGCTGATGAATGTTTTCCTGAATTTGTGCTGCAACTCGATCACCTGCTTTGTCTCTAGTGACCTTTGTGTGTGTTATTATGCCATTGCACCGATGTGCGCAGGGGTCCCTTGAGTGAGCTGTCCATCATAGTGGGAAGCTCACAAATGTTTTTGGGCTGATGATTGTTTTCCTGAATTTGTGCTGCAACTCAAGCGCCATCTTTGTCTCCAGTGTCCATGTGTGCGTTACTATGCAATCGCACAGATGTGCGCAGGGGTCCCTTGTGTGAGCTGTCCATCATAGTGGGAAGGTCACAAATGTTTTTGGGCTGATGAATGTTTTCCTTAATTTGTGCTGGAACTCGAGTGCTTGCTTTGTCTCCAGTGACCGTGTGTGTTACTATGCCATCGCACCGATGTGTGCACAGGTCCCTTGAGTGAGCTGTCCATCATAGTGGGTAAATTTAGGAAAGATGGTGCACTCCGCTAGTTGGTGGGCATGGCCAAACGGGGGTCTTCTGTGTGAGTTCGCATGTCTCTTATGTGTATAAATGGTCAGAGACTGATGAGAGCAGCAGATGGGGAGAAAGAAGCTTCTGGTCATAGGAACTGTTTTTGGATTGCGCTTGTGAAAATCAAGGATGCAAGTGCCTCTGTCCAGCATCACAGTTAACCACAGTAATTCTGCTGCCCCCCTCCCCATGAGAATCCCTGATGACGTCAGTGCGCACAGTACGCGCCAACATCTTCAGGGATTCCCAGGCGGTCGGGAAGCCATTTGCTTCCTGCGCCTGGAGGTGTTAGGTTGGTTTTGAGATATTTGGGGGGGTTTGGGGCTGCAAAGAGGCATCAGGGGAGAGGCAAGTGAATTTCCTCTCTCCTGATGTCTCTTTGCAGGGCATTTCTGCCTCACGGTCGCGCACAGCATTGCGATTGTGCGGTGGAAATGCCCCCACTAGCACCAGGGATTTTATTTTAGATTGTAGGAAGTGACCCCTTGGGCAAGGGTCGCTTCCAGGTGGGTCGGATTTTAAATTTAGATTTTCTGACCCCCGGTGGGCAAATCAACCCGTACTTTTGTCCCTTTTGCCCTTTTTGATGGCCCATCTGTGTGGATGTGATTTTGGGGGTACATTTGTGTGTTGTTTATTCATTTGTTATGTTGTTTGTGAAATGTAGTATTATTTTTTTTTTTTCTTCTTTGTTTTTGATCCAGGCTATTGCTGTTTGTATTGGTGTAGGTTGTGGTTCAGTTAATGCTGGTTTTGCAGCTTGTGTAGTTGCATGTGCTTGGTAAGTAAATGTTTTTTGTACTACTTTCCCTAGATGAATGTGTTTTTATGAAAAGTGTAGTTATTGCTGTTTGTGTGGCTTTGTGTTTCTTGATTGTTAACTTTTTTTGTATTGCTGCTTGATGTGTACTTTGTCTAATCTATACTTTTTTTTTCTTTCTAGTGGGATTTTCTTTCTTTTTGCTGTGTTTCAGCAGAGTAGGTGCTGGTGAGTGTTCTTATATTTGGTTATATTTGAATTGTTTTTGAGTGTATTGATTTTTGTGTGAAGACTCTACCTTGTTTACTTCTTACTTTGCACAGTGTAGGTTGTTGTTCACTTGTGTGTGTAGTCTTCTTGCTTTGTAAGGATAATGGCTGCTCGCAGGATGACTGCTAAGCAGGTTGTTAGTTTGCTTTTTGAGTCTTCCTCTGACCATGGTCCAGACACTGACTCCGATTCGGAGCATGAGGTAGGTGCAGAAGATTCGGGCAGTGAGTTTTCTCTTCGCATGGTATCATCGGATGATGATTCTTCTTCTAGTGCTGATGAAGTGCCTGTGGTAGAGAGGGACATTGATGTGCCGGTAGAGAGGCAAGAGCCATCTGAGCGGCAGCCTAGGTCCTCAAGGTTTCCCTTTTTTTCTCGTCGGGAAGAGGCAAGTGTGGTAAAGGCTGCGCCCAAAAGGTTTCACATTGCTGTGGTGCGCCAAGGGTTATCTGGTCCTGCTAGTCTTCCTGTTGTAGAGCAGCATGAGGCATCTGGTGCTGCTAGTCTTTCTGTTGTTGTTGAGCAGCAAGTGGCATCTGGGGATGCGAGTTCTTCTGTTGATGTTGAGATGCAAGAGGCAGCTGGGGATGTGAGTTCTCCTGTTGGTGTAGAGATGCAAAATGTATCTGGGGATGCTAGTATTCCTGTTGGTGTAGTGATGCAAGAGGCATCTGGGGATGCTAGTGTTCCCGTTGATGTAGTGCAGCAAGAGGCATCTGGGCTGCAGGCTAGGGCTTCTTCTCCCGATGTTAGTGATGACGTCTGGGTTGCCCCTGGCATGGTGCAGCCGGAATTGCCAGACTTCACTGGTGTTCCAGGGTGTAGAGTGAATACTGACAATTTTTTGCCAATTCAATTTTTTCAGTTGTTTTTTGACGATGAGTTTTTGCAAGAGATTGTGGAGCAAACTAATTTGTATGCAGAGCAGTATTTGAGGGACCACAGTGCCAGCCTTAAGCCCCATTCTAGAGCTACCCATTGGTCTCCCACATATGTTGAAGAGATGAAGAAGTTTTTGGGATTAACTTTTTTGATGGGCTTGCTAAGAAAGCCATCAATGTCTTCTTATTGGTCCACTAGTCCCTTGATGGCAACATCTATATTTCCAGCAGTTATGGCTCGTGATCGATATATGCTTCTTCTTCGCATGATGCATTTTGTTGATAATGATTTAGCGTTGCCACGCGATCACCCTGATTGTGACCGTCTTTTTAAGATTCGGCCTGTCCTTGATCACTTTGTTGATCGTTTTCCTGAGATCTTTGCTCCTGGAAAAGAAATAGCTGTGGACGAGTCTTTGGTATTGTTCAAGGGCCGCTTGGTTTTTAAGCAATACATTCCTAGTATGAGGGCACGCTATGGAATCAAACTGTATATGCTGTGTGACAGTGATACTGGATATGTTTATAATTTCAGGGTGTACACCGGTAAGGATTCCAGCATTAACACTTCTGCTTGTCCGTCCACTTTTGGAGTGACTGAGAAAATTGTGTGGGAACTAGGTAGACGATTATTTAACAAAGGCCACCATTTATATGTAGATAACTTCTACACTAGTGTGCGTTTGTTCAAGGAATTGGCCAAAGTGGGCACTGTTGCTTGTGGCACGATGCACAGTAACCGGAAAGGTTTCCCAATAGAACTTGTTTGCAAAAGGCTTGTGCGGGGACAGTCTACTGCATTGCAATGTGGGAAGCTCCTAGCTGTGAAGTTTTCAGACAGGAGAGATGTGTACATGCTGACTACTATCCATGACGAAAGCACTGAAGCTCTGCCTGTTCGGGGTGAGAGTGCTGAAGTGCGTAAACCTGTGTGCATTTTACAGTACAATAAGTACATGGGTGGTGTTGACAGAGTAGATCAGAGGTTGGAACCTTATGCTGCTCTTCGAAAGGCTTACGTTTGGTACAAGAAGTTGGCTATCCATCTTTTCCACTTGGCATCCTTTAATGCTTTTGTTGTTTTCCAGAAATCTTGTCCTGAGTCAAAGATGCCTTTTGTTAAGTTTCAGGAGACTATAATAGGCAGCCTTGTACTAGTGGAACAGGCAAGTGTGCCAAGATTTGGAGTGGTGGAGGAAGTGGCTAGACTGAAAGATCGCCACTTTCCAGAATACATTCCTCCCACAACTGCAAAAGACCATCCCACTAAAAGATGTAGAGTCTGTTGGCGAAGAGAAGTGCGGAGGGAGTCTCGTATGTACTGTCCTGACTGTCCTTCAAATTCTGGATTGTGTGTGCCAGCTTGTTTTAAATCGTACCACACACAAAGGAAGTTTTGGGAGTTTCATTGAGCTTGTAAGTGTACTGTCTGGTCTGTATTCTGTAATATTTTTTAGTCTGCTTTAAGGTTTGCATTAGTGCAAAGCATTTAGTTTTTGAATTTGTGTTAGCAGATTTGTAGGTTTCTTCATTTGATTTGTGGTATTTCTTTAAAAAATTCTAATTTCGATGGTGGTGTGTGCGGGATTGTGCTTGGATTGTTGGTGTGTGTGGACTGGCGCTTGGCTGGTGGTGTGCGTGGTCTGGTGCTTGGCTGGCATAGTGCACGGATTGGAGTTGTGCTGGGGGTGTGAGTGGATTTTTGCTTGGCTGGCAGAGTGCATGGTTAGGTGCTTGGCTGGTGGTGTGAGTGGATGGCGCTTGGCTGGTGGTGTGCGTGGTCTGGCGCTTGGCTGGCATAGTACATGGATTGGAGTTGTGCTGGGGGGGTGCGTGGATTTTTGCTTGGCTGGCGGAGTGCATGGTTAGGTGCTTGGCTGGCGGTGTGAGTGGAGTGGTGCTTGGCTGGCGGTGTGTGTGGAGTGGTGCTTGGCTGGTGGTGTGTGTGGAGTGGTGCTTGGCTGGTGTTGTGTTTGTGGAGTGGCGCTTGGCTGGTGGTGTGCGTGGAGTGATGCTTGGCTGGTGGTGTGTGTGGAGTGGTACTTGGCTGTCGGTGTGCGCTGAGTGGTGTTTGGCTGGCGGTGTGCATGGTCTGGTGCTTGGATGGTGGTGTGCGTGGACTGGCGCTCGGCAGGCGGTGTGTGAGTAGTTACTTTCTGTTGGTCACTACACACACTGCTAGTTGAGTGACACTCCACACAGTCCATCATTTTGTGTAGTTGCAGTGTCAGAAATGTGGGCGTGTGAAAGTGATGGGCCCTTGAATGGCGCTGTTTGCTGGTGTGAGTGTTGAAATGTGATGGGTCCGTGGCTGGCGGTGTGAATGTTTTGTATGTGTCACGCGTACGAAAGGTGTATGAATGGCCTGTAAAGAGGTTGGTGCCTTGACGTGGCTTTACAGCTCACGAGCTGTGAGTCAGTGGTTCAGTTTATCATACTTTTAATTATACGCAGTGTATTTCATTTTTGATGAAATTACTTGCGTATCCAATTGTATGTACTGAATCATCACTCACCCTCGTGCCAAATCCAACCAGTATGTGTGTGTGCTTGCGGATTAGATGGGTGTGCAGTAATAATTGTTTTTTTCTCTTTCTGCAGTAGGGTGTACCTTGTCCCTTATTGTGATTGTTGTTATGTGTTGCTTTTCCATTCGGATGGTGTCAATGGTCTGGTTTGTATCAGGTATGAAAGGTGCGTGAATGGCCTGTAAAACGGTTGGTGCCTTGTCGTGGCTTTACAGCTCACGAGTTGCGAGTCACTGGTTCGGTTTTTATGCATTTATTTATTGACAGAGCATTTCATTTTTTTGAAATATCTTGTTAATAAAATTTTATGTACTGAACCATCACTCGCCCTCGTGCCAGAAACCCAGGTAACCCCTCTTGCAAAAGCCCACCAGCTTTTGCAAAAGGGGTTACCTGGGTTTTTGGCCCCGTGCGAGACAGCCATCTAGGGAAACCTACCAAATCCACACATTTCTGAAAAGTAGACACCCGGGGCCTTCCAAGGAGGTATGGCTTGCGTGGATCCTCCAACGTTCCTTTACCCAGAATACCTTGCAAACCTCATTTTTTGCTTGGAAAAAATCAGTTTTTTCACACGTTTTAGTGTGGGAAAGCGTGGCATCACTGGGCTCACACAAATTACCTCCCACCCAGCGTTCCCCAAGGTCTCCCGATAAAAATAGTACCTCACTTGCGTGGGTAGGCATAGTGGCTGCTTTAGAAAAAGGCCCAATTCATACTGTGGAGACCCAAAAATTACCTTTAGCCAAATAGTCTTATTTTTTGAGGGGGTCACCTGAGCTTGTGGCCCGGGGCTTGGCAGGCATCTTTGGAAACTACCAAACCCAAACAGTTCTGAGAACTAGACACCCGGGGGAGTCCAGGGAGGTATGGCATGCGTGGGTCTCCCAATGTTTTCCTACCCAGAAACCCCTGCAAACCTTAAATTTTGGTAAAAAATCCCACTTTTCCGTACTTTTTTGGGTGGGATCTCGCTGCCGGCACAAATGTCGTACCAGCCAGTGTTTCCCTTGTTCTCCCGAGTAAAATGATACCTCACTTGTGTGGGTGGGCCAAAGGCATGTGACTCAGGCTGGGGGGCTTAATTTGTAAAACTTAAATATGACTAAAAACTACTTTTTTCAAAATTCATTTTTGGCGTGTTCTGCTTTGGGGCACCCACACAAGTGAGGTATCCTTTTACTCGGGAGAACAAGGGGAACGCAGGGTGGTAGGACATTTGTGCCAGCACGGCGAACCCACGCCAAAAAGTTTGGAAAAGTGCTATTTATACCTATTTTTAAGGTTTGCAAGGAGTTCTGGGTAGGAAAACATTGGGGGACCCACGTATGCCATACCTCCTTGGACTCTCCCGGGTGTCTAGTTTTCAGAACTCTTTGGGTTTGCTACTTTCCAAAGAATACCACCCAGCCCCGGGCCAAAAACTCAGGTGCCCCCGCCCCCAAAATCAAAGTTACATTGCTTCAGGGTATTTTAAATTCACCACCGTACGATTTGGACCTTTTCCTGTTGCAGCCACTATGGCTACCCACGCAAGTGAGGTACCGTTTGTATCGGGAGACCTGGGGGAACGCAGGGTGGCAGGTAATTTGTGTGAGCCCAGTGATGCCACGCTTTCCCAGACTACAACGTGTGAAAAAATGCATTTTTTCTGCTAAAATTGAGGTTTGCAAGGGATTCTGGGTAAAGGAACGTTGAAGGATCCACGCAAGCCATACCTCCATGGAAGCCCCTGGGTGTCTACTTTTCAGAAATGTATGGGTTTTGTAGGTTTCCATAGATGGCTGTCTCGCACGGGGCCAGAAACCCAGGTAACCCCTCTTGCAAAAGCTGGTGAATTTAACAATGGTGAAAATGTCAAGTCCACCAGCTTTTGCAAGAGGGGTTACCTGGGTTTTTGTCCCCATGCGAGACAGCCATCTAGGGAAACCTACCAAACCCACACATTTCTGAAAAGTAGACACCCGGGGGCTTCCAAGGAGGTATGGCTTGCGTGGATCCTCCAACGTTCCTTTACCCAGAATCCCTTGCAAACCTCATTTTTTTGCTTGGAAAAAATCTGTTTTTTTACACGTTTTAGTGTGGGAAAGCGTGGCATCACTGGGCTCACACAAATTACCTCCCACCCAGCGTTCCCCAAGGTCTCCTGATAAAAATGGTACCTCACTTGCGTGGGTAGGCATAGTGGCTGCTTTAGGAAAAGGCCCAATTCATACTGTGGAGACCAAAAAATTACCTTTAGCCAAATAATCTTATTTTTTGAGGGGGTCACCTGAGCTTTTGGCCCGGGGCTTGGCGGGCATCTTTGGAAACTACCAAACCCAAACAGTTCTGAGAACTAGACACCCGGGGGAGTCCAGGGAGGTATGGCATGCCTGGGTCCCCCAATGTTTTCCTACCCAGAAACCCCTGCAAACCTTACATTTCGGTAAAAAAAAAACACTTTTCCGTACTTTTTTGGGTGGGATCTCGCTACCGGCACAAATGTCCTACCAGCCAGCGTTTCCCTTGTTCTCCCGAGTAAAATGATACCTCACTTGTGTGGGTGGGCCAAAGGCATGTGACTCAGGCTGGGGGGCTTAATTTGTAAAACTTAAATATGACTAAAAACTACTTTTTTCAAAATTCATTTTTGGCGTGTTCTGCTTTGGGGCACCCACACAAGTGAGGTATCCTTTTACTCGGGAGAACAAGGGGAACGCAGGGTGGTAGGACATTTTTGCCGGCATGGCGAACCCACGCCAAAATGTTTGGAAAAGTGCTATTTTTACCTATTTGTAAGGTTTGCAAGGAGTTCTGGGTAGGAAAACACTGGGGGACCCACGCATGCCATACCTCCCTGGACTCTGCCGGGTGTCTAGTTTTCAGAACTGTTTGGGTTTGCTACTTTCCAAAGAATAACACCCAGCCCCGGGCCAAAAACTCAGGTGCCCCCCCCCCAAAATCAAAGTTATATTGCTTCAGGGTATTTTAAATTCACCACTGTACGATTTGGACCTTTTCCTGTTGCAGCCACTATGTCTATCCACGCAAGTGAGGTACCATTTTTTTCAGGAGACCTGGGGGCACGCTGAGTGGGTGGAATTTTGTGGATCCACGCAGATTCCAGAACTTTCCACCACAGAAATGTGAGGAAAATGTGTTTTTTTTGTCAAATTTGTATGTTTGCAAGGGATTCTGGGTAACAAAACCTGGGGGTAGGCAGACGAGTCACCCCATCCTGAATTCCCCTGCGTGTCTAGTTTTCAAAAATGTATAGTTTTGCTAGGTTTCCCTAGGTTCTGGCAGAGGTACGGCTCAAAAAGAAAAGGTAGTCTTTTTGTCCAAAACGAGCTAAATTTCACTGGGAAATTGAGGTGCGACCATGCTGCGTTTTGCGCTGTTTCATGTCGCAGCCACTATGCCTACCCACGCAAGTGAGGTACCATTTTTTTCAGGAGACCTGGGGGCACGCTGGGTGGGTAGAAATTTGTTGATCCACACAGATTCCAGAACTTTCCACCACAGAAATGTTTGGAAAATTTGGTTTTTTTGTCAAATTGTTATGTTTTCAAGGGATTCTGGGTAACAAAACCTGGGGGTAGGCAGACGAGTAACCCCATCCTGAATTCCCCTGGGGGTCTAGTTTTCAAGAATGTATAGATTTGCTAGGTTTCCCTAGGTGCTGGCAGAGGTACGGCTCAAAAAGAAAAGGTAAGTCTTTTTGTCCAGAACGTGCTAAATTTCACTGGGAAATTGAGGTGCGACCATGCTGCGTTTTGCACTGTTTCATGTCGCAGCCACTATGCCTACCCACGCAAGTGAGGTACCATTTTTTTCGGGAGACCTGGGGGCACGCTGGGTCGGTGGAAATTTGTTGATCCACGCAGATTCCAGAACTTTCCACCACAAATGTGACGAAAATGTGTTTTTTTTGTCAAATTGTTATGTTTGCAATGGATTCTGGGTAACAAAACCTGGGGGTAGGCAGACGAGTCACCCCATCCTGAATTTCCCTGGGTGTCTAGTTTTAAAAAATGTATAGGTTTGCTAGGTTTCCCTAGGTGCTGGCAGAGCTACGGGGCAAAAACAAAAGGTAGTCTTTTTGTCCAAAACGTGCTAAATTTCACTGGGAAATTGAGGTGCGACCATGCTGCGTTTTGCGCTGTTTCATGTTGCAGCCACTATGCCTACCCACGCAAGTGAGGTACCATTGTTTTCGGGAGACCTGGGGGCACGCTGGGTGGCTGGAAATTTGTTGATCCACGCAGATTCCAGAACTTTCCACCACAGAAATGTGAGGAAAATGTGTTTTTTTTGTCAAATGTTTATGTTTGCAAGGGATTCTGGGTAACAAAACCTGGGGGTAGGCAGACTAGTCACCCCATCCTGGATTGCCCTGGGTGTCTAGTTTTCAAAAATGTATAGGTTTGCTAGGTTTCCCTAGGTGCTGGCAGAGCTACGGCGCAAAAACAAAAGGTAGTCTTTTTGTCCAAAACGTGCTAAATTTCACTGGGAAATTGAGGTGCGACCATGCTGCGTTTTGCGCTGTTTCATGTCGCAGCCACTATGCCTACCCACGCAAGTGAGGTACCATTTTTTGGGGGAGACCTGGGGGCACGCTGGGTGGGTGGAAATTTGTTGATCCACGCAGATTCCAGAACTTTCCACCACAGAAATGTGAGGAAAATGTGTTTTTTTTGTCAAATGTTTATGTTTGCAAGGGATTCTGGGTAACAAAACCTGGGGGTAGGCAGACGAGTCACCCCATCCTGAATTCCCCTGGGTGTTTAGTTTTCAAAAATGTATAGGTTTGCTAGGTTTCCCTAGGTGCTGGCAGAGCTACGGCGCAAAAAGAAAAGGTAGTTTTTTTGTCCAAAACGTGCTAAATTTCACTGGGAAATTGAGGTGCGACCATGCAGCGTTTTGTGCTGTTTCATGTCGCAGCCACTATGCCTACCCACGCAAGTGAGGTACCATTTTTTTCGGGAGACCTGGGGGCACACTGGGTGGGTGGAAATTTGTTGATCCACGTAGATTCCAGAACTTTCCACCACAGAAATGTGAGGAAAATGTGTTTTGTTTGTCAAATATTTAGGTTTGCAAGGGATTCTGGGTAACAAACCCTGTGGGTAGGCAGACAAATCACCCCATCCTGAATTCCCCTGGGTGTCTAGTTTTCAAACATGTATAGGTTTGCTAGGTTTCCCTAGGTGCTGGCAGAGCTACGGCGCAAAAACAAAAGGTAGTCTTTTTGTCCAAAACGAGCTAAATTTCACTGGGAAATTGAGGTGCGACCATGCTGCGTTTTGCGCTGTTTCATGTCGCAGCCACTATGCCTACCCACGCAAGTGAGGTACCATTTTTTTCAGGAGACCTGGGGGCACGCTGGGTGGGTAGAAATTTGTTGATCCACACAGATTCCAGAACTTTCCACCACAGAAATGTTTGGAAAATTTGTTTTTTTTGTCAAATTGTTATGTTTTCAAGGGATTCTGGGTAACAAAACCTGGGGGTAGGCAGACGAGTAACCCCATCCTGAATTCTCCTGGGTGTCTAGTTTTCAAGAATGTATAGATTTGCTAGGTTTCCCTAGGTGCTGGCAGAGGTACGGCTCAAAAAGAAAAGGTAAGTCTTTTTGTCCAGAACGTGCTAAATTTCACTGGGAAATTGAGGTGCGACCATGCTGCGTTTTGCGCTGTTTCATGTCGCAGCCACTATGCCTACCCACGCAAGTGAGGTACCATTTTTTTCGGGAGACCTGGGGGCACGCTGGGTGGGTGGAAATTTGTTTATCCACGCAGATTCCAGAACTTTCCACCACAGAAATGTGAGGAAAATGTGTTTTTTTGTCAAATTTATATGTTTGCAAGGGATTCTGGGTAACAAAATCTGGGGGTAGGCAGACGAGTCACCCCATCCTGAATTCCCCTGGGTGTCTAGTTTTAAAAAATGTATAGGTTTGCTAGGTTTACCTAGGTGCTGGCAGAGCTACGGCGCAAAAAGAAAAGGTAGTCTTTTTGTCCAAAACGTGCTAAATTTCACTGGGAAATTGAGGTGCGACCATGCTGCGTTTTGCACTGTTTCATGTCGCAGCCACTATGCCTACCCACGCAAGTGAGGTACAATTTTTTTCGGGAGACCTGGGGGCACGCTGGGTCGGTGGAAATTTGTTGATCCACGCAGATTCCAGAACTTTCCACCACAAATGTGACGAAAATGTGTTTTTTTTGTCAAATTGTTATGTTTGCAATGGATTCTGGGTAACAAAACCTGGGGGTAGGCAGACGAGTCACACCATCCTGAATTTCCCTGGGTGTCTAGTTTTAAAAAATGTATAGGTTTGCTAGGTTTCCCTAGGTGCTGGCAGAGCTACGGGGCAAAAACAAAAGGTAGTCTTTTTGTCCAAAACGTGCTAAATTTCACTGGGAAATTGAGGTGCGACCATGCTGCGTTTTGCGCTGTTTCATGTTGCAGCCACTATGCCTACCCACGCAAGTGAGGTACCATTGTTTTCGGGAGACCTGGGGGCACGCTGGGTGGCTGGAAATTTGTTGATCCACGCAGATTTCAGAACTTTCCACCACAGAAATGTGAGGAAAATGTGTTTTTTTTGTCAAATGTTTATGTTTGCAAGGGATTCTGGGTAACAAAACCTGGGGGTAGGCAGACTAGTCACCCCATCCTGAATTGCCCTGGGTGTCTAGTTTTCAAAAATGTATAGGTTTGCTAGGTTTCCCTAGGTGCTGGCAGAGCTACGGCGCAAAAACAAAAGGTAGTCTTTTTGTCCAAAACGTGCTAAATTTCACTGGGAAATTGAGGTGCGACCATGCTGCGTTTTGCGCTGTTTCATGTCGCAGCCACTATGCCTACCCACGCAAGTGAGGTACCATTTTTTGGGGGAGACCTGGGGGCACGCTGGGTGGGTGGAAATTTGTTGATCCACGCAGATTCCAGAACTTTCCACCACAGAAATGTGAGGAAAATGTGTTTTTTTTGTCAAATGTTTATGTTTGCAAGGGATTCTGGGTAACAAAACCTGGGGGTAGGCAGACGAGTCACCCCATCCTGAATTCCCCTGGGTGTTTAGTTTTCAAAAATGTATAGGTTTGCTAGGTTTCCCTAGGTGCTGGCAGAGCTACGGCGCAAAAAGAAAAGGTAGTTTTTTTGTCCAAAACGTGCTAAATTTCACTGGGAAATTGAGGTGCGACCATGCAGCGTTTTGCGCTGTTTCATGTCGCAGCCACTATGCCTACCCACGCAAGTGAGGTACCATTTTTTTCGGGAGACCTGGGGGCACGCTGGGTGGGTGGAAATTTATTGATCCACGTAGATTCCAGAACTTTCCACCACAGAAATGTGAGGAAAATGTGTTTTGTTTGTCAAATATTTAGGTTTGCAAGGGATTCTGGGTAACAAACCCTGTGGGTAGGCAGACGAATCACCCCATCCTGAATTCCCCTGGGTGTCTAGTTTTCAAAAATGTATAGGTTTGCTAGGTTTCCCTAGATGCTGGCAGAGCTACGGCGCAAAAACAAAAGGTAGTCTTTTTGTCCAAAACGTGCTAAATTTCACTGGGAAATTGAGGTGCGACCATGCTGCGTTTTGCGCTGTTTCATGTCGCAGCCACTATGCCTACCCACGCAAGTGAGATACCATTTTTTTCGGGAGACCTGGGGGCACACTGGGTTGGTGGAAATTTGTTGATCCACGCAGATTCCAGAACTTTCCACCACAGAAATGTGAGGAAAATGTGTTTTCTTTGTCAAATTTTTATGTTTGCAAGGGATTTTTATGTTTGCAAAACCTGGGGGTAGGCAGACGAGTCACCCCATCCTGAATTGCCCTGGGTGTCTAGTTTTTAAAAATGTATAGGTTTGCTAGGTTTCCCAAGGTGCTGGCAGAGCTACGGCGCAAAAACAAAAGGTAGTCTTTTTGTCCAAAACTTGCTAAATTTCACTGGGAAATTGAGGTGCGACCATGCTGCGTTTGCGCTGTTTCATGTCACAGCCACTATGCCTACCCACGCAAGTGAGGTAACATTTTTTTGGGGAGACCTGGGGGCACGCTGGGTGGGAGGAAATTTGTTGATCCACACAGATTCCAGAACTTTCCACCACAGAAATGTGAGGAAAATGTGTTTTGTTTGTCAAATTTCTATGTTTGCAAGGGATTCTGGGTAACAAAACCTGGAGGTAGGCAGACGAGTCACTCCATCCTAAATTCCCCTGAGTGTCTAGTTTTCAAAAATGTATAGGTTTGCTAGGTTTCCCTAGGTGCTGGCAGAGCTACGGCGCAAAAACAAAAGGTAGTCTTTTTGTCCAAAACGTGCTAAATTTCACTGGGAAATTGAGGTGCGACCATGCAGTGTTTTGCGCTGTTTCATGTCGCAGCCACTATGCCTACCCACGCAAGTGAGGCACCATTTTTTTCGGGAGACCTGGGGGCACGCTGGGTGGGTGGAAATTTGTTGATCCACGCAGATTCCAGAACTTTCCACCACAGAAATGTGAGGAAAATGTGTTTTGTTTGTCAAATATTTAGGTTTGCAAGGAATTCTGGGTAACAAAACCTGGGGGTAGGCAGACGAATCACCCCATCCTGAATTCCCCTGGGTGTCTAGTTTTCAAAAATGTATAGGTTTGCTAGGTTTCCCTAGGTGCTGGCAGAGCTACGGCGCAAAAACAAAAGGTAGTCTTTTTGTCCAAAACATGCTAAATTTCACTGGGAAATTGAGGTGCGACCATGTTGCATTTTGCGTTGTTTTGTGTCGCAGCCACTATGCCTACCCACGCAAGTGAGGTACCGTTTTTATCGGGAGACCTGTGGGAACGATGGGTGGGTAGAAATTTGTTGATGCATGCAGATTCCAGAACTTTCCACCACAGAAATGTGAGGAAAATGTGTTTTTTTTGTCAAATTCTTAGCTTTGCAAGGCATTCTGGGTAACAAAACCTGGTGATAGGCAGTCGAGTCACCCCATCCTGAATTCCCCTGGGTGTCTAGTTTTCACAAATATATAGGTTTGCTAGGTTTCCCTAGGTGCCGGCTGAGCTAGGGCTCAAAAACAAAAGGTAGTCTCTTTGTCCAAAGAGCGCAAGATTTCACTGGGAAATTGAGGTGCGACCACGTTGCATTTTGTGCCGTTTCCTGTCGTAGGCACAAGGCCGACCCACACAAGTGAGGTACTGTTTTTATTGGGAGACCTGGGGGAACGCTGGGTGGGTGGAAATTTGTTGATCCACACAGATTCCAGAACTTTCCACCACAGACATGTGAGGAAAATGTGTTTTTTTTGTCAAAATCCTAGCTTTGCAAGGGATTCTGGGTAACAAAACCTGGTGGTAGGCAGTCGAGTCACCCCATCCTGAATTCCCCTGTGTGTCTACGTTTTAAAAATGTATAGGTTTGCTAGCTTTCCCTAGGTTCCGGCAGAGCTAGGGTGCAAAAACTACAGGTAGGCACTTTGCCAAAAAAGGGTCAATTTGTAACTGCAAAATTTAGGTGTGACCACGTTGCATTTTGCGCCGTTTCCTGTCGCAGGCGCAAGGCCGACCCACACAAGTGAGGTACCGTTTTTATTGGGACACTTGGGGTAATTCAGATTTGTAAATCAACTGTTATTACCAATTGAGCTTTCATGCATTTCTCCCTTTCAATGAAAGACATTGTGTAAAAAAAAATCTTTTTGAAAAATTACCAATAATTCATGCTAGTATGAGTATTCCCAATTTTGAAAATGTGCAATTATATACTGTTTCTGAACTCTATAATTTGTACCCAAATCAGAAATACATAGGTGTCTTTCATACAGATTATTCCATGTATACATTTTCCAAGACAAAGTGCTCTATACCCAGTAAATGAAAAAATACCATTGCAAGTTGCTGCTCAGTTTCTGGATCTGGGTTCGTCGGGTTCTTGGTGAAACTACAAGTCCTATATATCCCCACAACCAGAAAGGTCTAATGGATGTAACGGTATATTGCTTTCCAAGAGCTGTTAAAATTAGAAAAAGGTATAGGTGAAAACGTTGAGACAAAAGGCTGTTTTTTTCAACAAATTTTCAATTATTCCAATATCTAACTGTTAGTTTCTATAACGAAACCTTCATGGATTTAGACAAATGACCCCTTTCTGAATTCAGAATTTTGTCTACTTTTCGAAAATGTAAAGCTTTCCAGGATCCATTATTGCTTTCAAACTCATTTCTACCATTAACTGGAAGGAGGTGGAAAGCTCTAAAAATAGCAAAAATAGGCTATGTCCCAGAAAAATGCCAAAACTGAGTGAAACATTTCGGTTCTCTGACAAAAGACTGTCATTCCCTAAAAGCTGAGAAAATGGAGATTTCAGCCCCACAAACCCTTTTTTGATACCATTTTCAGGGAAAAACCCAGAGGCCTTCATTTGCAGCCCGTTTTTCCCATTTTTCTGAAAAAAACAAAAAAATCACTATATTTTGGTTAATTTCTGGGACCCCTCCAAGGGAGTCCACAAACTCTGGGCGCCTTTAGAATCAGTGATGTCATTTGAGATATCATCAATCAATCAATCAGTGACACTTATAAAGCGCGCTACCTACCCGAAGGGTCTCAAGGCGCTGGGGGGGGGGGTGCCGCTACTGCTCGAACAGCCAGGTCTTCAGCTTCTTCCTGAAGGAGAGGTGGTCTTGGGTCAGGCGCAGGTCGGTCGGGAGGGAGTTCCAGGTCTTGGCGGCCAGGTAGGAGAAGGACCTTCCTCCTGATGTCGCTCTTCGGATGCGGGGGACGGCGGCGAGGGCGTGGTTGGCTGATCGGAGGTGGCGTTTGGGAGCGTAGAAGTTGACTCGGCTGTTGAGGTAGCTCGGGCCTTGGTCGTGTAGGGCTTTATGTGCGTGGGTGAGGAGGCGGAACGTGATTCTTTTGTTGACGGGGAGCCAGTGAAGGTCTCTCAGATGTCCGGAGATGTGGCTGGTTCGTGGGAGGTCGAGGATGAGTCTGGCTGAGGCGTTCTGGATCCGCTGGAGTCTCTTCTGGAGCTTGGCGGTGGTCCCGGCGTAGAGGGCGTTGCCGTAGTCCAGCCGGCTGGTGACGAGGGCCTGGGTGACGGTCTTCCTGGTCTCGGTGGGGATCCACCAGAAGATCTTCCGTAGCATGCGTAGGATGTTGAAGCACGCCGAGGAGACGTTGTTGACTTGCCTGGTCATGGAGAGGGAGGAGTCCAGGATGAAGCCCAGGTTGCGTGCGTGGTCCGTCGGTTTGGGTGCGGTGCCCAGGGCGGGGGGCCACCAGGAGTCGTCCCAGGCGGAGGGCGAGGAGCCCAGGATGAGGACCTCCGTCTTGTCCGAGTTCAGTTTCAGGCGGCTGGTCGTCATCCACTCGGCTACCTCTTTCATCCCTTCGTGCAGGTTGGCTCTGGCGGCGGCGGGGTTGTTGGTCAGGGAGAGGATCAGCTGGGTGTCGTCGGCGTAGGAGATTATGCTGAGGTTGTGTTTGCGTACGATGGCCGCGAGGGGGCTCATGTAGACGTTGAAGAGGGTGGGGCTCAGAGAGGATCCTTGGGGGACGCCGCAGATGACTTCGGTGGCCTCTGACTTGTACGGTGGTAGGCGGACTCTCTGTGTTCTTCCGTCGAGGAAGGAGATGATCCATTCCAGTGCCTTCCCCTGGATTCCGGCGTTGTCGAGGCGCTGCACTAGGGTGCGGTGGCAGACCGTGTCGAAGGCCGCGGAGAGGTCTAGGAGGATGAGGGCCGCTGTTTCTCCATTGTCCATCAGGGTTCGGATGTCATCGGTGGCGGCGATGAGGGCGGTCTCGGTGCTGTGATTGGCTCGGAAGCCGGACTGTGAGGGGTCGAGGGATCCGTTCGTCTCGAGGAAGGCGGCCATCTGCTTGTTGACGTTCTTCTCAATGACTTTGGCTGGAAACGGGAGGAGCGAGATGGGGCGGTAATTCTTGAGGTCGGTGGGGTCCGCTGTTGGTTTCTTGAGTAGAGCGCTGAGTTCGGCGTGCTTCCAGCTCTCAGGGAAGGTGGCGGTGTCGAAGGATGTGTTGATGATGTCTCGCAGGTGGGGTGCGATGACAGCGTCGGCCTTGTTGAAGACGTGGTGGGGGCAGGGGTCGGTTGGTGATCCGGAGTGGATGGAGTTCATCGTGCGGATGGTGTCTTCGGTGCTGATCGGGGTCCAGGCGTGGAGGGTGGTGGTGGGGGGTGGTTGTTCGGTCATGGTGTGCGTTGGTTGGTTGTTGAAGCTGTTGTGTATGTCCGCGATCTTGTTGTGGAAGTATGAAGCGAGGGAGTTGCAGAGGTCTTGCGATGGGGTGATGTCGTTGTTTCCTGCGCTGGGGTTGGAAAGCTCTTTCACGATGTTGAAGAGTTCCTTGCAGTTGTGTGCGTTGTTGTCCAGCCGGTCCTTGAATGCTGTTTTCTTGGCGGCGCGGATAAGCTGGTGGTGTTTCCGGGTGGCGAGTTTGAAGGAGGTCCTGTTGTCCGGTGTCGGTTCCCTTTTCCAGACTTTCTCGAGGGCTCGGCAGTTCTTCTTGGAGCTCTTGAGTTCGTCGGTGAACCATGGGGCCTTCTTGCTGCCGGGTCTGCTAGGCGGGGTCCTCAGAGGGGCGAGCTCGTCCGCGCAGATGCTGATCCACTTCGTGAGGTTGTCGGCGGCCTGGCTGGGGTCTGCTGAGCTGGCAGGAGGGTGCTGGCTCAGGGACGTGGCGAGCTGGTCTGCTGTGATCTTGTTCCAGCTTCTGCGGGCGGTCTGTTGCTGGTGGTGGTGGGTCGTCGTTCTCTTGAAGGTGAAGTGGACGCAGCTGTGGTCCGTCCATTGAAGCTCAGTGGCGTGGCTGAAGCTGACGTCTTTGATGGAGGAGAATACTGCGTCGAGTGTGTGTCCGGCGCGGTGGGTGGGGGTGGACACCAGTTGCTTGAGTCCCAGGTTGGCGAGGTTGTCGAGCAGGGTGCTGGAGTTGCGGTCGTTGTTGTTTTCCAGATGGAAGTTGAGGTCTCCCAGGAGGATGTAGTCAGCGGAGGGGAGGGCATGCGGGCTGACGAAGTCGGCGATGTCCTCGCTGAAATGTGTGCGTGGTCCAGGGGGTCGGTAGATCAGGGTGCCTCTGAGGGTGGTGTTCGGGTTGGTGTGGATCTGGAAATGCAGGTGTTCGGCGCTGGTCAGGGTGTTGTCGGTGCTGGTCGTGAGACGGATGGTGTTCCTGTGGATGATGGCGATGCCTCCTCCCATCTGGTTGGCGTTGCGGTCCCTGCGGACGATCTTGTAGCCCTCTGGGATGGCGATGGCGATGTCGGGAGCTGAAGAGGCGTTCATCCAGGTCTCCGTGAGGAAGGCAACGTCAGGGGCTGTGGCGTCTAGGAGGTTCCAGAGTTCTACGGCGTGTCTGTGGACGGAGCGGGTGTTGAGCAAGATGCACTTGAGGTGGGTGCTGCTGGTGTTCGACTTGGCGGGTGCTGGTGTGAGGCAGGTCCGGATGCAGGCGAACTTGCAGGCGTGGCAGCTGAAAGGTCCGTGGGTGCGTCGTGGAGTGGCTTGGTGGCATTCTGGGAGTCGGCCGGTGTTGAGAGCGGTGAGGGTGGCGGCGGAGTACGTCCGGCGGGACGGTCGGGGTCTTCGTGGGCAAGGGGTCCTGGCGCGGGTCGCGATCCGGTCGCGGACGGGCGCAGACGGGCTTACCTTTGGCGCGCCTTCGGCGCACAATCGGCGCGCCCGCTGCGCGTGACCGCTGCGCGTTCGCACGGTCGCCATTTAAGGCGAAGTGCGCGGGTGGGCGGAGCAGCTGGGAGGCGGGAGCGGGGAGGGTACAGAAGAGAAAGGGGCGGGGCTGATGGCGGTGGCGGGAAGCGGGGAGGGAGCGCGGCGAGGAAGGCGGGAAAGGAGGCAGGGAACGAGGGTCAGAAACGATCACAGGAGGCGGAGAGACACAGAAACCTAGACAAAAAGCAAGCACAAATGGCGGAAAACACAGCAAAACAGAAATCCTGACAATTCCAGACAAGCACAAGTGACGGTCAAAACAAAAGGAAACTGACGAACTAGCACACGGGGAGAAGCAGAGCGGCCGCGAGGTCGTCGGCGAGGCAGGCAGCTAGGCAGAGCGAGGGGGCACACGCAGCAGCTGGTGGCCGTGCGGCGCGGGGGTGTCCCACAAGTGATGTCACTGACCATGTCATGAATGATCTAATATGTGACATCATCAGCAGTGGATTGCGGGTGCGCGAAATATAGTTAGTACAACTAACTATATAGGAGCAATTTCAATGGTTTTGTATGAGTAAAATGTCCAGCTAACTATAACACCACTAAAACTTATAGTTTTTTGAGTGAAGTTCAAAGGTTTTGTAAAAGCTAATTCCTAACTATATAACTCCTGAAACCTATGTTTTTTTCAGTGAATTTCAAAGGTTTTTTAAATGCTAATTCCTAACTATATAAGGCCTGAAACCTATGGTTTTTTCAGTGAATTTGCAAGGTTTTTTAAATGCCAATTCTTAACTATATAAGGCCTGAAACCTATGGTTTTTTCAGTGAATTTGCAAGGTTTTTTTAAATGCTAATTCCGAACTATATAAGGCCTGAAACCTATGGTTTTTTCAGTGAATTTGCAAGGTTTTTTAAATGCTAATTCCTAACTATATAAGGCCTGAAACCTATGGTTTTTTCAGTGAATTCGCAAGGTTTTTTAAATGCTAATTCCTAACTATATAAGGCCTGAAACCTATGTTTTTTTCAGTGAATTTCAAAGGTTTTATAAATGCTAATTCCTAACTATATAAGGCCTGAAACCTATGGTTTTTTCAGTGAATTTCAAAGTTTTTTTAATGCTAATTCTATTAGCGGATAACGTTTAAATATATTAATATCCTAGTGGGACCACCTGAGCAGCCCTAAGGGGTCAGGGTGTTTCTACCCTGCCCCCTTTTTGTGTTCTACACATTTGTTTTTCTGCTTTCTTGTGCCTCAGTCTACTAAGACCCAAGATGGATGCCAACACTTCCTGGTTAGAAGTGTTGACAGCCAATGAGTATTCAGGTTTCTCGGGAAGGCATGCTGATTGACTGTCACTGTCTGTCAACACTAGCACAAGATGGATGCCAACACCTCCTGGTTAGAAGTGTTGACTGCCAATGACCATGCAGCTTTCTCGGGAAGGCATGCTGATTGGCTGCCACTGTCTGTCAACACTCAAAACCAGGAAGTGTTGGCAGCCATCTTGTGCCTTGTTAGAACCAAGGCACAAGAAACCAGTGAAACAAAGGTGTGAAACTCGCAAAGGGGCCAGAGTAGAAGCACCCTGACCCCCTAGGCCTGCTCAGGGGGTCCCACAAGGACCCCCAAGGCAAAAAAAATAATATATATATATATTTTTTTTAAAGTCGCGGGGTACCTCCAATTTATATAAAAATGCTACATTTTATAAAAACTCTGTCTTTCTTTTTTTCTCCAGGGTACGCGTACCGGTACGTGTACCGATACGTGTACCAGGGCGCGCACCCCCTCAAAATTTTTTTAAAAAATAATGCATGTGAGTGTGTGTGGTGTGGTGTGTGTGTGTGGGGGGGTGGGTGTGGGTGTGTGTGTGTGTGGGGGGTATGTGTGTGGGGTGTGTGTGTGTAGGATATGTGGGTGTGTGTGTGGGGTGTGTGTGTGTGTGTGGGGGTGTGGGGGTGTGTGTGTGGGTGTGTGTGTGCGAGGAGTGTGTGGGTGGGTGTGTGTGTGTGTGGTGTGTGTGTGTGTGTGTGTGTGTGTGTGTGTGTGGGAGGGGTGTGTGTCAGAGGTGTGTGTGTGGGGGGGTTAGGTGTGTGTGGGGGATGTGTGGGGTGTGTCTGTGAGGTGTGTGTGTGTGTGGGTGGGGAGTGAGGTGTGTGGGGGTGGGGGTGTGTGGGTGTAGGTGGGGGTGTGGGTGTGTAAGGTGTGTGTGTGGGTGTGGGTGTGTGGGGTGTTTGGGTGTGGGTGGAGTGTGGGTGTGTGAGGTATGTGTGGGGGGTGTGTGTGTGTGTGTGGGGGTGGGGGGTGTGTGTGTGTGGGGGTATGTGTGTGGGGTGTGTGTGTGTATGAGTAAAATGTTCAGCTAACTATAACTGGTGTCGGGGGGCGTGGACCTGGAGGGACCCCACGCGGTTCGTAGAGGATTGGCTACGAAAGCTGGTGGGCCAGAGAGACCTCACCGCCCTCTACAGTGTGGAACGGGCCCACAGGGTGCCAGCGAAGCCCCCGCAACCAGGGGCACCTCCTCGCCCCCTGATCGCTCGTCTCCTCCACTTCCGAGACCGAGACACTGTCCTGCGGGCGGCCAGGGAGGAAGCACCGATACGCTTCGAGGATAAGAATATATCGGTCTACCCTGACTTCACCCCCACTGTGCAGCGGGCCAGGTCCACCTTCCTGGGGGTGAAACGCAATTTGCGGGACAGGAACATGAAATATGCACTTTTGTTCCCTGCTCGGCTCAAAATCCTGCATAACAACAGGTCCCATTTTTTCGAGTCGCCTGAGGAGGCAGCGGAGTGGATGGAGGTCACTCTGGCCCCGCCGGCGTCACAGGACCCATTCGCAGACCACCGCAGTGACACCCGCAGGAGCTCGCCGGACCGGCGGGACAACGCTCGCAGCCCCGGTCACCATTCCTCCCACGGAGCATCGACGGTGGCGCATCCCCTTGGACACCGAGCAGTGGACCACTCGTCCACATCCCCGCAACAACGTCTTACTGAGGAAGCGCTGGCCGCTCACGACGCGGGAGCACCCGGAGACAGACTCACCGACACCACTGACACCCGCACTGAGGTATCTGGTTCAGTTGACAGCTTGCAGCTCTTCCCGAAGATCACGGCCCAGATGGCTGCGGAGTTTTGAGCCATGACACGATTGATCCTCTCCGGGTGGTAACGTATAGCTAATCCCCTCCTCCCCATATGGTGGGTTGTATGTGTGGGGGCCCATTGTACTGTGGGCTATCAAACCCACGCAGTCCGTTCAGTGATGTTCGACGGAGGCCTACCACCCCCGGTATGCACACGAACTTAACTGACTTGTGCCCACGTTGGGCACCATGGTTTGGCTCCTGGGTACGTTGGCTCAGGGACCCTTTTGTTCAGGGGTTACATGTTTACGAGACACTCTCATTTACTAGCACAGCAGGACATGTGGGGTCGCCCAGTAGTTTCACGTTGCCGCACCGCACAGATGGTAGTGGGACATCTTAACAATTACCAATTGTGCACCTGGAATGTGCGTGGCATGGGATCAGTGCACAAACGACACCGAATCCTTGCGCAACTCAACCGCAGGGGGACACAGATTGCTTGCTTGCAAGAGACACACTTGAACGCTGCTGAAGCGGTGAAACTGCGCAAGAAATGGAGGGGGCAGCTTTTCTCTACCTCATATTCTGCATTCTCAAGGGGGGCGGCGATTTGGCTCCGTGGCTCTCTTCCCTTTCAGATGCTGGAACAACGGATTGATCGGGAGGGTCGCTATGTGTTTGTACGGGGACTGTTGGATGGGGAGGCAGTTGTCATTGGATGTGTGTACTCACCTAACGTGAACCAGTCGGAATTTTTGTTAACTGTAAACGAAGTGCTTGCGGGTTGGGCTGATCTTCGCTGGATCATTGGGGGCGATTTCAATGCTGTACTTGATGTTAGACTAGATAGATGACATCCCCCCTTGCAGGCAACCGAGAGCAGGAAGGCTGGGATTTGGCAGATGTGTGGCGCAGCGTGCACCCTCTGGAAAGGGAATACACCTTTTTCTCCCCCCCCATCAGCTTCATACCAGAATTGACCATGTTTTCTGCTCCCGTTCCCTTATGGCACTGATTGTCCAGACCCAACACATGGGGAAAACCCTATCGGATCACAACCCTGTGGAGATTACATGGCAGTGGGGTAGGAGGCTGGCTCCCATACCGACTTGGCGACTGTCTCCTGATCTCCTCGAGGATTCGGTCTTCCGGTCCTCCCTGTCCGACACTATTGACACCTACTTCTCCACGAATGCAAACACGGCCAGCTCCCGGCAGATAGAATGGGACACTTTCAAGGTCTATCTTAGGGGGGCTGCTATGACCACTAGGGTGGGAAGGAAACGGGAGGTGATCAGCCAACTGAAGGAGGTGGAGGGCTCACTCGCGTCCCTAGAGAATGAAGCAGCGGGCACAAATGCTCCCTTTACACCGCTGCAAGAGGCACATATTAGACACGCGGAGCTACTGGAAGACCTGCGGCTTATAGACTATGGGGAATACACGAATAGGCAACATACACAGGCAGACCGAGCCGGTACACTACTAGCCCGCCTACTACGGGACTCCCCAATAAGCCATCCCATTTTGAGGGTCCTGGACCAATCTGGCCGCTCGGCTACCACTCAAATAGGGATTAATACGGCATTCAAGGATTATTACACCACGCTATATGGTCCCCCACAGCCCTTATCAGAACCAGCACTTGCGGCCTTCATGGAGGGTCTGGATCTCCCGCAACTTACTGCCAGCCAGAACAAAGACTTGAAGCGTACTATTTCAGTGGCGGAAATTAGACAGGCGATACGAGCCCTTCCAAAGGGAAAGACCCCCGGCACGGATGGCCTGCCAACTGAATTTTACGCGACATATATAGATGTCCTGGCACCACGGTTACACACGGTTTATCTAGAGGCCCTACGTACATCCTCTCTACCGCAATCATCCATACAAGCATTGATCACGTCCCTCCTGAAACCGGCCAAGGATGGACTACAGATGGCTGATTACAGACCCCTGTCCCTTCTCAATACTGATTCTAAAATATTGAGCAAAGTGCTGGCGTCGAGGCTCGTTCAGTATGTGCCAAAGCTGGTCCACCCGGATCAGTGTGGTTTTGTACTAGGCCGTAATACAGCCATGAACCTTAGGCGCTTAGCCCAGCTCATGCTCGGAGATGATGTGGACACGGACTCCGAGGGCTGCATATCTCTGGACTTAAAACAAGCGTTCGATTCACTGAGGTGGGACTATATGTTCTCCACCCTGTCAAACTTCGGGCTACCGCCCGAATTTCTCGCTTGGGTCAGATTACTGTATACCATCCCCACGGCCAGGGTGCGCACCTCCCATCAAATTTCAGGTCCCATAGCCATAGCAAGAGGCACCAGGCAGGGCTGCCCGCTCTCCCCTCTCCTTTTCGTCCTTGCCCTAGAACCGTTGCTCTGCAGGCTTCGGTCGCTGGGCCCCCACTATGGCATTCGACGGCATGGTATGGAACACATTGTATCTGCGTATGCAGATGATATTATATTATATCTTCGTGACCTGAGAGGCGACTTGAGTCCAGTTTCCAAGGTTTTTGAGGATTTCAGAGAGATCTCTGGCCTCACCATCAGTGAATCTAAGTCCTATGGGTTTACCTTTGCGACAACGGACGGGTCGGCCCCCCTGCTTTTTGCCCCTCATACATTCCAGATGGCGGAAACCACCTTCCGATACCTTGGGATACAGATATACAGAGAAGCGGACATGATGATAGACGGCAACCTAGGGAGGGCCATCAGAGCGCTGAAGTCGCAAATTCAGTTCTGGCTAACATTGCCGCTCTCAATACCAGGCAGGGTGGCGATATCCAAGATGGTGATGCTCCCCCGTCTCATCTACTACTTCACCAATCTGCCATTCCAGATCCCGGCGATGACATTTAAGACCCTCGACTCCCTCCTCACCGAACTTGTGTGGGGTCCTGGCCGCAGACGCATAGGTCTGGCCAAGTTACAGCTTCCCTCCGACTCCGGAGGCATGGGCTTGCCGGACTTCAGAGCATATAATTATGCGTGTCAGTTACAATGGCTTGCTTACTGGGTGGCGGGCCGTAATCTTCATGAGATTAATGTTTCGAAGGACGACCATGCTAAAGGGAGAGTGCACTCCTTGCTCCTGCCTGGCTCGGATCTACCTAGAAACGCCCCGCCGCTTCTCAAGCTGGCGGTAACATACTGGCGGAAGGCATTAAAGTACACGTCCCCTGGGACACCTTATGCCCCCACAGTCCCACTGTTGGGCATACCTCTGGGCTCGGGCACACTCACGGCGACCTTACTGGAGCCCTGGCATGACGCAGGTGTCACACATGTGGGTGACCTGTTTGCGGAGGGGCACCTGTTATCTTTTGAGGACTTCAGTACCAGGCAGGGCATCCCCGATGGCTCCTTTCTTCTGCACGCCGGTCTCCGCCATTATATCGCACGCAAATGGTCGCCTGACGGGCGGGAGCCTGCAACAAACCCTCTCGTCGCCATGCTCTACCTTATGGGAACGGGAGGCCATCTGACCAGGTGGCTCACGGCTAGCATCAAAACGGGGAGGGCACATACACTGTCACCACTGCGAGCAGCATGGGAAGCAGATGTGGGAAGGCCACTGAGGGACACAGAGTGGAAGCGCATACTTCAGTTCCCCAAAAAAGTAGCTAGGAACCCCAAATACAAGTTCATACAGCTGATGTTACTACATAGAGCCTACCTGACACCACACCGCCTCCATGTGATGTTCCCTACAGCCAAGAGCAACTGCCCCCGATGCGATGCGGACGACGCATCACTGGTACATATGCTGTGGCAATGCCCTAAACTAGGGTATTTCTGGACCAATGTCCATGACTCCCTTGAGCAGGCTGGTGCTCTGCACGGACCCCCTACACTGGAACATACACTACTTGGGCTGGGGACATCAACACGCACCAGGACCGTGGCGACGCGCTTCTCAGATATGGCCCTGTTGCTGGCGAAGCGCGCTATCACGATCAGATGGAAATCATCTAAACCACCTTACCCTGACCTGTGGCGGGCGGAAGTAGTGCGCTGGGGCAAGGCGGAGGGTGAAGCACTACAGAGAGAGGAACGAAGGGGTCTCCGGAAAAATCCAATCTCGCTGGATTGGTTTACAATGTTGGGGGCATTTGAGGCTAGCAATGACGAGGATGACGGAGATACCAGTGAATAGCCCCTTATGGTAGCACTGGGCCCTGCTTCACTTTCCCATGCACGGACACGGCCTGCGGTGCACTGCGATGGGGTACGGGGAACCCCGGCCCATCGATCATGCTACCACACCATACCTGTGCGTCCAACTTACACTGTGTATTCACACATTGGGAATGACCCACTTATCGATAATTCAATTATGTGCCTGTTGAGAGAGTGTCGGGTGGGATTTCTTAGGGGTGGAGGGTGGGACCGGGTGTGAACTGGGTTTGTTGGTTTGGTACAAAATGAAAAATCGAATTTGTTATGTTTCTTTATATGCTCTGAGCAAACGCATGCATGTATCATCTGGATTAATACTAAGATCGTATATGTGGAACTGTATGCATGTTACTGTTCTAAATACTTTGCTAATAAACAGATTTAAAAAAAAACTATAACTGGTGTCAAACCTATGGTTTTTTCAGTGAATTTAATAGGTTTTTTAAATGCTAATTCCTAACTATAACTGGTGTGAAACCTATGGTTTTTTCAGTGAATTTCATAGGTTTTTAAATGCTAATTCCTAACTATAACTGGTGTGAAACCTATGGTTTTTTCAGTGAATTTCAAAGGTTTTTTAAATGCTAATTCCTAACTATAACTGGTGTGTAACCTATGGTTTTTTCAGTGAATATATATATATATATATATCAAATTTCTATGGCAAAATGAAACCCCTCATTTTGTTCCTTTTCAAATTAAATGTATTAAGTGTTACCACTTTATTCCAATCAAGATGACTTCAGGTGTGCCATACTTTTGTCATAAGTAAGACTGTTAGCGCTCTAGTTGTTCTTTAGAACACTCTGGGACATTCTGTCATTGGGCTATAGTTGGGCTACATCTGGCTGATATTTGGGCTACATTTGGTTTTTTTTTTGTCTCTGGTGGCCATCTTTGGGCTACATTGGGCTACATTGGGCTACATTTGGGCTCTAACATATATATAGCCCAATTTAGCCCAATATATATTTTTTCAAAGTTCATTTTCGTAAAAACCACTGGAGCATATATCTTGAGACATAGCAAAGGCACATCGAGGTACCAGTCCCTACAATTTTGCCAAGTTTGGTGGAAATCCATTCAGCCGTTCGGGCTAAAAGTGAGTCCAACCGCCCTATGGAAATTAACATGGGGAAAACACGTTTTGGGACCCCCCTTTTATCTCGGCCCCCGCTTGACGAATCCCCCCGAAACTTTCAGGGAAGGAGCGAGGCAAAGTTAAGGAAAATTACAGGCAGATCCCTCAACCAGCGCCAAAGTTATTCCCAATAGAATGTTGCGATTTCCCTATGGAAAACAATCCTAACTATATATACCTACTGGCGACCGCCAGTAGGTAATATATATATATATATATATATATATATATATATATATATATATATATATATATTAAACCATACAATATATAGTGTGAGAAAGATTTGGAAATACAGTATTGCAATTTTAATCAGGACTTGTTCCTACGGACAATATGCACCTCATTTCCCCTTCAAAATGGCGCTGCCTTTTCTACCGTATTTCGGAACTGGGTGCAGCTTCGTTGCAAAGAGCACAGACTCACGTTCTGGTCAGGGTTCAGGTTACTCTCGGGTAAGTGCGATTATCAGGATATTGAGCGAATGGATTAGTATTATAATACCACAGACCCCACAAAACATACCTTGAAACAAGGACATGGAAAAACATTGAGGCCGAAGATCTAAACAAATTTCTTGCTGGTAACAACTTTCCGCTTCCTCCAAACCTTGACCAGGCAACCAACTGCTACACGAATTGGTTAGCTAGAGAGGGAACAAATTAACCCCCGTGAAAAAGGTTCGCATCCATAGGCAGCGCCCCTCAGCGCCCAGGTACACCCGTGAACTCAAGGACCCAAAGGTTGGCATGTAAGCATCAGGAAAGGTGCTGGAGGAAGGACTATAGTGAAGAATTGAAAAAGGTCTATGAACAGGGGCTGGCCCAATACAAACAGCTACTTCACAGTACTAAACTAAAATATTTAACAACAAAAATCCAGGAGGCGAAAAACCAGCCTAAAACCCTGTTTAAAATTGCTAAATCTTTAGCTCATCCTATTACTGCATCCACCCCCACTAGTCAATACCTATGCAACAACATAGCTAAGTTCTTTTTTGATAAAGTTAATGCCATTTTTTCAGCTTTTCAAACTTGCCACATAGTTACCCATCTCTCACAGGTTCTAAGCTTACAACAAAAACTAAAAACAGCACCTTTTTTAACGCTTTTAACCCCCTTATAAACGAAGACACCTTTAAAATCCTTATCCAGGCAAAGACAGGCTCTCCTTTCGATCCGTGCCCTATTGACAGTGGCTAGTAAACTCACATGCTTCCGCTATATCTTAGAAGCATGACCAACCTGTTGGCTTTTAGGAAGTCCCTAAAAACGTGGCTGTTCAACAACTGACATGTTTCTCCCACGCTTACACGGGTAAGACTTCACCATAGCGCCAGGACACCTCAGGGTAGCAGTTGCGCTCTACAAATCCAGTTAACATTAACATTAACAATAACCAATTGAAAGGGCTTTATATTATTCATGACTACAATATTCTTTGACTACTGATCATTAACAGAAACAAATAATATAAAGACTCTGGGTCATGATAGGATACACAGTATGCAATAACATGGATGTTATTTGTTTTTTACAAGCAACAGTATATTGTTACAGATACCAAATTAGGGTTTTGGAACTTTTCGTGCAATACTATGGGCTCATGTCCAGTATCATGATAGATACATGGACTACAGAAATGAATAACTATACTCATTTTATTCCAAACTTTTATTAGAGTTTGGCTTAACTAAGATCTACAGACTTCGCTAACATAATTGGTTCACATCTACAATAGTCAGGCGGTTTGACTTATTGTACTCTCATCGTTACAGATTCTGGTCTACTTCTACCTGTTCGGGCGTGACTTATGAAGTCTTGGTGGTGGAAACCTATCAGCATGAACGTCTAGATATCTAATATAGAAATGGTGGGTTTACAATTGTTCCACTATTTCTCAATAACTGGGCGGAATCCAGGGTAGACTCTTTGACACAACTCTTGGTGAAGCATCACTATTGGTGCCTGTTAGACTCTTTTCCTTTCGGTGAAACTTCAGGTTAAGAGCACAATATCTTTTCTTTTTCTCTCACTTCAATAACATTCTTATCTTCTGGAATGATCCATAGAGCTTTCCTCTCAATATGAGATAAATATTCTCATGCTATTCAACCTTTGAAAAGAATGTTTTTTTGTTGTGTTAAGAAAATGATCTAACAAATGTTTGTAATCTTACCATCACGTTGTATGAACAAAAACAACATGTACTATATTTACATTCCAGCCTTAAAAAAGTCTATAAAAGACGAAATAGGTGTTGACTGATCTATGCTGGATGTACCAATGAATAAACCAACAGTGGAAAGTAAATTGAAACAACAAATGGACTCTTTTGTTGTCTTCGTTGTCGAGAAGAGAGATCAATGACTTCTGAAATGCTGTGCTAAAATTGATATATTGGTCAACTGTATTCGTGTTTCTAATATATCCATGACTTGATGGTTATGTTTACTTATCTTTGAGGGTGCTGAACGAGGATCTACTATATAAATATTCTTTGTATATTTGATATTGTACCCAGTTCCTTGGGGAAAATTGGGTTGCCCTATTTTGTTCTAGACTTTTAGAAAGTTAGCATTTTCTTACTTTAATTATTCTGTGTCTCTGCCTATCTCTGAATACACATATGGTTTGGGTGAAAGCAGGGCTTTGGGCATTCACTCTAGACAGTCAAACAAATTAAGAAGGGATCTGACAGTTTTATCCTGATGGCTCATCACCAGGCTGATGGGCCTTCCTGGGGAAGATTGGAAGGAAGGAGCTACCACTTGCACCCGAATAGAGCTGAACTTGCCTCAACACAAAGTGCTGCATATCCCCCTGTAGTGAGTCTGGAGCCAGGGCAAAAAAGGCAGGGACCTTGTGATCTTCAAAGGCCTCTTTGATGTGCCCCCCACTTCAAAGGCACATTGAGGTATACATACTGAACCCCTGACACCACCAAATGAGAACTGTACTGGAACCAAGTATATGTGCCTGAAAGAAGAGCTGTTGACCTGCTGCCTGCTAATTCCTGTGCTGTAGGAGGGACTGCCACTTTGCAACTTGCTCTTCTTGCCTGGGAGTGAGAGGGAATGGACCGGCTCTCGACATTCATGAACCCAAGATTCTTCAAGGACTTTCTGGATTGCCTCCTATTTTCTGAAGTCTCAGGGCCACAAAAGACTTCCTGCAACTCTGCTGCTACTGCTGGACTCTGCAATCTGTGGTACATCCCCGGCCTGAGGCGTCTCCTCCAGTCCTGAGCCTCGGAAGTGGGTTCTGCAGCTGTTTTCTTAAGAGATTGACAGAGTATCCCCTTTGCGCTTATTGAAACCGACACAGGGCCCTCTGACCCTGATGCAGTGACACTTTGAAAATGATACAGAACCTGAAGACTGCAAGGATCAACTGCAAGGCAGCACTGATCCTTCGACACCATCTGCAAGGCTCGATGATGATGCAACTCTGATTCTTCAACACTATCTGTGAGGCTCGAAAGGAAAATCTCGACGGATAGTGCTCTCGACTTCGACACTTTGCTCTACAAATGGTACTTTTTTGCGGAACTTGCGTGGGTCTGTAGCTGGCCTGCCCTCCATCCCAGTCAACTTGAATTTTGGATTTGCACCAGTCACTTGCGACCTCGAGTAACATTTTGACCACAAGTCGTTCTAAGTATAGATTTTTTATTTCATCTTTAAAAATGCATAGCTCCGCATGCTGTTGATGATTTGATTGTAACCAACTCATGGATCCCTTTCTGGACCGCAAATCACAAGCCAAATATGTCCTTAATAAGATGCAGAAAGCTTTTCATAAACCCATTACTTTTAGAGGTCTAATAGATACATGGAGAGCCTCCCACCCTGAAACTTTGGAGTTTTCTTTTTTACCCCTGTTCATAGATCCCATTCCCTTATTGACTACATTTTTCTCACTCAACATGCCCTACAATTTATGGCTAACTCAGAAATTGGCTCTATTCTTATCTCAGATCATAGTCCTGTTATTTTATATATGGATTTACCTTCACCTTCCCCCATATCTTGTTGCCGGTGCTTTAACAACTCACTTCTCCTAGACCCCCAGTTTGTTGAACAATTTATGCTTTTTATAGAGGAATTCTTTCACACTAATCTTACTCTACTTCTCAATTTCACTTTATTTGGGATGCCTTCAAAGCCACTGCTAGAGGCTTCATTATTGATTTCGTATCTTGGAGGAAGAAGAAAGCTCTTCTAGATTATTCCCTCATCCTCAAACAAACCAAAGCTCTTGAACAATAATATTTCACCATTAACTCCACTGATACCCTATCCTCTCTCATCAAAGCAAAAATGAAATATAACCAACACTCCTACGGTTCCGCATGTAATAATCTCCTTAAATTTAACACAAAAATATATGGTGGACGGAATAAAGCAGGCAAATCTCTTGCTAACTACCTTAAAATCAAAAAACCAAAGTCCAAGCTATCACTGACAGCTCAGGAGTTCAGCACACCACAGATGATAACATTCTTGATTGTTTTGTCGAATATTATATTTCCCTCCATACTCCAGTCTACCACTTCCTCTGCACAAATTGACTCTTTTTTTCAAACCATCCTTAAACCTCCTGATGATCTTAAAGACCTTACATCCCTTGATGTTCCTATCCTAGAAAATGAAATCCTTGATTCTATTAATCTTTTACCCAAGGATAAAACACCCGACCCAGATGGCTTAACATTTTGATTTTTTCTTCACTTTAAAAAACTTTTAATACCTCATTTACTCTCCCTGATCGGTCATTTTCTCAGAAAAGGTGAGTCAAGGGGATCCTTCACTCAGGCAATGTTATGCTTAATCCCTAAAAAGGACAAAGATCCCTCCTTTTGCAAAAACTATAGGCCCATTTCTTTAATTAACACAGATTGCAAAATGTTTGCCAATATACTCGCCCTACGCATCAATAATGTTCTCCCTGACCTCATCAATATTTATCAATCTGGGTTTGTCAAGTTAGATCAATCACAGACAATTCAAAAACTCCCCTCAACATTATTTGCTTTGCTTCTAAAATGGATTAACCGGTGGCTGCCTTAACCTTAGATGCGGAAAAAGCATTTGAAAGGGTAAGCTGGGATTTTATGTTTGGTGCGTTGAGATGGAAAGGTTTTAGCCCCCCTATTATCCAATATATTCAATTGTTATATTCAGCTCCTTCTACCTCTATTTGGGTAAATGGCTGTTAATCTAAATATTTTCCTCTCCGAAGAGGCACTAGGCAAGGATGTCCCCTTTCCCCACGTCTTTTTATTCTTGCTTTAGAGCCCTTCTTGGAAAAAATCAGGCATTCATCGTCCTACACAGGTTTCTTATTTCAGAATATTGACATTAAATTTACTGCATACACAGATGATATTTTACTATACATTTCTAATCCGTCCACTTCTTTGCCTTCTCTTTTTTCTTCATTACATGAATACTCCCTAGTTTCCGGTTAAAAATTCAATATTGATAAGTCTGAAGTATTACCTTTAAACAAATTCTGTCTTTCTCATGTGTTTAATGGTTCAGGCTTCGAATGGAATCCCAGGTATATCAAATGTTTAGGCATTCTCTATGCCAATACTATTAGGGAAACTATTAAAATCAACCATGCAGAAATACTTTAAAAAACTCTCCGTCCTCATTGAGGGTTGGTCCCCTCTTTTCATAGCCTGGTGGTGGAGATTAGCCACTATTAAAATGATGCTTCTCCCTATTATTAATTTTTATCTTTCTAGGCTCCCAGTCTCCCTTCTGCTCTCCTTTTTTAGCACCATTAATCATTCTCTAACAAAACTTTTATGGAATAATCATAAAGCTAGGATTTCTCTCTCGTCTTCAACAACCCAAAGATTTGGGTGGAGTTAACTTTCCTAGTATCAAGCCTTATCACTCTGTCTTTACACTGAAACAAATATGGCCCTTTTTTTACTGACTCCCTCCTCCTCCCTTAACAGCTTGGAGTTCATTAGAACACGCACAACTTTTACCCTTTTCATTTCTTACAGCCACCCGATTGTCTCAACCCCCGAAGCGTTTTTCTACCCCCATATTTAATCATTCCAAAGCCCTAGCTTTTTCCTTGTTTCGTTCCCATCTCTCCTTTGATGTTTTTTTTTCTGTCAAACTCCAATGTGGTACAACAAATTCTTTAAGATCAACAATAGAGCACTTTTCTGGAAGGAGTGGATTGATAAAGGCATCATCACTTTTGACCACTTATTGAAGGATAAGACCCCGAGGGACTTCTTAGACATTCATGACTCATTTAACATTTCCAACACACATTCTGTTCAATACCCCTTACTGAAGGACTCTCTGTCTCATATTTTCTCTCAATGTTGCTCTCCTACCACCACCATTTAGGCCTCTCCCTCTCCACTTGACTTTTCTATCCACCTTAAAGCTGCTACCATTTGCAAACTACTCTCCCGACCTTCTGTAGAAAGATCTAAGTCTAAATTAGAACTCTTATGGGAGAAAGATCTAGCCCAGGAGTTTTCATTGCAGACTTGGGATTCTATCTGGTCCAAATACACACCTCTTCACGCTCTGCCAGCACCACACAGGATCTCTATTTTTTCTACAATATACTTTTTCACTTCTTACGAACTGCACAAATTCAGGTTGCTAGAGTCCAAGAAATGCTGGTCTTGCTCATATGAGAATAGTGACTTTTTACATATGTTTTTTCACTGTCCGTTGGTTAAATCTTTATGGTCTTGTATATGGTCAAAACTAAACGACATCCTATCCACAAATTTCCCTTTTGAGATTGTACATATATTTTTGGGAGGTTCCTCACCTTTATGGGATGTTCAATGTTATGTGCGTAAATTTATAGACCTTTACCTAGTCATTTCCTTCCAGATAATCACCACCAACTGGAAGGACACATCGAAATTCTCGTATCACGCGAACTTGCTATGCCATCATCATAGGTTTGTTTATGCCTTCACCACCTCAGTGCCTTTATTAATCAAAAAGGACTTGTTATGGCCACCTTCAACTGCTTTCCTTTCCAAATTTACGCCTTGAGGTACCCTTTTCCCTTTTTAAAGTACCTACGATTAGCTTAAATATTCTTTCCAGTTTTAACTGTTTATAGGAATATTTATCACCGAATATGTACTTATTGCCTTCCCCTCTATCTCCCCCCTCTCTTTCTTCCTTTATTACCCCCTTCCTTTTGAAAACTTTAAAAGACGTTTTTTCACTTTGTATAGTTTTTACTTCCCTCTTTTGAGAATGATTTGTGTCTACGTTACTTTAATATCATCTTATTTTCCATTTATTGACTTATGTCTCTGTAATTATGTTTTACTTTGCTTATCAATTTCAATAAAGCTTTCTAAACTTAAAAAAAAAGTCCAGAGATGTCTCTAATAAAACAAAACAAAAGATTCTGCAGAACTCTCCTGTGAAGGGTCCCTTAAATGTAGTCACCCCTTTCCCCTGTTACCTTAACTCTCATAGTCAGATCTTGCTAAAACCTAAGATTCCTGAAGTAGGCTTAACTTGATTACAACGTGTCAATTACTAAGCAGATTCACAGACCAGCGCCAAAAGAATTAGCAAATTAAAAGATTGTACCTCCTTCTCCCATTACTGTGCCCCTCTTCATGAATTTGTAAGGTACTCAGAATACGAAGATTAAGCTAAACATGAAAAGGGTTTGCTAAATTTCATACAGGTTAGTGATACACACCAAATATATAATTAAATATAATTTTTTTTGGGCTATCTTTAAACTGACCCCTTTTTCATATCTGCCTTGCAATAAACAAATTCTGCACTGGGCTTAACTTGCCATCAACATGTCAAATGTCATGAGGATCATTAACCAACACTGAAGTTAACATGAAACTCAATATAACAAGGGTAAGCTAAACATGATAATTGTCTGCCAGCTTTCATGCAGATCTGTGGTAAGGCACCAAAGTTAGTAGGAATTCCATTTTTGGGTGTATCTCTTTAAATATGCTTGCAATTGAGTGATCCGCATGAAACTATGCATTCCAACAGAAAAATTATTATGCTAAAAGATTTTTAAAAATGCAACCAGATTTGCAAAGTGATATAACATTTCTGAGTAAATTAACACCTTTTGACCCACTACCTGCTTTTTTTGACTGAACAGTCCCTTGATGAATTGCCACCAATTTCAAACTAATAAGAGTGAGCTGAATATGCTAAGGCGCAGATTTAGAATGACTGTCCACCAGGCTAAATAGCTCAATACAAACCTTTCCACTATAGGGAAAAATGTGTCTGTATTGTCTAACATAGGTTTGGTTCTGGAAAAGATATCAAATTATAGATAATATCATTAGCTAAGAATAGACTGAGCTGAATACCCAATGGCCCCTATTTAATGGCATCTGCCCATGATTATGTTTTAATACAATACCTTCTGTAAAAAACAAAATGTTAATTGATGCTCAAACTCATGCCTGTTGCTCAGTTACACATGCCCGGGGACACCTTGGGTGCATGCATTTGAAATAAATTGATAATTTAATTCTCAGGTTTGAAATGACTGACCAGAAAATCTAATTCACATGGCGAGAATGTGGCACGTTGGTGCCGGCCTTCAGATACTTTGAATGGCTGGCAAATTAAGGTGGTGCTTTGAATGAAATACTAACAGCATTAGGAATCGTTTGGACATCCGAGCATCAGCACTCGCTGAGAAGCAAGGTATTTCACTAGTGCATCAAACACAACTTCGAAACTTACAGAATGGATTTACACACAAATATATATATGAAAACACATTATCACTCACTATAAATGTGAGCCCATACATTATCTTACAATACAGTGCTTAAACCTTTTCATATTACACCATTTATATTATGTGAAACCATTGCTTTCATAACAACCATTATAACATCTCAAATGATTTACTTTGTGGCAACACTGTGCAGCATAAAGGCGTGAGTTACAGTTTAAGTAGTGTGGCCAGTGCATTGACAACACTGTTTAGAGGTGCAAGAGGTATAGTAATTTGAAAGTGGTGCATAAATGATAATTTTGAGGTATTACTATCACTTTAGAATTTCGTTTCCCCAACTATAACTAAGTTTTAAAGTTAGTTTTTTTATTGAATATATAATATATATATATATATATATATTTATAAATGGGCCCACGAGTGCAGTGTATTTTCTTTTGGAATTGAGCGTGCTATAAAAATATATATCCTCCTCTGTATTAAGCAAGTTGATCTCGAGCAACCCAAACACAGTTCGTGCTCGAAAAACAGTGCTTCGCCGCGTGCTGAGTTTAATAAAGTTTTTGAGCAGTTCCTCCACAATCAAAGAACTCCACAGGACTCCGGTGCAATTCAAAGGTATTTATTCCACTCTCATCATCAGAAGCATTAACGCCAACTCGTTTCGGTGTTTTCACCCACCTTGGTCACGACGCTGACCCTGAATCATTACAATACTTTTAACTGAACATAAGTAAACATAGTTAAAGGACAAAGTTTTACATCTCAAACGACTGTGAATTCGTCACCATTTTGCAGTGGTTTCAAGAGCATGGAATTTATTCTCAAAATGTGGCTAAAGTTGTACTCATTTGAAGGCTGCCAGTTTGGTCCTCAATATCGAGTGACTTATTATTTTCTTACTGGTTGTTGGATTTGGCCCTTTTGGCAGGTTCACCCCTAAACTTTTTGCTTTTTAATGTGACTTGGTGTTAGTTGTTTTTGGCTCCTGCGCACTTTAACCCTGTATCCCAAGGTAAAGTGTGTGTGCAATCTGAGTGCGTGTGGTGAGATTGGCTTGCTCTCCCATAGGTATGCATGGGGAATGTGTGTTTACATGGTAGTTCCTGATGTGTGGGGAGTGCAAGGGTGAGTTTGGTATGTGTGAACTGGTGAGACTAAATGCTGCACGACGGTGTGAAACAGTCCACCCACGCGGATCAAACAATGGCTCATAAAGTCCAATATTCTCAATGCACAACATGGATCTCACCAAGGGGCGGAAAATGGGTCACGGGGTGAAAAGAATTTCACATATAAATGTACAAAAAACTTTATTTTCTTTTTTTCATATTTTTGTTTGCACACATTTTGTCAAAAACATTAGATAACATGATACATCAATTGATAGATAGATAAAACATACATAAATAAATACACATACTATGAAAACCCCACATCAACCTCTCAACATACATACACTCTCTTCTCATTCAGTCCCACAGAAACATCCACTAATGCACATTCCTCTACGTAATCCCCAGAGTGACACAATAATTGGATCCTGCAGAGTCCAGGAAGGTCGTACGTGCCGGGCACTGACCGGGAGACGGCCAGGAGGAACGGAGTCCCCCGAGAGCAGAGAGCAGCCCGGTAACTCGAGACCGGCTGAGGGGGGCTCCATGTGCTCCGTAGTGCGGCTGGCCCAGGCAGAGTGACCCTGCCTATCTCCAGACCGGGTCCGCCGTTGCGGGCCACTCCGGCGTGGGGGGAACTAGTTGATTTAAGACACCCCAGTGTGGGGGCCCTCAGACAGAGCGGCCCCATCTGCCAGTGGGCCGCTCCTACGAGGCCATAGTTGTTTAGAGGGCCAGAGGAGCCCTTGACCATGCCCCGTGTTGTGCCCCACAGTGTGTGGGGCCATTCTTCTTACCAGCTGCCGCACTTAGCAGCGGGCAGCTGCAACGGTGCCCCTAATTTATTCGGAGGGCCCCCGTGAGGGGTCAGGGGCACAGTAGTGCCAGGGCCCATTGTAAAGCCACAGCTGCACCGCACCAGCGCGAGCAGCTGCACCGTTGCTGCAGAAAGTAATTTAGAGTCCCAGTGAGGGACTCAGGAGGCACACTGGTGCCCATGCCCCCTGCCACAGCTGCCCAGCAATTAGTGGGCAGCTGCAACATTTAGGCTGTGCACATCTTGGTGATATTACAGCTGCCCAGCAAGTAGTGGGCAGCTGCTACATTCAGGCCCCTGTTGCGCACTCTTCTTTGGCTGCCTGCTCAGCCTGCCCTGACTTTTGGACATAGGGCATTGTGCCCTTTGAGAGGCCAGTTGGCCAGGGGTCAGTATCCCATGTGAATTTGGCGCAAGGTGATTGCCTACTGTGTTTGTGATAATAATTGCCTAATGTGATTTATGCGTAATATGCAATGCCTTTATGCCTGTGATACCTCTAACTGCGTTTTCATGATTAGGAGGTTGTTTTGCCTAGCATAGTTTATGCTAGTCAGTTTATGTTTCCCTGCGTGATCTATGCCTAAGGTGATTAGTATAGCGTAGAGCATACCTACCTTTTACCAGTGGTTACTGTTTGTGTCCTACACTTGTTATTTTGTGCTACAATTATTCTGTGTTCTAGAAGTGCTATTTCTACTCAGTGCTATTTCTACCAAGTGCTGTTTCTGACAGTGGCCCACGTGGCCCTGTCTGGTGTAAATAATCTAAATCAAATGCAGGACAGGACACTTGTAACTACGCTACATTAGGTTTCTTAGATAACCCTCATAAACGCTATGTTAGTTTTTATTGCGCTTTATATCATTTTTCCGCCCCACATAAGCGTTGTGGCATTTATCATTGGGTCATCTAGCGTGCTATATGCCACCCTCAAGCCTGAGGCAAACTCTGGTGTGGCGTAGTAGTGTCCTGAGATGTGCGCAGATACCCCCACAGTAAAGGATGTACTTAAAAAACAAACCTACATCCAAAAACTATTTTAATTATAATAGGATGCGGTCTGGTATTAAAATAGATGGGTATGCTCTTAGATCAAGTTACTGGATCTTCGCATATCACTTCACTCACAAAGTCAACATGTTTCTGCTCCTTATTGCCCAGCCGGGTCTATGGAGCATTCGTCAGGACAGACACAACACAAAAAAATTCTACTCACACCTTTTGTGTAGTATTCAGTGGTCTTTTTTGTTACCCACTTTGGTTCAAAATTGTTCGATTCACCTGTAATGAAAATCAGAAAAAACATTTTCTCAATAGCGGGGGTAAACCTTACCATATTTTATATATCTTCCTTTTTAGAAGATTAAGCATTAATTTATGCGTATTTTATTCACATTTTTAGTCTCTATGGGGACCATCATAGCAATCACAAAAGGAGCTTACAAGAGCGAGATCAAACACTACATTTGGCAGATATTTACTAGAAAAGAGGAGGTGGGGGGCAAGTGGTTTCTAATGTTGTCACCCCCTCTATTGTCATCAAATCGATTTTTTATCACATATCGACTTTGCCCATAATTACATGTTCTCATCGAGCTACCTTATGTTAGGCCCCTTTCATATAAGGTCTCTGTTTCATTAACCTATTTCAAGCGCAACTTTAATGTTGATACTCTTACAACGTAACCATTAGAGTACGGAGAGTCTGTGTTACTGGGCTGTTTGTTAACAGGACAAGAGGAACCCCATTGTTATTGTTCCTTAAAATTTAAATTGCACCTTTCGTTTTCACACACAAAAATATATATATCGGTTGTTACCACAATAGATTATTCGTTACTACATTGTCTATCAAGAAAGCGTTAGTGCACTTTAATCATTCCCCCTGCAAACCCGTTTAATTTGTTACCTTTGTAGCGTGAATTTTGCTCGTCCTCAGGGGAGCTGGACTCAAGGTCCCAGGCTGCGAGAAGAGGAGGCAAGAAACAAACTTCCATTAACGTTACCATAAGGACGCCACGATGTCCGTGTAGTCTCAATGCCGCCATTCTCACCCGCAAGGAAATGCGAATTCCGGGTCTAGTGCTGGCTCTGTCCCTGGACGCGGAATCGTCGTCATAATCCTGCTTTTGAGTCTTCACGATGTTAGTAATAGAAAGGGGACAGATTACGTCTATTTTTATGTTCTTAGGTGTAAATGCCGATATTATTAAACTTCCAAGTATCTCATTATTTTGACGCACTCCAGACATATACTATCTTCATTAGTAGGTTTTCTCAATATTTTCTTGTCTATATCCGTCATGACGGCGAAGGCTTGCTGAATTCATATTTTACTTCAGGAGCTGTTTTCTCTGTTAAAAAGCGCTCCGTAATGTTACATAAGTGCTTTTGATCATTTATCCGGGTTCCCTGTATGTTTAACATTTTTGCAAAGCATAATTCTCATCATAGATATAGAGATAGGACTAGCAATGGTATTCAATGTTTCTATATACAATCTCTTTCTGTGGCATACATATAGGGGGTCATTAGGATGGCGGCCGGACTTTGCCCGACCGCCATCATCGTGTTAATCGGGAACGCCCGCCATAAGGGCGGGGGTCCCGTGGGCACTATTAGGATGTGCCCGCCACAGTGGTCCTGTATTTTTAGCATTGTGGCGGGCGGTGCTCTCTGCACCGCCCGCCACAATGCTAAAAAAGCATTTCTGCATTTGCTTAATCAGAGCATCAGGCACCGTGCGGTGCCTGCCGTTTTGATCATGCTAATGCAGTGGGGTACCACAGGTACCCCCCGTGCGCACCCCCTACTCTACTTCACTCTGGGGGCCCACAGGGGGCCCCAGAATGAAGTCCGCCTGCCTTTCCATGGCAGCAATGCCGCCACGGAAAGGCATTGAAAAATGCACATGATAATATGACTGGCGGTGTCTGATAGACACCGCCACCATATTATTCCTTTTCCGCCCCGGCTGCAAGGCGACCAGGGCAGAAAAGCGGCAGACTGTCTTTCCGTCCGCCTAGGTCCCCCCCGCCATACTAATATGGCAGGGGGGGGAAACGTGAGTGGATGGCGGGCAGATTGCCCCCGCCAGGTTGGCGGTGGCCACCGCCAGCCTGGTGGGGGCAATCCGCCCGCCATCATAATGGGCCCCATAGTGTTCATTACCCATGTAATGACTGGTGATCATAATGATTGCTATATGGTTATGCAAACTGATGCCACGGAATGTTATCGTTAAGGCCAAATTGGTGGCTTTTCAGTCTGTCCACCCATCTTTGTTCCTTTTCGTAGAAAGTCTTTTCTGCATTGATGGTTTTCTCTTTCAACATTTTGATCACAGTCCACTTAGGTTCTTCTGCATGGTGGCCGGATTCGACAAAATGGGTTCAAAGTTTAGTTGTGTTCTTCTTCAGTTTATTATTACTTTTATGTTCCCCTATTCTTCATTTTACTTTTCTGCAGGCCATTCCTATGTATTTCTTCCCACAGGGACATGTTATCATATAGATAACGTGCGTCGAGATGCAGTTCGTATGCTGCCTTTGAGTCCAGGTTAATGATTCTGTCAGTTGTAAAGTCTTAGTCGTAGTTGTTAATTTACATACAAGGCAGGTCCCGCATGGGTAGTGTCCTGTCACTGGGGCCATCTCGATACCACTTTTGTGATGTTTCTTTGGACGTGTATGCACAAGTATGTCTTTCAGGTTCCACGTTCGTCTGTTCGCGAATCTGGGTTTTGGCCAATTGAAATTGCCAGTTGCTAATATTCGCCAGTTCTTATTAATTATTTTCTGTACATTGTATGTTGCTGGGGAGTATGTGTGACACATGTCACTAAATCTTGTATGGGTTCCTTCACATTTGTCTCAAGAAGGCATTCCCTCGGGTGATTTTTTGCCCTCTTGCGGCATCTCGATATTGTTGACTGCTTATTATCCCGACTTTGTAGTTTTTTACTTAGTTCTTGTGCTTGTTTTCTGTAATCAATTTCCTGACTGCAATTTCTTTTCAGCCTCAAAAATTGGCTGTAGGGCAGGTTATCCCTAAGAGGTTTTGGATGAAAACTCTTATACGACAAGAGGCTGTTCTTTGCTGTTGGTTTATGGAACGTTTTAGTTTCGACCTGTCCATTTTTATGAAGATCATCAGGTCCAAAAAATCTATGCTGGTGTTATCCGATGTGAAGGTAAATTTCAGCCATTTGTCTCTTATGTTCAGCCAATCAATAAATAGGTTTAGATCTTTGACATTCTTCAAAATCATCAAGATGTCATCTATGTATCGCTTCCAGTATAATAAACCGGAAATGAAAGGATTCGTGTCAGTAAGCACATTGCGAGTTTCAAAATTGCTGACATACAGGCCTGCTACTGAAGGGGCAAAGGCACTCCCCATGGAAGTGCCATGGCTTTGTAAGAAGAGACTCCCAACAAATTCGAAAAAAAATTCAGTCAGTGCCAACCGACAACACTCTAGTACAAAATGTCGCAGTGTCCGGTAATTCCACTCTTCCATAAATAATACATATTCTAGCATTTGTAATGTTTTTTTTTGCGGTAAACATGTGTAGAGTGATTCTATATCGAAACCAACCAGTAACATTGTTTCTTGATCGAAAGGCATATCCTACACTTGATTAAGGAGATCCCGAGTGTCCTTTAAGTAAGTTGGTGTTTTTTGAACCAACGGTTTTAAGAACTGATCTATGAACTTTGACAGAGGTTCTAACATTGAACCTATTCCCGAGACTATAGGACGTCCCGGTGGTGGGGATCTTTTTTTTATGTATTTTTGGTAAGGAATAGAAAAACTGAGTCTTTGGTTCTCTTGTGATTAAGTATTCTGCTTCCTTTTTTGAAATCCAAGCATTTGTTTCTGCTTCATAGACCATCATGGCAATGGAGTTCTGTAGTCTTGGTGTAGGGTCAGAAACAATTTTTTTGTAAAACTTTTCATGAGCAAAGAAGGCTAGACACTGTTGTTTATGCCCTTCCTTTCCTAGGATCACTATGCCCCCGCCCTTATCCGCGGGCTAAATGATAATTTTATCATTTTCTTGCAATTCTTCTAGGGCTCTTCGATCCTTCTATGTTAGGTTTTGAAATGGCTGTTTTACTTCATTGCGCATCTCATCTATGCCCTTCATCAGGGCTTGTTCAAAGGTCTGGATTTCTATGGGGACCGAACTATTAGGTGGATTAAAAGTCGACTTCCTTTTCAAATTCGTATCTCCTTTATTCTCCATCGGTTCAGATCCTGCAAAGTATGCTTTTAGTTTCAGTGTTCGGCAAAATTCCGCCAGTTCACACTTAAGCTTAAATGTATCCAAAGTCGGGGTGGGCACGAATCCAAGTCCTTTGTTTAGGATTTTAGTTTGATCCTCGGACAGAACAATATCAGTTAGATTTACAATCAGTGATTGTTCTTGCTGGTACCTGGTTTCTCTGAGGTCATGCTGCGGGTCAGCATGTTTCTTTGCTGATTTTGCCATGTTAAAGTTTTTAGCCTTCCTCTTTGTTGCTGGCCTCTCGCTAAAAAAGCCTGTTGATTTTGACTTTCCGCTCCAGGCATTGTTAGGCCCACCATGTGAGGCATTTGTTGTATCCCCTGGTTATAGGGATTCATCCATCCTGCGTATTGTGGCATATATGGCTGAAAAAATGGTATTTGATGTCCCGCAAAGTTTTGTCTTGGCCACCTATTTCCTCTCCTCTGACGTTGATGACGATAGTTGTTCCTCACTATTCTTGGGGTTAGGTCATCTGAACCGCTTTCTGAGCCATCTGAAGAATTCCATCCCCCTGATTCCTTGTCAGAGCCTTGGTCAGGTAATGTAAATTCTTCTTTCGAATAAGGATGCATTTTCTCTTGGCTGAATCGTTTTAGATCTTTGCCCAATTTTTTAAGTTTACTCTGCATTAAGTGTTCTTGTGTGTCCTCCATCTCTATATTAACTTCATCAAGCCGTTTTTTATGTACTGAAATATGTATTCCTTTTTTTCAGTTCATTTTCGCATGTTTGGATTTGGACAAGTAGTGCTTCTGATAACCTCTTCGCTGTTTTAACTATTAACACTAGATAGTCCAGCGTGCACTTCCACGAAATAGATGACCAATCACGCCGGAAGGCCAGGTCGTGCAAAAAGATTCTTGGAGGGTTATTGACCCACAAGCCCCTTGGTGCTGATTTTGATCTAAAATATTCAGTCATTATTATGCCATGAATAGCCGTTCTGATTTGTTCTTGCTTCTTTTCAGTTAAAGTTTCCCAGTCATCCGTCTGTGCTAGAACTTGAGTCAGATCGGCATTCTTCAATAGCGGTTGAGCCGCTAAGATCTCACTGATGTCATTCTCCGTGTAACTCAAACCACAAATATATTCCATAGTGCTTTTATTGTGAATTCTCTTTTGCCACACACTTTTGCAGCCAATATATTCTCCCGCAGCTGTGCGCTGCCTTTATGTACTTCTGATCAAAGATAGGGAGGAGGAATTGTTGTCCAATCAATTCCCCAGGTTAGATATCTAAATCAAATGCAGGACAGGACACTTGTAACTACGTTACATTAGGTTTCTTAGATAACCCTCATAAACGCTATGTTAGTTTTTGTTGCGGTTTATATTGTTTTTCCGCCCCACATAAGCGTTGTGGCATTTATCATTGGGTCATCTAGCGTGCTATATGCCAGCCGCAAGCCTGAGGCAACCTCTGGTGTGGCGTAGTAGTGTCCAGAGATGTGCGCAGATACCCCCACAGTAAAGGTTGTACTTAAAAAACAAACCTACATTCAAAAACTATTTTAAATATAACAGGATGCGGTCTGTTATTAAAATAGATGGGTATGCTCTTAGATCAAGTTACTGGATCTTCGCATATCACTTCACTCACAAAGTCAACATGTTTCTGCTCCTTATTGCCCAGCCGGGTCTATGGAGCATTCGTCAGGACAGACACAACACAATAAAATTCTACTCACACCTTTTGTGTAGTATTCAGTGGTCTCTTTTGTTACCCACTTTGGTTCAAAATTGTTCGATTCACCTGTAATGAAAATCAGATAACACATTTTCTCAATAGCGGGGGTAAACCTTAGCATATTTTATATATCTTCCTTTTTAGAAGATTAGGCATTAATTTATGCGTATTTTATTCACATTTTTAGTCTCTATGGGGACCATCATAGCGAGTCACAAAAGGAGCTTACAAGAGCGAGATCAAACATTACATTTGGAAGGTATTTACTAGAAAAGAGGAGGTGGGGGGACAAGTGGTTTCTAATGTCACCAATTCCTCCTCCCTATCTTTGATCAGAAGTACATAAAAGCAGCGCACAGCTGCGGGAGAATATATTGGCTGCAAAAGTGTGTGGCAAAAGAGAATTCACAACCAAAGCACTATGGAAGATATTTGTAGTTTGAGTTACACGGAGAATGACATCAGTGAGATCTTAACGGCTCAACCGCTATTGAAGAATGCCGATCTGACTCAAGTTCTAGCACAGACGGATGACTGGGAAACTTTAACTGAAAAGAAGCAAGAACAAATCAGAACGGCTATTCATGGCATAATATGACTGAATATTTGAGATCAAAATCAGCACCAAGGGGCTTGTGGGTCAATAACGCTCCAAGAATCTTTTTGCACGACCTGGCCTTCCGGCGTGATTGTCATCTATTTCGTGGAAGTGCACGCTGGACTATCTAGTTATAATAGTTAAAACAGCGAAGAGGTTATCAGAAGCACTACTTGTTCAAATCCAAACATGCGAAAATGACCTGAAAAAAGGAATACATATTTCAGTATATAAAAAGCGACTTGATGAAATTAATAAAGAGATGGAGGACACACAAGAACACTTAATGCAGAGTAAACTTAAAAAATTGGGTAAAGATCTAAAAAGATTTAGCCAAGAGAAAATGCATCCTTATTCGAAAGAAGAATTTACATTACCTGACCGAGGCTCTGACAATGAATCAGGGGGATGGAATTCTTCAGATGGCTCAGAAAGCGGTTCTGATGACCTAACCCCAAGAAGAGGGAGGAACAAATATCATCATCAAGTCAGAGGAGAGGAAATAGGTGGCCAAGACAAAACTTTGCGGGACATCAAATACCATTTTTTCAGCCATATATGCCACCATACGCAGGATGGATGAATCCCTATAACCAGGGGATACAACAAATGCGTGACATGGTGGGCCTAACAATGCCTGGAGCGGAAAGTCAAAATCAACAGGATTTTTTAGCGAGAGGCCAGCAACAAAGAGGACGGCGAAAAACTTTAACATGGCAAGATCAGCAAAGAAACATGCTGACCCGCAGCATGACCTCAGAGAAACCAGGTACCAGCAAGAACAATCACTGATTGTAAATCTAACTGATATTGTTCTGTCCGAGGATCAAACTAAAATCCTAAACAAAGGACTTGGATTCGTGCCCACCCCGACTTTGGATACATTTAAGCTTAAGTGTGAACTGGCAGAATTTTGCCGAACACTGAAACTAAAAGCATACTTTGCAGGATATGAACCGATGGAGAATAAAGGAGATACGAATTTGAAAAGGAAGTCGACTTTTAATCCACCTAATAGTTCGGTCCCCATAGAAATCCAGACCTTGGAACAAGCCCTGATGAAGGGCATAGATGAGATGCGCAATTAAGTAAAACAACCATTTCAAAACCTAACAAAGAAGGAACCAAGAGCCCTAGAAGAATTGCAAGAAAATGATAAAATTATCATTAAGCCCGCGGATAAGGGTGGGGGCATAGTGATCGTAGGAAAGAAAGGGTATAAACAACAGTGTCTAGCCCTCCTTGCTAATGAAAAGTTTTACAAAACAATTGTTTCTGACCCTTCACCAGGACTACAGAACTCCATTGCCATGATGGTCTATGAAGCAGAAACAAATGCTTGGATTTCAAAATAGGAAGCAGAATACTTAATCACAAGAGAACCAAAGACTCCGCTTTTCTATTCCTTACCAAAAATACATAAAAACAGATCCCCACCACCGGGACGTCCTATAGTCTAGGGAATAGGTTCAATATTAGAACCTCTGTCAAAGTTCGCAGATCAGTTCTTAAAACCTTTGGTTCAAAAAACACCAACTTACTTAAAGGACACTCGGGATCTCCTTAATCAAGTGTCGGATATGCCTTTCGATCAAGAGACAATGTTACTGTTTGGTTTATATATAGAATCACTCTACACCAGTTTACCGCAAAAAGAAACATTACAAATGCTAGAAGATGTATTATTTATGGAAGAGTGGAATTACCGAACACCGCGACATTTTGTACTAGAGTGTTGTCGGTTGGCACTGACTGAATTTTTTTTCGAATTTGATGGGAGTCTCTTCTTACAAAGCCATGGCACTTCCATGGGGAGTGCCTTTGCCCCTTCAGTAGCAGGCCTGTATGTCAGCAATTTTGAAACTAGCAATGTGCTTACTGACACAAATCCTTTCATTTCCAGTATATTATACTGTAAGCGGTACATAGATGACATCTTGATGATTTGGAAGAATGACAAAGATCTAATCCTATTTATTGATTGGCTGAACATAAGAGACAAATGGCTGAAATTTACCTTCACATCGGATAACACCAGGATAGATTTTTTGGACCTGACGATCTTCATAAAAAATGGACAGGTCCAAACTAAAATGTTCCATAAACCAACGGCAAAGAACAGCCTCTTGTCATATAAGAGCTTTCATCCAAAACCTCTTAGGGACATCCTGCCCTACAGCCAATTTTTGAGGCTGAAAAGAAATTGCAGTCAGGAAATTGATTACAGAAAACAAGCGCAAGAACTAAGTAAAAAACTACAAAGTCAGGATTATAAGCAGTCAACAATATCGAGATGCCGCAAGAGGGCAAATAATCAAGCGAGGGAATGCCTTCTTGAGACAAATGTGAAGGAACCCATACAAGATTTAGTGACATGTGTCACAACATACTGCCCAGCAACATACAATGTACAGAAAATAATTAATAAACCCAGATTCGCGAACAGACGCACGTGGAACCTGAAAGACATACTTGTGCATACACGTCCAAAGAGAACATCACACAAGTGGACAAGTAAGGGATATCGAGATGGCCCCAGTGACAGGACACTACCCATGCGGGACCTGCATTGTATGTAAATTAACAACTACGACTAAGACTTTACAACTGACAGAATCATTAACCTGGACTCAAAGGCAGCATACGAACTGCAACTCGACGCACGTTATCTATATGATAACATGATAACATGTCCCTGTGGGAAAAAATACATAGGAATGACCTGCAGAAAAGTAAAATTAAGAATAGGGGAACATAAAAGTAATATTAAACTGAAGAAGAACACAACTAAACTTTGTACCCATTTTGTCGAATCCGGCCACAATGCAGAAGAACTTTAGTGGACTGTGATCAAAATGTTGAAAGAGAAAACCATCAATGCAGAAAAGACCTTGTATGAAAAGGAACAAAGATGGGTGGACAGACTGAAAACCCACCAATTTGGCCTTAACGATAACATTCCGTGGCATCAGTTTGCATAACCACATAGCAATCATTATGATCACCAGTCATTACATGGGTAATGAACACTATATGTATGCCACGGAAAGAACTTGTATATAGAGACATTGAATACCATTGCTAGTCCTATCTCTGACGAGAATTATGCTTTGCAAAAACGTTAAAGAGACTGGGAACCCGGATAAATGATCAAAAGCACTTATGTAACATTATGGAGCGCCTTTTAACAGAGAAAACAGCACCTGAAGTGAAATATGAATTTAGCAAGCCTTCGCCGTCATGCCGGATATAGACAAGAAAATATTGAGAAAACCTACTAATGAAGATAGTATATGTCTGGAGGGCGTCAAAATAATGAGATACTTGGAAGTTTAATAATATCGGCATTTACGCCTAAGAACATAAAAATAGACGTAATCTGTCCCCTTTCTATTACTAACATCATGAAGACTCAAAAGCAGGATTATGACGACGATTCCGCGTCCTGGGGCGGAGCCAGCACTAGACGCGGAATTCGCCTTTCCTTGCGGGTGAGAATGGTGGCATTGAGACTACACGGACATCGTGGCGTCCATATGGTAACGTTAATGGAAGTTTGTTTCTTGCCTCCTCTTCTCGCAGCCTGGGACCTTGAGTCCAGTTCCCTGAGGACGAGCAAAATTCACGCTACTAAGGTAACAAATTGAACGGGTTTGCAAGGGGCCTGAAGTAAAATGCACTAACGCTTTCTTGATAGACAATGTACTAACGAATAATCTATTGTGGTAACAACCGATATATATATTTTTGTGTGTGAAAACGAAAGGTGCAATTTAAATGTTAAGGAACAATAACAATGGGGTTCCTCTCGTCCTGTTAACAAACAGCCCAGTAACACAGACTCTCCGTACTCTAATGGTTACGTTGTAAGAGTATCAACATTAAAGTCGCGCTTGATATAGGTTAATGAAACAAAGACCTTATATGAAAGCGGCCTAACATAACGTAGCTCGATAAGAACATGTAATTGGGCAAAGTCGATATGTGATGAAAAAACAATTTGATGACAATAGAGGGGGTGACAACATTAGAAACCACTTGTCCCCCCACCTCCTCTTTTCTAGTAAATACCTGCCAAATGTAGTGTTTGATCTCGCTCTTGTAAGCTCCTTTTGTGACTCGCTATGATGGTCCCCATAGAGACTAAAAATTTGAATAAAATACGCATAAATTAATGCCTAATCTTCTGAAAAGGAAGATATATAAAATATGCTACGGTTTACCCCCGCTATTGAGAAAATGTGTTATCTGATTTTCATCACAGGTGAATCGAACAATTTTGAAGCAAAGTGGGTAACAAAAAAGGCCACTGAATACTACACAAAAGGTGTGAGTAGAATTTTGTTGTGTTGTGTCTGTCCTGACGAATGCTCCATAGACCCGGCTGGGCAATAAGGAGCAGAAACATGTTGACTTTGTGAGTGAAGTGATATGCGAAGATCCAGTAACTTGATCTAAGAGCATACCCATCTATTTTAATACCAGACCGCATCCTATTATAATTAAAATAGTTTTTGGATGTAGGTTTGTTTTTTAAGTACAACCTTTACTGTGGGGGTATCTACGCACATCTCTGGACACTACTACGCCACACCAGAGTTAGCCTCAGGCTTGAGGCTGGCATATAGCACGCTAGATGACCCAATGATTAATGCCACAACCATTATGTGGGGCGGAAAAACGATATAAACTGCAACAAAAACTAACATAGCGTTTATGAGGGTTATCTAAGAAACCTAATGTATATGTTGTGACTACATTTACAGCAGCTTAGCTAATTTGCATGTGTCTGTGTGTATGGAACCTGGGAGTGCATGATGACAGCGTGGAATGTTGGTATGCCTGGGACTGGAGGAGTGACAGTTGGAATGAGTGGGTGAGCTATGAAGATCAGCTCCTGGTGGGGCCTTGTACTAGCTTGGATTTACTTTATACCATCTTGAATTGATCCTGTAACCAACATGCATTGATCCTGTAACAACTTAATAAATCTCTACTTAAATCTACCTTATGACTACCATTATACTTCATAACATTGGCGACGATCTGGCGAAGAAACCCTGGCTACCTGAGGTATGAGACTATTTATATACTAAATAAGGATCAATATAAAGAAACCTCTTAATGAAAATTATAATTAAAATAGGAGAAGAACGCCCACTTGCCCCACCAGTGTCCACAATCATCAGGACAACCTGCGTAAGCGTTTTTTTACTCCTTACATGCATTAACTTAAAGGAAGAGGTTAAGCATTTCAAAGTAATTCATTAAAAGCAACTTGTTCTACAAGCATTAAGAAAGAGAGACATTGTGCTAATGAGACAACGTGTCTGCCTTGTGCCCTGAGTGAACAGCGTTATGAGGAAACGAAACAGCGTTATGAAAACTGTCCTAACGGTCTGAAAAGGCCCTATTTTCATTCGTGCATTCTCAATGAATTACAGTGTCCATTACCGGACACCCAGGAACCGATGTTTTGTCTCTAAAGCCTTTAATGACACAAGGAAGTCTGTTCTGCAACAAGAAAAGTGACATTAAGGTTAAGTGACATTTTGGAGAGAGACATCCAATTTTGTGGCTGTACATTTAAAGTGAACTTTCATACTGCTTTGCTCAGTGAGTCTACATTGGAAGAGGCTGGCAATATGTACGTCAAGGCATCAATGGATGTTCAAAGAGATTTGCTGTGACTGACAACGTTATTGCTTTAATTAAATGACGATTTGGGCACAATTTCAGTCCTGTGTGGAAGACGCTTTGTTTTAGGTATGAGCAATGTATATTTATTTGTCTTGCCAATAAACCTGGATTCGTGGAAGCAAGGATTTCTGAAGTGTTTTTAATTACTTTATTTCAATGGTGAAAGCAACGTTAAAAGTCGTTACCTTCAAAGTAGGCTTGAGCGATCTGTTCCTCTATTCTTCTCGAGCCGATTGTGTCCCACGTCACTGGTTGCAGCATCGTTCTTCACGTTATTCCTGTGAGCCCAACTTTCAGCTGAAAGCACGTAAATACGACGTTTGCAGCCATTTTAGATAACACTACCATGCCACGGAAGATCTTTGGATTAACAACTTGGGTCGGAGCTTCCTCTTGAGTTTTTCTTTGATTTTATCATTTTTGGGAATATTTTGTTTTAAAGTATGCTGTGCGATACAAAAGACAAACTGCCACACTGGTAAATATTGAATTTATTCAAAAGGAATAGTTATTTGGCTTCAGCGGGAAAAAAACGAGTGTTTTTTATTAATTTCTTCCTCCGAACAACTTCATCTTTTTGGCACTGTAACAGTCATCAATAACAAATTGAAAAGGAATGAACATGAACAGTTTTTCGATCTACTAAACTAGGTCATACTGCCATCTACTGGATTAAATTGGTATTTATTTTGTAGTTCTTCATTGACTGTTCTAATGTTTCTTGGAGCTTCTACTTAGTTAAAGGCTGTACTGCTTATGATAATTTTTTACAACGGTTTAAGTAAAGTTAATATATTCTAATGACATAAGCAACAATTTCAGTAACACTATTAATTTTTTAATTATTCTTGTAGCAGTTTAAATTAGACTATATTATTGCGATAAATTATACAGCAGTGTAGTTAATTTATACAGCAGTTTAAGTATGACTCATTTATTTATAGAGATATAAGCAGCAATTTTAGTAAGTCTGTTTTAATATATTAGTATTAATTCTTGCAGCAATTTAAACAACTGTTGATTTATTTATAGTGATATACAGGTGTTTGAGTGAGATTGTTACACCTTAAAATGTTTTAAGCAACAATTTATTTAAGTCTGCTATGCGTAAAGTGATTCATGCAGTAATTTATGTGTTTCATGCAGCAATTTAGTAAGACTGCTATACATTTATAATTATTTATACAGCATTTCAGTAAGTCTGTAATACTTATAGTGATTTTTACAGCATTTCAGTAAGACTGTAATATTTATGTGATTCATGCAGCCATTAAGAAAGACTGCTATACTACATTTAAAATTATTTATACAGCATTCCAGTAAGTCTGTAATATTATTAATATTGATAGTGATTTTTACAGCATTTCAGTAAGACTGTAATATGTATGTGATTCATGCAGCAGTTCAATAAGACTGCTATACTACGTTTAGAATTATTTATACAGCACTTCAGTAAGTCTTTAATATTTATAGTGATTTATTCAGCATTTCGGTAAGACTGTGTATTTATAATTATTTATGCAACATTTATTTTGGTTATTCACACTTCTATTATGTGTTACGTGGTACATATTTTGTGTGAGTTACTTAATTTTCTCTTTAGACCATCTTGGTATTGCTGACGCTCTAAGTTTATATGGTTGTTTTTTTGTCATAGGGTAGTAGTATTTATGAGCTGGTCTCTATACTCTTGAACTAGTCTGCAGTGTGGGTTGTGCGCACATCCTTTTCACTGTTTTCACACTACCTATGTAAACTTTGTGTCTACATTACTTTGTACTCACCTGTACCCGTTTTATGGTGTGTTTAGTTTAGATCTGCACACGTTATTTTATTATTACTTTCTATCTTTCTCTATATTTTTATGATGTTCCCTAGGGAAGGGGTGGTGTGTCTCACTACGTCTTCTTGTTAGCATCCTGTTAGCAACCATTCATTTACATCCTGTTCCTAGTATGAACTTTAGTATGTACTTTTTCTGACTGTTTTTATCTTTGGCTTTCTGCTCTTTTCTTTATTATTCGTTGTAACTTTTTATTTATTTGTTCTCTTTGTCTCCTTAAGGAAAGAGGATATGTTGTGACTACATTTACAGCAGCTTAGCTAATTTGCATGTGTCTGTGTGTATGGAACCTGAGAGTGCATGATGACAGCGTGGAATGTTGGTATGCCTGGGACTGGAGGAGTGACAGTTGGAATGAGTGGGTGAGCTATGAAGATCAGCTCCTGGTGGGGCCTTGTACTAGCTTGGATTTACTTTATACCATCTTGAATTGATCCTGTAACCAACATGCATTGATCCTGTAACAACTTAATAAATCTCTACTTAAATCTACCTTATGACTACCATTATACTTCATAACAGTAACGTAGTTACAAGTGTCCTGTCCTGCATTTGATTTAGATATCTAACCTGGGGAACTGATTGGACACCAATTCCTCCTCCCTATCTTTGATCAGAAGTGGTGTAAATAATCCCCAGTTGGCACAGTGTAATTGTGTGATTATGATCTAATGTGTTTATGGTAATACAAAGGCTATTTTTATATATACCCTTGTGTGGAGTTCCTTTTTGTGGTGTGCCTAGTGTGTCGCTGCTGTGTGTGTGTTGCGCAAATGCTTTACACATTGCCTCCGGGATAAGCCTTACTGCTCGTGCCAAGCTGCCAAGGGGGTGAGCAGGGGTTATCTTTGCATGTAACTCCCTTGCCCTAACTAGAGTGGTGGTTTCTGCCTGGCTTTGGCGCAAGCCTTAGCCAACCAGAAATCCCATTTCTAACACTGGTATATTTGCATACTTGTGAAAATAACAAAATATAATCAGATATTGATATTCACAATAGTTCTCACATATGCTACAATACTTTATGACATATTAGCATACATTTCATTGTTTCGCCCCAGTGGGCTTAGTTAACCAAATTAGAAATTAAAAGGATACCTTTGGCTAGTGTCCCTGGATATATAATAACAAACCATTATCTTCCTGAAAAACAATTGCCGTCATTGTTTTGCCGTAGCGCACATTCCGCCGCGGTGTGGCAGAATTTGACGCATGCGCATATCGGCCCGACAGACACCCACACTGTGACGTCGGACGGCCCATGGAAATGGATAACAGTTTACATTCTCTTATTAGTAGCCAGCTAGCATATTGTCCACCTTTACTATAATTCATCTACTGATGTACTGCCTTGGTTATGAAAATAATGTCCCAGCAAATGAGAAAACATCACAGCACTTTCCAGCGACCCGATGTCGGTGAAAGAGATAATGACAAAGGAAACATGTAATTTATGGCTGCCTTCAATTACATCAATCCCTTGGATTAGTTTCATAACAGAAAATACAGGGAAATAGGATTAGTAGGGAACTCCACTCAGCCAACTGCAAAAAAGAAACAGAATCACGTCTAGTTAATCCTCACACTGATTATGGAAAGTGGACAATATGGCCAAACAGCTCCATGGAATAATGCAAGTTACCTAATAAATTTACTTCCATATGCATTAAAAATACAATGCACTTCAAAAGCTATAACACATTCACTATTAAGGCTAGAATATTAAAATGTAACGTTGTTAATACATATAAGAGGAATCAAAACAACACACTGAAATTAAATGAAATTTAGCATTAAGACTTCACAACACCTAAATGTCATGATGGTAGGGTTTATTAAAAACAACTTTAACCAGGCGTTGCAAATACAAATTAGTACTCGACGTACATAAGATGCATTCATGCAAATAAATAAATGCTACAGAGAAAAGTTATAATGGTATTGCAACTAAATATATGATTTACAAAAAAGTAGCCTGTCATGGTTATTGAAGATGGCAGTGGTATTGGGGACTCCATGCTTTCCAAATTTAGCAAAGTGTTTAGTGGACAAATTGGTAATTACAAAGGTTTTACTCATCTCATTTTATTGAAAGAAAACGCTAATCCTAAGGTTCACAGAGTTAGAAACATTCCAATAATATTACGCAAAGAGGTGGAAAATGAATTGGATAAACTTGTTAAACAAGATATAATTGTACCTATTGAATCATCCGAATGGATTTCACCAGTAGTTGTGGCTAGACGCACTAATGGTAAAATCCGTTAATGCATAGACCTTCGTTACCTAAATGAAAATATTGTTATTGATAAGTTTCCCTTACCGAAAATTACTGAAATGTTGTCCTTAGTAAAAGATGCTAAAATCTTTTCTACAATTGATTTGTCATTGGCTTATCATCAGATTTCCTTAGAAGATGAAAGCAAACATCTTACTGCTTTTATTACACCTATGGGGTGTTTTCAGTTTAAAAGAATGCCCTTTGGTTTGGCATCTGTCGCCGCCATTTTTCAACAAATCATGCATCAACGTTTTGGTAAACATCCTAAAATTAGATTCTTCCAAGATGATATCCTCATTTTTGGAAAAGATCAAGGCGAGCATGATTCTGTTCTAAATGAGGTGTTAAGTACTTTGGAGGAGGAAGGTTTGACCGTGGAACATTCCAAGTGTAAGTTTGCTGTTAAGTCTGTTACTTACCTTGGTCACGTTTTGTGTGCTGGTGGTGTTGCTACCAAACCCAAGTTGGTTGACGCTATCAAGAATGCCCCTCCTCCATCTAACAAAGATGAAATTAGATCTTTTTTAGGGATGGTGGAATTTTATTCTAAATTTGTCCAAGGCTTTTTGAGTAAGGTGTTCAATATCAGACAACTTCTTAAGTCCAATGTTAGGTTCTTTTGGTCTGAGGTGTGCGAAAACGAGTTTAACTCTATTAAAGAAGCTATTATCCATGCTCCTGTCCTATCTCCTTTTGATTTGGATAGGAAATCTATTATTACAGTTGACGCTAGTAATAAAGGTTTAGGGGGTGTCCTGTCTCAGATTGATGAGTGTGGCAAAGAATGCGTGATTGTCTATGCTTCTAGGGCACTTACTCCTCCAGAGTGTAAGTTTTCGGTCATAGAGAAAGAAACTTTGGCAGTAGTTTGGGTTTTGGAACATTTCAGAAGTTTTGTGTGGGGTAAGGAATGTACCGTCAGGTCGGACCATAAACCTTTGATTAAACTTTTGACTACGGAAGGTTTATTTAAGGCATCTGCTAGGATTGCAAGAATGTCTATGCGGTTACAGGAATATATTAACAAAATTGAATACGTTCCAGGTAAAAACAATGTTTTAGCAGATTTTTTATCTCCCATGCCATCTGAATTGCAGGATTGTGAAAGTAATGAGTGGGATTCTTTACAAGTAGCTTTAATTCATGATGACATCCAATTTTGTATTGAAAAAGGAAAATGGATTGAGGAATATCTTAAGGAGAATGCTTTGGTCTTACTTATTTCTTTTATTCAGGATGGTTGGCCAGATAAGTCTAAATTAGTCCAGGATCTTAAAACTTTTTGGGAAGTTAAAAATGAACTTTCTGTAGTGGATGATACTGTTTTCAGAGGTGATAAGGCTATTCCTCCCTCTTCCTTAAGAGATTCCATTTTAGAATTATGCCATGAAGATCATTGTGGAATAGTTAAGACTAAGCAGAATGTTAAGAAATGGTATTGGTGGCCTGGTATGGATGTTAATGCTGAGAGGGTAGTTTGGGACTGTGTTGTTTGTGCCAACTCGGATAAGGCTGTTATAACGTTAAGACCTAATATGTGTGAACCAATTGTTCCTGACCGGCCTTGGCATACTATTGCTATTGACATCATGGGTCCTATTGCTCAGAATTCAAGGTATATTATATCAGTTATTGATATTTTTTCTATATGGCCATGCATCACTATTGTCGACAAGGTTGACTCAGCTGCTGTTTTACAATTTTTGGACCATGTTTTTATAGAGGAAGGCCTTCCTGTTCAAGTTATCAGTGATAATGGTGTACAATTTGTTTCCAAATTAACTAAGTCTTATTTTGAAAGAGTTGGTGTTAAACACAGAACCACTTCTTTGTACCACCCTAGTGGTAATGGCATGTGTGAGAGGTTTAATAAGGTTCTTAAAAGTGCCATTCAAATTGCTGGGGTTAATGGTAGCAATTGGGAACTTCAAGTATTTAAAGCAGTTTGGACTTACAGAACTAATTTTCACGAGGCTTTGAAAATGTCTCCTTTTGATATCATGAGAGGACGCAGTTCTAGAACTAAGTGTAATCCTGATTGGTTGCATAGAAATACGTGTCATGATATTTGTGTGGACTCAGTCAGGAATAATATCCTTGAGAAACATTTACAGTATAAATGTACTTTTGATAACAAGTTTGGAGGAGGTTGTGCTGATGTCAAAGCTGGGTTAAGGTTAAAAAACCTTGGAAGGTTCGTAAGGGAGAGTCTCAATATTCTCAACCACTTAAGAACAAGAAGGTTTTACGTAATGCAGTTCTTTTGAGTGATGGGAAGGTATGGAACGTTAGGAGAATTGCTATTTATAGGGGTAGCAATAAATCCCACCCTCGTCGCCAATTGTAAAGTCAGGAGACTGATAATTTAAGTAGAATAAGATTTATTGCAAAAACACAGGAGCAAGGTAGGACACAGCCTACACAGGTCTTCTCCCACAGCAACTGTCCCTTAGCTACCTGCATAGAATGTTGAAACAATGGCAGAGAGATAGAAGCTTGAAGGAAAACAGTTCCAAAGAATAACAAAACATATGATCAAAACACAACATAGCCCTTATGTAAAACAGCACTCGAAGAACTGTAAGAGTTGTCCAGTCACTCCAAAGATTTAAATAACTTTCTCCTAACTAACACATACGCCATCAAAGAACAAAGATTATAGTCCTGTACACTGTAATCCTTCCCCAGGTAACAACACATACGGACTGATTAAAAGTTGAAGAGTTTTTTATTCCCCCCTGAGAAATAACGACACCACAGGGTACGTAATTTAATGGCTGGGATAAATAACACCTATTTTGATTTTATGGGGACTTTGGTGTTGATCGCACCAAAATCTGCTAGATACTGTAAATACCATATATTTTCCCTGTTCATTTTTGGTATCTCTATCCTGCTGAAATTTAAGGAATGTTAGGTTGTTTAACACATCTGATCTATCGGATGCGGTAAGGAAAACCAAACTCGTAATACCGTCCTATGTGTAAATAGAGTTTTACGCACAAAACGGAGTTAGCCGCCCAACTTGTAATTAGAGCCTTAGAATGTCCAGTAAAAGTGTACAGACAGAAATTCTTGCACTGAAAGAGAGTACACCCAGGTTATGCCAGGTTATAAAGAACACCCCCACTTACATAGTACTGCATGCAACAAGTAGGCTAATGCAGTATATACATGACACTACCAGTACCGAATGTCAAACAAATGTGGAACCAAAACCACTTACCAACTTGTGTGTAAGTCTACCTCCTACTCTTAATTAAAAGTGTTGAAAACCAGATAGACAGTGTGTCTCTAGGTCGGACCTGAAAATGCAGAGAACATTTTAAGAAAACCCCACCCATTGAATGTGTGCTGTAAATTGCAGCATATATAACATTTGTGAAATGTTTGGAGAAATAAAAACATTTCTCTAACCTTGAGCCTCTTCTTAATGTGTTACTTTAATGCAAAGTCGGTTCATATTTGATCTGTGCATCAAAAGTATGGGGGCTTGAGATGTAACGCTGATGTAAAGTGGAGCACATCAACACATAGCACGATTTGATCTGAAAAAGGGCCCCTTTCCAGCAAAAAAGACCTCACACCCTGGAAAGTAAATACCCTAGCAAGATTTTGCACTGCTTTGTGTCACTTTGCGTGACGCCATTGCTAATCACCACCAATCTCTTCTCATCTGAGCACTGAAGCCACCATCGACTGTCAGGAAGAACATGGTTCTTCTTCCCCATCCTTGCATCTTTAACAGTGACCATCAATAGGCATTCTAGAATGTTTGTTTGAAGAAATAAGCTGGAGTTTTGAAATCTGTTGAGACATCATTGACTGGATGGACCCTTTAAACCATATCTAGTTTTTAGTGTTGTTGCCTGTAGATAATGGACAATGCTGCTGCTTTTAGTTTTGGGTTCCCAAAGATGAGGATCAGAGAGTTAAGAGAGGGATATGAAACCCCTATATACATAGAAAAATATAATAGGACAGAGTCATAAACTGAACCATTATCCAGCACACCAAGAAAAGTAGACAGGACAAAACAGATGTGCAGGGCTAACAAGGACAGGATGGTTTTGGCTGCCCTGATGTGGGCCTCCATGCTGGGACCTGCAGTGAACCCAGTGCTGTGCTGCTGCATCTGTCTGGTATGTCTGTAGAGAGATATGAGGACCAGCACAAGTGAGATTACTATCATTACCAGAGGCACAAAACAAAACATAATGGACACCAATAGCTTGTGGGAAAGATGGAATTCATATTCTGTGACTTGAATGGTGATGTTTTTTACTGTAGAGATTTCTTTAACCTGTTCTTCAAGTTGCGAGATTCCGGAGACAGCTATGGCCAGTGATGCCAGCACAGACCCCAGGAGGAGCCAGTGCATCACACCAGGGATGCCCATCTTTAGGCGTGTGAAAAGCACATGTGAGAAGTTGGCAATCTTAATGCAGTAGAAGACACAGAGCCAGGTGTTGATCCAGAAGCTGGTGAAAAGCCAGAAGGGGCAGAGGATGGAGAGGCTTTTGCAGACATTGTCTCTGATGTACACCTCCCTCCAGAGGAAGCGGAGCAGGTATTCACCCGATGTACACATTTGTATACAGATATTGGCAAGTGCTAGTCCCAGCAGCAGGAGATCAGTTGATGGTGGCAAATGTCTGCTGCCAACCCACTGAATGGAGATCACAGATACCACAAATGCATTGGTGAGGGTGCCCGGCAGCAACAGAATACAAATAAATACCACAGAGAAAACCTGAAGTGGAGGCATCCTGAACAGTTCACAGCATCGGAGGGACTCCTCTTCTCTGCTGGTCCTCTGTTTGAGGCTGGATATGCTGTCCTTACTTTTTTAGATGTTTCCTGTCCACTGATTCTGTCAATCCTGTGGTTGCCTAATAAGTGTTTCCAGCAATCATCTTCAAAAGAACGCTTGTGTTTGCATGGTGTGGACATCCTTTAAAGCAACTCCATCCATCTGGGTGCACTCAGGATTACAAGGCTGCATCCTATTTTAATGTTGTGATACAAGTGGCCAGAATGGTTAGTCCTATTTTATTCAGAACAGTGGGCAATGGATTGCTCCCCTCTGTTCCCACCACAAAAGGCTCTCTTCTTGTTTAGTCAAAAGAGAGAATTACATTTAGAGGCGTTGAGGTCTTTGGAAAGTTAGTTCATTTTTTTGTGCATTGACTCTCCAGTGTCCTATAACGTATCTAGACTGGAGGTGAGGTGCTGGATTGTTCTCTTTTTCCCTGACTGTATTAGCCTGTCCATCCCATTGGTTTCCTCCTTTCTATTAACCACGCCTCCCTAGTGTGTCCGGCTATGTCTGTTTCACCTCTTTCCCTTTCTTCACCTTGCGTTTTATCCAACCATGCTGCATCCATATTGCATCACCCAAAGACTTCGCTTCCAGCAAAACTCAGGAGCCCAACTAGCAGTTGAGCAATCAGATGAAGAAGATCTCAGAGAGTGATACAGACATTACCCTGCTAGGATGGACCTGGGCGGACAGTGCTTGGGTGTGAAGCACTAGGTATGACCTCATTCATACACGTGCAAGGTGTATAATATATCCAGTGGTGATGCGCTGCATCTATCATTCACATTCATCTGACCTGCTGCCATAGCAACAGCTACTATGCAAAATGTTATTAGGTGTAACTGAATATCTTAAAGATTTACCTATTGCCAAAGCTACTTGTTTGTGACAGCAGCTTGGCTCTCAGACTTTCAGCTAATACATAGTCACACAGCTCAATTTACATGCTGGACATGGGCACACTTGTATGTCAGAATACCCATAACAAGAACATAGTTTGACATTATTATCATGGCCTAAATAAAAACATTTTAAAAGAAATATATTGCTTCCATGGGTATATATTTTGAGTTTTCAATTGCAATAGTGTGATATTTCTGTGAAGTATATTTAGGGCACAATAATTTACTCAGAATATATTTGGCCAAAGATGTTCTGAAGCCAAATTGCACCCAAGGGTTAAGCGTGCATGCTCCACTCTCTCTATTGCTCCCCTTAAATATCTTTGAAAAAGCAATTGGCCACTCCGTGCATTTGCAGCACTTTTTTATCAGTATTCCAGGCAGTTCTTTTTTTTTTCTTTTTTTTTTCTGTAAATATGTTTTTTTTTGTTTTTTTTTTAAATATCTTTATTCGATTTTCCCCCCCCCCCGCATTTTTTCTGTTACAACCAGTACATTTTTACCATTACAAAGAGTTTTTTAACCATGTACAGATTTGTTTTTTTTTAAAAATTATACAAATACTAATAGCAAAGTAACATGAATAAGATGCATCATACATTACATAATTGTAGCCTGTACAGATTTCACAAGTAATAACAAAAGAAGCAAAGAAACATACTTTTAACTCTTTCCACTCCTCCATTGACCAATGTGAAGCCATATCCTACCCCCCAAGGCTCTTGCCTTTCTGCCTTTTCTGTCGTATATAGCCCTCTCTAAATTATATGTAGAAAGTAATCTTGCCATCCAGATCTGGAACGACGGTGCTGATTTCTCTTTCCAAGCTTTTGCAACAATTATCCTAAATACTGCTGTAACCATAAATAGGAATTCTGGATGCATGATATTTTCTCCTATACTTATACCCAATATTATCAATTCATCAGTTAGTTTAGTTTTTATTCCCAACGATTTTTCCAAAAACTCCTCTATTGCCAATTTTAAGGTGAATAGTTGCGGGCATTGTGCAAACATGTGTGTGATGTTAGCACCTGTTGAATTGCAGCGTGGGCAGGTTATTCCAGTGGTTCCCCCCCATTGGGCAATTCTAGCAGGTGTGTGATATAGTGAATAGACTGTTTTATAATGTTGGGTTTGTAATGTGGCTGAACACAAAATGGATCGGCCAAGGTCTAATGAGGTTTGCAGATCTTCAGGGCGGGCTCTCACTTGTTCGCCCCATTTGTTACTATATCTCTCTCTGTCGTCTGCTTTATAGACCTGTAGCTCTGCATACAACTGCCTAATTGAGCACAATAAGCTGCTTCCCAGATAATCCATTATCCTACAACTTGTCATTCCTCCTGTTCCCCCCAGTTTTGTGTGAAAGTAACTCCTCACTTGTAAGTATTTAAAGAAGCTATTCCCTGCTATTTTATACCTATACTGTATATCTTGGAACATTAAAAACCCTCCTCCTGTATCCATTAAGTCTCCCAATTTCTTAATCCCTTTTTCATCCCACTCTCTCATGACTGTATCCCTAAAAATTTCTAATGGAAGATCCTTATTCATGTAGAGCCTCAGATATCTGTTATATCTTCCCAGCCCCAATTTTTTCTTTATTGCCCTCCAAACTTTGTATATTGCGCTCAGGGTCTTAAATCTTGTGTGTTTGAAGTAGGCATAGTCCACAGTTGTTACTAAGGCGTTCTCTGCCACCTTTCCCAAAAGTGCTTCATAAACATTAGCTGGGCATGCTCTCTCGTCCTGTTGAGCACCTCCACCTAGTATCCCTTTAGAATATTGTAGAGCTGTCGCCCAATAGTAATATTTAAAATCAGGTGCCCCCCAGCCTCCCCTCTCTCGTGGTAATGTCAAAAAGCGGTATGCCCTACGTGTCCTCCCCTGTGTCCAAATTAATTTATTTACTGTTGATTCTATTCTGTTGAACCATATGCCTTCAAAGTATAGTGGAATTGCTCTGAACAGATATAAGAATTTTGGAAAGGTAACCATTTTAATAAAATTAATTCGGCCCATAAGAGTCAAGTGTAAGTTATTAACCCTCTCCATGTTACTTTTAACCTTTCCAAGCAAGGGTTCCATATTTATCTCCACTAGTTTCTCTAACTCTGCCGTCACCCTAACTCCCAAATACCTTGCATCCGGAACTACTCTTGTGTCTGCAAATGTGGTGTATCTGTTCTGTACTACTTGTGTCTTTCCCCTGTTTATTAGGTACCCGGACACCTCGCCGAATTTCCTTGCCTCCTGTTCTATTTCAATCAGTGATTCCTCTGGTGTCGGTGTTATAACAGCCACATCGTCTGCATAGGCAAATAATTTGTATTCTTTCTCATGCAGTGTAACTGGAGTAATCCCCATATTTTGTGTAAGTCTTCTTAAAAAGGGATCCAAATATATCGCAAACAGTAGGGGTGAAGCTGGGCATCCCTGCCTAGTCCCCCGTCTAATCTGTACCGCATTGGAATAGGATCTATTAATACGTATCCTAGCACTGGGATGTTTGTAAAGTGCCTGGATTGCTGTTATGTATCCTCTGCCTATACCAGCCCACTCCATAGCCTTCCATAAGTATGCCCAGGAGACCCTGTCAAAAGCCTTTTCGGCATCCAAGAAGATAGCCGCGACAGGATCTCCTGAGGCCTCTGCAGCGTCTAGAATAGTGATCAGCTGTCTAGTGTGTTGGGTAGTTCCTTTGCCAGGTATGAAGCCATGTTGTGTAGGAGAAACCACTCTTTCTATTACCTTACTCAATCTATTAGCCAGTGCTTTGGAGAATATTTTTGCATCAGCATTAAGCAGTGTGATCGGCCTATAGGAGCCTGGTTCGGTAGGGGGCTTGTCTTTTTTCAGGATCACTATTATATCCGCACCCGCCCAAGACTGAGGAACTATTCTGCCCCCCTGTGCCAAACAGCAAATTGCCCAAATATCCTTAGCTAGCACATCCCAAAATGTTTTATAAAATTCTACAGGGATCTGGTCTTGACCAGTTGCTTTCCCGGATGGTAAGCTAAATATCGCATCTTTTATCTCCTGGACTGTTAGTTGTGCATCTAGCTTGACCCTTTCTTCTATACTCAACCCATCCTGTGGACCTTGCATGAGATATTCCAAACTTTCTGCCTCTATGTTTTCGTTGTTAATGTCTTGCTCATATAACACCTCATAGAACCTTCTGAATACCTCCTGTATCTCCTCCACTTTATTGACAATTGCCCCGGTACAGTCCTTGATTTCTTTTATCTCACCTGCTGCTAGCGTTTGCCTAGTTCTAACTGCGAGCAAGTGGCCGACCCTCTCATTGAATTCATAGCATTTCTCTTTTTTTGCTAAATAATTCCTTGCTGTTTTCTGTGCCAGGGTAACCCCCGTTTCTGCCTTCTGTACTTCCATAGCCACCAGGATCTGTTCAATGGGGTCTTGCCTGCCTATTGCATCTACTAGCATTCTTTCCAAACCCATCAGAGTTCTGATCTCCTCTTCCACCTTCTCCTTTTCCTGTTTGCGTCTTACCAGAGTACAACTTAATGTCTCTCCCCTCACTCCTGCTTTAAAGCTGTCCCACACCATGTCTGCTGAAGCTGAATACCTATTCATGTCCCAAAATTGCGTTATCCATTCTTGCATTCTTATAATATACTCCTCCTCCTTCAACAGCCCTCTCTCAAACGTCCATGTCGAGTTTATCCTTTCTGTCTTTTGGAGCACTGCTAAGCTTAGGACCAGCGGGTTGTGGTCTGACATTATTCTAGGGAGACATTCTATTTTAGCTCTGCTAACAAGTGAACTAGAGATAAAGAAATAATCCAATCTGGCTATTGTTTGATGTGGAGCTGAGTAGAAAGTGCTACCTGTACCTAAAGGGTTAAATTCCGCCCACGTATCCACCAGCGCATTATGGTAAGCAAGATTCTGTACCGCTTTGAGCACCTTCTTTTTTCTCCCTTGATATCTGCCCCCCTTCATATCTATTAGGCCATTCAAGTCATTAATATTAAAATCCCCGCAACAAATCACAGGCTCTGGCCACACTGCTAATTCGTTGTCAATGAATTCGAATAATTCAGGCTCGTCCTCATTTGATCCATACAATGAGGACAGTGTACATCTACCTGCGGCAGTTTCTACGTCTAACATTAACCATCTCCCTTCATGATCCTCCTTTTTCTTTTTGATTTTTGCGACACCTTTTCTAGCCAGGACTGCTACCCCACTGTTTCTCCCCTCTTGTCCCGTATAAGCAAGAACCTCAAATCCCATTTGATCCAAAATAAATTTGTCTTTAACTGCTACATGTGTTTCCTGTAAGCAAATTATATCAATTAATATATATCAATATAATATAATCAATATAATATCCAATAACGCAACAATGCAGAGAGCTTCTGTCTTTTCTCCTTATTATTTAAACCACAGATATTGATCGTCATTATCCTAACTGCCATACCTTTAGTTTTGCTTTTAACAACACCTCAGCTACTATTTTGACTTCAACTGTAAATTTTCTTTCTGCTTCCTTGTATACCTTACAAATCTGTACCGTGTTACACCACCACCCTTCACCAATGTCTTCGTCCCTTCCACCCCCCCCCTTTATCCCCCCCCACCCCAACTGCTGCCCCACCCCCCCTGTGACAGGCAAATAGGTCACTCCTGACCTATGCGTGTCCACTGAACGTTGTAGCGTCGCTCCCCCTCTCCTCCCCTCTTGCCTAATGCTGTTCTTAACTGTCAGGCTTAGTAGGTTATCCAGCAATTATACTTTCATTATATGTGTTTTATGTGCCTACTCCCCCCTTTTCCTATCTATTTCCTTCTGGCTCCCCCTTGCTCTTTTAACTCTGCCAGAAATTCCCCTGCTTTTATCTCAGAAAAAAACATTCTTGTACGACCCGCAGAGATAACCTTTAACTTCGCAGGAAACATTAGATAAGCCTCTGCCCCTTGGGTCTGAAATGCAGAAATCAATTGCCTGAGCCTCCAACGCCTTTCAACTGTTACGTGACAAAAGTCAGGTCTGGCAAAAAATGTTATTCCTTCGACCGTTTTTTTAGAATCAGGCCTGGCTTTTTCCATTAGTTCTTGCCTTGCCAGGAAGTTGCCGAAAAATACTAACATGGCCCTAGGGAGAGCCCCTGAACCCTCTTTGTGAGTTTTCCTTGCAAAAAGCGGGAATCTATGGGCTCTCTGCACTTCTTGTTCCCAGTTCCATGGCACCTCCGGGAAGGCTCCCTTTAATAACTTGATGACAAAGCCTCTGGGGTCTTGCCCCTCCATCCCTTCCTCTATTCCAAGAAGCCTGGCATTATTGCGCCTCTGGCGATTCTCCAAGTCCTCCACCTTCCATTGTAAGTCCTCCACGATCTTAGTCTGTTCCTCTCTGGATGATTGCCAATCAGTTACCTCATCCTCTAATCTTCCAGTTCTTTCTTCGACTCCGATAACTCTCTCCTCCACTTCCTCAAACTTTTTATTTATTTTCCTGATTGACGCTTGGATTTTTTTAGTATCATGCCTGGCCCTCCGACTTTCAGCCCTAGCCTCCATTTGCATCTGTTTTAATGTGGCAAACATTATATCCAGTTTCCCTCCATCATTTTGAGGCTCTTGCTCATCTTCTTTATAAATATTGGAGGTAGCGGAGTAATCCCATACAAGCTTTTTATGTGTACCCTTATACGAGCTCAGGGGGGAGCCTGTCTTTCTGGATGTCATTTTGCGCCTTTTTTGCGTGCCTCTCCCCCTGAAGCTACCACTATCACCAGAGCTCGAGCATGAGTCTGAAGAGTCCCTCTCTTCTTCACTGCTTGCCAGCGTTGATTCAGATTCTTCATGGACAGAGAAAAACCTGTCCCCCTCAGCCCCTTCTGTAAGATCCACCTCTGCCATGTTGTTATGCAGTCTATGACACGCAGTGTCCTCCCCCAGCACAGCGTTATCTTTTTTTTGAGCTTGAGCCTGCTCCTCTCGTATTTCTGCCTCCACCTCTATAAGGGCCTCTAACATTTGTCCTGTATTTGACATCCCTGCCCCGCCATCAGCCTCTCTCACCTCTTTTACCATGTCCCGGTCGTCCTGCCTCCCCTGCATCAGTTCGCGTTCAGCGCCGTCTGCCTGAGCCGCTGCACGGCGTTCCGCGGGAAGCGTGATCTCCGTGATACCTGGTTGCTTGGCAACACCTCCGCTTGCGTCCTCGAGGACGCTCTGACCTGCTCCGACGGGCGGCATGATTGCCGTGTTTAGCGAGGTTGCCGTGGCAGCTCCTGACGCCTCTGAATGAGCTTTAGCGCTGAAGACCTCTGACACCGACGGCTGCCGATAAACGGTATAATTTTTCCTCTTTTCCGCTATGTCCCGCACCGCTGGAGTGATATTGACGCCTCGTGTGTCTTTGCTTTGGCCGAGCCCCTTCTCTTTCTCGCTGGCTTTCTCCAACTTGCGCATTTGTGCTTTAGTTATCGTGGAGACTGTGGGGGTTGTTCTTCTGCTAGTGGATGGCACTTTTGTTTTCGGAATAGTACCCACTCTTCCCGCTTCTTTCTGTAGTATCTCTTTGTTTACTCCGCCAGGTATGGGTGGTTGTTGCTGCTGTTTATCTTTGCCGCGAGTCGCCATCTCTGCCATCTCTGCCATAAATGCCTTGAGGAGCTTAATATATAATGATTTCGCCTTCCCAAGAATGAGTGTGAGGCCAACAATTCCGCCGTGGAATGATCTCAGATAAGTATTTCCTGCTTGCTGATTCCAAGATACGGGTTGCATACTGCTCTCATAGCTCCATTTGAGCCTGAGTTTATGCGTAGATCGGAGAGGGGTCTGAGTGTGACTTACTCCTACAGTGCTTCAGCGGCCATCTTGCCTCGTATTCCAGGCAGTTCTTAAGGATAACTAATGAAATGTAGAAATACTCTCCCAGTTTCCAGGAAAGATATATCTCCATGGCAATCAATTTATTTATTTGTTTTATTTTATTTATTTATTGCCATTTATAAAGCGCGACAAATACCCGCAGGCGTCTTGGCGCTAGTCAATTTGCATAAATTCAGATGGTGTTATTTACTCCAGCAAGTTACCTTCGTTTCATAGGGACTATTGGGAGAACAGCCAAGTCTTAAGTCTTTTCCGAAACTGGATGAGTGTAGAACTTGATCTGATGTCTTGGGGCAGGGTATTCCAAAGTTTTGGGGCAGCGACCAAGAAGCGACGATCACCCCATGACACTGTTTTAGATCGGGGAATCACTAGGTGGTTAAGATTAGAGGACCGAAGCTGACGGGACGGTTGATATGGGACCAATTGGTCTGTTAAAAAAGTGCGGGCCTTGCTTATTTAGCGCTTTGTAAACTATACATAGTGACTTAAACTTGATCCTATTCTGGATCGTCAGCCCGTGAAGTTTTTTGATAGTGTCCGAAATGGCCGCAAATCTGGGGATTCCAGAGAGCAGGCGTGCTGCCGCATTTTGTATCGACTGCAACTTTCTTGTAACCCTAACCTGCGTGTTTAAAAATAAGCCGTTGCAGTAATCCAGTGATGACAAGACCAAGGAACTAACCAAGGTTTTTATGGCGACTGCTGGCAAGAACGGACTGATTTTTTTGATCATACATAATTTATGGTGGGCTGTGGAGGCAACTTTATTTGCATGATCCATGAAATTTAGGCCGTCATCAAAGGTGACTCCCAAATTTCTGACCTTGGTTACTGGCTTTGGAAGTGCTCCAAATGTGGAAGGCCACCAATGAGATGACCAGTCTGGTGAAAGAGGTCCAAAAATAACTACCTCAGTTTTTTCTGAGTTGAGTTTCAGGCAATTTGTTGCCATCCACTCTCCTATCTCCGTCATTCCTTTTTGGAAGCGTTGGGTGACTTCCCCTCCGTCACCCTTAATTGCCAATACCAATTGCGTGTCGTCCGCATATGAGGTTAGGCTCATACTGTGTGCTTTGATGACATAAGTAAGGTCCAACACATAGATATTAAATAGTGTCGGACTCAGGGATGAGCCTTGAGGCACCCCACATGGTAACGAGAGCTTAGCAGATTGGTAAGGTCCAAGGGTGACAGCCTGGGTTCTGTCTGTGAGAAAGGAGGCGAGCAGGTCTTTTGCTGTAAGGCATATGCCCATCTTTTCGACACGGTCGACCGAGATCTTATGGTCGACCGTGTCAAAAGCGGCTGAAAGGTCCAACAGTACCAGAACTGCTGTCCCACCCTGGTCTCGAATTAACCTCACATCATCGGAGGCTTTAATTAAGGCAGTTTCGGTACCATGATATTTCCGAAATCCGAACCGAGTATCGTCAATCATGCCTGTGCCTGTAAGAAAAGTGGATGCCCAAAGCACTGGCAGGCATATTTACTAAATTTTCACACTGCAAAGGACAGCAAGAAAGGTATCTGTACTACAGGCAATTTGCTCTTTCTATGAATGATACAGAATGTATCACACATAGAAAGAGGAAGTAACGAGCAGAAATGAACACATTTCTCCTCATTATGCCATGGTCAGGGTGGCATACCATTTTGAGGCAATCCCACATTTAAGGATTTTAGGAAATCTGGGATTGCATCAAATCTCATTGGTGAATGTACGATCACACCCATGCATCACCAAAGCAACACATATCACTACGAAATGTAACGCAACAGTGCAAGCCGCTGCTCTTTACGAAGTCACACAAGGTGGCACAAATCACTCTTCATGTGACTTTGTAAATCTTACTTAAGCCTTTGTGTTGCCGTTCGTTGCTTTGTGCGGAGAAAGAACAACACAAAGGCTTAATAAATCTAGGCCTAGTTTCACACCAGTTAAGAATTATGCTGCGCTATCAAAGGGGATGTTATGTTATGTTATGTTAGTAAGCACTTGTAAAGCGCACGGACACCCTTGGTTTCATGGTACTGGAAATGAAGACTGTTGCGGCAGAGTTACTAGACATATGCTTGCTCAAACAGCTATGTTTTTAAAGCCTTCCTGAAACTAAGAAGGTTATCACAACCTCTGAGTGCCAGGGGGAGAGAATTCCAGAATCTGGGGGCCAGATGGGAGAAGCGACATCCTCCCTGTCATTTCCGTCTAAAAGACGAAGTGGCTAGCAGGAAGAGATGAGCTGAACGGAGACTGCGCAAAGGAGTATACTTTGTTATCATACTGCTGATAAATCTGGGGGTGTTGCCATGCAAAGCCTTAAAGGCTAATCATCCAGTCTGAAAAGCTACTCATTGGGCTATCGGGAGCCAGTGGAGTTTTACCAGACCAGGTCTGGCTGAGAGCCATTTAGGTGGTTTATGAATCAGTCTTGCTGCCTGATTTTGGACCGTTTGAAGTTTTTTTTGTAGACCAACTGGCAGACCGAGATAGATTGAATTTGAGAAATCAAGCCGTGAAAGTATGAGGGCTAACACCACCTGTATTAAAGCTGAATGAGTAAGCAAGTGTGCGATTTTCTTGATTTTCCGTAGTTGGTGGAAACTGGAGGAGATCACTGCTCCCATCTGTCCTCGAAGTGAGTGATCGGAGGAGTGATTGAGCAAATCAAACACCCACCCCAAGTCAACTGATCTGGGTTTTATCCATCATCATTCTTTAGCTCAATCCACCACCCCAGTTCAGACATGGCCATATGCAAATCACTCTGACCCTGTGCCTAATGGGAACAGTCCAGCCCCAACTGCCAAGCCATGTCTTCCCTGGAGCGGAAACAAGCATCCTAGGACCAGTTTCGGGTTCATAACCCTCATCAGCCAGGCTATCTTGAATCCAGTGGCAGAGTGAGCAAGGGACCCACGTCTGGTCATACCCTGCCAACTTAGGGCAAACAAAGCGATACCAAAGGGGATGACTGGGGGTGAGTGTTTGATTTGCTCAAACGCTCCGTCCATCATCCCCTTTGATAAGGATTATGCTGCCACAGGAGACTCGGGGCCCGATGTAGGTAAAACGCATTTACCGATTTTAAAATACCGATCCGTACCGATTCGGTATTTCAAAATCGGAAAATGATATGTAGGAAATAATCATCGGAAAAATACCGAATCGGTAGCATTCGGTATCGAGAGTCGATACGTACCGATTCGCCAACTACCGAATCGGTATAGGCCGGGTCGGACAAGTCCGAATCGGAAAAAAAAAAAATGCGGAACCAACCGAATCGGTAAACGCCGAATCGGAATAATAAATACGCCCCATGGGCCGAAAGGCCAATAGGAAGGCATTATACATTCCGATTCGGTATTTACCGAACACATTCGGAAATTACCGAATCGGAAAATACCGATTCGGAGAATGCCGTTTTGCCGAGCTGGTTGAGTGACACTGAAGACATCAGCCAATGAGCTGTAAGCACCCTCCCCCACAGGGTGTGGCAACCCAGGCAGGTGCAACTCATCAGAACTTTCTGGAAAGCTGCCTGAGCTGAGCAAACACAGAGAGAGCAGCATTGTGAGCAGGATCCCTGAGAGACATGGACACCAGCACAGAGAGCCAGAAGGCAGGGCGGAAGCGCAATCCTAAATTCAGCACCATGGAGCTACAAACTTTGGTGGAGGAGGTGGTGAGGGTGCACACCCAGCTATATGGCAGGCAGTCCCTGACTGTCCCGGAGAGCACCAAGAGGAGGCTGTGGCTCGACATCGGGGAGAAAGTGAATGCAGTTGGTGTCACCCACAGGAGCCTAGACGACCTCAAGAAGAGGTTTTATGACATCCGTGGCGTGACCAAGCGCAAACTGGCCGACCTGCACAAGCAGGCTGGACTCACTGGAGGAGGAACAAACCGTGCGCCAGCCCTCACTCAGCTGGAGGAACTAGTGGCGACGACCATCGAGAGGGCCAGTGTCGTGGGCATTGGGGACCTGGATAGCTCATCCCGAGCTACAGCTACAGGTAAGAAGCATGCGCAACTTGACACACCATACCAGACACCTCCCCTACAGACCCAATGCACAGCCAAACCCCAGGCCAGTACAGCTAGCAACAGACATGAGCAATGCATCGTGCTAAATGTACTCAGCAAAAGTTACCAATAATGCCACAGCAGAAGCATGAGATAAATAACTGTAATACAGCATCAACGTGTTTGTAATGAGATGTGCAATGCTTTAATAGTTGTGACTGGAACACATTAACACCCACTTGACAAATGCTTCTTTGTACCTAGGGGCACCATCAGGCGGGGGAGCAGCATCAGCTCCAGCACCAGCTCCAGCACCAACAGCCAGTGCGGCAGTGGCAAGCACCAGTGCAGCAGCACAGGAGGAGGAGGACAACAGCTGTGCCCTGGCAAATGAGGAGGACACAGGACATTCCCTCACAACTCCACACTCCCCCCGACTGTCTCAGTCTCAGTCGCCCTCATTGGTATTCTCCCCGGAGAACACACCACCACAGAGCCACCCTGCACCTGCCACTTCCCCAGCCCGGAGGAGAATAGTGGCTCCATTAGTCATCATGGAGGGGGCAGCGGGTCAGGCTCCTGCACAAGACCCCGTGACACCAGCGACACCAGAGCACACACAGCAGGGCAGCAGAATTCCACGTAGGCCACGTGCTACCAGCAGCCCAATACCAGCACCGGGAGGCAGCGTCTTCGCAGGGCTGGAGACCAGCATGGTCACAATACAGAGGATGCAGGCGAAATCCATCCTGGCCTGCCATCGCCAGTTGCGCCTGCACAACCTGCAGATGGGTGAGAGGACACAGGGCTTCAAGACCTTCGTTGACAGCAACAAGGACATAGCAACATCAATTGGCCGAATGACAACTGCCATCACCCAGCTCTGCACCAGGTTGGATGACCATGAGCTGAGTCGTCGCAGGGATGCAAGAGTCACGAACAGGTCACTCACCCGCCTTGCGGCTGCGACTGCCCAGTCATGCCAACGTGGGGCAAACATGGAGGCCAGCCTCACACAGTCCATGTCCGAGGTCACTAGGGGCATGGGCCGTATAACAACAGCCATGGAGACACTGCTCATCTCCAACACCGCAGTGAATCCCGTCCTGGGCGAGGCTGGGGACAGCAGCAGCCGCAGCAGCCCGGCCAGCGCTGCGTCAGAGCCGCGCCGGAGCACCAGGCGCTCAGCTGAGGCTGCAGGGCATTCTGAAGGGGGTGAGGTACATCCCAGTGGGCCTGCTACGCGCAGCAAAAAATAGGACTGCCACTGCGGGTGAGGCAACCCGGACATTGGACATTCCTACCCCTTGTTGTTTAACTTTTCTTTTGTTGCACATCAGTGCAGTAACGTTGATGCAACATTATTCAATTTAATTTCTGAACACATACATTGACCTGTTTGTGCATCTGTACTCACTCAGAAATAGTTGTCTGTGATCTCCTGACGCCTGTATCTGCCGTCAGATGGTGCAGAGACTCCAGCAGGTAGTGGTAGTGGGACAGCATTGTCATCGTCGGGGTCCTCGTAGTCGGATAACTCTACCTCAGTGCCTTTCCTGACTGCAAGGTTGTGCAACATTGCACAGACAGCAATAATCTTGCAGCAGGTGATGGGGGTATATTGCCTTGCACCTCCGCTCTTGTGCAGACATCTGAACCTGCTCTTCCAGATGCCAAAGGTCCTTTCCACTACGTTCCTCGTGCTTTTGTGTGCACGGTTGTACCTCCTTTGGCTGGGTGTTGAGGGGTTGAGGTAAGGTGTGAGAATGAACGAGCGTAGGGCATATGCACTGTCGCCTGGAAGGAGAAGGGGTAACATTACTCACATGCATACATGTATTTCACACTGCAATTTTGGTAATGGGGGTCTGACACTGTGTCTTACCTAGGAGGTATCCTTCGCCAAATTCCCCTGCCATCAGCCGTGCATATATCCCGCTACTCTGGAAGATATAGGAGTCATGGGTACTCCCCGGAAACTTTGCAACCAGGTCAGTGATCACACACTTGGCATTGCATATCACTTGCACATTTATGGTGTGCCGTGACTTCCGATTGCGGTATACGTATTCGGTGTCAGCAGGGGGGCAAATCGGTATGTGTGTGCCATCTATGCAGCCAATGATGTGGGGGAATCTTGCCATCTGATAGAATTCAGCTTTTGTCTGTGCCAGTTCTGCATGGGTGGAAGGGAAGGAAATGTAGTGGGCCATCCTCTGGATCATGGCATCAAGGAACTTGTGGAAGAACCTTGACAGGCTGCTCTGGGTCCCCCCTCCTGCCACAGCAACTACACTTTGATAGCTGCCAGACGCCAGAAGATGTAGGCAGCATAGCTCCTGCACCTGCACAGGGATTGCATGTGCCCTTGGGGTGGGGTGCTGCAACAGGGGTTGGAGGTCCCTGATGAGGTCTCTGATGGTGTCTGCCTCCAGCCTGTACCTCTGTAGGATCTCTGGATCTGTCAGCATGCACAGGGTCACCCTCTGCCTGTACACCTGCTCCTGTCTCAGCCATTCCCTCTCACCTTCCTGCTGTAGCCGTAGCCGTCTAGCTATGACATAGAAAGCTGCCATGTTGCAAGTAGAACTGCATTTTGGGTCATTTTTTATAGGTTGCACCTGGTTACCACCTGATTCCAATCCATGGTAATTTCCGAGTCAGAAATACCGATTTTTGAGCAAAATCGGTATTTCTGTGCTTACCTACATCTCAATCTTAGGGTTTTCGCATGGAATCGGATTTTCACCGAATCGGAATATATACCAATTCGGCGATTTTACCGATTCGGAAAGTCACCGAGTCGGTCGGATTCCGAATCGGGAAAAAGTAGTAATCGGAAAAAATCTCCGAATCGGTAGATTACCTATTCGGAGATTTTTTCCGATTCCTACATTTTTCCGATTCGGAATCCGACCGACTCGGTGACTTTCCAAATCGGTAAAATCGCCGATTTCGCAGGATTTCGGCCTCCTACATCCCGTTGTCTGTATTCCGATCGGTAACGGCCGAAAATACCGATTTTCGGCCGTTACCGACCGACCTACATCGGGCCCTCAGTGTCTATTGGATACACTGTGGTCCACTGGCAAAAGGCCTCCTAAAACATCTGTGGGGGTCATTACGATGGTGGACAGACTTAAGTCCATTGCCATTGTCACAGGAATTGGGACCGGCCGCCTATATGGCGGAGGTCCCGCACATGGAATTACAATGCGACCACAACGGTGGTGGCTGCATTGGGCAGGTTTACCATCGCAATGGTAAAAATGCAGGTTTTGCGTGGCACCATGCAGTGCCTGCCACATGGTGCAGGGAAATGTAGGGGGGCACCATAGGTGTCCCCCAAATGCAGATCAATAGTGCCCCTGTTTAGGGGGAGGCCCGCAACACCACCCCCGAAGTCGCTCTCCGCCAGCCTTTGAATGGCGGGTGAACTGGCATTCAAGGCTTGCGGGGAAGAAGCATCCTAATGTGGCGGACGGTGCCTGCTAGGCTCTGCCACCATTCTAGGTATGCTTTCGGGGTCTGACAGGCAACACATAACGATTGCCTGTGTCGGACCTGTGGCGGACGACTTCCTGCCTGCTTACAAACTGCCCCTTAACTGATGCTAGGCAGGAGCACAGGGGATACAAAGACAGAATCAAAAGGACACAACTACTGCCTAGATCTGATAATTATAAGGGCTCTACCTGAGTCCCACATTTTTGAAAATTATGTGAAGCAGACTGGTATAAACAATTTATATCAAAAGGCCACAAAAATGATAGAAAAAAGATTTCATTTTTAATATTTTCAAATTTTCAATTCAAACACATTACTAAAAAGATAATTCTACATCCATAATAAATAATCACAACACTGGACAGTGTCCCACAAACCGCCCACCATCCTAATCTGATGGGTGGAGAATGGCCGCACGATGGCGGTAAATCTGCCACCGGCAAGCTCCCGGTGGCGGATTCACGCTATCGTAATGACCCACTATGCTTCAAGAAATTTCACCAAGTACACAAGCAAATACTGCCCATTACTGTTTTTGTGGCAGTTAATCACCATCACAAAATATCTGTCAGAAATTTAAATAGAACAATTATTGATGGGACTATGGTCAAGGTTTTTCAAGTATATGTGGCACTGCCTGCCTGCCCAAATATAGAGTGTTGAAAGCAATTGGCTGTGTGCTTAGCCTAATATTTCAATATTTAATAAAATGCTGCATAGTGTTAGTGATAATAGAGGGCAACATTAAAAAATGTGTTTTCCTTACAGTGCCTGCGCTGTGCAAAGTGTCAGACTTTGTCAGGGAAAGAACAAAAGACTAATGTGTTTAAGCACCCTACAAGTTACATTCTTTATTGCAAGTCTCATTTCAAGCATCGCAAAACCTTGGAATGCGACTGCGAGTTGGGATTCCACTGACAAAACATGGCAATGACATGCAGCTCAACCAGTGGTACATCTGGGCCAAGAAGCTGAATTGTGTCATCCTATCACGGATGCCAGTGAGGCCGCGCCAAACCGCAAAATGTGCGCACTCTCAAACTTTGTGAAGTTTACAACTTCATAAAGCCCTAAGACATTGCCATATTAAGTGACTAATTGCCACCCATGATCTAGTTCACACTGGAGTAAGGGATGAGGCAGGGCTTCCCTAAATCCCAGTGCATGAAGACAAGGGCCTAGATATGTTAGCCATTTACTAGGGTGCATGTGTGACACAAATCCGCTCAACAAGTAGTGTTGGCCAAATTTCCAATGTAAAATACATGCCGCGCTGAAAAGGTTGAACAAGTGCAACCCCAAATAGTTTTGGGTTACCTGATAGAATATCGGTGTAACAAACATAGAAGTTTAAAATATTGCGAAAAAAATATTAAGTGCAAAAATATTGACTCCCATATCTCAACAGGTAAGTACAAAAATATCTAGTCAGAAAAACCAAGATTTAAAAAATATTGATTTTAAAATATATATAAAATAAAATAATAGTAAATATATTAAATACGAATATTATTTTTAACAAAATAAATTATATTTAATATACATTTAAGTAAATATAACAAATTATATTTATACATATACATATATTAACCTAAAACAAATGTATTAACTATTATCTTTATTTAATTTTTTAATTTTAAAATTAAATAAAAATTTAATATATATATATATATATATATATATATATATATCAATAATTTAAAATTAAAAAAACATTCTATATCAAATTAAACATTAAAGTATTAAAAAATATGTATACTAACATTTCCCAATACAAAAAATACAACAGTAGGGAAAGTGTTCGATAGCGGAATAATTCAACTTACTATTCCAACTCCAGCGAGTGCAACAGTAGAGAAAGTGTTGGATAGCAGAGAGAAAAATTACAATTCCCACTCCAAAGAGTGCAACAGTAGGGAAAGTTTTGGATCGCTGAGGGATCAACATTACTATTCACACCCCAAAGAGTGCAACCATAGGTAAAAAGTTGGATAGCGGAGGGGTAAGAAATACTATTCCCACTCCCATGAGTGAAACCGTAGGGAACGTGTTGGATAGCAGGAGAATCAAAATTACTATTCCCACTTCAAAGAGTTCCACAGTAGGGAAACTGTTGGACAGCAGAAAAACAAAATTTACTAATAACACTTAAACATTGGAAATAATAATAATAATAATATTACATTTTTTTTTAAATATATGATTAAAAAAACAATATTAACAATATATAAAATGTCAATATATTAAACACATAAAAACACATATTATAATGTTCGTTACAAAAAAACTACAAATAATGTATACAAAAATTTAGGAATACATTTATGAACAGCAATGATTTAAAAGTTGGAAATATTAACAACAAATTATTTAAAACATAAATGTATTCATTTTATTTCATACCCAATAACATCACACCAATAACAAAACACTTCAAAATGTTTAATTAAATGTATTTCCATTATTAACGAAATGAATAAATGATTAAAACTTTTATTACTAATACAAAAAAATAAACATTAATTGAATACTCAAGCTTTAACACCCTAATATACACAACTCACACCTAACTTAAACTAGAAAATAATAAAACACAATTCTATATTATTTTTAAAAGAAACACTATTACTATTAACAACTAATAATGCAATAACAACATTTTATTTAATACCCACCCCTTACCCCTTTAAAATTAAAAACAAAACAGAAAAAATTTATTTTACATTTAATCAATATAAATATCAAATAATTAACATTAATTGACAACTATTTATTAATTAATTAAAAACAAATTAGTTCCCACCCGTTACTCTTATAATACTACAACACACACCTATAAAAACTACCAAAGACAAGTATAATTAATTACACAATTACTAAATGTATTTACAAATTAATTAATTAAAATTCATTACCAATCAAATTATAAATACATTCATAACTTATAAATACATTTCTTCCCACCATTTACACATATAAACACCACAACACCCACCCAAGATTAATTAGGCAATTAAGATAATTAAGTACCAATTAACTCATTACAATTAATTACCAACCATCTATTAAATAATTATTAATAAATTACTTTACACTTATACCACTATAACATCTCAATAAAACAAATAATAATATAAAAAAATAATTAATAAATGAAATATAATTCAATTACTTCCCATCCTTTTCCCCTAAAAATGCAAAAATAAATAATAACAAAAAAAATTATATAATTAAATTACTGCCACCCTATTCCCTTATAAACCCACAACCCGCTATAGAACTAAAAATGCAAAGTTCAAATTAAAAATAATGAATACATTTTATATAATTAAATTACTTCCCACCCTATTCCCCTATAAACCCACAATACGCTACGGAACTAAAAACGCAAAATTCAAATACAAGAAATGAATAACAACTAAAAATGAAACACATATATTAAAAATACAAACAAATCGTATACACAAACCCATATATCACATACATATAAAATATGTACTAAAATACATAACAATAGTAAAAAACTATATTTTTAACACTATATTTTTGCAAACGAAATTAAACACTTCGATATTTTTAAAATCCATATTACTTACCTTAGGTCGATATTCTTCACCACGATATTCTTGCTTTCGATATTCCTGACCCACGATATTCATGCCTCAATATTTGTGTAACTCTATATTTTGCACTCAATATTTTATCTCTGCACCATAGCTTTGTATCATTCAGACCAAGACCCCAGCTAATGAATGAAAAGGTGGTGTAACAAGGTGAGGAGAACATAAAAACTCCTAGGACTTTATGCAAAGTTAGGTCCACTAACGTGGCATGACCTGCTTCTTATCCTAGTGCCAAATGATCCCAGTATCAAACTATGTGTAAACGGAACATTGTGTGATAATTCAATATATTTCAGTGAAATCACACATTTTACACAGACAAGAAAGGCTGTTGTGGTACTGATGTATTTTGAACAATATTTTTTGGTAAGCAAAGCCTACTCCATCCTTGCTATTACAGTTGAAGTAAATTGTCACTGTGTATGTTTAAGAAAAAGCTTTAATTGTTACTAGAATTCCTCTATAACAATTAATATACTGGTAGAGAGTTATATTATTGAAAAGATGATTAGGCACATATTTGGGAGTGTTGGGCTGACATAATTTGAAGACAATCTAAGGCTTTTAAAGAATAAAGCACCGCCTATTGTTCATGTGACAATTTGGTAATTGAAACCACTTTTGGAGAGCAAGACGGTATTTCAATACCTATGATGCTATTTAGGCCGTGTAGTGACTTCTCATTGCCTGTCATTTATTACATCCTCAACTAGGGCTAGGGCACTGGCACTGCATCCAGGCTCATCCATACAAAACAACTCTGTGGACATTCAGGGGCAGATTTATGACGACTGGCGCATCCCTGCAAATCAGCCTATTCTCCAGAGACGCAATGCAGACACCATACACACAAACATGGTGGTTGCAATTGCCAGTGGCTTGACTCCCAGGGCAGCATACAACCTCCATATACATATGTCCACAGCAAATTATCGTCAAAGCCTGGATCTTTTGGGGGTTCTGTAGAATGGAAGATGGGTGGTGGTAACGTGGGAGATGGGTGGTGGTAGCCTGGGAGATGTGTTGTGCACACATCGCCTTATGCAGAGTGGTGAGCTCAGTCCATGATGATTGTACATGAACATTGTGCATGAAAAAAGGTCCTGCTGTGAGAAAGAGTGGATTTGTTGAAGCCTGGAACATGAGAGTCTAGAGTATAGTCAGACTTATAAGAAGGCATGAAGAACACACATCTTGAACTTGATTCACTGCAGTGAGCAACTGATATTAGCAGAAAAGACTCCACGTGTAAGTGGGAAGGATAGCAAGCAAAATATTTCAGAATGCAAAAGAAAATAGAAATTAAGATGCAGACCTTGCCATACATGCTAGTCTCAATGGCCTGAGCCATTCTTCCTCCAGCAACAAGCTGATAAAGAACAGGCTTCAGTAACATATGCCACAGGACAAAGGTACTCTAACCTCAAATACAGGCAAGTGCAGTCCCATGGGAGCAGGTAATTTCATCTCTGACTCTTTGACAAAAATTTTCAAATCTACACCAACCACAACTTACTCACACAGGTTCATGTGAAGTGGATCCTTCAGTTACAGGAATACTTACTAAATATCACACAGAAGCTGTGGGTTGACTACATGCGATTATCAACAAAAATAGAGGTGCATGGGCAGCCTGACGCTGCTGAGCATGCTTCCTTATTTGTAAATAACACCTTTTTCTCAGCCCAATGTCCCAACCAATGTTCTGCATGGTCTACTTAAACCCTACTCATCCTAATCTAACCCCAGTCCTACAGTTTCACCAGAATATAGAATTCAGCCAAAGCCAAAAAGCAACCACTTCTAGATAAATATCTGTGCAGTACACCACCTCAGAGCACAGCTCCGAGCACAGTGGATCTCACAAGCAATCCCAGTCCACATCTTCACCAAGCACTGGCACATCCCACCCTAAGAACCTCTCCACATGCCTGATCTAAAAACTATTCCAAAGCCTTGACTAGACCAGCATTGATTAGAGGCTACTCAAGAATAAATGAAAAATCGTTGATGAGAGATTTATAAATAAATATTCAAATTGGAAGAATGTATTCTATTAGATGAGCTTTCATCTTCAATCCTAAAAAAAAATAGTTACCCATAGTGCCAATTCACCAAGAAAGGAAACATTGTTCCTGAGAAATCTGTATATGAAAGAAGGGCCAGAAGATTGTGGAAGTTTTGGAAAAGGGGCTGTCATAAAAACTGTCATGAAAACAATAGAAAAAAAGAAGAAACAAGCCATGTTACAAATCAAACAAAAAAATGGACACAATAAAATTCATGATAATATTTCTGCATCAATAGAGAAAGATTTATATATAAAAATATAGAAACATCTGAATATTCTTGATAATAATCTTTTACTGAATCTAATGGCAAAAATACATTTGTGGAGATACAAAAAAGGAAACAAGTATTTACTAAAGTTTAACAAAGGTGCTCATGTGATGCAAATTGATATGAAACAGCACAAAAGACAGATTTGATCAAATTTGTTGAGTAAAAGTTTTCTAGTACTGATAATTGACCCTTGCATGAATCAAACTTAGGTTCAGATTGGCAAACACTTTGTGCTGAGTTTGCATCACTAAATTGATGCAAACCAGTGCAATGTGTTATGTACTTTCCAGCACAAAACTTGCTTTGCTCTGGGAAGCAGCATAAAAGAAATACACAGCAGGGCTACGCTCTGCTTTGCTTTACTCTGTGTCCAGTGGGCATTCCGTGGGTAGTACATATGCATTCCCATGCAACCACCCATATTTGTTGGTGCAAAACCCTATCTCATAACAATCGTAGACAGTGTTTTGAACCTACAAATAACACCACTTTGAAGCAGGTGTTAAAGGAGAAATGTGTTTATTTCTCCTAACCTTTCCCAATTTACATGTGTGCTGCATTGTACAGTACACTTCTGAGGTGGAAGTTTCAAGTTTGTCTAGGTAATGGGGCAGATCCACCAACACAAAATGGCCACAAACCAACGTAAAATGTTTTTTTAATGTTTACTTTCCTGCAAAAACCTTGTTTTGCACTAGAAAGTTACCTGAAAGTAACGCAAAGCAGTGCAAAGCTGGCCATTTCTCTAAATCAAGGAGCATTCCTTGGGTGTGTGCAGCACACATCTGAAGTGTGAGAAAAGTTTAAAAGTTAGTCCAAGCATAGTAAACATAGTATTGTTTATGAGAAGGGTACAATTCCAGTACAAAACCTATGTAAGTATCACATAAACACCCTTATTATATGGTGCAAAGGTGTGTGCGTGGTGCTCGGCTGCTTGACTGTGCGCCAGTACTAAGGAGAGAGGAGGACAGTGCCATATTTCTGTAGATATACTGCTTTCCTGCCCTGTCATCAGCGACGGCTCGTGGAGGGAGTTACGGTGGGGCAGGAGGGTGGGGAGGGGGAGGGGCAGGGTGGAGGTTGCTAAAAACCGGCATATGGATAATTGCAGGTAAGTAAACAATTTAATTAATAAAACGAATTTCGTAGCTCGCACTGCATTGCATTTTGCGATGCAAGGCGCACTACGAAATTCGTTTTATTAATTAAATTGTTTACTTACCTGCAATTATCCATATGCCGGTTTTTAGCAACCTCCACCCTGCCCCTCCCCCTCCCCACCCTCCTGCCCCACCGTAACTCCCTCCACGAGCCGTCGCTGCCTGTCATGCAATGCAGCGCATCACAGAAACTTTGGGTGCTGCGCTGCAAACCATGACATTTGGGACGGGGTGTTACGCAGTAAAATAACCTTCTGTTATTTTATACAAAGAAGCCTTGTTGGGGCAGATTGGCATAAATACACTTTGAGGCATATTTATGAGTGGGGTTGCATCAGGCTTGCACCACGCAACGTGGTGCACACACGACAGAAGCCCACCCTGAGTGGCCCAGATTGGCTTCATAAAACCAGAGCAACGCAACACAGCGCAATTAGCTGCTGTGTTGCGTTACTCTGCCTGGGAGGGCTTTCCATAGATTTTGACGCATTCCCAGATTTGCCATTTCTGGTAGACTTATAAAAGCTCCAAATAGCTACGCTTTCCCAGGTGAGGCGTAATCAGGAGAAATACCTTTATTTCTCCTTGTTACTTTCTCTTTGTATGTTTACTGCATTTTTTAGCACAGATAGGGGCATATTCTCAAGAACGTGTGACCACCGTTGCAAAAGTAACTTAACGCAACTGCACATATCGCGTCTATCGCGAGAAAATAACACTGTATTAACGTCCAATTTTGAACCCGGGGCACCCCCCGACAGTAGCATGATAACGCGCCAAATGGCTGCGCACAAGTCAACACGACTAACAAAACATGGGAAACACGAACGCCAAAAAAGTTGCGATGCCCCAAAGCATGATACCAAAATAATTGATACCCAGCGACAGCCCTGCAATACCCACACGTCATCCCGGAAAACGCACTATATAAGCCAAAACAAAGAAACGCTAAAACCAATTAAAACTGGGTAGCACCATGGATGCACCCCGACCGAGTTCAGAGGAGAAGCCAAACCCCACAAGCCCATGGAGGACCAACATGGAACCCCAAGTTCGGGGAAGGGCAAGGAGAAGAGGAAGTCAGGGTTCAGTCCGCAGGAAGACCGGATCATCTTCACGGAGGTGATGGGACACTACCAACAACTGTTCATCACCTCCACTGCGGCACTGGCAACACAAACGGAAATATGGCAGACCATTGTCACCAACGTCGATGCAGTCGGAGTGGCGAGGAGGTCAATGGAGGAGGTCAAGAGGCGCTGGCATAATGTGCAAAGGCAGACCAAACTGAAACTCGCCGCCAACAGAAAGGCAGCAACAGAGTTGGCACAGACGTGCAGTACAATTGAGACCATGGAGCAAATGCAGGCTGGAAGTACGGCTGCCACAGCTGAACATCAGCGAGATGTAGCTGGGATCTTCCATGCCTTGCAGTTCATCATCCTGGAATTGCTGCCACTAAGCCAGTCCCTGATGACTGCAGCGGGAACTGCGACACACACCTCTCCGACCCCTGGTCTGTCAGTGGCACACAGTGATGCAGCCCTATCACCATTGCACCCTGATATGTCAGTGGCACCCAGTGATGCAGGCATTACCCTGCCACACACACCGGATACACTGGACACTGAGGAAATATCAGAGGACTAAGAAGTGGATGGTAATTATTATGCGAGCAAGGAGGCAGTAGCATCCATCACTGCCGGTACACAGTCTAAATATCGAGTTTGTAATATCGACCTACAGAAATATCGAGTCTGAAATATCGAAGGTAAAGAATATCGAGGTCAAGAATATCGTTGGACAGAATATCGACCCTAAGGTAAGTAATATCGATATCAAATATATCGATGTTACTATTTTCGATGTTACTAATATCGATATTTGTATTACTATTATGTATTTTATTATGTATTTAATATGTATGTGTTATATGTTTTCTGTTAAGTATTTTACTTGTTTTAAATTACATGTGTACTATTTTTATATATTAAAAATGATATTTTAAAGTTAATTAAATGTTTTAGTACTGAGCGGGTTGTGGGTTTATAGGGGAATTGGGTGGGAAGTATATATAAATATATTAAATTAATTTATATTTTTTAGGAATTACAAATTAATTTTAATACATTTTTGCATTTAAGTTTTGTAGCGGGTAGTGGGTTTATAGGGGTATTGGGTGGGAAGTATTTTAATTGTAAATAAATAATTATTTATTTTAATTTATTGGTATTGATAATGAATTCATTTTCAATTAATTATTAATTGGCAATTAATTATTTTAATTGTTAATTTAGTTTTGAAATTGGTGAATAATGTTTGTAATTGGTAATTCATTTTTGTAATTGATAAATTATTTTTTAATTGGTAATTAATATTTTTAATTGGTAATTAAGTTTTGAATTGGGGATTAACGTATGTGATTGGTAAATAATATTTTTAATTGGTAATTAATCATTGTAATTGGTAAATAATTTTTTAATTTGTAATTAATGTTTGTAATGTTTGTAATTGGTAATTAATTTTTTTCATTGGTAATTAATTGTTTTAATTGATCATTAATGTTTGTAATTAGTAATTAATGTTTGTAATTGGTAATTATTTTTTTTAGTTGGTAAGTAATTTATTTTAATTGGAAACTATTTTTTAATAATTAGTAATTTATGATTTATAAAAAGTATTTTTTGGTATAAAACATAATTTTATTGTTTAAAGTTTTGTAATTGTTAATACATTTTTAATAATAAATATGTGTTTTGTTTTGAAAAATATTTCATTGTTCAATATTTATTATTTGGTAACTAATATTTTTTAATTAATATGTATTGGTATTTATTGTTAATTTATTGTTAATAAATTATTCAAGTGTAATTATATTTTTAATAATTATTAATGGGTATTTGTAAATGATATTGGTTTCAAATTTAAATTATTAATTATTTTAAATACAAACATTATTTATAAGTATGTTATATTTAATTTCTATGCTATCCAAAATTTTCCCCACTGTTGCACTCTCTGGAGTGGGAATAGTAATTTTTACCCCTATTCAACTTTTTCCCTACTGTTTTACTCTCTGGAGTTGGAATTGTAATTTTAACCCACCCGCTATCCAACGCTTTCCCTACTGTTACACTCACTGGAGTGGGAATAGTAATTTTTACCCCTACGCTATCCAACGCTTTCCCTACTGTTGCACTCTCTGGGGTGGGAATAGTAGTTTTTACCTTCTTGCTATCCAACGCTTTCCCTACTGTTGCACTCTTTGGAGTGGGAATAATAATTTTTACCCCTAAGCTAATCAACGCTTTCTCTACTGTTGCACTCACTGGAGTGGGAATAGTAATTTTTACCCACCCGCTATAAAACGCTTTCCCTACTGTTGCACTCTTTGGAATGGGAATAGTAATTTTTACCCCTACACTATCCAACGCTTTCCCTACTGTTTCACACTCTGGAGTTGGAATAGTAATTTTACCCACCCGCTATCCAACGCTTTCCCTACTGTTCCACTCACTGTAGTGGGAAAAGTCATTTTTACCCCTACGCTATCCAACACTTTCCCTAATGTTGCACTCTCTGGAGTGGGAATAGTAATTTTTACCTTCCCGCTATCCAACGCTTTCCCTACTGTTGCACTCTTTGGAATGGGAACAGTCATTTTTACCCCTACGCTATCCAAAGCGTTCCCTACTGTTTCACACACTGGAGTTGGAATAGTAATTTTTACCCACCCGCTATCCAACGCTTTCCCTACTGTTGCATTTTTTGGAGTGGAAATAGTAATTTTACTTTCTACGCTATCCAATATTTTAATTACTGTAGTTTTGTTTGGACTTTAAATAGTAGTTTTATTTATTTTTTATTTAATATTTTTTGTATTATTTTAGATAATGTAGTATTTAATTAATTTTCAATATTTTGAAGGTATATTTAACTTTTTTAATTTATTAAATAATTATATACTTTTTTATGTTATTATTTTATGTGTGTAGATGTATTTGTAGTTTATTGCACTTATAAATAATTTATAAGTAATTAAAATAATTATTAAAAGTTATTATTAAGTAAGTATATATTATATATTTTATGTATATGTTTAATTGATGTTTTATTATTATATATGTATCATTTATTAATTTTAAACATTATTAAATATTTTTAACTATGTTTATTTTATTTATTAGTATTATTTACTTTATTTTACACATTTATTTTTAACTGAAAAAACCCGATATTTTTAACATCGATATTTTAGTTTCGATATTTTTGTACTTACCTTGTTGTAGATAGGATGTCGATATACTTTCCTTCGATATTCTAGCGTCGATGTGTCTGTAGGTCGATATTCTTAGAGTCGATATTCTGTCAGTGATTCATCACTGCCATATGACCTGTCTGCCCTATGCATCATGCCCTGGAACAACACCTTCCACTGACCCCCAGAACACTCTGCGACATACACCTGGGCCCCAACACGGACACCAGAAGTTCTCTTCGCAGACCTACTCCCACACATCTGTGTGGACACATTCTGTTGTGATTCATAGCATTGCCCCACATGGTCAGAGGTTGGACACCATACTCACATCGCTGGAGACAGTTGTATGTCAGCACAACGTGGGCTATTACCACGTGTGCCATTACAATGCTGTTTTTACAACGCAAGTGGTTACAACGACTTGCGCTGTAAGCGCTGGATAGTGGAATAGTGGAATAGTTGAATTTTCTATTCTAACTCCAGCCCACGTTACAGTAGGGAACGTGTTGGAATAGAAAATTAAACTATTCCCTATCCAACAGCGCCCTCCAGTGCAAGTTGTTGAAACGACTTGCGTTGTAAAAGCAGCATTGTAATGGCAACGCGTGGTAATGCCCGCGTTGTAAAGGCTGTTCCCCCTTGAGACACGTAAGTGCACAGCACTGCCAGCAACTATCACAAACCCAGTGTTTGGCTCACAGAGGTGGAGTAGTCAAAGGGGACCCACCTCCATTGTACAGGTGTCACTTAGTCCCTCCCTGTGCAGGGACAATGCTCATTGTGGCACATTATTTGTACATCTAATCAACATTCATCACAGTTGGACAGTAGTGAAGTTGTAGAGACTTTATTGGCATGTGCGTGTTAGTATGGACAAGGCAAGGGCCACAACGTGCACGGACATGCTTGAGACCCTTACACGCAGCATGTGAAGATGTCGAGGTGCAAGACATGGCGGTGCAAAAATGTACACCAATCATTACAGAAAGCAACGGTCTCAGCCCACCTTGCCTTGCTGGACGAGTCATGTGGTGTTTGGCGCCTGCCCATTGCCCCATGTGAGGGGACACGACTCACAGCCCATGGGGTCTGCAGAGTGCTGTGCCACTGGACTGCACCGACTGTCTCCTCTGCTGACAGTGATCAGGTGGAAGGGTTCGACAAGGTCACATGTTGTGCTACATTGCCTTGTGTGTACTCCCCACCAGCAGTATGTCCGATTTAGAAACGTTGCCAAACGACGCTGTGCTGCTCCGACCATGGAAGTGCCCACTGGTGTGGTAGGATATGTGAGCCTTCCCCACAATGCAAAAAGGTATTGAGACCTGTGCTGTGGGTGACAATCCGATGTGGCTGCAGGAACGTAGTTACTCGTCGATGAATGCCAGCGCAGCTTCATGGGCAATGTGTTCTAATAGTACGTCGTTGTCTGGTTCAAAGAACACCAGGGTGACCCAATCCAATAACTGGTCCAGGCAGATCTGCTCAGTTAATGCCGTTTCCCCAATCTGCAACACAGCCCAATAGGGTAGCGCCTCAATGTAGCCACTGCACACAAGGAGTTGTGCAATGTCCCATGCACAACTGCCAACACATACGCAAAAGATCAGTGCATCCCATGCACGGCTATCCCAGTGACACTCCTGTTAGTGGGCCAACAGGGGGCGCACTGTCAGGTCTTAATCCAATTCAGCTACCGTTGCGTTGGATAGGCAGACCTCCACGGGCCACACAAATGTGCATGATCGACAGTGGTACCCGGGCTGGACGCAGGTGACGTAGGCAAGATGGAAACTCTGGCACAGATCTCAACAGATGCAGCATTTGTGCATGGTACAGTTCCATGTGACAGGGGTTGTGCATGTGCCTGGGAATGTGTATATGGGGTGTGGGCACGTTGGTTTTTGGTTAGCACTGTTCATGGTGTCCGAGTCATCGGAGGCTTGTTTGATATCTCACGCAGGGTGTGCCAGCCGCAGTCAGGGCCAAGGTCAGAGGGTCGGTTGGCCTTCCTCCTTGTGTGTATGGACAAAGGAGTGTTCATTCCTAATTTTAGTCTGACTACTGCTTGTATTTCGGAGGTGTGAAGTGGCCTGCGCACTGACTTTGATGTCAGGCCTGCGATTTGGGGTGCACGAATTTTGAGACACACGCATCTGTTGGCATGTTTGCATTAGCCAAGGGCACGATTGGCATTGCGCTCCATGTCTCTCTCGTTCTCTCTCTTTCTCTCTCTCCCTGTCCTTTGCTGAGTGCCTGACACACCTTCTTATCTTGGATATTGTCTTGCAGGCTTTGACTCACAGATTGTCCAGGTATGCCCTGCCATGACTATTCGCAATAGTTGTTTGGAGATTAATTAGTATGTGACATTTTGTTTGGTCTTTCAATGGTGGATGAATAACTCAGGATTTCTGTACTCACATGTGTGTTGATTGCTTCAATTTTTTCCATGTTTTCGGGCCATTGATGTGCAGTGTCTTGGTCCAGTGGTGTTGGGGTGTGCCCGGGGTAGGACCCGGGGGCTGGTGGGGTGGTCCTGGGGGTGGTGGCGGTGGGTGTTGTGGCCCTCTTGGGTGTCTGGCCCACGTGATCAGTGGCTCCATGCATCTGTTGTCCTTCAGGTATGGCTCTGGGATGGGCTCCCTTTTGTGGTGCAGGCTGTGATCCGACTCTGCATCTAATTAACGAGAGTTGCCGGGGTCGTCTGTGGTGATGTTTTTTGCGGCTGCTATCACGGGTAAACTGGTGCTATGGGCTGTTAGCTCCAGCTTGTGAATGGGGTGATAAATTTACAGCGACTTTGGCTGCGTTAAAGTGCCGATAACTCAGCGATAGTTCCTTGAGAATATGCCCCATAGAAAGATAAAATGTCTCAGGGGATTGTTTTTGTGCAGGAAAGTTCTCCTTTCTGCACAAAAAGAGTCCTCCTTACAATGTAGATTCCCTTGCATGGTACAAGTGTGCCTGCATTGGCACTAGGCAGCCAAAAATGCGCAATCGCAGGGTCCAAAAATAGGAATGTGCCATATTCTTTTAAACATGACGCGTTCCTGCTCTTTCCCTGTCACACAGCGCAGAACAGCGAGGTGACTTGGTGCACTGCGTGACTTTGCCATAAATATGTCTGTTTTGATTTGACACAGTACCAGGTCAAGTAAGGTTGTGTGACGTAGCTCTGCATCAAATTTTAATGGCAGATCAAAGCAGGCACAAATAGAGGGTATGCGGATTATCGCATAATGGATGATGAAAATGTAGATTTACGTAGTTTACATAGATTACCCGTGTGTGCGTCTATGCCTCAGAATTTGCTTTGGAGGGTGTACTTCGTGTCCGTAGACAAGAATGGCGTCCATCGTCCCCTTTTGTATCGCATTGTTCGCCCACAATGCAAGTCTGAGCATCGCGCAAAACAGGCTTTGCTTTTGCACTGCCGATGACATCATTGACACACGACAGTGGTGCTCTGCAATTTTTTTTAATTCTTTACCCAGTGCAGCAAGTTGTCATACAGATTCTTTTTTTTTTTGGTTCCATAAAGTTTAGTAAATCTGAGCCAAAATTCAAGGATGTATTTATTAATCAGGGCTGGCAAAATATCACAGCAATTGCTACATTAATACAACCGGTAGATGGCGCAAGACTGCAACAATTGGCCTTGTTTGCTTGTGGAGCACTAGGGCTCATACACAAATACCATTTGGCTTGGAAAATGAAGGTGCTTGCGCCCAAGCCTCGTCCAGTTGGTATTTGCTATTTAGCTGGTTGTGTGTGGACTGGTGTTTGCTTAACAGGCTATTTGGACTTTGAGAGCATTCTGGGTAGACTGCAGAACAGCGAAAATCTGAGAGGAAGCCTCTTTGACTGTATGCAAATCTGAACCTGATACATAGTTACCTTCCACGCCCTTATTTGCATGTGAGACCGGAACCGCGGAAGAACTGAGGGGCATATTATCAAGACCGGCGATAAAATTATCGCCACTTTAGCGGCAGAAAACTGCTGTTAAAACGGCGATAATTGTATCGCCTGTTCTTGATAATATGCCCCTAATCAAGGGGCAGATTTATGAAGGCCTTGCGCCGCCGGTGCGTCACTTTTTCCCATGTTAAAAGTGACGCACCGGCGGCGCAAGGCCTTCATAAATCTGCCCCCAAGTTTTTAACTCTGCCGGATAATGTAAACGAAAGGGCTATAGCAGCTTCACCTAATTGATTCATCTTTAACAGGCCAAAAAATCAACACTATACGCAACCAACCTATAGAACATACACAAAGCAGCCATTAGTAAAAGTATTAAACAATATAATAAATATTATTGTTAGAATTGGTAGCCCGTTTGAAACTCACCTACTCATTCGTAGCATGCAATACAAATCATATTATGCATTACTTTTGATGAGGTATTTATAGTCTGATATAGCAAGAGCCAGGCCCAAAGGCGTCAGAGCGAGAACTTCACAGGGACAAAATATAACAAGAAATATGAATACAATGAAATCAGATAAATCACCATTAAATTCAATACCTTGAAAAGAAATGTCAAAAACCTTGCACAGGGTACAATGCATAGGAACCGCCAAACCCAAAAGTGTATCAAAATCCCAGGACAAATATTACAGTAAACGTATACTATTTACACTAAAACATCATCTTTGGTGATGGAAAGCATTTTTTTGTTTAATTTGAACATCTCTGTAGAAATGTGAAATCCAAAGCCCTTGTAGTTCACAGCAAAGTAACGTGACAGATGGGGAGAAAGCGGCTCATGAGAGTAAACACATTATGTGGGTCAAGTTCCCTTTATGATGCATTCTTAAAGGCCCTCATAGTGATGCACAAGCCTGTGCAATCCTGGTGAGCTCCCCCTGGAGACAGATGCTGCAGACGGCCAAAGGCTCTCCAGATTTCCTGAAATTCTGGGCATTCATGTGTACCTACTCGGTGTTTTATTAGTAGTTAGGGAGAGGAGGAAAGGATACACAGTCATATCTGAGGTTTCTGATCAGCTAAACATGCCCTAGTGCAGAGACATATTTTACTTGTAATAGGGGCTAGGAACATGTCAGCTTTAAAACAGTCCCCCAAAACAAAAGTATGGCAACTCACTCTTTAAAACTTAAAAAAATGAAGGGCCCAAATTGGGTCGGCCTGTAAAGGGGTGCAATGTTTTTTGCCACTGATATATTCTGTATTCTGACCATGCAGAAATCAGGATTCAGTGGCTTCAATGCACAGCACCCAATTCTGATAATTGACATCAAAATAGGGTATAATATGCAGATGTTGCTGCCTACCACACCAATATCCGCATGCTGTGTGATTTAACAGGTATTCTCCCCCTCCAATCCCAGTACATTTTGTCTGCAGGTAGGACAACCAAAATGTTTCTAGGAAAAAAGGGCGCGGTTAGACATTCACCACGCATGTCATCATCACCATATTTCCTTTATTTCAATTAAATAAAACCATAAAAGTTACAGCATAAATATTTAAAATAGTAATTTAAAAAAGTGCAAATTCATTGTGCAAAACTATTTCTAAGTAAAATGATGTTGTGTGGGAAATATTGGTCCAAAAATACAAATCATATCATAAATGTTTTGAGATCCATAATATTATAATAAAAAATGAAAAATGAAATTCAAATAAAACACCCAAAGCTAAAATGATTTACAAAGAGGACAAGTGAACCTCTAGATAAAAGAGTACAAACCCAATCTTAAAAACAATTGAGGCAGTACATTAAGTATACATGAAAGTGCTATTTTAAAAAGCATTTGTACCAATGTACCATTTTGGTAACAGGTATCTAGCAATTGAATACACGACAAAGTCTCTGGTGTTGGTTTTGCATATTCTAAGAGCTGTGTGGTGGTCCCTAAATCTATGAAGTTTACTAAGTGGAATAATCCAATGTGTCCGTTGTGTAGCAGAAGCCTTACAAAATTCAAAGGGACTTGACACCCCATCAGACACATATTTGATATGTCTCCCTTTTTTCGTCTAGGAATGGGTAAAAGTAGCCCAAGGTAATATGCCCAATCTGAATTTAACCTAAAGTGCATGTGCAGCAGGGTTGATAACCATATTCAGTTATTGCTCACACTCAGATGCACCTTTGAACATCAGTAAGGAATCCACCAGGGTAGCAGGGGAAACAGTAGCAAGTCTTAAGCCTAATACATAATTCCAGGGGGAAGTTTTCAGCTTCTCTCGCGCACCTTTGGTTAATGCAAAGAGCTGTAGCCAGAAACCTTCCAGACCTAACTTGAATAACCAGTTTCTTAATATGTACACCCTAGGGGATCTTCCCAGCATGGAGATCATCTAGTCTGATTCTAATAAATTCCTTTAGGGACCCTAGATCCTCATTGGTCCAGAGCCTTAGCCAATACTGGATAGGTCTCAAAATAGCTGTTGGACTTGGCCCTTCTGGCAGGTTCACCCCTAAACTTTTTGCTTTTAATTGTGACATGGTGGTAGTGATTTTTGGTTTCTGCGCACCTTACCACTGTGTCCCAGGGTAAAGTGCGTGCGTGTAGTGAGGTTGGCCTGCCCTCCCTTAGGAATGCATGGGGAATGTATGTGTCCATGTTAGTTCCTGATGCTTGGGGAGTGCAAGCTCGAGTTTGGAATGTGCGGACTCGTGTGATTAAATGCTGGGCGATGATGTGTGCGGCGTGAATGTGTCTAGTGTGGAAGTGCCACTTCTAGAAGTTGGTGTACCTGTGCAGTGAATGTGCTGGCTTGAGATTGGCTGGTATGCCTGGCTCCAGGAGTCAGGATGGGTCTGCCCCACTGGTGAATGGGAGATCTGCAGGTGTGATGGCTGGGGAGGAGTGCATCTGGGACCTGAATAGGGCTGGGCTTTCCCCTAACAATGCTGGCTCCGCCCCCTGTGGTGCGACTGATGATCCTAGCCTGACTAGTGAATAGGAAGGGTGGCTGAGCACATCACAGTGCTCCAAAACCAGCTGCGACTGGTTTTTCCCCTACCCTGCACACAGGCAAAGGATTATGGTGTATAAAAAGGGGCTGTGTCCCCAGAAATGTCGTTCTCTTGCTGATCCTAATTTGGAGGGGGGCCTGCTGCTGCTGGGCACCAGAAGGACCGCCACTGGGGACTGCCTCCCTGCCTGGAGGACCCTGTGAGCTGGCACCTGGGCCCAGCCTTGCCCCCCCTGCCTTCCTACAGAACTTTGCCCTGGACTTTTGTGCATCAAGCGACGGGAGCGCTTTATTTCCCTTGCGGCGCCTAGGGGCTGGAGTTCTGGACTTTTTGGTTCCGTCCAGAGGTGTCAGGGAAAACACCCGAAGACCCCGGAGTTCAACCTGTCTCGGTGCACAAACAAACAGAAACACGGGCTTCTCGATGGTGGCGTCAAAGACCAAAGGTTTATTACTGCAGGGACACAGAAGTCACAGAAACTGCACACGGGCAGTGTCTAGGAGCCTGTTCAATTTGTACAAAGAGGGTTGTTCCTTATATACTGAATATTCTGCTCGGGGCAAATTCTTTACATGTTACCACAGTTCAAAACATTCGTGTCTTAAACAATAAATATTTGGCGTTGCACAGGAATCGTCAACAGTATCTGATGTCAAAACATTACGAATGAGGGGTTCCCACTATTCCATCATAATCCCATGTCAATTTCTCATTCAAGACCCGGACCGCCTCATCGTAAATTTCGTTACCTCCCCCTAATAAAGGCCCAGAAGGAAAGGAGCAGAGCCAGGTGTAGAAGATAGAAAGACAGGATAAGAGATGTTTGTGGGTCGTAAATGGGCACGGTTACCAGCTTCGGCCGCCTAATCATGATCAGGCCAACGAACACAAGAACCAGTATAGCAGGACTGGCCTCAGGCTGGGGAGGCAGTTCTTGCCGAGTCATGCTGCCACAGCGTGGCTGGCCTAAGGTGCACGTGTCACTAGCAAGGTGAATCGCCGGTTAAAGCCTACGTGTCCTTAGATGAAAAAGAGGTCATTGCGTGTCCATTGACTATGTGAGGGCAAGGAATACAAAATGGCTTCCGTGTTCTAAGATGGATGCCATGGGTAGAACAGAAATGTGTTTGTAACTGGAGTGCTCTTGCTCGTAGCATAGCGAAAACACCAGGATATACTAAATGGATCATTTGCGGTTCACTGATACCAAAATTATGTATTTATGACAATGTTACAAACACGAGTAAAATCGTCACGGAACCTCAGACCTCCTTTTGCCCTTACATAGGCAATTACTCAGTCTATGTCAGAGTCAGAGTCTAATTCTATGCTCATTAGGTCAGTGACATGTTGTTGCACCATCATCTTGTCTCGTACCTTTTCTCCAAATAAAGGTGGTTTTCTGAAACAGGTTGCAGCACAGAGACTACACAAAGCGGGACCACATTGGATAATAAGGCAGCACGAGAACAGAAATACTAGGATGACACCAATGACCATCAGAACCTTCCATCCCCACGCTGATACCAGAGTCCAAAACCACTCCATGAAGGACCAGTTTCCCTTATCTACGTGTATAGAGTCGGAAATCTTGTGTAGCTTAGAGATCGCTTCATAGACTGTTGGAGCATTATTTGGAATAAAGACACAGCAGCTCGATTGGATCATTCTGCATACCCCACCTCGATCTGCAAGTATTACGTCTAGAACCATTCGGTTCTGCAACGTCATGAGACGATCCGCCTGAAGCTCAGCTGTTAAGTTACTAAGGGCACCAGCAGTTTCTGTAATAGTAGATTCAACTACCCGTGTTAGTTGACGTAGATTTCTACTATTGGCCATAGGCCCCCAAAACGGAAGGAAACCTTTGAAGAAGTCTCCAGCTTCCTGACCAGCGGTATCTTCCTTGCTGAAGACACCTCTTGCTACTCTGGTCTTGTGATAATCTGAAGAAGCAGTGTATGTCGGAGGTAACAATCGAGCAATATAACATGAACCTGAAAAGTCAGCAGGCAGCCATGTATATGCTCTGTCCTGACAGATGAAGTAGGTACCCCTAGCAGTCAGGAAGGCAGGGGAGGAGTTAGACGGAAATACGTAAGTCTCAACGCACTCACTCCTCCCTAGCTGAGCTCTCAGATTTCTCCCATTTCCTTGTAAACAGACCTGACCTCGGTGAGGCACGACCCAAACTGAAGTGGAGCTTTTACGCTTGCTTTCTCCCAAACTAAGGCGATACTCTGTAGAGTTCCAACTCAAATACACCCGTAATTCATCTCTAGGGTAAGATGGAGTATTATTGACGTCTTTAATCATGTCAATAATTCCCTGGACTAAAGCTTTGTTGGCTGAGTTGTATTTAGTGGACCGTGGTGGACGCGGAGGATAGGTCTCAAGGGCATATGAAAAAATGGTCTGAAAGGCCTGAAATGATCCATTGTAGCTAAAAGGCAAGACTAGATAGGGAATGCCTTTATCCATAGTGTGAGGTATCAAGCCACACACCCAGCAGTCTGTAGTATTAACTACCAGTTGGTGTTGATGCAAGAGCTGTACAAATGTATTGTTAATAAATTCTGAGCGTCGAGCTTGTTCGTGTTCAGGAAATGAGTGAAAAGAATGCATAGAAGAAACCGTAGAAGTAGTAGGATCAAGGGGAGGTACTGTAGTTACTGGCATAAAAATCAAATGTACACCAAAGACGATTCCACCCACCAACGTTATCAAAACAATTAAAAATGTAACTGCACATTGCATTAGAAAGCATTTGCTGTGAAGTATTCTGTACAGTCTATTTCTGCGAACATAAATTACATTTTCTCGTTGCAGCTCAGGAAGCTCCATCTTCTACAATCCGCTCGTGACCACTGATGATGTGTACGTAGATGAAAATGCCTCTATCAGCCCTGGGAGTTCCCAGAACTAACAGAAAGATCGACCTTGTGTCTGACCCCCGCAGATTCAACTAGGCACACAGCCACGACCCTACGGCTACCCAGACGGCAAGGCAATTTTAAAACAAAAAGAAACAATACAAAGTATTAGCAAACTTCCTGGCTGGAGGCAATGTATAGAAAATTCAAATCTGAAAATAGGCAGTTTCCTGCTTTATTTGTCCATATTGCGAGGTCGCAAGTTGTATCTCAGTTTTGCAGGAGCTGTCTGGTCTGGAAACAATGTATTTTCAGCCGACGTTGCAATGTTCACGTTTTCAGATGACAAATGTTCTTTTGGTGCAGATGGCAAATGTTCGTTGGGTGTGGATGACAAATGTTCAGGGTTCAAAAGAGCAGTTTCAGGAGGAGAGTCAGAATTTGGTGAATCCGTGATCAGTTCTGCATCGCTGAAAGGTATGAACCTGGGGACTTGTTCCGTTTCAGAGGCACCGATTCCTTTCTTTACCCAGTTGTCGTAAGGAAGTGGCAGAGGCACACGTTTGACATGTGTCGTATGGATCCAGTTCTTCCTTCCGGCCACACGAATAGCAGTTCTCGTTGCTAGTAGGACTTGAAAAGGGCCAATGAATCTGGGCTGAAGATTTTTCGTTCTTGCAAAATTTCTAATGACCACCTGGTCACCCGGTTTCAGCTGATGGCCTGGACTCTCCGGTGGCTTTGGCAATGCATCGAAAACCTGTTGGTGAATAAGACTCAATTTAGCAGTCAAGTCGAAAAGGTAATCAATTAACATTGGGTATTCCAGCTGCTTGAATTCTTTTGGTCTAGGTACCCCCCAAACATTTGCAGGACGACCAAAAACTATTTCATATGGACTAAGCCCTACTCTAGAATGTACAGTTGCTCTTGTTGATAGCAAAGCCAAAGGCAATGCGTCTGGCCAGGACAAACCCGTGGATGCTTGTATCTTAGCAAGTTTCAGTTTAAGGGTGCCATTGTAACCCTCGACTAAACCCGCGGACTGGGGATGATTCGCACTATGAAACTTCTGTCTAATCCCTAGGCCGGCACACACACTCTGCATAACTTTCCCTACGAACTCACTTCCGTTATCTGACCATACAATCCGTGGCATTCCGTATCTGGGGAAGTATTCTTTAAGAAGAATTTTGGCAGTGGATAAGGCAGTATTGTCCTTTAGCGGGTATGCTTCGATCCATCTGGAGAAAGCACAAACTACCACTAGGACGTATTTCAGATTATTACAACGATCCATGTGAATGAAATCTAGCTGGATCACTTCGAAGGGGCAGGAGGGAGGAGCGAAATGACCTGCAGGTGTGGGGATTCCCTTGCCAGGATTATGCATCAAGCATACCATACAATTTCTCACCACTCTCTCTGTGAACGAAGGGATGAGTCGGTCCTATAACTTAGAACCAGTTCCATCGCTTCTTTTATATTTTGTCCAACTATCATACCTGCAGCAAACTCTTTCTGAACATTAATTAATTCTTCTAGATTTGATTCAGGGTCATCCTCTTCCAATTCCTCACGTAGAAGGAAACACATTTCATCGAACACATATCGTTGTGTCGGTTCATTCCATTGCATAAATGTATCTAATACATCTTGTACATTATATCTTCCAACTTTTGAAACCCATCTAAGAGCAGTGGAATCTAATATTCCTCTTTCTTCAGTACTGGGAAGCTGGCTACGCCTCTGCACAGAGTCAGAGGTAGGAGTCTTAATCAGAGTTTTATAGAAGGGAGATAGAATATTGGAGACAGAATCAGTGATTCTCCGACGAACAGAAAGTGGAGTCATAATATTAGCAGAGGCAGTAAATAGAGTAGCAGTTGGAACAGATAGATTAGGAACAGTAGGAGTAGCAGGAAAAATAGCTTGTGAACTAGCAGGTGTGAGCGACACAGGCATAGGTAAAGAAGCCGGCAACCCTGGAAGAGGGGTTGTCGAAGGAACATTAATATTGACCACAGGGGGTACAGGAACTTGATTCAGGGGAGCGGGAACAGGGACACCAGGTTGTCCAGCAACCGGTAATTGAACATTCGGTATAGGTGGAGCCGTAGCACCCTGTGCATACGGTGGGGGTGATCGTAACAAGTGAGACAACAGGGGATCCTTTTCAGGGTCCTCTACTATCTTAGCCGTACTCGATGGCAAAGCAGGATAGCACTTGTCTATCGCTAAATTACGCTCTCTATTGGCCACCTCCATCGCTTTTTCAGACTCGTTGAGTTGCAGCTGCCTAGCAGACTGTTCTAAAGTCAACTCTTGCTCTTTCTGTTCTTTCTTCAACTTTTTAATTTCTCTCTGTTTAGATTCTTTTCGCCAATAACGGAAAGAATCAAACATTGCCGGCCGGGCTTTCTTCTTAAACAACCTTCTTTCTAGATTATCGAGAACTTCAGGTTCAAAACTACCATGTAGTGGCCAACTAAGGACACCATCTTTCTCTGTGAAGCGGATCCATACCTCGTTATAAGAGATAGGGCCCACACCAAATTTGCAATATAGATCATAAAGGGGAGTTCCAATCGGAGGAACCAAACACGAGTCCTCTAACTGGGAATCACTGTTGCAACTAAAACAAGACAACATACAATTTTTCCGACTTACCATTTTATAATCCGGAACACAGAACAGACAAAATACAAACAAAAGGGTGCGCACTTGAACCAAGAACTTAGGCCTACCAGAACTGATAAATGTATCGATACCTGAACTGAACAGAATGATTATCGTAACCAGAATAACCAGTGATAATCTTACAGAACTGAACTGAACTGAGAACTAAAAAGGATTATCCAAACAGGAGCAACCCTCACAAAATACTTAACTGAGGTACTGAAGACGTCACCAAGGAGAAACCCGTCACGTCTCGCCGTACTAAGGACTGCACCTCGGGTCCAAGACAGGGCGACGGTCAAGGCAACGGACCACTGCAGCCGTCTGAACGGGAACCCTCGTGGAAGAGAACGTCGGGGCCACTTTTGCGATATGCCGGGATCGATGAAGTGGGGCGCCTCCCTCTGAAATCTTCCCACGAAGCTCCTCGAACTCTTCAGGCTTTTGGACCGGTACCGAATGACGTCGCCCCACGTTGGGCGCCAATTGGAGTTCTGGACTTTTTGGTTCCGTCCAGAGGTGTCAGGGAAAACACCCGAAGACCCCGGAGTTCAACCTGTCTCGGTGCACAAACAAACAGAAACACGGGCTTCTCGATGGTGGCGTCAAAGACCAAAGGTTTATTACTGCAGGGACACAGAAGTCACAGAAACTGCACACGGGCAGTGTCTAGGAGCCTGTTCAATTTGTACAAAGAGGGTTGTTCCTTATATACTGAATATTCTGCTCGGGGCAAATTCTTTACATGTTACCACAGTTCAAAACATTCGTGTCTTAAACAATAAATATTTGGCGTTGCACAGGAATCGTCAACAGTATCTGATGTCAAAACATTACGAATGAGGGGTTCCCACTATTCCATCATAATCCCATGTCAATTTCTCATTCAAGACCCGGACCGCCTCATCGTAAATTTCGTTACCTCCCCCTAATAAAGGCCCAGAAGGAAAGGAGCAGAGCCAGGTGTAGAAGATAGAAAGACAGGATAAGAGATGTTTGTGGGTCGTAAATGGGCACGGTTACCAGCTTCGGCCGCCTAATCATGATCAGGCCAACGAACACAAGAACCAGTATAGCAGGACTGGCCTCAGGCTGGGGAGGCAGTTCTTGCCGAGTCATGCTGCCACAGCGTGGCTGGCCTAAGGTGCACGTGTCACTAGCAAGGTGAATCGCCGGTTAAAGCCTACGTGTCCTTAGATGAAAAAGAGGTCATTGCGTGTCCATTGACTATGTGAGGGCAAGGAATACAAAATGGCTTCCGTGTTCTAAGATGGATGCCATGGGTAGAACAGAAATGTGTTTGTAACTGGAGTGCTCTTGCTCGTAGCATAGCGAAAACACCAGGATATACTAAATGGATCATTTGCGGTTCACTGATACCAAAATTATGTATTTATGACAATGTTACAAACACGAGTAAAATCGTCACGGAACCTCAGGGCGCTTGACTTGCTCCAGGATGCTCTGCAGCGTCGCGCTGCTGGGGAGGAGAGAGTGGATCCCCCTTGTTGTACCTTATCTTCGAAGCAGATGCCCACCATGCTTCTTTGTGCCCATTCGTAGTTTATCTACCGGGTGGCCAGCCCGCTTTAAATTTAAATTAAAGAGGGAGCCTACCCCTCGTGTTGCCCCGTTTATCATTTAATTATCAGGGGCTGTCCGCGTAATTGTGCGCTCCTCGAGGGAGCCTGCGGTGCTGCAGTGCCTGACGGGGGCCGCCGCGGGTGGCGACCCGGAAGTACTTTCCCCCAAACCGGAAGCCGACGGGAGCCCACCCCGCGCTCCGGTGTAAGGAGGCGAAGTGCCGGCGAAACAGGAGAGCCCGGACGGGACACGCAGAGAGTCCCGTGCCCGGTAGCAGCTGAGGCGAGGCAGAGGGGGCCCAAAGCACATTGCCAGTGCCTGCCCCCGCCGCAAAGAGAGGAGACGCGCTGCCCTCCTCGCGAGCAGAGACCCGGTGAGTGGAGACCCGGGGAGGTGGTTGCTGAGAGGTGCGAGCTCTGCGCACCGATCCCCGAGTGGCCCGACTGTCAGTGGGCCGCTCCCACGAAGCTCTCCAGTGACGAGGGAGAGAGGGGGCACATCGGGGCATAGAGTCGTTGCCCGCGCCCACATAGGAGTGTTTAGAGCCCACGAGGCTCCTGGGCAACTCCTATACATTTCCGAGCCCTCGAGGCTCATCAGGGCCATTGTGTAGTTAGAGCCTGCCGGGCTCCAACGACAGGGGCATTTCTTCAGAGCCCACGAGAGGCTCAGGGGGCATTTGGTTTCTCAAGCCCACAAGGCTCCTACGATTCTGGGCATTGTTGGTGGTAGAGCGGCTCCGGCTGGCAGTGGGCCGCTCCCACAGTTGTGATAGCATTGTCCTTCAGAGGCCACGAGGCTCCCAGGGCCACAGTTGTTTTGGGGCACAGAGCCTGCAAGGATCCCACATCGTTTTTGGCCCCTACTATTCTCTAGAGCCCAGAGGAGATCTTCAGCTGCCCAGCACTTAGTGGGCAGCTGCTACGTTTAGGCATTACGCAATCTCTTTGGCTGCCTGCGCAGCCTGCCCTGACTTTGCTGGACAGAGGGCGTGTAAGCCCCTGAGAGGCCAGGTTGGCCCGGGGTCAGTTCGGTAATGTTTTGGTGCAGATGCTTCGCCTGCCTAATGTGATTTATGCAATGCTTTTGCCCATGCCTCTAAATATGTGTTTTTATGCCTAGGAGGTTGTTTGCCCTAGAAGAGTGATGCTAGTGAGGTCATGATGCCCTGCATGATATTTACCTAAGGTGTTTTAGGATTTCGTAGGTGGTGTTTACCTGTTACCAGTGAGTGCTGGTTGTGTGCTACATGTGCTAATTTTGGTACTACAGTTATGATATGTTCTACGTGCTAGTTCTAAAAGTGATTACTCATGACAGCGGTCCAGGTGGCCCTGTCCCATGTAAATAATCCCCTCTACATTCTGCCCGTGCCCATGGCACCTTGTAAAATATATGTTTATTATCTAATGTTTGTGGTATAATACAAAGACTATTTTTTATATATACCCTTGTGTGGAGTTTCCTTTCTGGTGGGCCTCGGGTGTTGTTCCTGGGTGCGCGTGCAAACGCTTTACACTTCGCCTCCAGAATAAGCCTGTCTGCTCGTGCCAAGCTACTAAGGGGGTGAGCAGGGGTTATTTTGGCGGGTAACTTCCTTGCCCTGACTAGAGTGGTGGTCTCTGCCTGGCTTTTGCGCAAGCCTTAGCCAACCAGAAATTCCCATTTCTAACAATAGCAATGTCAGAAATCGCTCATAGGTGAAGGTTGAATTTAATTGGCTGAGTCGCAGCACTGATGGGGAATCTCAAGGAGGTCTTAATAAACGCATTTTCAGCTTTGTAAAGGGTGTTAAAAATACAGTGCCCCCATAAATCTGCCCCATACATAGCCCCACCACAGGCTTAAATCTTATATATCTCCAAAGTAGGGGAGATAGCGAAAGTGGGTGATCTATTGGCAAATCCTAAGATAGACCTGGTTCTTTGCTTTAGTCATTACACTTTTCTGTACCTGTGCTATGGCAGTCTTCAAGTCTTGCACCCAAATAGACAAAATCTCATCCCCTAAGAATAACTTACTCCTGGGTATTTTCCTCCTGTTACCAGAGACCATGTACTTGGTTTTGTTTTTGTTAATAACTATGCCATGGTCTAAATGAAAAGTATTAAATGTATCCAAGAGAATAGATAGACCATGAGGCGTCCTTGATAGTAACGGAGTGTCATGTGAAAAAAGGAGACAGGGTATGTTATAACCTTCCACCTTCGGAGAGACAGTTTAAGAGATAGGGCATGCAGCCATTTATGTACAAGAGAAAAAGTGTGAGGGCCAACATACACCCTTGCCTAACATCTCTCCTGATTGGAATGTCTTTCGTCAATTGAACTGAATGGCCCAACCTAACCCTCGCAAAAGGTTCTGTGCATAATGCCTGCATCAGGGACAGTAGTCCACAGGGGAACCCGATCTTGTGGAGACCCACCGAAAGTTTTGCCTTTGGGGGAAGATTGAACGCAGATCACAAATCCACAAAGGCAACATACAGCAACCCCCTGTCAATGTCTTCTACATTCCACTTAATAGACAACAATCAAACAATCTGGTCTATGGTGCTAATGTTGGATCTAAATCCTGTAAGTGAGATAAGTCTTTGGCTTGGGAAGTGCAGTCTCATAGCCTAGATAAGATTTGCATGCTGTAGACTTTCAGGATAGTTCAATCAGGCGTATTGGTCTATAGTTTCCCGGTGTGCATTTAGCAACCTTTTTATAAATAGGGATTATTTCTGCTCCTTTCCAAGACCTCAGGATCGGTGCTCCAGCCATTTATGCATTTGACAAGGAATTTAAGTAGGGTCCCCTATAAATCTATATAGGATCTGCGCGCTTTTAGACAACCTAAACTGTGGGATTGGTGTCCGGACTGATTCCAGACACCCCCACCTGTATACCAGCTAGCTCATAGTGCCACTGTAAACTCCTCTTATCAAGGAGAGAATAGTTCTTGGCAACTATCGAGCATAACAACTCTGTCCCATCAGGGATCGTAGAAAAAGTCCAATACTTTTCGCTCAGGCACTCATGCTCACTTTGTCTCAGAGAGATACACAGAATAAACAGTGGGGATGTTTTCAATAAGTATTTATTAAACCAGCGTCATTCTTGTGTAAAATAGGTGTGCTGAACAATCATAATACAGAAACAGATATAAATGATTATAAGCACCAGCGGGGTAAAATGATGGTAGATTCCTACCATAGTGCTAAAACAATTATTACAGGCAGGTATGAAATTACTGACAGTAATAATGTGTACTCCTACGATGCGACCCTATCTAGATGTACCTAGCGGTACCTAACATGCATGTAGGGGTAAAGCCAAGAATCCCTCTAGGATAAAGTCAAACCCCATTACCTGAAGTGAGAGACTGTAAGACCCTGTCTTGGTCTTGAGGTGGACACCCCGCGAGGGATGTCAGACCACTGTGATCGTTAGTGTCTGCATGCAGGAACATCAGCGCCTTGCGTCAGTGTGTCAGCATTAAGTATGGGCGAAATTTGCGAATTAGCGGTACGCGAATTCATGCAAAAGTGAATTCGCTGTCCATGAAATCTGCGAATTTGTGGATTTTTTTATTTTTGCCGTGTTCGCGGTGCGCTTTGCGTGTTTGCCGTTTTTTTTTCAGCGCGGCGACCGTGAAGTTACCCATGCGGTCGTACATGGGCGCGGCGATCTTGTTTAATGTGTTCGCATTGCGTATTCCATTTCCGGGCACCAGTTGCATGCTCGCGTTGTGCATTTCCTACGTGCGGGCCGCAATTGCGTGTTCACGTCTGTTTTTGCGTGCTCGCAGGGGAAATATCGCACAAACTTACCGACGCGGTCGCAATGGGCGCGGCTATCTTGTTTTTCATTAATTGCTATGTTCTGGGCATGCTTTTTCAATCCTCCCTTAATCTTTGCAATCCTTTGTTTCTTTGAACTTTGTTTTAATTTTTTTTATTCATTATCTATCTCTTTATTTTTCTATATTTTGTGTTTTTTTCTACTTTTGGCTACTTAAAACTATTTTTTTAACTCTTTTCTTTTATTTACTTTTTCCCCTATTCTTTCTTTCCTATTTTATTTTCCTGTCCAGGACCATGGCAAAGGGAGCCGGGAAGAACATGAAGGGGAAGGGTCCCGCACCTCGTACCCGGCTCCCTTGCGGGCCCTTAAGGGGGGAGGCAGTAGTAGCCCAGGAGATCTTCAGCATGGTGGAGGTGGCCGCACTGATTTTCTACGTTCAGCGCCACCTCCCCAAGACCGTCGCGGCAGGCGGCAGGCCCGGTGCCGGGTACGGGCTCCGGGAGCGTACTCAGCTATGGGGAAGGTGTGCCGGGCCATGTATCGGGAGTCTGGGGTCCGGCGCACCTACAACCAGGCGATGCACCGGTGGTCCGACATCCTGGACCGGGAGCAAGACCTGCTCGACCTGCTTGGAGTCAAGATCCGAGACCTTGGTGAGTAGTAGTAGCGAGTATTTAATCACTACTTTGTTTTCTCCTGCTCTGTGTTATGATATTGCAATTTGTTTTTTCCAAAGAGCAAGAATGCTGCTGATTACATTGCAGGTAAATTATGTTTCAAAAGCTTCTGTGATTGCAGGTGCTCGCATGCTCACTGGCGGTGCTACTATGCTTACTTGTTTTCAATTTTGTGCTCATTTGGCCTGAGTGATTATGTATGAGTGAGTACTTTACAGAACTGCGTAATGCTAGAGAGACTAGAGACTCAAGTCTAGTCCTTCCCTTTTATTCCTGCTGCCACTAAGAAGAGATAGTGGTGGATTGATAGGTTGAGTATATTATGACTTGTTATTTAGTAGTAGGACATTTTTTAGTGGTCTGCAATCATGAATCATGATGACGGACTGTGTCTGTAACCTCGCGTGCTGCTGAGTGCTGGCAGTCGTAGTAGAACCTTTTTGTTGTTGGTTTAGTTAGTGATTTACATAACTTTCCAAGTAGACGGTCTGCGAATCCAGCACTACTGTACTATTCTCCTAGTTGACCAGATCAGATAGGTCAATACATGTAGTGCAATTGTTGGTAATTTGTTTCCCCGAGATAATTTTAGATTGTGGTCAAAGAAATCAAATATTTCAAAAAACAATCATCCATGTTTGTGTTTATTTCATGATCATCAGCAGAACCTCCCAGGGGCAAGACCACTGTAGTACTTAAAATTCTGGACCCGTGTTATAAACATAATCGTATCATGACGATTTTTAAATCAGAAGACCGAGAATGACTAGTACACCAGGTACAAGCATTTTCGTCATATTCAAGTGACAATTTCACCTTGAAATTGTCGTTTTCGTCCTGAACCCTTGGGTTCCATTTTGCGTACGGCAGCCATTTTGTGAGTTGCCCTCACATAGGCCAATGAACTAAGGCCAAACACTGTTCCTGAAGGACACGTACACCTCCTTTGACTTTTCTTTGACCTGGGCAAGCAGACTCCACTGCCCAAGGCCAAACCTGTTCGGTCAGTTCCTCTCCCAGTGGCCGAACGAGATAGCATCAAAGGACAACATGCCATAAACCTTTCATCACACACACACCACGCCTAATCTTGCACACACCTGTCCCTGTTTCCTACTTTATGACTTGCTTTACGAGGAGGAGGTGCCCATTTTTATTGGGGGTCCATCGATATCTGATGAAAATGTTGGGCCTTGCCAGGTAATTTGTTGTGGGCTGGACAAACTGAAATGTGGGCTTGTCATCATGACTCTGCTTTTTTTTTGTAGTGAAAATATGTGAATGGTCAACTGTAAACCTAAGAATGTTTGCCTGAAGCATAATATTTTGTATAAAAAGAGAAGACTGGCTTTGTAAGATTGAGCAGTCTCCTGAGAATATACACCGTGTTGTACTTCTAGGATACCTGTTACTTGGTTGCAGCCAATAAATTCAATCTTTGACTTCACCTAGAAGACTCTGAGTTTCTGTGTCTGAATCAGGAAAGTACCCGAGGTCTTAGGGTGTACCCTGACACCACTGGGTTACCGGTTCGGTACCGGTTCTGAAAAACCCAGTACCTCAGCTGGCGCCCAACATGGGGCGATATCAGCGGTACCGGTCCAAGCCAGAGGTTCGTGAGGAGCTTTGTGTGAAAATTCTGGAGGAAGGCCGCCACTTCATCGACCCCTGCATGTCGACGTGGTCCGAAAGTCTTTGCTGCGAGGTTTCCCGCTTCCCGACGGCTGCGAAGGACTGCTGCCCTGGCTATCGCCCTGATTTGGACCCTTGATGTTTGGTAGAGCGAAACGATAGACGAGTCTTCTGGTGACGTCATCGATACTTCAGTTAAGTATAAGTGGAGCATCTCCCAGTCCTTAGTTTGGTTCTTAGTTTGGGTATCCCCTTGGGATCTTTGATTTGGAACTTGCAAGTACCAAAGCCGAAGGACTCGTGTATTCACGAGAATATCGTATTCGATAATCCTTTGAAGTTTGAAGCTAGACTAGTGAGCGAAGATGCCTGGTCTTAGCAGACTTGGAAATTTGTTTTGTCTTGGTTGTAATAGGGATTCCCGATTGGAGGACTCGTGTCCGGTTCCTCCGAATGGAACTCCAACTTATGAACTCTATGTGAAACATGGAGTAGGCCCCATCACATATAATGAAGTGTGGATCAAATACACCAGAAAAGACGGTGTTTTAAAATGGCCCCAATATGGTAGCTTTGACACGGAAATCCTAGATAATCTAGAGGTTAGACTCTTCAAGAAGAAAGCCCGGCCGGCAATGTTTGACTCTTTCCGCCTATGGCGAAAGGAAGCCAAACAGAAATAAATTAAATTAGCTAAAAAGAATAAAAGAGAAAAGGGTATTTCAATAATGCAAGCTGCTATGCAATATAAAGATGATGAGGAAGAACAAGCGAGTGAACAGTTGCACAGGCAACGTAAAATGGCGATCGATAAATGCTATCCAGTTTTGCCGCCTCTTCAGCAAAATGCAGCAAAAAAACTTGAAAAAGATCCCCTAATGTCGCACTTATTGAGTTCGCCACCCACTTATGCGCAGAATGCTATGGCACCTCCACAGCCGTTAGCCGCGCAACCTTTGGTGGTATTGCCTCCTGTTCCTCCACAACCACTGGCTGCTCTTCAGTCGGCTCCTACTCTTCCAGTGCAGCCTCCTCAAGGGCCACCGGCTTTGACATCTGCTTTGCCTTTACTTCCTACAACTTTAACTACTATATCGACTCCCACTCCTGGTATTCCTTCTGACGCTGCCTCTAAATCTGCCTTGCCTCCCCCTGCTTTTCCACTTGTCTTTTCATCGAATTCTCCCTCTGTTCGACAAAGAGTGACTAGCACGGTCACTAGTCTTCTATATCCTTTCTTTGGGGCAACAAGCACGATCCCCGCCTCAGAGCGCACACAGTTGCGTAGCCAACTGCCTGATTCTAGGGAGAAGGAAACGTTGAATTATTTGGCACATAAATTGGTTACCGAACCGACGAGATATGAGCTAAATCTGTTATGGATGTCTTCCATCAGTGGGAAGCACCAAAACAGAGATACGTTTTTGATAGAATGTGTACTTTCCTGAGTGAGGATTTAGAAGAGAATGATTTGGAGCCTAATCCGCCTGAGTTGTGTCATATACGGTTCGAGTTTGGAAAAGGCGCAATTGTGGGTTCAGATGTTAGGAAAGCCGTTGCGACGTTGTTGTCATTGAGAAATGAGGGTGTTTCTCGGTCATTGTTTGAGTCTGATTCCTCTGTTAAAAAGAAGGTAAGACAGTACCCAATGAGAGAAGTACCTCCAGTATGGAAGGAAGAAGTAGCGGCTGGTCCGAATAATGTTCCCCCAGCTATACCGGCACACTTTCAGCGTGTTTGGGTACATGTTCCATGGAAGCGCGCTGAAGTATTGGCCCTTCAACAAACATTACCTGATCCCCGTAAAAATCCTGCAGGTTATTACAAGGAATTGGCACAGACTGCAGGCTCTTGCATTATGAATTTAGCAGATATAGACATGTTGTTTGGAAATGTTGTTCCACTGCCTTTATGGGGAAAGATTTGTCATGCGGACCATGATCAGGAGTTAGGTGATACATGGGTTAATATCACTGCTGCTGATGGCAGACAAGTTGGTGGTGCTAAACCCGAACTTTTAGTGGCAGACTTCCCCGGTAGGATAATTACTTACATGAAGACTTTAATGCCTGCGATGCGAGTGAATTGGAACAAATTGTCTGCGTGTAAGCAGAAGAAAGATGAAACAGTATCTGATTTCTTCACCAGGTTTGAAGAAACGTTTGTCGACCACAGTGGTCAAGATATGAGTACGGAAGGTGGCCAACGGTTGTTCGTCGATAAATTTGTGCATAATTTGTTACCCGAGTTGTGTAAGAAATTAAAAGATTCAGAGAGTTCTTGGGCAGTATCCTCCTCAGCACAGATATTGGCTACTGCACAATATTACGAAAATAGAGATAAAGATGAGAAAGATAGAGCAGAGAAAAAACTAAAGAGTTAAAAACGAAGGTTCTGTTACAACAAGCGTATCCGCCACGTGGTGGCCAAAATAGTGGTGGTCAGAGTAACTACCAGCAGCCTCAACAGTTTCAGAGGAACTCGCAAAGAGTCGAGTATACTCAACAATGTGTCCACGTAGGTCCCAATCAGTGTTCATATTGTAAGGAAGAGGGTCATTTCAAGTATAGTTGTCCTATTTTGTTACAGCGTGGAAATGGTGTTTCTGGCTCAAGAGGTCGAGGTGTTCAGCAAGCACCTAGAGGTAGAGGACGTGGAAATTTCCCCCAGAACGCGCGTTCCTTTCCACCCCAAAATGCAATGAATAGTTTTGATCAGCAGAATAATGCATCTGTTAGGACAGCCCAGTACTATGCTGATGATTACTATGCAGAAGATGAACATATGGAAGGTAATGATTGCTAGGACGGCCATAGACAAAGAGAGGGAGTTGTTTCAGTTCCAGTAGATCAGAGTGAACCTTATGTTGAGGTGATTACATCAGGTGTGTCAGAGCCTTTTCTGTTGGATACTGGTGCTACAAAGAGTTCTATTATGCACTCTAAACTCCCTGGCGCACCTTTGTCTGGCGAAACGAATGTTTCAGTAGGTTTTTCTGGCGCCCCGGTTAGAAACCCAGTTTCTAGTCTTATGTCCCTTTCTGTTGGACCTTGCGAATTCGAAGCACCCCTTATTCTGACGACAGGTTGTGGTGAAAACTTGTTAGGATTGGACTTGTTGAAAAGATTGTATGCGACGTTATATTGTTCTCCTTCAGGAGTACAACTTACACTGGGTAAGAAAGTGATTTCTTCAATGTATTTGTCAAAGGACAAACTTCCAACAGAATTGTCATCTCTCCCTAATATTCCTTGGGCCACCAGTCCTAATGATGTAGGTCTTCTGGAAATACCGCCATATGTTGTGACATTGAAAGCCAATGTTCGAATGCCACAAATTCCCCAATATAAGATTTCTAGCGAAGGTGAAAAAGCGTTGCTAGCGATCATTTATGATTTGATTGAAAAAGATGTAATTGAAGAGACAAGAGGCAACGTTTGCAATAGTCCTGTTCTGCCTGTTTTGAAGTGTACTGACCCTTCTCAGCCACCCGTTTACAGATTCGTGATTGATCTTAGAGAAGTGAACAAAATCGTTGTGCCACAATTTCCAGTTGTTCCTGATATCACTGCCCTATTGACTATGATTCCAGCTTCCGCGACATGGTTTTCTGTGATTGACTTGAAGAATGCTTTCTTCAGCATCCCGATTGCCGAGGAAAGTAGAGATATTTTCAGCTTCAGTTTAGGAGGTCGAAGTTTCCGCTTCAAACGCGCTCCCCAGGGCTACTGTGAAAGCCCATCGATATATAGTCAAGCTTTAAAAGCACAGCTTGACACAATTGTTTTACCTGATGGCGCTACGCCTATTCAGTACGTTGATGATCTGCTTGTTGCTGCAGATACTGAGGAAATTTGTAAAGAAGCCACGTTGTCGTTGTTGCATCACTTGTCTGAGTTACATCACAAAGTGTCCCTTTCCAAATTACAATATTGTCAACAAGAAGTGACCTACTTAGGTCATCTCTTATCGAAGGAGGGAAGGAAACTGACCCCAGAAAGAATTCAGGCAATTGCAAAACTGAGTGTGCCTAGGACACAAAGAGAAGTGCGTGCTTTCTTGGGTATTACATCTTACTGCAGACAATGGATACCATTAACTTGTAAAGATACACCGAATCCCCTCCCGTGGTCTGAAGAGTGTCAGAAAAGTTTTTCCGAATTGCGTAATGCATTATGTTCGGCCCCTGTGTTGGGTACCCCCGACTACAGCAAGCCCTTTACATTGTATGTCCATAAGAAAGAAGGTTGTGCAGTATCAGTGTTGACACAGTTGTTTGGAGACAAGCAGCGTCCATGCGCGTATTTTTCATCGACTTTGGACCCTGTAGCTAAAGCATTGCCAAGTTGCTTGAGAGCCACAGCGGCAGCAGCTGTTTCTATTTGACAGTCTGCTGGCTTAGTAATGAATAATACATTGATTGTGATGGTTCCACATGCAGTGGACACGTTGTTAAACAGGACCAAGACACAGCACTTAACTATTGCTCGATTGTCAGGTTACGAATTAACACTGTTAGTCATGTGCACATAAAAAGATGCAACACGCTTAATCCAGCTACGTTGTTGCCTATTGTAACAGAGTTAGATGTTTCTGAACAGCATGATTGTTTTCTCAGAACAGAGGAAGAAACGAAAGGTAGAATAGACCTCCAAGATACTCCTCTTGTAAAGTGCGATGGTACCTTATGGGTGGATGGTTCATGCTTCAAGCTTCCGAATGGTGATACGACTGCAGCATATGCTGTCACGACTTTGCATACGATTGTTGAAGCTGCACGTATCCCACATAATTCAGCGCAAGCAGCAGAGTTGATTGCACTTACACGAGCGTGTGTGTTGTCGAAAGGAATGAAAGTGACTATCTATACCGACAGCCAGTATGCATTTGGTGTGGCTCACAGTTTTGGACCATTGTGGAAAGAACGTGGGTTCCTGACTTCGCATGGAGCTAAGATTCAGCATGGCCAGTTAGTGAATGAGCTTCTCGAGTCACTTACTTTGCCCTTGCAAGTTGCGATTTTGAAATGCAATGCACATAAGAAGGTGACTGATGATGTGGGTCGTGGAAACGCATTTGCTGACGAAATAGCGAAAGAAACAGCGAGGAATGTGATGAGTCGAATGTATGTTGCGGGCCCTGCAAGATGGATTGGTGACGTTGGAATATGTGAAGACACGATAGAGAGTGTAAAATCTATTCAAGCAGACGCTACCGAGAAGGAATTGAGTGTGTGGAGAGAAAGTACGGGTAAAATGGATGCCAATGGTTGTTGGATTGAATTGTCAGAGCATCAGAGATGGCTGTTACCCAATGCGTATGTGCTTGCAGTGGTTACGATGGCCCATGGAATGGATCACATCAGTTTGAAAGGGATTTGCAAGTTGTTGGCTCCAGTATGGCAAAATGCTGGAATTCCTAAGTGTGCAGAGAATGTGGTCAAGAATTGCATGGTGTGTCTGAAATACAATCCTGGTAGGGGAACCCCAACTCCAGCTGGTCATTTTGCGCCTCCAACGTATCCGTTCGAGGTTTTGCAGCTAGATTTTATCCACATGGAAAGGTGCAACAATCTAAAATATGTACTCGTTGTTGTTTGTGCCTTTTCAAGATGGATAGAAGCATATCCCCTGAAGGACAACACTGCCTTGTCCACAGCTAAAGCCCTTGTCAAGGAATTCTTCCCTAGATTTGGAATGCCTAGAATGGTCTGGAGTGACAATGAAAGTGAATTTGTGGGTCGAGTGATGAAGAAAGTATGTGAAGGGCTAGGCATCCACCAGAAATTTCACGCTGCAAATCACCCCCAATCAGCTGGACTGGTAGAATGCTATAATGGCACGCTAAAGCTAAAACTGGCCAAAATTCAAGCGAGCTCTGGTCTTAAATGGCCTGACGCTCTGCCCTTAGCACTCCTATCAACAAGAATGACTGTGCATTCGCGAGTGGGACTTAGTCCATATGAGATAGTTTTCGGCCGCCCGGCCAACATATGGGGAGTGCCAAGGCCCACAAAATTTAGTGAAATCAAACACCCAGTTTTGCTTGACTATTTGTACATTTGTACGAATTGACGGCTAAATTGCGTGTTTTACACCAACAGGTTCACGATAGCCTCTGAAGCTCCAGGTCATCACATCGAACCTGGATCTTGGGTGCTGGTGAAAAACTTCCAGTGAACAAAGAACGACCAGCCCAGGTGGACCGGCCCTCACCTCGTCCTTCTGTCAACGAGATCAGCTGTTCGTGTAGAAGGGAAGAAGCACTGGATCCACGGTGTACATTGCAAGAGGGTGCCTTTGCCTCTACCGTACGACCGGTGGGTCCAGGAGGGTGTCGCTGACTCAGAGACTGAAGCTGTGCCTCGTTTTTCACCTTTCAGTGATGCACGTATAAAAGGAACAATTTCTGAGAAAGAAAGTGACAATCTCTTGCAAGCAGCTGTCCCACCGTCAATTTGATTGGACACTACAGAACCTGAACTCCTTTTCCGGAACCAGACAATACCGGGAAAACAACGATATCATCTGAGGCCGAGAACCATGGACAAATAAAAAAATATATATATTCCTTTTCTTTGATTTTTGAAAGTGCAGCTCTCTCATCTGAGAAACTTTTTTATTTTTGTTTTTCGAACCACCATCCGGGTTCCGCTGTAGGGTCGCGGTTGCCCAAAGTCTTTGGGGTGCAGCTGAAGACGTTAGGTCGACAGTTCTGGTTGGTCTAAGGGAGTTGCCCTGGACTGACAGAAGCATCCCTTAGCATAGAACACCCAACCATCGCGAGCAGCATATTAGAGAGGATGGAGTTTTTCGAGATGGAGAGACCTGCCAAGGAAATGAACTTTAAAAGCAGAATATGTAAAATGATGACCAAGAAAAGCTTTTTGATATTGTGCATTCTCATGTTATTCAGTATAATGATATTTTTAATAGGATATGTTTTATTCTCTTTTCGAATGACATTTGCACCCACTACATCGCCCATACCTCCTCCTTCTACTGTTTCCCCACACTCTTTTCAACCCCTTCCTGAACATGAATCCGCTAGGAGATTAGAGTTTATTAATAACTCTTTCGTTCAGCTTTTGCACCAACACCAACTAGTAATGAACACGACTAACTGTTGGGTGTGTGGTCTTATGCCCCATACTACTGATAAAGGTATCCCTTATCTGGTCTTACCATTCAGCTACAATGGTTCTGTGTGGGCTTACAGAACAATGTTCATCTACGCACACAAAGTCTACCCCCTACGTTCTATAACAGACAATCCGAAGAATAGTGCTCTAGTTAAGGGTATAGTAGACATGATTAAGGAAGATATCTCCTACGAGACTATCCCGAGAGATGAGACACTAGTATACATAGGATGGAACGTGACCGGATATGGAGCTACTCTGAGTGAGAAACAGCAAGCTAAGAGATCTTCCCCGATTTGGATTGTACCCCAGCAGGATCACCTGTGTCTGCAAGGTACTGGCAAGAATCCCAGAGCTCAGTTAGGGAAGAGTATCTGTCCTGAAACGTATGTTTTTGCATCTCAGACTTCCCCTTCGTTTTTAGCAGCTAAGGGTACCTATTTCATCTGCCATGATAGAGCCTATACATGGTTGCCCCCTGACTTTTCAGGCACATGTTTTGTTTCGTTCCTGCCGCCTCCCACCTACACAGCTGCTGCAGATTACCATAAGACAAGGATAGTTAGAGGTGTCTTCAGTAAAGAGGACACTGCAGAACAAGAATTTGGAGACTTCGTGAGGGGTTTTCTGCCGTTCTGGGGACCCATGGTTAACAGCAGGAACATTAGGCAATTGACAAGGGTGGTTGAATCCACCATAATTGAAACTGCCGGTGCCCTTAGTAACTTGACTCCTGAGCTCCAGTCGGATCGTCTCATGACCCTTCAGAACAGGGTCGCGTTAGACGTCATACTTGCAGACCGAGGTGGGGTATATAAATTGATCCAGTCGAGTTGCTGTGTTTTCATTCCAGATAATGCTCCAACAGTGTACCAGGCCATCTCCAAACTGCATAAGATTTCCGAATCTATTCATGTGGATAAAGGAGATTGGTCATTTATGGGATGGTTCTGGGAACTGATATCCGCCTGGGGATGGAAAATTCTTATGGTCATTGGGATGATTTTAGCCATTCTTTTCCTTTTCCTTTTCTTTTCAGTCTGTGCGTGCAGTGTGCTCCTGCAATATGTGGCCTATGTGCTACATCATGTGTAAGGAAACCTGTATCAAGGGACGAGCTAAATAATAGGATGATGCTACAGCAACATCTCAATGACTTTAGGAATATAGACCTGGACTCAGATTAGCATGAGTATAGGTTATTGCCTATGTAAGGGCAAAAGGAGGGTTTGTAGTACTTAAAATTCTGGACCCGTGTTATAAACATAATCGTATCATGACTATTTTTATATCAGAAGACCGAGAATGACTAGTACACCATGTACAAGCATTTTCGTCATATTCAAGTGACAATTTCACCTTGAAATTGTCGTTTTCGTCCTGAACCCTTGGGTTCCATTTTGTGTACGGCAGCCATTTTGTGAGATGCCCTCACATAGGCCAATGAACTAAGGCCAAACACTGTTCCTGAAGGACACGTACACCTCCTTTGACTTTTTTTTGACCTGGGCAAGCTGACTCCACTGCCCAAGGCCAAACCTGTTCGGTCAGTTCCTCTCCCAGTGGCCAAACGAGATAGCATCAAAGCACAACATGCCATAAACCTTTCATCACACACACACCACGCCTAATCTTGCACACACCTGTCCCTGTTTCCTACTTTATGAGGAGGAGGTGCCCATTTTTATTGGGGGTCCACCGATATCTGATGAAAATGTTGGGCCTTGCCAGGTAATTTGTTGTGGGCTGGACGAACTGAAATGTGGGCTTATCATCATGACTCTGCTTTTTCTTTGTAGTGAAAATATGTGAATGGTCAACTGTAAACCTAAGAATGTTTGCCTGAAGCATAATATTTTGTATAAAAAGAGAAGACTGGCTTTGTAAGATTGAGCAGTCTCCTGAGAATATACACCGTGTTGTACTTCTAGGATACCTGTTACTTGGTTGCAGCCAATAAATTTGATCTTTGACTTCACCTAGAAGACTCTGAGTTTCTGTGTCTGAATCAGGAAAGTACCCGAGGTCTTAGGGTGTACCCTGACACCACTGGGTTACCGGTTCGGGACCGGTTCTGAAAAACCTAGTACCTCACCACGACAGAGACACCGGCGGAACAAGGTGGGCAGGATTGGTCCTCAGAGGTCTCTTCTGTTGGCCCCAGTAAGTTGTTCTGTTGTTAATATTAATAATTATACTTCCCTAACTTTTACAGCACCTATTCATTCCAAACTGTTTCCTAATTCTATTTTTTACAAAATAGTCTTTGATCTTCTTGTAGACTGTTTCTACCTTCTTATCCTTCCTCTACTATCACTCTCTGTGCTACTACTATTCACTATTATTATGAGTCGGTCTGTGTAGGTAGCTAAGCTTGCCCAGTCGCAAACGGTATTCAATAAAACTCTGATCCAGCATTAGCTCTAGACACTGAGTGCAGTCCTTTGGGTTGCCCTTGCTGTCTATTCCAGTCTTCTTAATGTTAGCGCTTTGACAATTCCCAACAACAAAATGTCAATGTCCACCAAGAATAAGCTAGTAGTTGGCTTTTTGATTTGATAGGAGCACATACCATACCGCTAGTGTTTCAGGGACTATTCTGCACATACAGAAGTATGGACAAGAGAAATAGGACATTGTTGATGATAGGTGCAGTATAACTTTCCACATACCTCAGTCAGAACAGAAGTTGAACCCCCAATCCCCTGACCGACTATCTAGTGTGTCTGACCAATGATTATACGACCCAGAAGTACAGAAGAAGACTACAGAGTCCTGACCTATCAGAGTCACGGAAGCATGCATGCAAAGCGCAGTAGTGCAACTGCAAACCCTTACACTCACTCACTCGTGAACATAAACCACACAGTGTTTTTTAGTTTTAAAGTTTTATTTTCAAATAACAAATAAAAAAACAATTTCTCTATTTTTAATAGCGCAGTATTCCCAACAAGCAGTGGTGATAGATGACGTTAAAGTTTAAACACCCTGCCCTAGAATATATTTCAACTTAACACATCTAATTATTATAATAACTGTGCAGGAGCCCTCACCTTGTTTGAACTTCAAGTACTGGTGGTGATGAGGAGTAGGTGGTGAAAATTGAAAAGCTCTTGTTGGCAGAAGCACAATGGAATCTTTTGCCTGTAATTAGAAAAATGGTGCACGTTAAAAAGCAAGCATTCATCATTTGTGCCAAAAAGTGTTGCATGTTATGGCTAAGCATATAAAAAGTTAACACCCTCCTCAAAACCGTCACATTTGTTCAGTCACAATAATTAAAAATTGTTTATGTATACTATTAACATTTTCTTCCATTACGAGACGAAATAGGGGGTGGTGTATGGCATTTAAAAATATGACATGTTTTTACTAGGAGTCACAACATCGGATGCGGCACCTATCACCACCAGGGCCGGGGCCAGCAGCGCGGAGGTGCCCACTCCAGGGCCTGATGCAGCGGCGCCACAAGTGCCACCAGGAGGAGGTGCTGTGGGGATGGCTCAGCAGCGGCGGACGGTGGTAAGTTATTATACTCCTTACTTATTGACATTTTACAGTAGGCTCGCAAAGGGGTGTATGATGTAATGTACAGTAGACAGTACACTAGTACAAGTACACTGTACTGTTAAGAACAGTTACTAATTTAGAACTACATTTTTGCCAATCACGGAGAAGACAGTCACCCTTGACTTAGCAATAGCATTAGCGGCAGTAGTTCTCGAGTAAGCAATGGCCCCTCTATGTGACTTCAACTCAGCTGTGAAACTTTTATCGTGAAGCCAAGTCAGATCAGATGAACTTGAGGGATGTGATGAACTAAAAGGGAAAGAAGGGTGTAAGGAAGGACAAGCAAGTCGTAACATTTATGACTGTAAGGAATGATACGTGTTTTTGAATGCATGCAGAGGTGGCTGATAGGAAGTAATCAGATGCATGGCTGCTTGAAGCAAGGATGGGTGGAGGAGAAAGAAAAGATGACTGCCTGTGTGGGTGAATCAGAAAATGCATGTGTGGTGTGCATTGCAATATATCATTTGGATGAAACTCAAATGCAAGTCAAGACGGTGGTTTACCAAATAAAATAAAAAGGGTGTTAGTTGGTTGTTGAGTAAAAGAAAAGTTGGTCCAGTTGAGACATTAAGAAGAATGATAGACGTTTACTTTGGAAGCCTGGATGGTATCTTCTTCCTCATAGATAGCAGAGGTGTATGTAGAGCAGACACTCAGTGGATGAAGAGTGTTACTTGAACAGCATGTCCGTGCCACAGTAGCAAAGCAGAGGAAATCCAAATACTAGAAGTTGTGATTGTTCAGAAATACTCCCTTGACTAACAGTACAGTAGTTTACTTAGCATGCACAGCATATATTGTGTATGTATTGTATAGTTCACATTATATCAAGTCAAGTCCCTTCCTCCGGCAATTATGGGTACCACACTCACTCCCTATGTTAATCATTTTCTTTCAGCTGTGTCAATCATGGGTGGCCTATTGCTGTTGTTCACTCAATCTATCAAAACAAAGCACCTAAAGTCATCCATCATATAAGCAAAGATCATGTGATCGGCTGGATATATGATCAGAAATGAATAATCGTCTTTTTCCTCTTGTAGTAGTCAAGGCCCGGGGGGGTAGTGCGAAATATAAATTACATTGAGCAGTAGCCATTGATGTAACCGAGTATGGCCAGTGCCACACCTATAGAATCAGAATCAGAATAAGAAAAGAGCTTTATTCGATTTTAGCAGCAACATAAAATCATAAAAGCAACAATTATATATAAACAATTTCATAAAGTTGTGACAAAAAAATAAAAACAAAAAAAAACACATTAAAATAAGGATTACATTTTTACAATTTGCAAGCTAAAACCCTTTCCTTCCTACAATTAACATGTTATAAAATTCCGTTTCCTCAGGATACTTTTTTAAAAAAGCCAGTCATAGTCATAATGCAATATACATTTTCCATTTGTTGTAAAAATAAGTATGCTGGCCGGCATTGTCACCAGGAACCCTGCTTTAGATACTGTCTAATCCACCTTCTACGTTCGCTCTCATAATATTTGCAAAATAAAACCACGTGAAATGTGGATTGCAGTGATAAATTATCACATGGGCAAAGCACCAAATTTCTTGACCAGTCATTTTTAGCTGGAAATGTTACCAGGCGATGGAATATTTCAAATCTAAACCTGGTCAAAATAAATTAATCAAATCCCTTTATGCATTGTAGGAGGTAAGGTTGGATCGTGTAACAGGCCAAAGTCATCTGATGTTGAATTACTGATATTTTGGTTGTTTCGTCCGATAATCTAAGCAGTTCAAAATGGTTCATACATAAAATTTTAAGTTCCTTTCTTGATATTGTGCAGATTAATTCAGGGTTATCATAGAGTTCAGGTCTATGCAGATCAATCAGCGTTTTTTTAATATACTCTAGCCATGGAATATATTTTGAGTTGTCCAAAGCCATAACGTCCTTAATGATTTCCCGATTAAGGCCTAACGATTCTTCAGACCATACTCTCTGCCAGAGTAAGATTGGTTGTAATTTTATGAGGTCTGAGATAAACTCCATACCTAATTCCGCATGGCAATAAAAAACTGGCGTGCTCTGAGGAAGTGCTAAAAGATATCTTAAAAAGCAATTTTCTGCAATTTGAATAGACGCTACATTTTGAAAACCCAAGATGCCCGCCCCGTAAAGTGCTATGCTTTTACATTTAGCTGTACATATTTTCAGAAGAATCTCAGGAGGTCTTTTTCCTAATTTTTGGGCAAAGTTCATTAACCCCATGATTGAGCGTTCAAACAATAGGGTCCTGCTCTTAACCGCCGGGCCCCATGAGCCCGTGCCATCAAGGAGCACCCCTAAATAGGAGAAAGTTTTGGTGTGTTCAATGGAAACACCACCCACCTAAATATTTTTACCTTTAGCCCGACCTTTCCCACACGTCATCATAAATGACTTCTTGGCATTTAATTTAAAGCCCCTTTTATCCATGAACTCGATATATTTGGAAAGTGCCTTCTACGCACCTATTTTAGTTCTGGCCATTAACACCGCATCGTCCGCATAGAGAAGGGAAACAACCTGCTTATTTCTAAATCTTGGAGAGTCTACTACACCGGCCTCCAATTCCTCCTCTAATGCGTTCGTATAAATGGAGAAGAGGAATGGGGCTAGGACGCAGCCCTGTCTGACTCCCTTCTCCATGTGGAAAGGCTTGGTACACTCTCCCTTTATGCTGTGTCTCACTTTCGCCGTTGCTCCTGTATATAATTGTCGAACAAATTGCACAATTGCAGGTTCTGCCCCTAAGTCTTCCACAACTCCCCAAAGTTTATTATGGTCTACACAGTCAAAAGCGTCCGTGAGATCGACAAATATGGCGTATAAACATCCTGTGTTTGCCTGGGTGTATTTCCCCTGTAACATCACAACATTTAGGACCTGCTCTACTGTGCCACCCCTAGAGAAAAGTAAGAGCTTCCCTATCCCCACCTGCATGTGCTGCTTAAAATAATGCGAGTCTGCGTCATCATGGCTTGTGTCTGTTTTTCTTGGGATCAAGCTGACTGAGCTGGCATTATTACGGCTACCTCAAGTTCACGTACAAGTAGTTTTCTTCGCAAAACAAGAGAAAAAAAGAAGAAGACTGGTGTGCTCTCTGACTCTCTGACTATGTAGTGAGTCCATAGTGCTGCTAGTAGAATTCCTGAAACTCCCACTAATGTTACAGGCCTACAAATATGGTGGAAATATACATGCCAAAATGTTATACTGTGCTTGCAAGTTGCTAGTGTTACTGTGAGACAACTTTCTGTTGAGTTATTTTGTGTTAATGTAAAAGAGTATTGTTTACAGTATTTTTCTCTCTTTCTTCATATAGATGCTCCACAAAAACTCACTCGGAAGGACATGGCTGTCCGGGCCAGGGCCCGGAAGCTGGAGGCCATTTGTGCCGAATATTAGCGGCTGGTGGCTCGGGAGCAGGAGGAGGAGGCGGCAACAGCTGCATCCTCCTCCAGTGCCCCTGGGTCCACCAGCCAGCAGCCTCCAGTGGTACAGTGCAGTGGTCCGACAGCCTCCCGCTGCCACCGTGGAGCAGCAAATAAAACAGCAGCTGCCTCCCCCAGAGCCGTCTCCGCCGGAGAGTGGACTACCTGGAGCGCCCAGTTGAGAAGCTGAAGCGCCAACTCCAGGACCTCTGTAAAGAGATGCGGTACCACCTGTTCCCAGGACACTGCCAGAAGTGACTGTCCCTTGCCCCTTTTTTAAAGACTGTTGGGGGGGTGGGAATTGGGCGTTGGGGATTCAGAGGGACTTTTTGAGGGACATTCCTTTGGACATTGGTTGGGGTTAGGGAGGGGGGTGGGTTGGGTCTTTTGAATAGTTTATTTTTGTTAGGGGAAATATAAATATTTATTTTACATAATTCAACATAGTGTACGCGTTCATATTATTTTGTGGGTGGTGGGCGGGGGTTACTGTACGTTTGGTTTCCTGAAACTTACAAGCATGAATTATATAAAACGTCAAAAAATGTACAAAAGTGCCACTAACTGAGTTAGTGAATTCAATTGCCCTACTAGTACTTTACAAGTACTACTGTCAGTCTCTCCTCTCCTCTGAGTCCTAGCCCCTTATTCTACCTCCCCAAAATGCTTATCTTACCTGTGATTCATGTTTGAGAATAGAGCTAGGCACAGCACTGGCTGCATGGCAAATGGCAATTACGGTCACCCATGAAATCCATTCAGGACAGAAATTCCATTGTTGTGGTGGTAGTAGGAGTGGTACCACGCTAGCAGTAGCAGCATATGAAAAGAAAAGGAAATGAGACATTGAGTGGCCTGAGAGGAGTATTAGAAGGAACAGTTTATTTGTAGCATAAGCAATGCTGAAGATAAGTATAGGAAATAAATATTTGCATGGATGAATATGGCTACAACAAGAACAGTGACACAGCAGCGTAACCTTTCTTCACATGTAGGAGGATGCTGTTGACAATGGATCCAATCGATGGTGGGCATGAAATTCAGAATTGATTTGAAAATACTCATTGGTGTTTTTTTAAGCAGAATTACGATATCCGAGGATTCATCTAGCTGCCTTAAAATTGATTTGAGGAGGTTGCTTGCGCCTTATCCTCTCTGGCAAGTGTTTGGAATAATTGTTGTCATTTAGTCACACCTCAATGAAAACCACACAGCCCGGGGGAAGAGGGTTAGGGTTTGAAAATTGGATGGGAATGAGGGTTTTTGGGAAAGTTTTGTGGAGAGAGGAAAAAAACACAGCATGGACAAACAACAAATGAAGAAAAGCAAATCTTTGGATACAAAGATATCCATAAATCCTTTAAGGGACATAAAGGAAGTGCACTACTGTGTGCATGAAGTTGTTTGCTAAATGGATGGTTAGGTTACTGAAAAGTAGTACTTACTACAACTTACTAACTATGAAGAAACAATTTGACAGTACAGGGCTGCAGTAATTACGCAATTTCACTTGCCTATCTGCCCTCAGAGAGAATAAACACTTATTAAATTAGTTTTAAAAATAGCAAAGAAACTTATCAAATAGCTGGAGGGATGAATTTGAAGCAATGAGCAAACAAACACACAGAGTCACACTCATAGAAGTTCACAACAATAACATTATTTAAAAGATAAGGAGAAGTGAAGAGGATACTGTAACTGTATGTTGTAGTTGTCCTGTTCAATTTGGGAAGTTGCATGCGTCCAGCCATTTCTCTTATTCGCGGTACTCCTCCATTCCATCTGACGCTCCATCGATCAATCTTGGTGACCAGACAGACACACTGTCCACTGCCTGCCTGGCGGATGCAGAATTGCGGATCGCTAATGGTAAGCCTGAGTTAATCGTTTTTCCCATCGCACAGGGTAAAAGCCGGCCTGTAATTGTTGATGGAAAAACAGGAAGTGATATTAAAACACCACGGAGAAATAAATATAAAGTACGCTGTGTAGTGCAAAAATAACACTTTCAGTTTCAGTGGCAACAGTATTACGTACAAGCATCATTTCTAAAGTGCGTACTCTGAGTCTCCTTTTCAAGGATAGTAATTAGCACACAGCATGCCAGGGCCATGCAGATGGTCAAGGCAGGCACCACTGAGTGAAGCAACCTGATGTAGCATACCTCTTTGACACAGACAGACAAAGCATATCTAATTGTATGCAGCAAGCCACATAGCCGCAATTTTACATGAACTGCTGTCTGGACTCTGGCATAACAACGCTACACTGGCTCGACCACTCCATACCACGACTAGACAGACATATAGTTGTATAGCTGTAGTTGTTGTTGACTGGTTTACCTGTTTGTCACTCACGAAATGGCCATAGTTCTTCTGTAAACCGACAATGATAATCCATCCATCCCAGTGAGTGACTGTGAAGAAAAAAGATATTATGTAAGTTTGATCATCAAGACTCATCAGCATCATCATGGTATATTGGCAAACTCAATGTTGTTCATGCAATCGCAGTCTAGTAGTCTACACACACAGTGAGTCCAAGGACATTTTGCATATTAAAAAATGCAACGTAGTGGCCCCTGCAGTAGCAGTACAATTTGAATTAAACAAGGTAAAAAAAACAGAGTAGACTTGAGATACATTTAGTGTGTAAAAGATTAAATAATAACAGAAGACATATGATTAATTTCATGCACAACAAATAAACAGCAATTGCTTTGCTTTCATCAGAGCCAGACAGCCAGTGCTGTCCACTGCATGCCATCTCATTATTCATTACCTGATCCTCTTTTTGTCTGCATGTTGTTCTTAAAGTGAAGCCCCACAGGGCAGCCTCTCGTGTCAATTTCAGAAGTAGCTGTCAGCAATCAGCATATAGTCAGTATTTCCAGTCCCACTTCTTTTGAGGGGACTCGTCTACGAAGCAACAGTTTCTTGATTCTGCGTAATCCACCCATCTGCTTTGAGGGCAATGGATAGGGGGAGTCTGGAGGAGGAGGATAGAGGAGCATGACTGAGTTGTGAACTTGTGATCTTCAGGATTGCAGACAGCGGCACCTTCAATAAGGAAATAAGACAAAGACAGTGCTGCTGATGGATTTGCGGTGATTAGAGTTTTGTTGTGGTAAAAGTTGCAAAACAAAGAAAGACACACAGGACAGGAGTAAAAGTGAATAAGGAGTCAGGACGGAAAGAAAAGGAAATCAGTTTCAGGCCTAGGTGTCAGGGAAGTAGAGCTCATCCTCAAACTCTGTGAATTGAGATGGGAGTAGGTCAGCTAACAGAAAAGAACTTCCGTCACCTAAGTCGGTGTCCTCTTCTTCCTGCGTGGATTCACGTATTTTATAATCTGGTGGTATGAAGTGCTGATTCATCTTGATTATGGTTAACCTCTCCACATTTTTGGACGAGAGGCGGGTCCTTTTTGAAGTTACAATGGCACTAGCAGCACTGAAAACAGGTTCAGAAGACACTCTTGTGAGTGGGCAAGACAAATAAATTAGAGCCAGCTTGGTGATCAGTGGCTATTGACCCCTTTTCCCATACCAATACCGCAATGGGTTGTGATCAATCAAGACCTCTGCTGGGTTATCCAGATAGGCCTGCACCATTCACTCAAGGTGCTCCAGGGTTTGTCCACTTTGCATACCATCTGTTGCCTTAGGCTTTGCATCAACACTGGAATGAGAAGAAAACCCTTGATGAGTTATCCAATCCGCTTCCGACAATATTATGGCTGGGCCTGGTGCAGGTGATGATGATGATATGGTTGCTCGTGTCGGTAACAGCTCTGAGGGAAAGTGACTGCCTTCGGCCACAGAAGTGGACCTTGATGCCGGATGGCCTGCTGATTCAGTAGTACTTGTGCTGGTTCCTTCAATTTCCTGACACTCTTTTTCTAACCGAGTGGCTGACAGAGCTAGCCAATGTCTGTACTTTGAAATATCTGCTTCAGTAAAAGGAATGAACGCTTTTTTTGTACTGTGGATCCAGAATAGTGGCACAAATGTAATGTTGTTCTGTATTTTTTTTAAGCCTTTCATTTTCAACTAGGCGGGTTAATAAGCTCTCCGCCAACGGATAGGCGTTTTGCTTGTCAGTATCATCTTTGAACGTTGAAGACACCGCCTTCAGTTGGTGCTCTAGCATGCGCAACAATGGGATAGCTTTACCCAAAGTACAGTCCTCCCGGGTGACTTCACGCGTGAAGACTTCAAAAGGACGAAACATGTCTGTCAGGCTTTTAACTAGGTCCCATTCCTCCAAATCTAGCCTCACGTCTTTCATAGTAGAACCCCGTTGAAAGACATACTCATTGATTACCATGCACTGCTCAGACAGACGCTCAAGCATGTAGAAGGTTGAGTTCCAACGTGTTACCACCTCCTGGATGAGTCCTCCGACTGGCACTCTACGGTCACGTTGAATGATCCTCTGCTGCTTCCGGGCCTTCAAAGAATGGCTAAAATGTGTGCAGATTCTTCGGCAGGTGGTCAGTAACTTGCTGACTGTGTTATCTTTTTTTAAGAAATCTTGAACAACAATGTTAATACTGTGCGCCAAACACGGCACTCTGAAATAGCCACCATCATTCATGGCCCTAACTATATTACTGCCATTATCCGTGGAAACATAACCAATCATGCGCTTTCTTGGATACAGCCATTCAAAGACCTTACACTTAAACTCATCCAAAATGTTTACTGCAGTATGAGATTTCTCCATGGCAAACATGGCTACTGTTGCCTGTGTCCGAGTAGCTTGAAAAACTGTGTCCGTGTCAACACCTGCATATAACTTGTCTCTAACCCCTGCAAAAGAGACCCCGTGTGCAGTGATGCACATGTAATCAAGGACTTGGCAACTGGTCCACATGTCTGTTCTCAGGTGGATAGTGTGAACAGCACTCTTCTGCAAAGCTGTCCCAATCACCTCCAGCACATCTTGATGTAGTGCTGGAACCGCAATTCAGGCAAAATAGGACCGGCTAGGAACATTCCATTTAGGGCAGACTGTTGCCACAAATTCTAGAAAACCCACCCCTTCCACGAAAGAAAAAGGGAGAAGGTCCAGCGCTAAGATTTTAGCCAGCATTGCATTATAAAGACGTGCAGTTGGGTGGTTGCGTTCAAATGGCGCTTCCGACCAAAACATGCTTTTAATGGTGGTCTGGACCGTTTTTATACGTGATGATTTCCGGACGCGCAGCGGATGGGCGCAGCGGGCGCGCCATCTGCGCGCCGAAGGCGCGCCTAAGGCACACCCGTCTGTGCCCGTCCGTGCCGCGGCCGGGACTCGGGCTAGCCATGCTGTCCAAACTTTGCCCATCCCATCGCAAACACCCATTCTTACTAGAGAAGAGATCCTCTCCCTAAACTGTAAGTCTGAATATTGTCACAAATCTATTAATGTTGAAAACTGGGCAGGCCCAATATGCTGCTGTACGTGTAGAACCCATCTTACCCCTGAGCAGTGGCCACCAAAGAAGGGGCATGACATCCTCCTTCGAGGAGGATTGATCAATGCTAGATCGATGTGCAAAAATGGTGCGCACATTCACGACCTAATCACGGAGGCCGATCTCGACATGCTCTTCGTGACAGAAACATGGCTTAAAGCCTTTTGCAATCCGATAATAGCCATTACAGTTCCTCAAGGCTACCTTATGCAGAGGGTCGATAGACAGGAACAGAGAGGGGGTGGCTTGGCCATCATTCATCGGGACGCTATTAAATGCACCATGTTCGAACTTTCAGACATAAAGGGAGCAGAAAGCATGGGATTCTGCATCCAGATAAATGAGAAAAATACCTTTGCTGGAGCACTAATTTATCGCCCACCAGGACCACAGAACGATTTCCTGGATAGCTTTGAGGAAGCACTCAGCAACCTAACTCTCAAATTCGCCAATTTTACAATACTAGGCGATCTAAACTTCCATCTTGATAAAACTAATGACCCTAACACAATATGGCTCAGAGACTTATCCAATGTCCTGGGACTCACAATATTGACCAAGGAATCCACACATAAAGCAGGGCATATTTTAGACTGCATCTGCACAAATACTAATACTTTGACAGTCCAATCCCCCCGAATTCAAACCTGGACGGACCATTGGTTGGTCCCTTTCAATCTAGCTATAAATAAGAAAGAGTCCAAAACAGCCAATATGAAAATTGATGTCAAGATCAGGAAAGACTGGAAAAAGATAAAGGACAATCCCAATCTGTATCTTATTGCTGAGGATACTAAACCCCCTCTGACTGGAAACACCGAAATAGACTACAACAGTTTCTGTAAATGGATCACAGAACTCTGTGGACCAGCGGACTCAAATAAAGTGAGCAAAAAGCGGAATAAAAAATCTGCGCCTTGGTTCTCACTCCTTCTAAAAGAAAAACTAAAAGAGGTCAGAACCTTGGAAAAGAAGTGGCGTCGTACCTATGAAAAAGAAGAACTCACTGCCTACAAAACGTCTAGGACACAATACCATACTATGATTAAAACTGCAAAAAAAGACCACTTTCTGGAAGCCATAAATTCCTCTAACAACAAACAGAAAGAAATCTTTAAAATAGTTGATGACTTTATGAATCCCAAATTTCTTAGACAAGAGATCCCCCCCTCACTTTCACTCTGCAACTCTATAGCCAACTATTTTGAACAGAAAATTTCTGATCTTACCAAAGATTTCCCAGACCCCCCAGAGTCCCTCCTTGCTGAAACCATAAGTCCAAAGAATGATAAAATTCAATTAAATAATTTCTCTCCTGTTAGTCTTGGGGAAACCCGTCAGGCTATTCTTGCAAGCAAATCGGGATCCCCATTCAACCCCTGCCCTCCCCTGCTGCTACATGCTCTTGTAGACACCGTAAATCCGAGCATCAATGCCATCATCAACTCTTCCCTGGCCACCGCCGCCATTCCTCATGAATGGAAACTAGCCGCTGTCAAGCCCCTGCAAAAGAAACCCCTAGCTGACCCCACTACGCTCTCTAACCTCTGCCCCATTTCGCTGCTCCCACTCCTTTTTAAACTTACAGAAGCAGCAGTAAACAAACAACTGACTAGGTATCTTGAGGAGAACGACATCCTACACCCCAACCAGGCAGGCTTCAGAGCCAAACACTCCACGGAGTCAGCACTTCTACATACGGTGGAGACACTGAAGACTGCTATGGATCAGGGTAAAAAGGCTGTCCTGGTTCTGCTAGATTTATCAGCGGCCTTTGATACGGTCTCACACCCCGTATTAATTGGCCGCCTGGCAGAATCAGGAATAGCAGGAGTCGCTCTTAAATGGCTGGAAAACTTTCTCAGCAATAGGAAGCAAGTTACAATACTAGGAAGTCACTGCTCAGATGAAAAAGCTTTAAAAACAGGAGTACCACAGGGCTCCAGCTTAAGCCCAATACTGTTTAACCTTTATATGACCCCTTTGATAGAGCTCATTACATCTTTCCACATCAGCACGATATCCTATGCTGACGACACTCAGCTCATCCTCGTTCTGGACAACAACACAACAAGATCAGAGGAAAATCTGAGAGAGTGTCTTGCAGCAACATTTGCCTGGATGAGTAATCACCATCTCAAATGCAACTCGAGCAAGACTGAAATCCTCCCATTCGGACAACAAAATCTTTTTTCCCCCATACTATGGTGGCCTCGAGATGCTGAAGTTCCCCCTAACACTATAACAACGGCCCGCAACCTAGGTATTCGGTTCGACAACGCTCTGTCTTTTAGACAACCAGCAGGCACTGTGGCGGGGTCCTGTTTTAACATAATCAAGGGCCTCAGAAGATTCTTTGACCTCCTTCCCCTGGCAGCCAGAAAGACGGTAGCGGTGGCCCTTATTACTTCTCGCTTGGACTACTGCAACAGTCTTTACGCAGGCTCCAGTAAAGCTGTACTGCACAAATTGCAGATGGTCCAAAATGCCACCGCACGCCTTGTGCTAAGATGGCCCAGGAAGTCATCTGCATCCTCAGCACTCAAGATCTTGCACTGGCTGCCCATCCACAAGAGGGTGCTTTTCAAAATCCTACTAATCACTTACAGGGCCTACCACCAGCTGGGCCCCACCTACCTGTCAAAAAGGTTCGTAAAATACGCGCCCTCTCGCTCACTCAGATCTTCCAACCTGAACCTACTGGCAATCCCCAAATTTAGACTAGCTACGAAAGGAGGAAAATCCCTCGGAGTGCTAGGAGCCAGAGCCTGGAATAAACTCCCACTCCAAATGCGTCAGATTCCATCAGAAAACCTCTTTCAGAAGGCTCTAAAAACATGGATTTTTAAAATCACAGATACTTCCTGTCTAACACTAGTCTAAAACCCCACCCCCAGAGATACTAGACAAACTTCCCACTGAGTCCTCACTGTCCCACTGGTCCTACACCTCCTAGACACGAGTGACTAGCGCCAAGATGCTACGTGGAGTGTAAGTCGCGCTTTATAAAAATAAATTACATTACATTACATGATGCAGACTTCTTCAACCCAGTTAGGCTCATTGATGTACTTTTTTGCATTGGTGTCTCTCCCAGACTCTTAGTGTGCCTCATACATGTTGCTGGGGTAGAGGGTCTGGGCGCTACCACTGCAGTGCTGGTGCCAGGGGTACTGGGTGTACCAGAAAAAATGTCTGTCGCTTCTTCACCTCCCCCATGCACAATCAGCCCCTCGTCATCATCAGATGCCATATCAATGGATACATTTGGATTTGTTTTTGTTGTACTTTTGGCTTCCCGGATCTTCCTTAGGTGCGCCTCCCAAGGGATAGTGTGGTGTTTTTGGAGATGACCTCTCTGGCCCCCGGTACCATAGTTGGTACCAAGCTTACCCCGACTAACTACAGTTTTACAAATCGAACAACTAACTAGGTTTTCCGCCTTTTTGCTAATACTAAAGAAGTCCCAAACTGGGGACTGGAGATTTCTGCTGGTGGTGGAGGTGCTACTTTCAATGCCAGATGAAGTGGAAGATGGGCGAGGCTGAATTTGACTCTGTTGTGCACTTACAGCACCACTACTCGAGGCAATGGAGGTCGAGCTGGATGGAGGTCCCTGCCGGCCCTTCTCACGAGAAAATATGGAAGCTGTAGTTCGCGTTGGTGTAGTAGTTACCTGTGTTGGTGGTGGTACCAGTGCCACGCTGCCCACATCCCGCTCAGCAGCAATTCGGGATAGGGTCAAAATGTCTGTCTGCTGCATGCCCGCAGGGGCTGGAGTGACGACTGTGATGACTGGGTCGTCATCGTCAGACTGTTCATCCGCAGCAGAATGCACCACTTCTACTTCTTGATCGTCGTCATCACCCATAAGTGAAAGCCTTGCGGGAACCTTCCTTTTAGGTTTAGCTACCTTTGTCGGCTCATGGAGTGCCTCCCTCTCAGAATGCATTGGTGGGTTCCAATCAAGATCTAAATCATCAGAAGGAAGGGGGCTTGAAGAAGAAGTTGTACTAGCCCTCCTTGACCTTTTTCTTGCTGGGGATCTGGAAGACAATGGATCATCAGGAGGAGTGGCTTGCTCGGATGATACCTCCGCTTGAATCTCGATTTCCTGATGTGCCCCTACTTCTGGAGGAACAAGCATTGTGGGCATTTGTGCCTCTCCATGCGCGTCTCCATGCGCCTCTACTTGAACCTCTCCATGCTCCTCTCCTTGCGCCTCTACTTGCTCCTCTCCTTGCGCCTGTCCTTGCACCTCTCCTTGCACCTCTCCTTGCGCCTCTCCTTGCGCCTCTCTTTGCGCCTCTCCTTGTTGCACCTGTGGTTGTCGTTGCGGTTGTGGTTGAACACTCGTCAGATGAGTTACACCCTGCGTTGATTGCATGCTACTTTCTTGCGATGAGTCAACGCTAACATCACTGGTCGATGGTGATTGAGCAATTAAAGTGGCTGCCTCTGCGGCACTCATGGCCTTGGGCCTAACTTGGCCTGGTGGCACTGAGACCAATGAAGCTGAGGTGCTGCTCCCAGCTTGGTCCCCGGCGGACACCGCTGCTGCAGGCATAGTTTTTTTCCCCAAAAAAAGTGTCTGTGGACACACCAGTCGCCTTGGTAAGTGGCTCCATTTGCTTCTTCTGCTCCTTCTTACTGGCAGTGGCACTGGCAACTTTCTTGATAGAGGAGCTATGGCAACCTTTCTTTGGGCCCATCTTCTTCAGATGTCAGAACAGCAGGCCGCAGTTGCACGAGTTGCAGAGTTGTCTGTGGCCACACGTGACATCACGTGACGTTGTGCTGCACACACCGCAGCAGGACTTCTTCCTGGCACTGATGATGAACGATGAGGATGATTCTTGGTTCTATTTGTGCACCTGAAAGCAAAGGAAGCCAGAGGGACATCAGTTAAATAAATGTTGCATATGTCGTGCTTCAATTAATATTTGCAACTAGGCATTTATTATTATTAAAACACACCCATAAACGGAAAGACCAAAAATAAAAATTACAATCATTTCTAATCATAAATGGATGTTTTACATTAACAGAAGAGAGACCACACAGAGAGAGTTGTTTCATGCACCACTGAGTACCCCTGGGCATAATGGATGAAAGCAGGGCAGACTGGGTGCAGGCCTATGGCACAAAGCACACTGCCTGGCTACAAAATGGCCCCCTTGACCCCCACCCACATGGACAGGTCCCAACACCACCCCAAAAAATGGAAAAACACACAAAAATCACCACAATCCAATGCCATCCATGCCCTAAATGATGTTTAAATTCATGAGACCCCACAGAAAGCCTTGGTCCATGCACCACACTGAGTGCCCCTGGGCCTACTAGCTTTACACGCACACCAAAATTTAAAAAAATCCACATATAACAGTGAGCTATTCAATTCCATGAAGTAAATGATATTTAAGTTCAACAAAACTCACAGAAACAGTTGTATCATGCACCAATGACTAACCCTGGGCCTACTGGATACAGTGCCTACCCACAATATATTTTTTTTAAAGTTGTGAAAAAGTTTTAAAATTGTAGTTGCAGCGACTGCAATGCCCCAAACAAACAACAGCAACTTACTTGTTAAATCTCAAATCCAAAAGTAACCCAAAAGTGAACCAAACAAAATGGCACAGCGCATGCAAACCGGGAGGAAAAACAACTTGTCAAACTCAGAATCATGGTAAGTCAACGCCACGCTCGCGAGATTGTATTTTTGAATCGCGACCAAGCAAATAAATCCGCCAGCTTGCGAATTGTGGATTTTTGGGCAAATTTGCGCAATTCGCAGTCCGCGAAATTGGCAAAAATGCGCAAATTCCGCGAACAGAACGGATTTTCAGCCCACACTTAGTCAACATGGAAGTCCTTCTTCTCCTCCCCTGCCTCAGCAAAGATATGGTGTTTATATACCCAAAGTGGTACTCCAAGGGGATCTACCTTGCTGTGTCATGTCTGACAAGGATGATGGAAGGAATGACCCTTATACATAGTTATTATGCAAACAGCTTGATTTATGTAACAACTGTACATGACAACTATGGTCCACTGTATCAAACATTGTCTTTATCGCTGCTAGTATGAATGGATCAAATGTGTGTTTACGAGTCTGTTGGTCGGTATGTGTGAATGAATGGGTTGTGGGGATGTTATTTATTGAGGCTTTTGATTATCTATGTATAAAAAAGCATGATTTGATTATTAATACATTTTGATATCTTTTGAATTCATGATTTTTGCATGTCTCTGTTGATAGGCCAGCTTTCTGGGAGTTTATCTATTGGCGACTTGTAGCGCCTGCTTTATTACTACAGGTAGAAACTCTCTGTATTATTAATTTGCAGTTTTCAGGGAAACCCCAACACCCTGGAAGCAGTACCATGACTAGGTAAAAGGTCAGTCCCAAGAATGGTATGCAGTGTAATGGCAGGGGAAATATAGGTGAAATGTTTGGTAACTACCTGAGCCTATGTTGGGGTACCTATATGAAAAATAACATTCTGGAATAAATATGCTGGGATTCTATCCAAACCAGAGTGAATGACGACTGCCTCTCCAGGAGGATCGATAGGAAGGGATGGCAGGGTCTCTAACATCCCATCCCACAATTTTGCCTCCTTATAAAGTTTCGAAAAGTAGTTCACCCAAGGTTCTGTGGGGATATTGCAGTCTGGGCGGATACGTCTCTATGGATGTCATGTGTAACTAACTGCCAGAAGCACTTGTTGCCTCTAAGCCTTACCACATCTAATAAATCCTCCCATATGCAGGTCTCTCACTGGGCTCTACTGGTTTTAATATCCCTGATATATCCCCTCTAAAATCAACAATCAGTGCACTTTGGTTACTCTTTAGGGCATCCACGAGGGCCTTCTTAGCGATTTTGCATGATTCATTGAACCACTTATTTACTCTTGGTCTCTGAATTCCCATTCAACTTTTGCAGTCCTTTACAAATAGGTTGCTAATTGTTAGAAATAAATTATCGTGCATTATCGTGATCTGAGTGGGGGTTAAAACATGGCACTCAAGAGTTTGAAATGCTTCTAATATAACCTTATAGATTTCGGTTGTGACCTCTTTGGATCTTGAAAGAAACTCTCACTTTACCTTTCGTTTGTTAGTACTAATCACCATAGCATTATGTGGTTCTGAAGAGCGTGGCTCTGTGTTATGACATATATATGAATTTTTGAAACATCCACATTTGTTTTCAGTCCTGTCATATGAGCAAATACAGCTAACCTCTTTTGCCACCATTACTTCCTTTTTCACTATTGAATGTGCTTCTCCAGGACCCAAGGGCTTTTTCAAACACATTATAAGTTGATATCTGTTTCTGAGGATGACCCTTCCCAATTTATGTTGTTGGTCTCCCCTTTTCATGAAACCTCTCTCAAACATAAAAGAGCCCACTGGTGGGAGAAATCACTCTGGATGGTCTTGGTGCCTTCTTTGTCGGGTGGCTGGATAATGTCAGTACGCAATACGACATGCTGAGGTCATTGATGGGACAGGAGGGGGCTGACACAGAAGCGTCAGATTTTCTTACGCATCTGTAATTCCTTGCGCCATGGTGCACTGTATTGTAAATACAGTGCATCCATGGTGGCGCAAGGACAGTTGGAGGTGACGCAATAAAACGGACGCATCGATGCGTCAGTTACTTGTAAATCTGCCCCCTGGTTTGTAGCTAAAAGTGAAAACATTCTGCTGGACTATCCACCTCTCAACCCTCATCAGTGTTGTTGTGCTGTGTCAGAGAACAGGTGGACCAATGGCTTGTGGTCAGTGACAACTCAAATTCTCACCAGTAGAACGTTTCACAGGTGAAAATGGTGGCATCCTTACTTGATGGCGAGGACTTTCCTCTAATCTGTGCATGGCTTATGTCTATGTTGGTTAGAGGCTGCTGGTGAATGCAAATTACTTCCATAGTTCCCGTTCGTGTTCCTCGATAAGGAATATGACCAATGTACCTTTTTTACATCGAAAACAAACTTCATGTTCTTCAGGGGGACAAAATAGGCCGTTGTGGTGTCATGTAGAAGCATTTTATTATGTTTTCAAATACCTTTTTCAACTTGGTGTTTCACTCCTGGTTGGCATTTGCCTTTGTTAAAAGGGTTGAGGCATAAGGGACAAACCTTCTGCAGTACTTGGCCATCCTGAGGAAGCTCCTCACTTCTGTGGTGCTTTGGGGGCAGGAGCTTTTCTGATGGCATCCAACCTGTTGAGATGCACTTCAATACCTTATTTGGAGAAGACATAACTAAAAAACGCAATCTACATTGTAAAGAAAGAGCATATGTCCTTTTACAAGGTCAGTTCATACTCAGATAATACTTTTGAGTGTTGCTCATGAGTGCTAGTGGTGCTCAGCCAGTGTTGTTGATAATATATCCAGCTGTTGTCCAGAATGTTTAGAATGCTTCCAAGTTTCTAATGCTTCTAATTTGTATAATGCCTCATGAATTGCATTTTGGAACTCCTTGGCTACCGAGGAAATCCCAAAGTTTATGTGTATTTATCTCCTTAGCCCCATGTAGGATGAAAATGACATTATGTATCTACTGTACGTTTGATCATTAGCTAGTAGTATCCAGCATGGAGATCCTTTTTTAAAAACCATTGAGCTCCTTTGAAGTGTACAATAATGTAATTCATGGTGGGCATAATATGTTGCTCATGCCTTATGGCCTTAGTACGGAGTCACTTTGGTTGGTATGCAACGCTAAGAACATATACTCATCATCATCATCATATTCGCTTTGTCTGTCTGTCATCATATTTCCCTGGGTGCCAGGCTGTACAGAGCTGAGGTGATGCACTGTAGCACTGGGGGACTCCCGTTCTCAATTTCCACTTCTGCACACTCTGGCAAAGTGGTTTACCTTCCCATATTTGAAACCTCTCTCCCTGGGCCAAACACTACTCTATTGTATGGGCTTCTAATCCACAGTTTCTGTACAGGCCTGTCGTGTCTGCCTGAGCCCCAGTGGTTGTTTTGGAGCAGCTCTTCCTCTTATTGCATCTACCTCCTCTTCTTTGATGGTGATCGCATAGGTTTATGTTGCTGGTCTTTCATTTGGGCTACATCCAATTTTTCTGCCCGACTGTTGTACAGTTTGTGGCACCTAGCTGAGATCATGCCTTCCAATGTTATTCCTGTTCAATTCAGTCAGGAATCTCAGCACCAATGACCTGCATCCTTGCATCACTTGGGTTCTGACTTTGTTTTGTTGATCAACATTGGTACATGTGCTCGCCAATTCTCTCAGATGTGCACAAAATCTATTGTTTCCCTCTTTTTTTGAGGAGCCTGTTACTGTTGAACTGCTTATAGTCTGGATTGAGCTGTGGGCACTGCAACCCCTACATTGCAATCATGATTAGCTCCTGTCCCTGGGAGGTTTTCAAACAGTTTGAATATTTCTTCTCTCACGAAGTGCTTTAGAAGAGAACCCATCACTGGGCCATAAGTTTCTCTTATGGTCTTAAAATGGTTTTTGAGGCGGTCAATGCATGTATTCCACCCGGGGGCAGCTGTGGCTGGATCTATTAACTCACTAAATGGGGGAAGTACCATCATTGATTTGTGTGGGGCAATTTCCCCTTCCAGATGAGCTGTGGGTGGCAGTGTTGGTTTTTTGGCTGGTGTCCCTTGCTGTTTATCAACCATGCCCCAGGGATCACTGACCTTATTCTTCTCTGCCTCTTGGTCCTGTTTAGGTTGAGCACTTTTGCAGATGTGTTGCAATGGCTTAAGGTGCTGCTGATGCACTAGTAATGCCTTTGGTATGCTTTATTGTTTTCCCTTGAGCTGGTAAGCTCTCTGTTTCAGTGAAATCTGGAGCAGTGGTGAGTCTTCCACACTGGGGCACAAGACCTTGCCGATCGTACATCTCCTGTTTACTGGCAGGTCCCGGGTGTGGTTACTGAGGAGAAGCACTGTTCCTTCACATTTCTGGTACATGGTCTGCTCCTCCACATGCCCAGCCAGGCTGGGTGGCTACAGCTTCCTGTTTCTGTACAGAAGTAGGGGAAATGGTTCCATGGCTGCTCTTCTTTATTACTTTTCTTCGGCAGACACATGTTTCAACTAGCAGATTCCTGTTTCACACAAAGAGGTGATCCCCTTTGAATCCTTGGTTCCCACTGTAGAGCGTGGGGCCAGCGCAGACCTATGCTGGTAGTGCATTACCTGAGGACAACTCACACAAGACCTCTCAGTCTTGAAGTGAGCCCCAAGTGACCAGGTTACCCTCTATTTAACTATTCTGCTGTGCCCAGCCACCTGGGTCTATGAAACTTCTGGGTCCTTTCACATATGGGCACGGGTAACGAGACAAAATATCGAAAAAAATATGTAGAATGGACAGAATATCGAAGTCAAAATATAGAATGGACATAATATAGTAGTTAAAAATATCGAAATTCAGGTAAGTAATATCGACTGTCAAAATATCGGGTACATAATATAGGCATTAAAATATATCGAATTTTTAATATTATCGATTTTTTAAAAGTTTTTTGTATGTTAGTTTATGTATTAAAAGTGATTATTATTTTTGTAATGTATGTTTACTTTTTTTAAAGTAATGAATTTTATGTTATTTAATTTTTGCGTAATTTAATTCCATAACGGATTGTGGGTTTATAAGGGAATAGGGTGGGAATTAATTTATTTATAGTAAATTAAATATTAAATTTTTGTAATTATTAAATATTTTTAATTTATTTTGCGTTTTAGTTCTGTAGCGGGTTCTGGGTTTATAGGGGAATAGGGTGGGAAGTAATTTAATTGATAATTATTTTTATTGTTAAATAATTATTAATTGGTAATTCATTTTTATTAATTGATTAATTGATAATTATGTTAACTGTATTCATGTACTATTCGGAGTGGCTTGTGGGTTTATAGGGGAATAAGGTGGGAAGTAATGTAATTGTAATTAAGTAATTATTGAAATTATTTTTGTGTATTGATAATTAATATATTGTTAATTAATTATTGATTGGTTATTGTTTTATTATTTGTTACATGTTGTGTATTGAAAATTAATTGGCTATTAATCAATTATTAATATGATTAATGTTTAGGAAATAATATTTATTGGTATTTATAATTAATTAATTATTACATATGTTGTAATTGGTAATTCATTTTAATTCACTTTTATTGGTATTGATAATGAATTCTTTTTTATTTAAATATTAAATCATTATTTTCCCTACTGTTGCAATCACTGGCGTGTGAATAGTAATTTGTACCCCTACGCTATCCAACGCTATCCCTACTGTTGCACTCTCTGGAGAGGAAATAATAATTTTTACCCATACGCTATCCAATGCTTTCCCTACTGTTGCACTTACTGGAGTGAGAATAGTAAATTTAACCCTCCTGATATCCAACGCTTTCCCTACTGTTGCACTCTCAGAAGTGGGAAAAGTAATTTTTACCCCTATGCTATCCAACGCATTCCTTACTGTTGCACTCTCTGGAGTGGGAATAGTCATTTTAACCCCTATGCTATCCAACGTTTGACCTACTGTTGCACTCACTGGAGTGGGAATAGTAATTTTTACCCTCCCGCTATCCAACGCTTTCCCTACTGTTGCACTCACTGGAGTGGAAATAGTAATTTTTACCCTCCCCCTATCTAACGTTTTCCCTACTGGTGCACTCACTGGAGTGGAGACAGTAAATGTTACCCTCGGGCTATCCTATGCTAAAAATATTGAATATGTTTTATTAATATTAAGTTAATATATACATGTATTAAAAAATAAAAATGTATATTTCTTTTTTTATAACTTACATTAATTATTATTTATTTTAAGGTTATTTAAGTATTTTTAGGTATGTTTTAGTTAATTATATTTATTATTTCATTAATTTACATTAATTTTAAGACATTTAAAAAAATCGATATTTTAACAAACTATATTATTTACAACGATATTTTGGATTCAATATTTTTGTTCTTACCTGTTTGTAGATAGGAATTCGATATTTTGGCATTCTATATTTCGTCCACGATATTTTGGCAGCTCAATATTTTGGCATTTTATATTCTGTCAGTGATCCACAGGCAAGGTGGCTCATGTCACCTCCACCCCACCTCTGGAGCACATACATGAATAAGCCACACCCGGAGCATTGTAGCACAAATCTTTATTCTTCAGCATGCAACCATTAACTGAACACATTGCATTGTAAACTTTATTGACCACACCCAGATACACCCCAGCTGATTACGTAACTTGTAAGGAGTATGTTGAGCACGGCAATGGTCCTACTGCACACGACCACACAACACCACATCTCCCACTTTTTTAAATAAAAAGTATGGGCAACAATTATAAATTAGAGTTGCTCAATGAGTTGTCGAGCTGCTTGCACCTGTCTTCCAAATCAAGTCGTATGAGGTGAAGAAGTGGCACCGTCATCTGATGTAGACTAAGATGCTTGACTCTGGCACTCAGGTGGACTTGTCTCACTTGTAAGGTCCGGAGCCTATGAACATCGTGGCAGATCCTTGAAATGTGACAAGTCTCTCGCAATGGACTTTCCGGGATGTTGAGAATTCACCATATGTCCTTTACTTGTCACTACTCTCAATGGATCAGCATCAAATGAAGCGTCAGTCTTGTATTTTTGTTTGACTAGGACCCAGTATATTTCTTTGAAAACCATGAACTGAGCGCATTTGCGTTTATCTGCATATGCCTTCATCTTGCTTTTGTGAGAAGTGTCCATGACACAAACCTCATCAGTGACTATTACACAGTTTGTGGTCCATTGTGGTAACCTGGTCCCAATGGCGCTCCCAAACAGTAAGGTGGCAGGACTTTCAACTGTTGTAGAATGGGGAGTTAACTGATAGGCATGAAGGGCTGGACATAGGGCTGACTTGAGATCGATTTTTTCTAGCTCAGCAAGCTGAACCACTTTCTTCCGGGTGGCCATAAATTCTTCAACAATGCCATTTGCCTGTGACCAGAGCGGTGTGCTTTTCTGATGTTTGACATTCAAGCAAATTGGAAGCCCTTAAACTCTCTGCTGTTGAAGGGTGGACCTTTGTCAGACTAAAGAATGGAGGTAACACCCCACGCTGCGAAAATGTCATCGAACCTTTCAATAACTTTCTCATGGGTGAACAATGACAAATCTTCCACTAAAGGAAAACATCAATAACTGCAATGAGATGATGGGCATTTTTTAGGGGTCCAAATAAATGAACTGCAATATTCTCCCCTACTGTGTTGTCTTGGGAGATAAGTAGTTAGACAGGTGACATGCTTTCAGTTCCTTCTCAACTCTTTATTGGGTGAGGAAACCACACTCAATCTCTGATGGCTGTCTTGGTGATTACAATGCCACAATGTCCTTTATGTGCCAGTTCAATGACTTGTTGCCTCAAGCTCTCAGGTGTTGCAATTCTTAAACCTCTTAGTACAATACCTTCTTATGTGGCGGAAAGTTTGTCCTACATATTTTTTTATTTTTGATATTCAACAACATCTGTGAGATGTTGAGTATATCTTCTGCAGGATTGCATTGTAATGATATCCTTGAGTGTGAGCATGTCTCAGTGTTGGTAGCAGCAAGGATTCAACGTTCTTTAGCTCACTCCGCCACCCCAATCCACTGGATTCAAGCAAGCCGGGCTGAAGACGGCCGTAATGCCAGAAACCGATCCTCGGAAGCTTGTTTCCGGTCCAGGGAAGGCATGGCTTGGCAGTTCGGCTGGACTGTTCCCATGAGGCACAGGGTCAGACTGATTTGCATATAGCCATGTCTGAACTGGGGTGGCAGAGTGGGCTAAAGAACGGTGATGGATCAAACCCAGATCTTTTGACTGGGTGTGAGTGTTTGATTGGTTCAGATGCTCCGTCCATCACCACCCCCTTTTGTACCTAAAAAGTATTGCAGCATGGCCCATCATGCAGGGGACAAGTGGATGACACTGCTTGTACTTTTTAGCGTCAGGAGTCATCCCCCTTTCAGAGAAGATATGCCAAAGAACTTGAGTTTGGTTTTGTGAAACTCACACTTTTCTGCATTTAAAGTGAGACCCTCATCAGCAAACATATTACATACTTGTGTAAGAGCTGTTTCATGCTCCTTTCTTGTGGCCCAAAACACTATTATATTATCACTGTAGGTAAAAGCATGTGTGACAGATTGAATTACTCTGCAAATGTCATCCTGAAAGATTTCTGCATCCGACGACATACCAAATCTAAGCCTTTTGTATCTGAACAAACTGTCATGGGTTGAAAAAATAGTGATATACCTACAGTTCACTTCTAGCTTGAGTTGATGTTTCCTTTGTTCAAATAAAAATGGGAGAAGACTTCGGCACCCTTCAGCTGTGTAATCATGTCTGCTATGTGTGGACCTAGATGTCTTTCGCTCTAGATTGCTTTGTTGGCGTATATCAACACAAATGGGCAACGCACCACCACTGTCCTTTTTTAGCACAATGGGTGAAACCCATGGCATCGGACCAGAAGAGCACTCAATGACATCATGCTTTATTAATGTCTCTAGTTCTTTCGCAACATTTTCTTGCAAATGAAAAGCAGCTCAACGGTCTTGTCGAGCAACAGGACAAATGTCCTCATTAATGTGAAGTTTCACCTTAATTTGTCTTGAGTTTTGCCAGTCCGTGAAACAACGACAGGAATTGATTATTTCAGAATGTGCATTGAGCTTGTAGTTGATGGATATCAGTCCCATGTCAACAGCAGTGCTGAAAGTGAGAAGACATGTCCGAGCCAAAGAACCTGGGAGGGCATGAATTGGTGCTTGTACTGGTGTTTTTTTATGCTTCATGGGCACACCGAAGGAACCTTGATTTTGCAATGGTGTAGAAGTAGCCCAGGTGTACGCCATTTGACATGATACCGGAGTCAGTTTGTTATATTTTTCTGCCAGCACGATATTGATTGATACACCACTGTCTATAATAAAAGTTATTGGGCAGCCATTAAACTTTAGCATGATGTTAGGGCATTGTCCAAATGAATTTGGCTGCTTAACGTGGCGATCTCCCTTGGACTTCTATTCTTCTTTACAAGTAGCCATTCCTACATGTGCATGTCATTCTGTGGTCGACATTGCCATTGCACATCCATCTCCTTCACTGTTGCTTGACAATGACATTGCAGCAGTGGGTTGGTCACTGTATCAAGCCAGGTCAGGCCCACACAGTCTGCAAGGTGTGAGTCCCTGCTCTGGTAACACACATGTCCCAAGTCACGAATGTGCCCTAGATTCCTTCACCAACACTCTGCAGAAGAGGCAGTTACTTACATTAATAGCACCTGACGGCCACAATAATTGCACTCATTAACACTCTTATCAGTTCATCTCACACATATACACAAACTTGACTATTTCTGTTCGGTGTGACATTCTAGTATCCACCTATACTCATGCTAACTTCTTTGTGTACTTACTGACACACACTTATTTACACTCCCATCATGCCCACTCATTCAGTCATTGATTCCCACACACTCACTTAAATGTACTCATACTTTTCATCAGGCCTAAACTTTATTTTTCTAAGTACATGTATGAAATTTCAAAAACATACTCACTGCATGCAGTCACTAGCACAAGTACAATCAGATCCACATCCATAGACATTCTCACACTCACACGTTCATATTAACAGACACACTCATGCAAACACTAATACTAATATAAACACACACAGCTGTCACGATGCACACCTAAATACTTAGCACACAAACCCACATTTCTTCAGTTGGCCACGTACACAGAAACCTATACATTTATACACAAATGCATATACAAATATATCTTTACACTGTTTACAGAGGGCACCTCACCCTTTAGGTTTTCTTCAGGCTAGGATGAGCTTAACGGTTTTTATGTAGTGGCATTCATTTATAAATATTGCAAATAACAGGAGTCACTACTGCCAATGTAATGAAAATCAATTTACTGACCCAGGTAGAATAGAAGGCTGAGTAGACCTTGCCAGGATTCAAATGTGTGACCTGAAATCAACCCAAATAACAGCAGGCAGTGTTTAACTCAAAGAACCATCTTGACACCCTACATATATACTATGAATATCCACAAGCTCTGCAACACCAATAGGCTAGCACATATGCACTTAGAGAATTTGTTCTGTGCCTGTGTGCTACCAGTTTCCTTTAGTGCCTACTTTGTCTTTGCCTGTATTTTATCCACACTTCCCTAACCAGGTGGCTTTCAGCACTGTATGCTTGGGAAATAAAATAACTGGTCAGTAATATAAGGAGCATGTTGCACAGATACATGACACAAATAGTCGTTGCTCCTATCTGCGTGAATTAGCACATTAAGGTCAGATGATTGGCCTTGCAAGAGTTAAACTTCCAATTTGTGGCCCGCAAGGGTCGACATGTTCAGGTCCTCTTCATTATGGCAGTAATGAGGACGACATGAATGTCTCGTCCTCAACAGTAAAAGGGTTAAGGAAAAGTGCTAAAATAGATAAGGAATTAACATTTTCTATTCACACTGAGTTAAAAGTTGCATGTTACATAGACTTGGTCTACAAGTCTTCACATGCTATTAAAGCAGCAAAAAATAGTGTTATTTTACTTCCAATGAGAAATCGTTAATAATAAAACATTTCAACATCAACTTTATGAAGAAGAGGAAAGGGTGAGACATTTTCAGGTCTCCCAGGGAAATGAATAACTGAAACTTAATTACATTACCAAGTAGAAATCTGGCAACTCTTTGATATGAAAACATTTTTGAGCCTATTACACATCTTTAGATAATGAAAATGACTATGACGCGTTGAGCTAAGATAAGGGTATTGTCCAATTTCTCAGAGGAATATATCTACTGATACCTTCTCAAGAAGCTGCTCAACTATAAAGAACCCTTTTGAGAAATTAAAATTAGAGAGGTTCTAAGACAATTACCAAATGTCAATGCCTATGAGGAAGACGGCTTTGGCACAGAATTATATAAACATTTTGTGGACCATCAAATACAATCTTTACTGGATTTCTTCAATTCTGTATTAGATGGCAGTGCACTTCCCCTTTCTTCAGTTGAAGGATTTGTATAGATTTTGAAAACCAGAGAGCTGAATCATCTGAATTAAACTTTTATCGACCTATAATATTTTAAAATACTGATAGCAAGACACTACCTGAAGTAATAGCTAATACTCTTACTATCTCAGTTCCACATTTATTCCATACAGATCAGAGACGTTGTATACTGTGCCACAATCTTTGTGCCAACACACACTATATGCTTGAGATAAGTGATATTGTGACCTAAACGTTTCAGTGACAACTATTATATTGGATGCTGAGAAAGCATTTAAGCTTGTGAGCTGGAAAGTTCGAATCAAATATGGGTTAAATTTACATTTTCGTCCTTGCTCAAATGATCAGTATCTGCACTTTACCAAATCACGTGAGCTCTGTAACCAATTATCAAAAAGCCGCGTATATCATTCGAAACAGAAGAATGCTGCAGATTCTGCTCCCTTTCCACTATCCTTTTTTCACCCTTTTTCTTAAAGCAGTTAAAGAATTTATTTGTTCCAATAATTCAGTAACAGCTTCTTTCACTGCTGCTTCTAAGCTTAAATGTTATGCTGATGGCATTGCCTATATATATCGGTCGCAAGCTAGAACACATATTCAATGCATTGTTTTTCATCGCGTTTTTTATAACACAAAATTTTAGATCGCATAAAAGTTAGCCAATTAAAATTACATGTAAACATATTTTTTTATGACCGAACATTATAGAATTCTTTTAATACATAACTCCTAAAAATATATTAATGCACATATTGATGTGAAATACTTTTATTTAAAAAACTTAAGTCCCTTCTTATGTTCAATTAAAAACACTGTTCAAGTATATTCAATTTATAATCTAATTTAAAACTTTTCTTTTTTTTATATCTTTTGCCTTTAAGAATCATCAGTAGTTTTTTAAAAAGTAATCATGAAAGTAACCACAGCTGCCAACAGTCCATCTGTACAATTGTAAATAATTTCCAATGACTTATTACAACGCAGTTTTGCGAGTTAAATGCAGGTGTTGTAATGAAAATGTGAAGCAATCACTGCATTGTAAAAGTAAGTTGAAAAAATGATGCGCAAATGTGACAAACCATATTTAAAACCCAAGATCACACATGTAGAATCTGCTCTAGTGGTAATTAAAAAATATTTTTGGGGGTTGGGTATACCTATACTTATAAACCCAAGAGATATCCCGGAATTTTTATAGAACAATGTAATAGTGTTTGGGAGGGTGGAGCCTAGTCACCAGGGTGATGTCTGCCTTTGAAGGCCTTTGACAGAGTGGAGTGGGGTTTCCATTTCCACCTGATGAAAAGAATGGGCCTAGGAGCTGTCTTTCTTGCAAAGGATTGATGCCTATAAGCCGATCCATCTGTGGTGATGATTTGCAATGGCTTCCAGTCTGACGTGATTTCTATTAAGAAGGGTCTTAGACGAGGATATCCACTGTCCACATTGTAAGTCCTGCTGGCACTGGAACTGCTAGAAATAACAATCAGGCAAGCTCCGGGTATCTCTGATATATACTAGAAGGTGGGTGAATTAAAGCTCATGCTCTATGTTTCAAGCCGGGGGTGGGGGGATATAAAACAAATTTGGCAAAACAATCTTTGATGAGATTAGTAAAAACATTCAGCTGATTATCCAGCCTAGACCTAAAGTGGGTATTTTGGCTCTACTGGATCTCCCCACTCAAATAATAAACAATGTGATTGTTTTATTTTTATTTCTAAGCTCAGAGCCCCATCTTTAGTAACAACATATTGTCAGTCTTCTCATGATCTAAGTTACTTAGAATGGCATCTCCGAATGATGTTCAGCTCAAATGTTGGTTTCAAGTCCAACTGAATTGTCTCACTAGATATTTTAAAAATTCGAGTACAACATCTGGTAAACTTTGCAATTACATTTATACATTATCAATTTATTATAAGGAATTAATTTTTTAAGCACAGCATTTGAGTATATTTATTAAACCTTGTTATTTTCGAGATACTAAATAATTCATTATTGATTTGCATTAATACTGGCATCTTTTGGGGGTATTGCCAGCACTGTTGCTTTGGTGAAGATTCATTGTGCTTTCATTGTTTATGATGAAATTCCTTTTATATAACATTTTATGTTCAGACAGGCTACATTTTCTCTTGGAAAGTTAACTTTTTAATCAACATTTTGTATTTGGAGATTGATACATTTTGGTTGAAAGCATAATAACAGGCTTTCTCGAACATCAAAATTGCTGCCTCTCCAATCTCGCTTCAGGGCTATCAGCACTACAGAAAAAGATCAGGCTGGGTTTTGGGATCACACACTTAAATGTATTGATAAGAGTCATGCAGTATAATACATCATGCTGGAACTGTCTATGGTCTTCGATACAGTGGCATACAATATCCCTCTCTGTAGACTATCTGCTATTTCTTCCAATCTTAAGCAGTCCTCTTGTGTGTCACACATGTTCAAAATAGGCCATTCCATAAGAGACCACACAACAAATATACCTCTTTTATCACATTATTTTTCCTCGCAGGGAATTACAACGCAGTCGTTACAACAACCGTGTTGTAACCACGCATCCCATTAGCCCGCAAGTCGTAACAATGACTTGCGGATGGGGGGCACTTGATGTTGGAATAGTAAAATTGACTATTCCATGTCCAGTCTCTGCGGACAGTAGGGAAGGTATTGGATTTTAATTCCAACATCTTCTGCCTCCTCAGCAAGTCTTTGTTCCGACTTCCGGAGTAATGGTATGCGTGGTTACAACGCAGTTGTTGTAACGACCGCATTGTAATTCCCTGCGGGGAAAACATTTTGAGGGAAATATTGTTTACTCCACACAACTATCATCTGCTTTAGTTTCAAGGGATGTGCATAACTTCCATCAGTTTTAAATGTGTTTCTAGTCTCAGTATTCAACATCATCAAACTGGACTCCATTGGGTCCAGGCTTACGTTGTTAACACCAAACTTTACATCATAGTTAGTGGTCTTGGCGAAAACTATTGCAATCTGCAGTCTTATAGTCTTCTGTTTGTGTGGATACTAGATGGAAGTCATAGCGTGTGGATAAAACAGCAGATTTTCCAGTAGGGGAATCAAACTGCACCGTCTTCCAAATGGGACTTGATTTACGCCCAGTTTCCCAGCTAAAAAAACATTTCTTTTATTTTGACAATGACATGATCCTGGAACTCACTTTGTGCAGTGGTATAGAAAAACTTTCGGATATGAGCTTTAGAAATACAGCCCGCACTCTTCATTACAAAGGCATTGTGGAGACAGACATCATTGTATTCCTGAATCATACCAGTGCTCTTAAGTATGTCTACCGTATTCACTTCTGTCTTGGCTGCAGGTGGTCCAAAATACCAGAAGTAGATTGATCAGTGCCCTCTGGCAAAGGAACTATGTTTCTGAAGCAAGGAATTCACTACATTGGCTCCCTGTTAAACCAGGGTTGTATGTCTTTTAGGTAGTTTACCTTAATATTTGATGCATTGACTGGTTAGCACTTGATTAGTGACAGCTAGGATCCACCCCTCGACCCTCTTGGACCCAGTGGTAGCTCTTCCTGCTTTACATCTGTTCTCCAAAGCTCAGCATGTCTTCTGGGGTAAAACAGAGTTTTGCTTTTCAAGCAGCTGCCATCTAGGCCAATCATCCATATCATATAAGAGTCTGTATCATTTTAGCAACTTTTAATGTCTGATGAAGGACCACCATTTCTGAGGCAACTTGATTCACCAGCACACAGATACCTTCCCTAGTATATAATGTTCTTAGTCATGTTATATGTTTAACTGATTTCCTGAATGCCCATTCAACTATGCTGCTGCTATTTTCATTCAATGATCCCTTGACCCCCTCCCTCCCCATTACATCTCCTGAGGTATTTTTGTAAATTTTGCTATGGTGGAGTAATACAATTGGAAAGTTTGCCCTCATTTTTTGTGGAGAGAACACATTGAACTTGGACTCTTAAATGCATGATGACAATGTATATTGAGGGTATATGATGAGGACAATTGATATTGGTACATGGGTCGTTTTATAATGGAATATATGGTGTGATTGTGCTCTATAATGCAAGTTGTATCCTTAAAGATCACCTGAGATTCACATACATACGGACAGAACTATGTCACGTCAACCATCACTTTTTATTGCAATTACAAAAGAAACTTGCTTTTAAAAATAACAAAGAGTCTTAAGTATTAAATATCTACAAAGCAGACATTGTTCAAGTACAAGTAAAAAAGTATGCTTTTTATTTCATGAGAGTACATGTAAACCAAAATTCCTTTATACATTCACTACCAGTCTTTGGATTATCGGTTAGAGCCGAAACACTTCTTGTCAAACTGGATGGCCTTTTTCTCACAAATCCACTTGTTTTTGCTGTTGCAGTTTAACGGGAAGATCTGTTTGTCGCTGTAGGAACCACAATTAGATTCAGACTTGCCATTGTATTTCATAAGGATGCTGTTAGAGAAAAAATAGACTGATGAACTGGGGATCACAGCTTGGTCAGTGCAGAACAACTTGTGAAGTTGTTGTTGGTGTATTTTTAGTTTTCCTGCATCTGCATAGCTTTTCAAACCCTTCCATCCATTGGATATACAGGCACAACATCTAATATGTCCTTTTAGAAATTTCAGTCAAACTGTGAACTTGTAGCAAATGACTAATGGTTATAGAAAAGAGACACAATTTGAGAAACTACTAAAATGAATAGTGCACCTATGGCTTGTAGCACCTTGGAGAGTTAAATAAATAAGTATGAACGTTATAGGTGGGTTTATTTGAATCACTGTCAAGTAACAGTCACAATGACTTCCAACGGCATTTTTGACGGGAGTAACTTCACAAATGTCCAAACTGGAAAAGGAAGGAGCCGCACTGCTGTGAGGAACTAGGAGAGCCCTGCTAACCGCTGTGGGAGGAAGGCGAATTGGTTTTGAGCCCACGACTTGCCGCACCGCGAGGACAGAGTCCTTACCTGTGCTCCTGTTACAGTGGGGGCCTTTGGGTGCCATCGAAATGGATAGAGAGCGAGCGCTGAACGCCGGCAGGGACTTGAAGTACCAGGAGTCCCTGCCCGACCCAGCACACCTGGTCTGCGTTCGCCTGCCAGCCCCGCCCCGCCCGAAGGCATGAACATGTCATACAAAAGCGACTGAGACACCCGCTGCGCGGGACGAGCCGGGCGAAACCCGGGCCAAGGGCAGGCCCGTTTAAGCCCGTTCAAGACCGGATAAGGACCGGACGGGTCACCCCCTTAACAACTTTATAATCAGGGACCTTTTCTGTAAGTACTTCAGTTGCATTCTTATCTTACCTCTAATAATATGGCAGCCAAGGAGAGTAGGAGTAAGGCAGCCAATTCAAACCTTACTGGAACGATGGACAATTTTATCGTCAGGGTCAACTCTGTTCAATGACCAGGGGATTACGCTAATGGAGAGGCGGGTCTCACAGGACTAAGCACTTGCTAGGAGGTCATCATTGGGGTATATTGCCAATGCCCGGACACCAGAACATCATGGCTCTATTAGCGGTATTGGTGTACCCATGATACCCGAAACACCAAACTCTCAGTTGGCAGTTCGTGACCTGGACCACCTTTCCATAGGGGACCAGTCTACGGTCTCTGAATCGCTATTGATGACAACCCTTAAGTTACCGACTGTGGCTAGTCCTGTTAAGGAGCACAATACCAGGCAATTACGAGAGAGACGCCAAGGGGCTATTCCAAAGTATAAGCAAGGGAAGGCTAATGAAACTGGTGGTAAGAAAGTGAAGTTGCCCAAAAATATTCGAGTAACCACTGCCGCAGGGGACCAGGCCATTGCGACTACCCCTGTAATTGTAGACGCATCTAATGAAGGTCTAACACCCACGAGAATGGTACCCCAGGCTGAGGCTGGGGGCAAGAGCTTAAGGAGCCCAGGCAGAAGGGTATGGATGGAGGGCCCTTTTTGGTTAAAATGGGTGATCTTTTGAAACACTTTCTTCGCCCAGCTGAAGATAGATTGACCAAGATTGAACAGCAATTAAGCAAGATTGAACTTGCATCATTGGGAATTGCTGACTCATTAAAGATGGTAACTATACAAAGGGTCAATGTTCCTTCAAATGACTCCCTGGGAGGGAAGGTCGCTACTGATCGGGTAATCCCATTAGCTCCGACTACTGTCTTACAGGCTTCAACGGTCCCCCCAACTAAGGCACCAGTGGTTCCAGTAACTAAGAAACCAACCCAGTGCAAATCAGCTCAGTTGAAGGAGGGAGTTGGGGAACCCGTAGCCCAGGCTCCGGGGATGGGGGTAGTTAATATTGACTTGCCCCGGAAGTAAGCCCCTATCTGGTGGTTTTAGCAAGGGTGCCGGCCCTGAGTAAACCAGGCCAAGATTCATTCATGGCTTTAAGAAATAAAGTTGCCGATTGGCTAAACAAGTATAGACCATTGCCAACGCACATTTCGAGTAAAATACTCATGGTACGAAGGGTGTCCTGGGTGGAACATATGGCTAAGGACATTAGGGGGACTGCGTCCTTGTTAATTTTAAAGATCCCAGGACAGTTGAGCACATTTGTAACTGGAAATACTATAGTCCAAAGGCTTCCATCCTATCCCTCCCATTGTCCTATTTTTATCCCCCCGAATATTTTCCCACTGTAGATGAAGAGTGGACATTATTAAAGTGGAATGGGAGGGGCTTGACCAACGGGGGCAGGCTGGAGTCTTTACCAACACCAAGTCAAATCTCTATCCAAAACCGGTTTCGCGGTTTGGAGGCCGTCGACTGACTTCAGGTTCATGAAGGGGTATGCTCAAGCACTCTGGCCCTATTCAGCAATAGTACTGCCTGTCCACCTCATCCAACCCTGTGTCCAGGTCCCGAATCGCCAACTATAGTTCCAGCACCCTTAGAGGATAATTTAGAGAATGCCTGTGACCCTGATTCAACTCAAGGAGGTGGTTCTATTGTGAATCTTAAAGTTGTTTCATGGAACATAGCGGGCTTACGCAACTAGCTATCTCTCCCGGACTGGAACACTTTTATTGATGACTATGATTTGTGTGTATTCCAGGAAACATGGAGTCTCGAGCCACTGTTCAAGCCCGGTTACTCTTGTTTCCATATACCTACCATCTCCTCTGGACGCGGGCGCCCATCTGGTGGTCTCATGGTCTGGGTTAAGGCCGCGCTTAACTATAAAGTTGTCCATCACTCATTTCTAACACCAGACCTGATGAGACTAACGATTAAGGGCAAAATGGGCAATATAACCTTAGAACTTTTTAACATCTATGCACGGGGCACTCAAGGAGGGGAAAAATCTTCAACTATTTCCATCTTGTCTGAAGTACTTTTGTCCTGCCCCCCTGACTCTTTCACCCTGATTGCTGGCGACCTAAACTGTAAGTTTGAACCTTTGGCACATGATGATATTCTGGGAACCCATGTTGAAGATGTAAGATGGGGTATACCTTTACTGTTGATCTCGCCAGTCAAGAAATGGTCACCGGTGGTCATTCAACTGAATGCCCTAATGTTGGAACTTGGTTTAAGAGCTGTTAATGGGCGTACGCCCTCCGATGTCTTGGGAGCAAACACTTATAATAGGGTGTCATGTCCAAGCAGAATTGACTATATACTGCTTGATAAGAGGCTATGGAAATAGGTATGTGACATGATTGTTATATCGTCTATTGATAATGACCATAACCCTCTAATCCCTTTCCATGCTGGACTTGTGGCAAAACATAGTGCATCGCCCTATCACCAGCTCTAAGATGTTATCAAAGGCAATTATACCATCCAATTGCAAAAGGATTTCTCAAATGGCAAAAATTCATTCTGAATGAACAAAAAAAATTAGCTTCGGGGGAAATCTTAAGAGATCAGACCGCTAAGCTTTCGTTTGCTTGCATGAACGTGATTGGGCCCGCAGTGGTGGAGACAATCTATGTTGAAACACTTGAGCTGTTGGGTTCGCTCTTTTTAGAGGCTCCGTCTCATAAAAAGCGCTTCATGAGTAGCAAGCCCATAAGGTTCAATAAGGATTGTAGGAGGATAAAACTAGCATTGTTACTTGCTGTTAAAACCCACAATACTGTTGAGGTGCGTATGGCGAGGCAACAGTATAGACGAGCCATCGGAGAGGCGAAAAGGACATGGGAAGAATCGCATTTGACTAGCCAGAAGATAGCAAGCCAGTCAAAGAACGGCGAGCACTCCTGGGCCCTGGTAAGAAGATCTAATGGTTGTGATCCGGACCAAATCCCTAACCATATTACTTATGGGGAGTGGTTTGATCACTTCAGGAGACTCTATGCAGGAGACGAGATTTTGGAGAGATGTGGGTCGTTGAGTTGCCCCTTGGCATCCATCTCTATTCCCTTGGGCTCCTTTGACCCCATAGAGAAAATTGAGGTGATGGCGGCCATAAATAAAATCGTCACAGCCATGCCTCTGGGACAAGATGGTATACCGGGTGACCTATTTAGAGCAAACGCCGAGCATTGGGCCACCTATTTTGTATTCTTGATCAATGCTTTGCTTGAAGGGTCTCCAGTCCCTGACTCCTGGAAGGGAGCAGTAGTGGTCCCTATTCACAAAAAGGGGTCCAGGGGGGACCCTGCCAATTACCGCCCAATTTTCTTATCGATGCAGGTCAGAAGGTGGTTGGCAGGGTCCTCTTGGAGAGGATCCTTTCGTGGGCCGAAGAAAACAATATCATCTCGCAATTCCAGGCAGGGTTCAGGGCATGCACAAGCACAATAAACCAGGCTTTTAGGCTGGTACTTCTACACTGGAAGGTGGTAACCATCGGCAAAGGCGGTCTTTATCTTGCATTTATTTATTTGAAGACCGCCTTTGACCTGGTTCCCAGAGAACGCCTATGGTCGGTCTTGCAAGAGATGGGGTTTCCCCCACCCATTTTGAATCTCCTGGCTCACATGCATGATGGGAACTATGCCCGTATTCGATGGGGCACTCAGGAACAAATAACAGACAAAATCCCTGTCAACGGAGGCGTCCGCCAGGGATGCGTATTGGCGCCAACCCTGTTAACGTTGTTTGTGAATGGGTTTGTTTCCTTTTTATCAGAAATCAATGCCGATGCTCCCGTTCTGGCAGGTGTCAAAGTCCCTGCATTACTTTTTGCGGACAACACTCTGCTGGTATCGAAAACACCAGCGGGTTTACTGAAGTTATTGGATCGGTTCTGCCTCTTTTGTAAGGAGAGGGGCCTAGTTATCAATACATCGAAAACAAAGCTCCTCCATTTTAACCCTAGTAGGTCGTCCAAATCCACCCTCGTTCTCGATGGTGTGCCTCTAGAGCGTGTGAAAGTTTTTGATTACTTGGGGATTAGAGTTTAAGATAACCTGAAATGGCAGCCACACATTGAAAAAATGGCCCTAAACCACAAGCGGGTTGTGGGTGTGATAGGGAGGGAACATCATGCCTCAATCTTTAGGCCCATCACCCCAGCACTGGAGATTTACACCGCAAAGGCTGTGGGCTGTGCATTATATGGAGCTGAACTTTGGGGCTTTGGTAACGTAGATAGCCTTGTCCTGGCAGAAAATAAGTTCTTTAGAGAGCTTGCCTCGGTCCCCAGGGGGACCCCCACCAAGCCACTCCTGAGCGACTTGGGTCGTCGCTCAATCAAGGATTTAATTACTTTGCGTCCCCTCCTTTATTGGGCCCGACTGTGGCGCACCCCCGAGTTATCTGGTTATGCTGATGGCCTTAGAGAAGTCATGAGTCTCCAGGGATCATACAAGATTGGTTGGCTAGCTAATGTAAAAAGGCTCCTTTTGGCCACTGGTCTTAAAACTGCATGGGAGGCAGGGATTCCGCAGTCCAAAAGAGAAACCAAGAGACCATTTTGGGCATGGATCGATAACCAGGAGCTTAGAGCTCCTAATTTAGGTAGATTGACTGACGAGTTTCGCCAACATAAGCTTGTGTCTCGCTTGGAGCCCTACATGGATTTTATTCAGAAACCGAGAGATAGGGCTCTTTTTATACAGTTCAGGTTGGGCACCCTCCCTGTTCGTGAACACACGAGTAAATGGAGTCCTCCCTACCAAACGCCCGTTGATTGCCCACACTGTGCAGGTGTAGTTGAAAATATCCCACACCTTTTTTTTGCATGTCCGGCTTACATTAAACCCAGAATGAAATGGTTAAAACCTGTGTGCCGACAGCTAGAGATCAGGAATCATTCTACTGCCCTCAGAATCCTCCGAGCAGAAGCAAATACAACCCTAGCCTGCGGGGTGGCCAAATTTCTAAGTTGGGCCTGGCTTATAAGATCGAAAGTTTTATGATGAATAAATCCAATTATCAATTTTTATTTCTTCATCAAAGCTGCTTTGGTTTAATACATTTGTATCTTTTTATTATAACAATGATTATTAATGTAATTCTCTCTTTAACCATATTTGTTATGTACTCTGTTTTTAAATGTTGAATGCTTTTAAGATATTTCATATCGAATAAAGCTTTGTTGACTGACTGAAACTGGAAAAGGTAGGAAAGGGCAAGGCAAATAAAACAATAAAAGAAGGTTATATGATAATTAACGTGACTCAATAAAACACATTCTTCTCCTTAAATAACAAATGATAAAAAGTGACTCAATATAATATTTCCTTTTCCTCTCTCCTAAAAAAACCGATACCGAAGGCAACATCAAAGATCACACTAGGTGCCATAAGTAGAGCAAAAACAGATCAATGTTGCAACATCCTCAAATTGGTTTTCCTGATTCTGTTGGCATTTGTAACTCTAGCTGCCACAAACCCATCACTATCCAACTGTGCTGTAGAGTTACACTGGCCTATAGGTGAAAATCCAGAGGATTAGCAATTACTTTCCATAAGGAGTGATCAAAAAGGATTGCAAGTGGCAGCAGAAAATAGTTGTCTATAAACTTCTTCTGAGAACTGAACACAAAGACAGGATTCTTATCTGGGTCAGTGACGGATTTGTTCGGTTTTGATCTTGATGCAACAGGGATGGGAAACAAGATTGCTTGCCAAAGCAAACCTCCTCAAACCTCTTCAAATTCCACAATTCCACATCTTGTGCGATCACACTCCCTTTGTTCACCATGACCCTATGATGGATTGTGAAAATCTTAATTTGCCTTTACGTATATGGCCAGGTAACTTGAGGGAAACGGCCACTACAACGCGGCCATTTCCACAAATACATTAACCACGCATGCATTACAACGCATGCGTGGTTACCACGAAAGCCTTTACCATGCATACCTTTACTAAGAGGTATGTAGTAAAGGCATATGTGGTAAAGGTTCAAATAAAAAAAGGGGGTCTTGTGGGGGTCTCCCCCACCCAAAAAAAAACCTCACCTGAAGTCACGTCAGGATGTGCAGGCAATCGGCGCCGTTTAAGAGGAAACGGAAAGAAACTTCCGCTTCCTCTTAATGACGCGTGGTAAAGGCATGCATTGCAACAGAATGCGTTGTAAGAACATACAACCGTAACTTGATTGAAACCTTGTCACCCTTTTTAATATTGCTTGTTTAGACTTTGTGATGAATTTCATACAGTTCCTTTGAAATAGCCTGTTTGATGCACATTTTCTGCACTAAATGAGACCGTATGGTATCATGGCAAATGGACATATTTTTTTTGGGGGGGTGACTTAATGGCTCACATATAGCTCCATCGAACTTGGGTGCATTTAATCCCACTCTCGCTTAGGTGAACATAGATTCCACTCACCTCCCATTGGAGAAGGGTCAAGACTGATTTGCATATGGCTGGGTCCACTTAGAAGTGGCATGTTGTGCAAAATAGAGATGGACTGCTATTACTGGTGTCTGAGATTAATTCAATACTTTTTTTGTATATTTTAGTGTGTCACCATAAGTGGGATGGGTACGCCCAGTTGTCTAACTGTAAAGCTATGCCTTGCTGATGAGCCATAACTAGGGTGAAGCCGGTCCTATGTTGCTTGTGTTCAGATTCCTGGGATGACCTGGCCTGGAAGTTCCGGCAGGACTTTTCCCATTCGAGCAGGGTCAACACTGATTTGCATATGACTTGGTCTAAACTGAGGTGGCATAGTGTGTATAATAATGATGGTCTGGGATGTGGGCTGAGATTAAATAAAGCATTCCTTCCATCACTGTTTTTGTAACACAACCATCAAGGCAGGTTCCTGCATATCAGATTAACTCCGAAATGTAAGCCCCTCAGATCCTTTCACCAAACAGGTCCCTAACCATTCATGCTACAGCAAATACAGAACTTCAAAAACTATAACCCCCTCTGTGTATTGGACAAACTGACTTTAACAAGTTACCACCTAACGGTTAGAATCAGAAATGTAATACAAAAACACAATACAATCAATACTAAAACATTTTAAGATGGTATCTTTTTGCAATACCAGTCACTAATACCTGCAAGGATTGACTGGAAATCTAATTTATTTAATCCTGAATATTATTCAGCACAAGAGTCTTTTCACTCATCTGTACCAGCTGCAAAGCAAACACAAGACATAGAAGCAAAGGCCCCTGCACTCTATGAGCATATGAGCATAGTGCTAAACCTCCCACAATTTGGGAGTGATTGAAAACTTCAAATATTTCTCCTGGGAGCATATATTTCTATGCCAATGAGACTTAGAATGGGGAAAACTGAATTGAACCCAAGGCTCCTCCATGATAGTAGGGTGCCCACCATGGCTCCTAGGTGGCTCTCACCAAGAACTGGCTATCTGCGGCCATACCCCTGCCTTCTTGCAGAGAACCACCAGACGTATGCTCAATTTTAAAAGGCCTACAGCACAAACCAAAAATGGTGTGGCGGTAATTGATCAAAGATAATTTATAAACTTGAAGGAAACCTTAATTAGTCCCTCAATAGAGAGTTATTCTCCACACAATCGTTAATCTGATTAAGGGGGCACTCACACTGGTCTGAGATCCAGATGTATATCTCTATGTATATATTTGTTGAAGAGCATATCAGATATCTACATTTACATACAGAAAAATGATATGGAAATATGTAATACAAACAACATTAATACACAAAAGTATATACAGATAAATTTGACTTACATAAATGATCATATAATGTCTTGTCTAAAACAAAAACATGAATACACAAAGTTTCCTTATTGCCCTATTTTTTATGGGGCTGTAAAAAACAACTTTTTCCAAAAACTATGGGTCGCAACCCTTGTCATCAAGATATCCCTTGTGCCAACACCGATAGGGGTAATAATGGATCTCAACCCTTTTTTTCCTATATTGGATGGTGTTGCAAAAGTTCCTTTTTATAGGAGACAAAAAATTTCAAGGTTTCTTTTATCAAGCCAACGCGTTTCAGCCCGTTTCCCTGTGTCCCTGTGTTGTGGCCAGAATAGTTTTTGTGCAGGAAGGTATACCTTTCTGCACAAAAACAATAATTTCAGCCACATTCCCCCCCCCCCACCGCGGGGGGAATTACACCCATGGCTAACGGGTTAAAATAGCACATGCCTCTTTATTAAATTGCTAGGAATTGGCCTATTGATATTTGTCTCTGTCCTGTCCCCTTGACCTTCAGCAGTCTGACTACGACTACTTATTATGTCAGACATAGACAAGCTACTGTGGCTGGAAGCCACTTCAATTTGTAGAGCATGGATTGGTTGATCACTGGAATTAGTTTGCATAGTTTGCCAGTATTACAGTGATGATTTTACCTACCCCAGTCCTTAGTTAGATCCTTGCTACAGTGGGCCATTTCTTGGTGAAAACGTATGGTTCTTCTGCTAAGCACCCCCATAACAGTAGCACATTTCTCAAATTCTTACAATTTTTTGCATTTTAAAATACTATGTGGCAATGTATTTTATTCCGTTGTTGAACCCCATAACACATTATCAATGCCACTAATAATGGAAGACAATCTTTCATTCCTGTTTAAGGAAATTATGGTTATACCCTCATATTGCTTATTTTGCACATTTAACATTGTCTTTCCATGTGCAAAAATTCCTCATTTTATGGTGTTTCATCTGTCTCTAGTGTTTTTGAGTGGGTTGTGGTTTTAGTGGTATTTGCCTTCTAAGTCTTTGGATGTAGGAGTGTGTTATGCGTCTTGTAGGTGGACGTACGTGTGCAGAAGGTCTAGTTGTTTGTCTTGTGGGAGCCACTTTTGTTTCACAAACAGGACTTGTAACGCCCATTGGTGAAGCGAGAACACTGAAGTAGCTATTCTGATCCTGTATCTCATCATGATTTTCTTCCTCATGGGCCCATGATATGTTTGCCTCGATATCTGTATTGAAAGGATTTAAGAATAATTAGAAAGTATGTTGTATCTGCCAAATGGATATTAAAGATATATTTATATATGCAATGTATGTTTCAGCATTTAAAGGTACCATAATTAATGCTACATTAAAGATTTCATCAGGACATATTTTTTTTAAATATATATATATGTTGGATAGAATCATCATTTCATTTAGAGAAGTACTTAATAATTTTAAGCGTAAAAGATAGCATTAATTATAATGGACTGCCATTCCATAATGCATGTCGCCATGAAAAACAAAATCTATTTTGGATTTTTTGTGAGGTAACCTTTCTAATATTAAAAAAAATACTGAAATGTTATGCTACATGTTCAATAAAGGTGAACTGTATTTTAAAGTCAACATTATGCATTGTTTGTATTCAGTATCTGAGAGATTTTGAAGTGTCACTTGAAGTTAGTTCTGATATAGCCGCTGTCAAAGTACTCTCAATTACCTCATACTAAGGTGTGGATGAGTGGATGGGCCCCCAAATGCCATGATTGATAATGCCAGTCTTTTATCACTTGCAGCAGCCATCTATTGACCTAAAATCCATTGCAAATAGCTTTTGTATGTCTCCCACCATCAGCAATACTCTGCCGCTGTTCTAAAATGATGGCCTTGATCATCCTTGATTCTACCATAAAACAGTCCCTTCCTTGCTGAGTTAAGTCTGTACACCTTCCACCTTATCTCTCTTGAGCTTCATGGTCGAACTCTAAACCCCTGCTATTTGATAAGAATCCTCCTAGGGTACAGAAGACACAAGGAGCCAAGGCAGGTGACTGTTGTCTATATCCGTGCCATATATCAACTAAAAAAGAGATGCATGATGTACCACAGCCTATCAATCATTTGTCCGAATAAGCAATTTATTTTCTTTGCCCCCTGCCCCCAGGCTTATCTGACCCAAGATGTCCTTCAGCCAATTTGTATTCATGTGTTATTTCTACACAAGATTCAGAATGCATAAGCCTCACAACGCCCCCTCCCACTCTTAGTGACACCACAGTGTATAAACTAGAGATTCTCATAACACATGGGCAGTGGCTGCTGAAAGCAGTATGGCTAAATGGGATTCCAGGCGTACCTGTCTTCTCGCAGTGTGGAGCCATTGAGCCAAGTCCATTCAGAATTGCTTTCGTTGACTCTCAGGCCAATCCAAAAGTAGGCTTTACTCTTTTCTTTGTACTGTGCAAAAATCTAAAAAAAAAAGAAACATATGTAAAAATGAGTTATAGGGATTGTAAGTCCTGCATGATGTGCACTCCACGAGGGCCTGCAGAGCAGAAGATATATGTGAGACAGGGACAATAGTAGACCCAGCACATAATCTTGCAATTCAAAAGGCAATTCACTTTTATATTTTCTTGTGTGTCAATATCAACAATTACAGTACAGGTAAACAATACAAAAACAATACAGCCATCTTCCATCATGGTTCCTGAATGGAGTCACAATCTCTCATCTCTAGTGAAAGACCCCTATGAAGTTACACCAAAGGTCTTTTTATTCCTTTTAGGTAACTGTGCAAGGGTCTGAAACTGCACCAGACATGAAGGCGGGGTAGTGTGTAACCACAGGAAGTAGACTAGCAGAGGAAACCCATCCTCATAGAAGTGACTGACTGGAACGCAGCGACTGTAACATGTTATAGATTAATGTTATTAACCTAGCATAATTTAGCAGCAAAAAAGGGCACATGATCATAGGTACATTTTAATAGGTTTATAGGTTTATAGTAAGAGTCCCAATCATGCTAAATTAATCTGGTGGTAGTTAGGCAATATAATCAACGTTTGTGGTAGGCATAGTGCAACACGCAACATGAGTGTACCTGCCTTTTCACAGTGTTGGGCCATGTACATTTAGAATTGCTTTTGTTGAATGAAGTTTCATGAAAGCAATTTAGAATCAAGTAGAATTGTTACTTGTGTGGTAAAAAGATGAGAAAGAGTAGCTTAGGGAACATAATTTACAATAGTGTCATCACATGCCAGCTTGTTTCTACAATATCACTAAAAGATGACCTGTGTTCATGCACAATACTTAACCATTGCATTCTCATCGTCAATGAGTATTAGACGAGATTGGCGGGAGATGCAGTATTCCTCACTGTCGGTCCAAGAGTTTAATTCCTCACAGATTAAGTAACATCTTCCTCGAAAACTCAGCCAGTTGTAAGGACAGATCACACATGTGGATTCTAATGGGAGGAAACAGCAGCATTAATACATCTCAATGCCCTCCCGGACTGGTGTATAAGAGATTATTAAATATCTCGGCAGAAGGATTCCTCTAAATTGTCATATTTAGCTTGGTGGTATGCTGTATGTCACAATCATCACCTTGATACAGCACTTGTTCATCCTACCTCTCTTGCTGCTAACCGTTCTCACCTTTGGGGCCCATTCATACAATTTCTAGATGATACAATGAAGAAAACTTCTTTACCCGCTCCCTCACAACAAGAAATTATCAAGCCTCTTTGACCTCCTATTGTTTGTCTATAATTATGCTTGATTTTTCATTTTCTATGTTTTTTTAAAATTGTGTATTTTTTACATACATTGTTATTTCTGTGAACCTTTGTTTTCATATCATCTTATATATTATCCTTTTACCATTTTAATGGATATTATGTATTATTGTTATTCTTTATTGAACCTTTATGTATCTATGTATTAACAAATAACTGCATATACGAAGTATTGTTCTTATGATCATATTAATCTTTTCAATAAACCTTTTCTTCAACTTAAAATATCTCGGCGGCTCAGTCGATACAGAAAGGGAAGAGATTGCGAATACTGGGCAGGTTAAGGCACTCCAAATACACTAGGGGACATACTACACAGAGTTCTCTGGAGGAGCAACAGGCAAGTGTAACTGCTTTTTGCACCCTTGGAGCACTTTGGTATTACAGTAGCGGCTGCAGACGCATATGCAGCCCCTTCTGTAATGCAGATAGCTCTAGCGCACACATAACGGCGGTGCTATCATTAGAGGGTGTTCCCTCTTTTGAATGGTGGGCCTGGGCCCATGCAATTGAGGGAATCATTTTTAGTGCACCTCCTAAAGGCAGCCCACTGGAGGGGAGAAAAGGGGTCACATGGACGCCCTCAGGCATTACCTTGCAGGTGGGTGCAGTCACTCACTACACCCGCCTGCAAGGGGATCTCTCTCCCCTCTTGAAAAGCAGGTGGGTGCTGCCTGTACAGTGAAACACGGAGCAGCTTTGAAGCTGCTGCTCCATATTTCTTGTGAAAGCATTTTGTCCACGGCAGCATGAGTTTGCAGCTGCCCTGATAGCAGCACTTTCATGGGAATACGATCAACTCTCCATGTTTGTTCACGGCTCACCTATTTAAAGTTGTGCAATGGCGGAAAGAGGTTAAATTCATCCCCGGGAGGGAATTTGTTGTTCTTAAGTTCCATCTCACACAATCTCACTCTAAATCTTAGCCTGTTCATTTTAACTTCTTCATTCAGCCACACTAATTCCTTACTCTAAAAACAATAAGCAACAAGATAGGCCACAGTAATAATCACGGAAAGAACACAAGTGTAGCAACTGATACATGCCATCACAATATTCCTAAAAGAGAATCAAACCCACTAACACCACAAATAATGAGATAAATCACCTCATGGTCAGAAGGACTACACAAGTTACAAAATGCCATAAAGTACTCCAAAACTGTGTAATGGCTAGGGTAGCCAAGAGGAAGTCTCTTAAGACCTGGAATCATAGATTTTACTGCCAACCTAATGTCTTCTGCAAAACTCTACCTCTTCTAATAGTGAGTGAGAAGGTGCTACATAAAACACAAGAATAAAATATCACAAAACAAAAGCAGTGTGTGTTGGTACACTTCACATGTACCCTTAGAATACAAAGTGTGTTGTTATTGCTTCATATTAAAAAAAAAATGAGTCCCTATGTCTTTTAGCAATAACTTTCAACCATCAATGAGGTGCTGCTCAGAGCATTTTTGGAATTGGAATAGTAATCGCACCACTCAAATGTAAGGTCACATTTTTCTTTTTTTATAGCATTTATTGTTGGGTTTATAAGAAAACAGATAACATCACCTCTTTATCAGCAGCATGGATGCAGTTCACATCAAAAGGATTCTGCACAGAGTATATGCATAAGAATAGAGGCAGCTCCTCTGCTAAGGCAGAAGAGCGTGGCCCCACAGGAAAAATAAAATAATAATGACACCATGTTAATATAATTTTTTTAAGTACTAACTCTGCTTTGGTGTGTCGGCAGTGCGGGGCTGGAGTGATCACAGAGCAGTGGGAGGAGTGGTGGGCACTTTCTGAAGTACGCATGACAGTTTGGCCAGCTGTCTTTGGCCGACCAACCAGTCATGCGCACTTAGCACGTTCTCATCCAGCTGTATTGTACAGCCTTGGAAGAGAACATGCACAGGCTCCCAGTCCCTGTCTGAGCGCTGAACCAGGGTGACGCTGCTGATACGCTGGTGATAGCATTGTCATGATTGGCTAGGGGAGCCTGGGAGCCTGTGTGATTCCTGTTTCCTGCGTCAGACAGAGGAGAGGCAGTGGCTAGCAGGTTAGTGGAATGTTCTTTTTTTTAACCCCCAATCCCTCCCGCCCTACCAATCCTGCCCCATAGCAGCCACTATTGCATAGCGGACTGTCTCGGAAGCAGACAAAATACCACATTTTGCATTAAGTCTATATATTATGATTATAACTTGCCATATCATACTTATCCTCAAGCCATTGCCTATTTTACGGGGTCTGTATGGTCTTCCACAGTCTAAGTATTCCCAATTTTGGCACTGCTAGATAAATTGAAATGCAATGGTTCATAAGAAATCAGGGTGGGCAACTGAGAAAAGTCATGTAGAAGCGACCCCTGCCTCTGTAACATTAGGAGACTTCCCAATTCTTCCTCAAGAATGGATCTAACTTGTTACCAATAGTCTGCATCTCTGTTACAGTACCATATAATAAATACTATGTCCCCTGTTCCATTTAACACATCCAGCAGCCCAATATCAGACACTATTTTGCCCTGTAGAGTTTCACTGGGGTCCAAAGCAATCTATGAAGTATCTTAAAATGACTATACTGCAATCTCGCCTCCCTCATACCTTGGATAAGGTCAGTCATCTGTTCATCCCAGTCATCATCAGCAAACTCGACCACCAGGTGGGTTTCCTAACCCCTCATGACCCTTCTTGCTGTCTCTGAGTAAAAAACTTGTTTTATAAGAGTATGTATATATTCCCGTGATGGTTCCTCCAAAATGTTGCTCCCTCTACTGGGCAAAGTACTTGAAAGCATGATTAATCAGCAACTGAACAGCTATCTTGAATCAAATTGCATTTTGGACGCCTCGCAGTCCGGTTTCCGCAAGGGTTTCAGTACAGAAACGGTACGGAAACGGCGCTTTTAGCTTTAACTGACTCCCTGCGGATGACGGTGGATGCTGGAGGATCGGCAATGTTGATTCTTCTTGACCTCTCCGCAGCCTTTGATACCATCTCACATGCTAGGCTGGCAGAGAGGTTAAGAGCCATTGGTATCCAGGGGCTGGCCCTTAAATGGCTACAGAATTTCCTGACGGATAGGTCCTAAATGGTCATCATGGGCCTTTATCAGGCAGGGAAAACCTTACTGGACAAGGGTGTACCCCATGGCTCCTGCCTTAGCCTTTAATATCTATATGGCACCTTTGGCTAGGGTAGTGGAAGCTCTGGGGTTCGAAACGATTTCATATGCTGATGACACCCAGCTGCTGTTTAACATCGGCCCAAACCAGGAGGCGGATAGACTCCGGTTTTCCACAGGTATTCTGGGAATCTCAAACTGGATGACTAACAACTCTCTCCATTTGAATCCTGGGAAGACGGAAGTCATGCTGCTGGGTAGGGCCACGGCAGTCTGGTCCAAGGACTGGTGGCCTACACAATTGGGTGCCCCTCCCACACCTAAAGAGTGTGTTAACAACCTTGGTATTAAGATCAACCACTCGCTTTCTTTGCAGGACCATGTAGCTGTCGTCTTCGGATCCTGCTATTATAGGTTAAGACTGCTGAGAAAGATCTTCCCTTATATTCCGTTAGAACACCGCAGAACCCTTACGCAAGCTATGGTCATCAGCCGTTTGGATTACGGAAATGCCCTTTTGGCAGAAGCTGGGTCCACATCCCTCAACAAACTGCAGATAATCCAAAATACAGCGGCCAGGCTGGTGTTGAACATGCCGGCAAGATCATCTTCGCTGCCTTTGCTGAGAGAGCTGCACTGGCTGTCGATTAAACAAAGATCCTTCTTTAAAGTCTGCTGCCTGACCTTTAATGCCCTTCAGGGTCAGGGCCCAAAATATCTGCAAAATAAGCTGATGAAACATATCCCGAGCCGTTCGCTGAGATCAAGCTCGCAGTTGCTATTACAGGTCCCCCGTATTAGACTTCAAAGGTCAGGAGGAATGGCCTTTTCCTACCTGGCCCCCAAATACTGGAATAGCCTTCCTATATCCCTGCAAGAAATTCCATCCTATCAAATTTTTAGGAAACACCTAAAGGCCTTCCTGTTCTAAAGGCCCTCTCCTACCTATTCTTCTTTTTCCTTGGTTATGTTCTGAGTAAGCGCCGAGATGCCTCGTGGTGATTCGAGCGCTCTACAAGAAGGTATAACATAACATAACATAAGATGTTATGTTATGTTATGTTATCTCATACGACTCCCTCGTAAGTGCTGCTCACAAACCACTTCTCAAATAGGCATATCTCCAGACCTGAGTAGCTGGGAGTCCAAATTCAATTTTAGGATCCCTAAAGGATTTAGCCCACCACCGCCCCCGAAACATGTCAGCCATGCTCTAAATGTTACAACTCTTCCAGATTAATTAACTAATTTCTGAGTCCCTCACCTGACATATTGCACCATAAGGGTGCATTTGCACGGAGCATAACCAAGCCCTTCACCAGTACATGCTCCTTTTTCCAAGTGACGTTCGAGGATTGCATGACAGATTCCTTCCCCTGAATCCCTCCTCCACTCCTGGTTAGTATATTGCGAAATACCTCTCCGACATCAACAACTGCCCCTCAAGGGATTCCACAACAATGTTTCCCTAAACATCTTTAACATTTAGATCATCAGTCTGGTTGATGAGTAAGCCAATTACATTCAATTTTCGGCAAGTGGAGGCCACTGGCATTCGAAGTGGCATGTAATTTTGAGATATGCAAGCGCAATAGAATTTAGGGTACCGGCAAAGGCAGCATCCCAAAAATGAAATTAAATCTGGGTGCAAAATTAATTTTCACCACTTTCGCTCTACCCCATAGGGACAGGTTCAGCTGATCCCATCTTTTCAAATTGGCCTCAGTCTTGACCATGAGGGGGGTGAGGTTGTCCTGAACTATATTTTCTAGGACTTTCTAGACAAACACTTCAAGGCATTTGAGGTGTCAGTGTTTCCATTTAAAGGGCAGGTCTTCCTGCATCGCTGGGGTAGAGACCCATGTAAGAGGGAGGGCCTCACTTGTGGCTCAGTTAAAACAGTATCCTTAGAACATTGAGAAATGGTTTATCAGGGCCACCATCCAATTGCTGGGGCTGAGTCAACATTAGGAGAATATTTTCCTCATAAAGAAATGTCTGATGTTGGCCCACCGCCGTCCATATCCCAATAGTCTCCCGGCCCCATCTGATAGCTATTGCCAACAGTTCAAGCACCAAAAGAAACAATAGTGGGGACAGTGAGAACCCTGGCCTGGTGCCCTGTTCCACCGAGGTGGCGTAAAACCCATTGATTGTTATCACTGTCTCAGAGGATCTATTCATGCATCTCACCTAGCCCAAGAATTTCTCCCCAAGCCCCATCTGCTCCATGGTGTGAAGAAAGTACCCCCACTCCACTCTGTCAAACACCTTTCAGCGTAAAGGGAGATGACTACTTTCTCATCCTTGCCATCCCGCACTTACCAGATACCATGCAATAGGAGCAGTAAATGATTAGACAAAGCCCTCCCAGGCATGAACATCACATGATTATGGTGTACCAGGGTAATGATACCTTTTTTAAGGTGTCCCAACTGCATTAAGCAGGGAAATAGTTAGCTCATTCCAGGGGTCCCTGCTCTGTTTGGGAATGAGAACTATTTTGAACCACGAGAATCCGCTGGTAGGATCCCTGTAGCTATCGTCTCCTAGAACACCCAACACAAGAGCGGGACAACCAGAGACTTAGTAATCTTATTATATAATGCCAAGAAACCTTGCTCTCCCAGGGCCTTCCCTGTTGTCACATCATTTATGGCATGCTCTACTTCCTCCTCCATTATGGTGGCATCTAACTACACTGCTTGGTCTGCTGAAAATGGGGAAGGTGCAGAGTGTTAATGAATCTGCATTCCTCTAAGGGATCCATGGGGATTCCCACTTGTACATTCGGGAATAAAAACTTGAAATTCCTGAGGATATCACTGGGGTGAGTGAGGAGACCCGCTGTAGGATTACGAAAGTCCGGGTTCAGTTGTATGATGGTACAAAGCATGCCTCTACTATGCAGTCTCTACCACGACTGTGTCTTTAGCAAGCATGCCTTTACCATGCATTGCTTTACCACACAATTTCGTGGTAAAGAAATGATGGGTAAAGGGCATGCTGGCTAAAGACCATACCCCTACCCCCACCAATGTAAACTGGCCCTTTTCCCTCTGCCCCCTAAAATTTAAACCCACACCACAAAAACTACCCCGAGCCCAGCCCATCCAGCCCTGCGACCTGATCTATCCCCTATATCCCTAAACTACCCTGACTCTGCCCTGTAAACAGTCCCTTCTCTCCTGCTCTGAGCCCTAAAAATTAAGCCCACGTCCCAAAAATACCCCAACCCCAGCCATCCTGCACTGAGCACTAAAAAGGATCCCCTATATCCCCAAACTACCCCGAACTTGCTACATGCCCTGTAAACTGTCCATTTTCTGCCTGTTCTGAGCCCTAAGACTTAACCTCATGCCCCCAAAACTACCCCAAACCCAGCACTTAGCCCTAAAAAACTGTTCCCTACCAATGTGAAGTACCCTGACCCAGCCCCCATCCGCCCTGAGTCCTAAAACTGTCCCCTGCCCTGAGCACTAAAAACTATCTCCTTCATCCCTAAAGTACCCCTTTCCTGCCCCCTACGATGTAAACTGTCCCTTCTGCCTCTGCCCTAAGCCCTAAAAAAATTATCCCACACCCCAAAAACTACCCCAACCCCAGCCCCCTGGACCTGAGCCTTAAAAACAAAACCCTACATCCCTAAACTACCCCAACCGTGCTCCCTGCCCTGTAAACAGTCCCTTTTCCCCCACCCTTAGCCCTAAAAACTGTCCCCCACGCTAAAAACTAACCCGACCCCCTCCTGAGTCCTACAACCTACCTCCACTCCAAAAAACTACCCCTCTACCCCCAAGACCAAGGCCCAGCCCCACTTACCTCACCGTGTCCTTAGCCCTAAAAACTGTTACCCACCCTAAAAACTACTCCAACCCCTCCTGAGTCCTAAAACCTACCCCCACCCCAAAAAACAAACCCGCCAACCTCCAAGACCAAACCCCAGCACCACTTACCTCACTGTCTCCTCTCCCTATTCCCGATAGTCCTTCCTCTTCCTGTCTCCCCCTTCCTCTTCCTCCGCTCAGAAACTAGACAGCGCATTGCCTTAACCGCCCATATGCATATAATGGGTTTAAGTCACCCTTTTCAATGCTTACAAATTAAGAATCACAAATATTGAGTGTCATTCTCATACTTCAATACACTGCTTCTGGTAGGCCAGCAATGGTATGGACAAGTGTAAGGTTGTACCCCAACCCCGTCTTCGTCACTACTTCTTTTTCTGGCAGTTTAATATAATACCCACTATTACCTGTATTCTATCCTCATTCACGTTCTTCTAAGCAGATAAAAACCCCTAAGCTCATGGAAAAGCCTTTATGTTGTATTTTCTTAATTTTGGGGCAAATTAAATACTTGCCCAAGAAAACCTACAGTGTAGTTTCTGTAACATTTATATTCTCTAAATCTAATTATTTTTTATCATTTTCACATGTATCCTTACATATGAACCACTACCCCTCATAATTCATTTTAGAAAGGGGATGGTACTCGGGTATTTCTTGTCTATTTATTCTCCCTTTTCTATTGGTTTGGGTTGTCGGAAGGTGATGATTTGCAGCCTTAATTCATCTTCAAAGAAGTACTTGAGCTTTGAAGTTAGAGTTTCCTGTGCTCCAGTTTGTAGCAGCCATACAATCATTTCCCATTTTCTCACCATTTAGATCTTCACATAAATGGTACTTCAACTCCTTCATTGTCAATGATGTCCTCTCAAAGATGAAGCCAGAGTTGAGACATATCTCGAGTTTGCGGTTAGCAGGTATCGCTGTGGTTGAGGGAGGAATTTGAGGTGAACTCCTAAGGGCTGACATAATAAACAGAAGTTAGTGACCATTTGTGCAGAGAAAACGCATCCATGGAGTCAAAAATTACTATAATACGCTCTTGTGGCTGATGATTTTTAGAGGGCACATGATCACTGTATATGTTGTATCCCTTCTTTCTAGAACACAAACTTTGTTTGCCACCTGTCTGTTTTTTTGTATATATGGTCTGTAATTTTATATACCAGCAAATATCTATTGAGCACACTATTTTATAAATAAATTTTGTGATATCTTTCTAAATTTGATGAATGATGTCTTTTTGATTTTCATATTTCTTTAAACAAATTCTTGCACTCCCTCCCTACAATTTTTTCTTTTTCCCTTCACGTTTCTTTTTCTTTTTCCTTTCTCTTCTTTTTTATTCTTTAGTATTTAGAAGACGAAGGGCATTGGCTCTTTCTAAATTTGTGAATTGTTTTGTGCTTCCTGGACTATTGTTAGGAATAATCATTTACTACCCCTAGTTCAGGTTGGTGGGTTGCCTCTGTTGATATCACATGTAGTTAAGAACACTTAGCCAATCAGGACACGAAATGTACATTGCACGGGGTGATCACGCACTCACCACACCGGACATCTGGACATGCACACACTGGCCCCCACCAGCTTCCCCAAAGGTCGAGAGCCATCTGTGCCCCCTTATCAGATGGTTCTATTAGTTATTTAAGACTATGATGCTTTTCAATGAATGTCAAAGTGCTTTATTGTACTCAAAAAATGTATATAAGTGCGGCCAAAACTTCTGTATTCTTTAGACTTAATAGGTTAAGAGGTATGTTCATGTACTCGGTAGGACTTCTTCCTTTCTGAATTTCTCACCTTTTGCTAGATCCTATATTGTTGCTGCTCTGTGCACTTTACCCCTGCTAATCAGGTGGGGTACTGCAGATAAACTAAAGAGGTCCCCATGGACAGGGTTGGTGTCTGAGACATACATTGATAGAGGAGTACAGATAGGTCAAGAGGGACATAGAACAGACAAATGACATTGCAGAGGTGGAAAATTGTCCTTGCTCTGTAGCCTGAGCATGGGAACCAATCACGTGACTGATTAGTTTACCTTAGCACTTGTCTTGGGAATAGGGTGTAGCTATTTAGGAAATATGCCTGTTTGCATGGTCACCCCGGATATTTTCCCTTTTGCTTCACTATATTTTTGCTGGCTTTAGAACTCTGTGCACTTTATCCTTGTTAACAAGTAGTAACATGTATGCACCCCTGCTTGATAACATAGTTTAGTGGCATAATTCTATTTGGCATATTTCTATTTGGCATATTTAACTTATAAATCAACCCTTTGTATTTGGCATAATTCTATTTGGCATATTTAACTCATAAATCAACCCTTTGTATATGGTTGAAAGTGTACCCAGGCACTACATATTAACTTCCACTAGTGGACTGCATCACCTATTATGCCACTACAGATGCTGTGCAAACATTGCTTCAGGCCTTCTATTGTAGCCTAAATGTGGTACAATTCAACCTGTCAAAATAAATACCCTTTTTAACAGGCAAAACCTTTATTTTAAATTGTAATAATTCATCACTATGTAGGGATTATAGCCAATAAGGCAGTGTGCATAATATGAACAAAAATGTAATCATAGTGTTAATATGTCCTTTTGCATGGGAGGTGAAGTGTCTACATAATGCATGAAGGACAGACTGAAGATGTCACACATGACTTGGGACTACTTGGTAAATATGCCAATGGTATAACTAACACACACACAAACAAAATTAGCCAATGCTCGTTCCACTGTATTTTACGGATTTGGTACGTTTTACTCACATTTGTTTTAAGTGTACTTTGCGTTTATTTTTCAGACTGGTTGTTAGACCTGTCAGCCTTAGGGTGGTCTCCCCTACATTTTTGCCCTTTTGGCCTACCATTTTTACCTTACCTTTTGTTGGACTTAGGACTCAGGGCACCTCACCGCTGATAAACAGTGCTGAGGTGCAGGTGCTCTTCCCTAAAACCTTGTGAGGCTGGCATATCTGCCACAAGCCACTGCTACCGCAGTAAGGGTTAATCCTCCATAGGCTAACATTGGGAACCTCCCCTTATGGAATAACTTCTGACAGGGACCTAATAAGTCTATCATGTTAGACTCGGGGCGGGGAACCCTTTCCAATGATATATAGGGTTTGGGCATTACTACGTTAGGGATCCCACTTTTATAAAGGGGACCTTTTCCTGCCTACACTTAGATTAGGCTGCAGACTCCCCCTCCCCTCTGCACACTGAAAGCCTGCCTGGGTTGGGAGGTGGGAGTGGTGATTCACACCTTCTTCCCTGGGATGAGCTGTGATGGGCTGCCCACTGTAGCCTTAATGGCCTTTCTCTCGTCACTGTGACAGCTAGGTCAGGGAAGGCAGGGAACATACCAGAACTCCCTGGACTCTTCCAGAAGCCCCTGCCCCCCAGACCCTTCCAGAGACTTCTACCACTTTCTAGCCCTTAGCCTGAAAGATACATAAGGGAGGGTCCTGGCCTCACTTCTTGTTACACCCTGGACTAAGAAGAAACTCTGCTGGAGTACAGACTGCTGCGCTAGGAGGATTGCCACTCTGCTGGAGCTGACTGTTCCTAGGAACTGCTGCCCTGTGGTGCTTGAGCTGCCCTACTGCCTGCTGATCTGGCCCTGCCAAGAGGAGACTGAAGAAACATCCCAGGAGTGTCTCCACAACATCCAGAAGGACTCCCTCTGCGCTTCTGAACAACCTCTGCACCCTGCAGCACTGGGTGTGGGAGACAACTTCTTATATCCCTAAATCATTGCAGCTGTTGCAAGACTCTGACTGTGTTGCATAGCGCTGTGGGGGACTTGAAGCGCTATGCCCCTGTGATTATCATTGCAGCGCTGGGTTTGTGGGGATACTTGATTTATCCCCAAATCACCACGGCTGCCCAGGATCTGCCTGCACGTGTAGCGCTACGAAAAGACAGAAACGCGGAAGCCCTGATAACCCCGGTGCCATCAGGAACCAGTAAGGAATGGTAAAGCGCTGGGGGAGTGATCGAGCTGTGATTCCGTCATCATCGCCGC